>NC_091474.1:65558017-66234892 GCF_036971445.1 Narcine bancroftii | reverse complement strand
CAGCAATGCTGTTAGACGCTGGTTATCCTCCTCCACCTCAATGATCCTTAGGAAGTTTTCAAAGTTCAGCAGCCAGAACTTAAAGGCTTTGAAGGCTGTAGCTGACTGTGGGTCGATATCAAGTTTTTCTGGCCGAGTCAAACGCTCCATCCCTTTCAAAAAAAATTCTTTTTTCTTTTTGCTAATAAAATTGTAGAGTTCGTCGAAAGAATCAAAGACTTGTTGATCCAAACCAAGGCTTTTATTAGCAAAAGACAGGAGCTCTTCACAAGTAGCCGACCAGTCTGGAATGATCTGACCTGGCTAGGGGCACAACCCTTTAAGGCCGAGACAGTAGGCGTGGCTAAGCTCTCAGCCAATCGCTGTAAGCACAGTCTAGATACTGTAACTATATACACTATATACATTGGTGATATATCTGTACTATCACACGTAACAACTCCTTACAGACAGCCCGGGATTTGAACCCCAGTCCCAATTGCCGGTGCTGCACTAACCACTACACCAACCGTGCCGATGTTGTGCAAATGTTTGGTGGGACTGCTATTTACAAACAGCCTGCCCAACACTTTAGCATCACATGCTTCTGTGACAAAAGGGTTATATCTATCTCCATCTCTCCCTCAGTGATCTAATCTCAGCCGGTCTCCAAAATCAGGGGGCCTCACTTATGTCTCATGGAAATGGGTAATCGAATGAGGAACACACCTTTAGTGAACAGAAAGAAGCTGGAGAGCCTCAGTGGGTTAGGCAGCATCCATGGAGGGAAATGAATAGTCAACGCTTTGGGTCGGTATGCTTTCTTGAGACTGATGAGCAGTTTGGTTTGAAGAGGAGCCCAAAATTCCTTCTGCTGATCTAAGTTGGTGGGGTCGAGAACCTATGTAAACCTATCCATCAATATTCTAACCCATCCTTTCCTCACACCCATAAACTGCGGCTGCCCTTCACAGCTCCTCCACGGGGCCTCACAAAATGAAGGACAAATGCAATGATCCAGCAGGGTGCACGAGGCCTGCAGCGCTGCCCCCCAATTGGCTACAGCCAAAAGAGTTTAACTGGCTTATCAGGGAAAGCAGATCACAAACACACCAATCAGTGCTGAGCGGGCTTTGACCATGCCCCTCAGCTTGAGAATAAAAGCAGGGCTGTGAGCCCAATAAACCTCAGTGTTAACTCCACTCAACTGGGGTTCATGTCGTTCATTCTGGGAGCGTGTTCTTTCTGAGCTAACCTGCATGCAGCTAAAACCTCTCCTGTGCTATGGGCTCGGGAGAGCCATAGCTAGTAGCAGCTAGCTACAAAACCTCAATTTTTCTTACACCCATGTGTCAGTCTTCTGAGTGACCCTATTTTACCTGCATCCATCACTACTCTCGTCAATGCATTCCAGGTACCTACCACTCTCAGACTAAATAACTTGCCTCTGACGTCTCCTTAAATTTCCTCCACTCAATGTCCACTGGCATTTTCTTTTGTCACCCAACAAAAAAAGGTGCTGCTGTCCACCCTATCTAAGCCCCTTAAAATCTTACGTACCTCTATTAAGTCACCTCTCATTTCCTAATGTCCCCCTAAACTTTTCTCCTTTCATCTTTAACCCATGTGCTTCACTTCACCTAACATCAGTGGAAAAAAACCTACTTGGAATATCTATACCCCTCATAATTACATTGTCATGTGGTGGGTGGGTGGGTGGGTGGGTGTGGGTATGATGTGTGTACACCATGGTCAAAAGAAATGCTGTTTCAATGGGTTGGATATGAACAGTAAGTTGATAATAAACTTGAATTTGATATTATCAGAAACTGTTTATTGTCATGTTATAAAATAGAAATGTAGTATTACCTGAAATTACCTTTAGTCTGCCATTAGCATAAGCATTGCCCAGTGCCCCTTAAAATCAGAAAGGGGAGCAAGTCCGCCCAGAGTCACCGAGTATCTGTGGATTCACCTCCAGTGCTTCCAGTCTCTGCAGCTGCATAAGACTTCACAACATCCACAACCCGAGTCCTGATCCAAACCTCTGATACAATAAGGCTGCACCCCGTGCCCTTTGGGAGTCCCTGTCCTCAGCACCCTCTCGAATCCCAGTTCGGAAACCAGATTCTCATGAGCCAGTCACCAGTAGCTCACCACCTGTGTGGGTTCCTCGCCTTCAAGTTGCCAACAGCCCGCCGCCTGTGTGGGTTCCTCGCCCTCAAGTTGCCAACAGCCCGCCGCCTGTGTGGGTTCCTCGCCCTCAAGTTGCCAACAGCCCGCCGACTGTGGGTTCCTCGCCCTCAAGTTTCCAACAGCCCACTGCCTGCGTGGGTTCCACGCCCTCAAGTTGCCAACAGCCCGCCACCTGTGTGAGTTCCTTGCCCTCAAGTTGCCAGCAGCTCAATACCTGTGTGGGTTCCTCGCCCTCAAGTTGCCAACAACCCGCCGCCTGTGTGTGTCCTTCAGCTCCAGAGCCCCTCACTGGCCCACCACCTTGGTCACCGTCCTCTGCTTCTCCTTCTCAATGGGTGGGGGGGGATTTCTCCCCATTACTAGTGTGCTGCTACTCTTCCCCCCCCCCAAGCCCCTCCCGAGCTCAGGCACCGCATCTTCATACAATCCCCACAGTCAAGGATTTTAAATAAAACACTATCAGCACCTTTAACAAGCAGTTTAATGCCCATATAGAGCTATCAGCAAGTAGGAGTAGGTGGTAGGCCCCATGAGGGAGCATTGTATCTCCGCTCTCTTCTTCTCACTCTCCCCAGATCCAGCAGCTGTTACAGCAGCTCTGGCAGGGATGCCATTAATTTCACATCAAGATGAGCATCCACATCCTTCCTGTAACGAGGCAACTAGAAATGAATGCAATAATCCAACTGTGGTCTAACCAGAGTTTTAGAGAGCTGCAACGTTACTTCATGGTTCTTGAACTCAATCCTCTGACCAATGAAGGCCAGCATTCCATATGCCTTCATAACCACCCTATCAACTTGGGTGGGGACCTTGAGGGATCTTTGTGCCTGGACCCCAAGATCTTTCTGTTCCTCCACAACGTTAAGAACCCTCCACCTTCAAGTTTGACCTTTCAAAGTGCATCACTTAACACTTATCCAGATTAGACAATAGGTGCTGGAGTAGGCCATTCAGCCCATTGAGCCAGTACCACCATTCATTTAGATAATGGCTGATCTTCCATGATCAGTACCCTGTTCCTGCCTTCCCCCCATAAGCCTTAATTTCCCTGTCCACAGGAACTTTACCTAATTCCCTCTTGAATTTATCCAGAGAACCCACCTCTACCACCCTCTATGGCAAAGCATTCCACAAACCAACAACCCTCTGGGTAAAAAAAAAAAAAAAAAATTCTCATCTCTGTCCTAAAGGGCCTTCCCTGTATTCTTAAATTAGTCCTAGTCTCCCCCAACCTCGGGAACATGTAATCAATTTCTATCATGGCCAATCCCTTAATAATCTTATATACCTCAATCATATTTCCTTTCATCCTTCTCAATTCCAAAATATACAACCCCAGTTTATCCAATTTTTCAGCATACGTCGATCCCACCATCCTGGGAACTAACCTCGTGAATTTACGCTGCACTCCCTCAATAGCGAGAATGTCCTTCCTCAAATTAGGAGACCAGAACTGGACACAATACTCCGGGTGTGGTCTCACCATGGCCCTGTACAACTGCAGGACATCTTTACTCTATTCCCATTTTTATGAAGGCCAACATGCCATTTGTCTTTTTCACAGCTTGTTGAACCCGCATGCTCGCTTTAGGTGACTGATGTACAAGTACACCTAGATCATGTTGTACTTCCCCACTTGACTCCATTTAAATCATAATCTACCTTCCTGTTCCTGCCACTAAAGTGGATGACCTCACATTTATCCACATTAAACTGCATCTTCCATGCATCTGCCCACTCACCTAACCCATCCAAGTCCTCCTGCATTTTCCTAACATCCTCCTCATATTTCACACTGCCAACCAGTTTCGTGTCATCTGCAAATTTGCTAATGTTATTTATAATCCCCTTATTTAAATCATTAATATATATGATAAACAACTGAGGACTCAGCATCAAGCCCTGCGGGACCCCACTTGTCACATCCTGTCTTCTCGAAAGTGACCAGTTAACCCCAACTCTGTTTCTTGTTTGTCAACCAATTTTCTATCCACGTCAGCACCCTACCCCCAATACCGTGCTCTCTGATTTTTCCGACTAATCTCCTATGCGGGACCTTATCAAAAGCCTTCTGAAAGTCCAAGTACACCACATCCAATGGCTTTCCCATGTCCACTCTCCTCGTCACATCCTCGAAAAATTTCAGAAGATTAGTCAAGTATCATTTTCCCTTCAGAAATCCACGCTGACTTGTAATGATATTATTATTTCTGTATGTGTCCTGTTATTTCTTCTTTTATAATAGACTCTAATATCTTCCCCCTTACTGACATCAGGCTAACCACTCTGTAATTGCCTGTTCTCTCTCTCTCCCTCCCTCCCTCCTTGAAAAGTGGCACAACATTAGCCAACCTCCAATCCACAGGCACCTCTCCTGAATACAAAGAATAATGGAAAATGTCGGCAATGCGTGCATAATTTCAAGAGCAACCTCCTTCAGGCCCATGGGACTTATCAGCCTTCGGTCCATTCAATCTACTCAAGAGCACATGCTTCCGAATCTAGATTTCCATCAATTCCTCCAATACCGTTGGAATTTCTATCAATTCCTTCAATACCGTAGGACCTCTACCCCTATCTGACTTTTACCTCTATCTTCCCTGGTGAAGTATCCATTAAACTCTTCAGCCATTTCCTTGCTTCCCATAATAATTTCATCTGTTTTTAAGGGCCCAATTTTGGTCCTAACTCCATCTGCCACTTCTCCGCCCTACTCTACATCCATGGAGTGTGGAGTGAGCTGCCAGGTAAAGTGGTGAATGCGGGTCAGTTTTAACATTGAAGCAAAATTTGGACAGATACATGGATGGAAGGGGTATGGAGGGATATGAATACTATATCCTGTTGTAACCTACGACAACCTTCGTGTCACCTTCAAACTTCCTGAGCTACCCTTCCACTTCTTCATCAAGTCATTTATAAAAATTACAAATTCAACCTCCCCGTTTGGAGATTCACACATAACATGGGGACAACTGGCATGGGTTTGAAAATGGAGGACTGGGCAAAGGAAGCTTCCTTAGAATGGGGTTCCCATTAGAGGTGCCACCTTCAGAATTCTGAAATTGTTTCTGGTTGCTGCCACATCTATTTTTGGAGTGGAGTTTTCCCACAAAACAATCTGAGGATACAGTGTGAAATTGGGTAGCAGCTGTTGACAAAATGTTGCAAAACCATGTCAGTCAAAGATTGTCATTTGACTGCCATTCAGGGGTCACTAGATTGAATTCAAAGTCATCCACTTTAGTTGGAAAAATAGAAGAGCAGATTGTTATTTGAATGGTGAACGTTGTGGTGCAGAAGGTCTTGGAAGTGCTTGTGTATGAATCGCAAAAAGTTGGTTTGCAGGTACAACAGGTTATCAAGAAGGCAAATAGAATGTTGGCCTTCATCACTAGAGGAATTGAATACAAGAGTAGGGCGGTCATGCTGCAACTGTACAAGGTCCTGGTGAGGACGCACCTGGAGTATTGGGTGCATTTATGGCCTCCGTACTTGAGGAAGGATATACTGGCCTTGGAGGCAGTCCAGAGGAGATTCACCAGATTGATCCTGGAGATGAGGGAGTTGACCTATGAGGAGAGACTAAATTGCCTGGGATTATACACACTCAAATTCATAAGAATAAGAGGAGATCTTAGAGAAACATATAAAATTATGAATGGGATAGACAAGATAGAGGCAGGAAAATTGTTTTCAATGGTAGGTGAGACCAGAACTAGGGGACACAGCCTCAAGATTCAGGGAAGTAGATTTAAGACAGAGATTAGGAAAAACTGTTTTCTTCAGAGGCTAGTGAATCTGTGGACTTCTCTGCCCAGGGAAGCAGTTGAGGCTACTTCATTAAACTTATTGAAGGTTCAGTTAGATAGATTTTCACATAAAAAAGGAATTAAGGGATTTGGGGAAAAGGCAGGTGGGTGGAGTTAAATCAATGATCAGACCAGCCATGATTATATTGAATGGCGGAGCAGGTTGGACGGCCGACTCCTGCTTCTAGCTCTTATGTTCTTAATTGAAATACAAATACTTTATTATCAGCAAGAAATGTATAACTCACCGGCACAAATAGTTCATCACTGACCTTCAAGTATCGCGTGGTCACGGGTTGTTCTATCACAGTTCTCCATTCCTCTGAGCCCATTTCACAGACATCCACCAAGTAACCAATGACAGCACTGCTGCCTGAGTAGATTGGGGGCTTCCACTGGATCACTAGAGATTGGTTTCGTACTTCACAAAACGTCAAATCGTAAGTTGGGCCTGAGACACAATGAATATTAGAACTTCTTAGTATCCCCACGGGAGTAACCCCTTCACCGAATAAAGCAGCAGTGAAGACGGCAGTCAGTGGCAACACCTACGCTTCTAGTTACAAAGTTTCTGAAGAGCAGATTCTTTTCATCCAATGCTTGTGGATAATGGATTTCTAGGCAGAGCAATAACTGGACATAAAATCAGATGAGGAGGAACGTCCAAAGTAAATCACAAAAGTCTGCAGACACTGTGGTTGAAGTGAGAATATGATGCTGGAGAAATTCAGCAGGTCAAACCGTGTACTTTATATAACAAAGATACAGAATCAACGTTCAGGCTTGAGCCCTTCGTCAAGGTGTGGAAAAATGTCGGCAGGCACTTGAATAAAAAGGTAACAAGGGAGGGGGTGGGGGAGGTGTGTCCCAAAGACAGGAGGTAATAGGTGGATAAGGGAGGGAAGGCACAGCATCAAGAAGGGGGAAGGGGTAGTGGAGAGAGAAGAGGGTGGAGAGCTGTAGGAAAGAAGACAGGGGGAAGGGAAGGGAGGGAGAATGGAAATAACCTCCCAAGGATGTTGGGAAACATAGAGACTAATGCAAGGGAGGAACTGAAAGAAATCAGTATCTCTAAGGACATGGTCTTGGGGAAATTGATGGGATTGAAGGCAGATAAATCCCAAGGGCCTGATAATCTACATCCAAGGGTACTCAAGGAAGTGGCCATTCAGATAGCAGATACTTTAAGAATTATTTTCCAGAACTTGATAGACTCAGGATCAGTACCCATGGATTGGAGGGTAGCTAATGTTACTCCACTATTTAAAAAGGGGGGTAGAGAAAAAGCAGGGAATTATCGGCCTGTGAGCCTTACATCAGTAGTGGGCAAAATGATGGAATCCATTATTAAGGATGTAATAGCGGAGCATATGACTAGCAGAGAAGGGATTGGACGGAATCAACGTGGATTTACAAAAGGTAAATCGTGCTTGACAAATCTATTGGAATTCTTTGAGATGGTGACAGGTAAAATAGATGGGGGAGAGCCAGTGGATGTGGTGTACCTGGACTTCTAAAAGGCCTTCGATAAGGTCCCGCATAAATGACTGGCTTCCAAAATCAAGGCTCATGGGATTGGGGGCAAAGTATTGATGTGGATTGAGAACTGGCTGGCAGGTAGAAGACAGAGAGTTGGGATAAATGGCTCGTTTTCTAAGTGGCAGGCGGTGACCAGTGGGGTACCACAGGGATCTGTACTGGGACCCCAGCTGTTCACAATTTACATTAATGATCTGGATGAGGGGATTGGATGTAATATCTCCAAATTTGCAGATGACACTAAGCTAGGAGGGGTTGTGTGCACGAAAGGGGGGAGGGGGCGGGTCAGAAAGCTCCAGTGTGATTTGGATAAATTGAGGGACTGGGCAGATACATGGCAAATGCACTACAATGTGGATAAATGTGAGGTTATCCACTTTGGTAATACAAACCGGAGGGCAGATTACTATTTGAATGGCAATAGATTAAGAGATGGGGAAGTGCAGAGAGACCTAGGGGTACTTGTACACCAGTCTCTGAAGGCGAGCATGCAGGTACAGCAGGTGGTTAAAAAGGCAAATGGTATGTTGGCCTTCATATCAAGACAGTTTGAGTAAAGGAACAAGGATACCTTACTGCAGCTGTACAGGGCCTTGGTGAGACCACACCTGGAGTATTGTGTGCAGTTTTGGTCACCTTATCTAAGGAAGGATGTTCTTGCAATGGAGGGAGTGCAGAGGCGATTCACCAGGCTGATACCTGGAATGGCAGGAATGACTTATGAGGAAAGATTGCGCAAATTGGGATTGTACTCGCTGGAGTTTAGAAGATTGAGAGGGGACCTCATAGAGACATAAAATTCTGGCAGGACTGGACAGAGTGGATGCAGATGGGATGTTTCCAAAGATGGGAAAATCCAGAACACGGGGCCATGGTTTGAGGATAATAGGCAAACCATTTAGGACCGAGATGAGGAGGAATTTCTTTACCCAGAGGGTGGTGAATCTGTGGAATTCATTGCCACAGAGGGCAGTGGAGGCAGGTTCATTAAATATATTTAAGAGGGAATTAGATCTATTTCTTCAGTATAAGGGTATTAAAGGTTACGGAGAGAAGGCGGGGACGTGGTACTGAACTTTAATATCAGCCATGATCTCGTTGAATGGCGGAGCAGGCTCGAAGAGTCGAATGACCTACTCCTGCTCCTATGTTTCTATGTTTCTAAATGTCCAGATGGAAAATTGGATGTTGTTCCTCCAATTTATGGGTGGTCTTGGTGGAAAGGTACACGAGGCCATGGACAGACATGAGAGTATGGGAGTGAGATGAAGAACTGAAATGGTTGGCCACTGGGAGGTCTCTCACTGGTGTGGACAGAGCGAAGGTGTTCAGCGAAGCGATCTCCCAGTCTGTGCCCAGACTCTCCAATGTAGAAAAGGCCACAAAGGGAGCACTGGATGCAGTAAATCAATCCTATGGATACACAAACGAAGTGTTGCTTCACTTGAAAGACCTGTTTGAGGCCCCAAACTGTGGTGACGAAGGAGGTGAGGGTGCAAGTATAGCAAGGGTTGACGGTCTACTCACAATTGGCCTTTAGAACCAAATGATCTTGGTGGAAAGGTACACGAGGCCATGGACAGACATGAGAGTATGGGAGTGGGATGAAGAACTGAAATGGTTGGCCACTGGGAGATCTCTCACTGGTGTGGACAGAGCGAAGGGTGAGGCGTGATTGTTGGGCAGGGATGAGTGCACAAGAGAATCATGGAGGGAACATTCCCTAAGGAAGGCAGAGAGGCGTGGGAATGCCCACCTGCCAGCTCACTCTGACTGGAGGGGGTTCCAAAGTACTGCAAAATTAATCAAGAGCTTCTGAAACAGTTCCATGTTCTGCCAACTCTCTGAGAAAGATTTATAAGGATGTTGCTGGGTCTTCAGGAACTGAGTTACAGTGAAAAGTTATGCAGATTAGGACTTTATTCCTTGAAGCCTCGAAGAACAAGGGTAGATTGATGGAAGAAAACAAAATTATGAGGGGTAAAGATAGAGTAAATGCAAGTAGCCTTTTTATACTGAGGTTAGATGAGGCAAGAACTCAAGGACATAGATTAAGGGTGAAAGGTGAAATGTTTAAAGGGAACATTCGAAGGAACTTCTTCATAGAGAGAGTGGTAAGAATGTGAAACAAGCTGCCAGTTGAATAGGTGAAAATGGGCTTGCTTTTAACATTTAAGAAAAATTTAGAAAGTTACATGGATGGGAGGGGTATGGAGAGTCTTGGTGATGCTCAATGGGATGAGGCAGAATAATAGTTCTTCATGGATTAGATGGACTGAAGGGACTGCTTATGTGCTGTAGTGTCATTTGGTTCTAAAGGCCAATTGTGAGTAGACCGTCAACCCTTGGAACTATGCATGACCTTGCCACCAGAAGAATTAGGATTAATGTATAAATTTCAATAAAACTGAGCACTGATTCTTATCTATTGCCACTTCCCTTCCCCATTCTCACTCTACTCAACCTCACTCCTAATGGTCAGTTCTTGTAATGCAGAATGACAGCAACCCACCCCACCCTCCCCTTCCCTCCCCCCCCCCCACTTCACCCACTTGTTTAACTGGAGCCTTGGACTACATTCTCATTCTTTAAATCATGTTAACCCTAAATGCAGAGCGCACACCCTTGCACCTCATTCTTGTTCCCTTGCCTGCGTGGCCAGTTGTGGGGATATGACTTGAACGTGACAGACAGCATCCCCAATATCTACTTCCACTCCACTCCTTACTTGTTCAACTGGTGGAAACATTTTTTGCGGTTTCCAGATTGTCCTTCCAAAAAAATTTCCATAATATGTTAAATATTTAATGGTTATTTAATTTTAATTATATTTATTTCTTCTTTGATTAAATAACCATACCCTGGTCCAAATGATGTTGGAATCTGAGGACATCAGACAGGAAGAGGTCCATTGGTCCATTATATCTGTGTCAAATATGATGCCAATTTAAACTGCACATCTGGCTTAACATGGTCCATCTCAAAATCAGAATCAATTGTCACGAACAGTCATGAAATTCGGTGTGTGGCAGCATTACAGTGCAAACATTCATATTATGAACCACCTTACAACATTAATATTAAAAAAATAACAAAAATCGGGCACAAAAAGTAAGGCAGTGTCTTTGGTTCATTGATCATTCTGGAATCTGAGTGCTCGTCTTTCGGCTCCCGAAGGGCAAGCAACCAAGATTTGTCTGCCAGGAGTTTGTACATTCTCCCAATGTGTGTATCGGTTTCATCTGGATTCTCTGATTTCCTCCCAACCTTCAAAAACGTACTGGGATTGTGGGTTATTTGGCGTATTTATGGGCAACGGGTTGGTGGGCCGGAAGGGCCAGTTACTGAGCTGTGTTTAAATTCACCTTGGTGGATGGTGATACAAAGAATTCATGCCCCCTTTGCCCCTTTCTTCAAGGCCCAGAAATAAATGTCCTCCTTTGTCCTTGAGCTGTTCTTCCCTCTCCCAAACCATCCTCTTGCTTTTAATGTTTGTATAAAAGGCCTTGGGATTCTCTTCAATCATATTCACTAAGGACATTTCATGGCCCGTTTTAGCTTCCTAATTCCCCATTTATTTCCTACTTGCTTCGTATTTCTCAAGGCCCAGTCCAATTTCAGCTTCCTAAATCATACATATCCTTTTCCTTTTTGACTAAATTTGCTTCTTCTTTTGTCATCCAAGGTTCCCAAACCTCTCCTGCTTTTCTTCCACACTGACCAGATGTTTTTTTTTATATGTCAGATGTGGACTTATCCAGTAACAACCTGCTCCATCCACTCTTTCCAGCTTCTGCCTAATATGCTTTTCCCCAGCTTAGCACCCCCCTCCCCACCCCAGGTCCAGTTATATCCCTATCCATAACTACCTGAAAACCAGCAGAGATGTGATCACTGTTCCCAAAATGCTCTGCTAGTGAAACTCAAATCACTTAGCCAAGCTTATTTCTCAATGAAACTTAAACAGAGTGATTTCCCAGTATGGCCCCTTCCCTGCATAATAATAAAAAAACAATAAACAAATTCTGCCCCATATAACCCTCTAGCACAAAGGGAGTCCCAGACAATGAAGGATCTCAGTACCACAACTCTGATGTTTTATATATCTTTGCATAATCTGCATTTAACATATCTGTTCCTTGATCTCCTGCTGGCTATTGGGTGATCAATAGTAAAACTCTATCAGACTGATTGTACCTTTCTTATTCCTGAGCTCCACCCAAAGTGCCTCAATGGATGACCTCTTCAGAACCACCTCTCTAAGCACCACTGTGACATTCTCTCTACTCAGTAACACAAATCTCCCACTTCTTTCATAGCCTTCTCTATCACCTTTGAATCATTGAATCCTAAAACATTGAGATGCTAGCCCTGACCCCCTCTCAACCAAGTCTCTGGGAGAGCTACAACATCATAGTTCTCTGCATTAAACCAGGCTCTAAACA
Source organism: Narcine bancroftii (assembly GCF_036971445.1). Lineage (NCBI taxonomy): Eukaryota > Metazoa > Chordata > Chondrichthyes > Torpediniformes > Narcinidae > Narcine > Narcine bancroftii. The sequence goes on along the minus strand of NC_091474.1, from coordinate 66,222,918 downwards.
CACTTTACATTCAAATAAACTCATTAGTCCATCAGTGTCACTGTGTTCAGCAGCCTTGACCTAATCGCCACCTTCCACTCAATCTCACCACTTGTTGACCTATGCTCCGGTTCCCAAGCCCCCTGAGTAGCAACAGCAAACCTTCTTGTGAGGATATTGGTGCCACTTGAGTTTACATACAACACATCTTTCTTGTACAGGTCCTACCTGATCGGAAAGAGGGGCCAAAGATCCATGTATCTGAAGCTCTCCCTCCTGCATCACTCCTTAGCCATACATTCAACTGCATTATCCATCTATTTCTTGCCTCATTGGTATGAAGCATGTGGAATAATCTGCAAAAAACAAACTTGAAGTCCGTTTTTTATATTCCTGCCCAACTTCCTAAATTCTCTTTCGAAACCTCTTCTCTCTTCCTGCCTGTGGACTATGAACTCTGACCCTCACATTCCTATCCCAGAATATCCTGTGCTCACTTCGAGACATCCCTTGACCCTGGCACCAGAGAGGCAACACGTCGTCCAATGTTTCACATGTCGCCACAAGCACAGCCTCCTATGCCCCTGACTAAAGAGTTTCCTGTCTACCGTTGATTTCCTAGTCTTTGACCTACCCCACTAATCAACCTCCTGTGCTCCCTTAGAGGTGGAAGCAAACTTAGAATAGACAATTATTCAGTATCTGAAAAATGAATTGGTTTATATGCACAGGTTTTACAATACTCAATTGTAATGGCAGTGTTTGCTATGAGGACTTGCCAGGAGGAAGTCAGGGGAACACAGCCCAGTCCTCATCAAGGGCTCAGTAGAGGGTCAAGAATTTCAAATTCTTGGGTGTCAGCATCTCCAAGGATCTGTCCTGGAGCCTCCACGTTGATGCAATCACAAAGAAGGGTGTCCAGCAGCTATACTTTGAGGAGATTCAGTACGTCACTGAAGACTCTCGTAAACTTCTACACGTGTACCATGGAGAACATTTTGGCTGGTTGCATCACTGCCTGGAATGGAGGCCCCAACTCTCAGGACAAGAATAAACTCCAGAGGGTTGCTAACTTGGCCAGTGACATCACATACACCTGTCTTCACTTCATTGAGGACATCGACTTAAAAAAGCAGCCCCTATCCTCAAAGACCCCCATCATCCTGCTACCATCAGGGGAAAAGGTACAGGAGCCTAAAGACAAGCACTCAATGGCATAAGGACAGCTTCTTCCCTGCTGCCATCAGATTCCTAAATAATCAATCAACTTTACTTGTATTTTTCTTTTTCTTGCATTATTTTTATTTATTTTGTAAGTTGGCTTTTTATAAATGTTTGCAGTGTGATGCTGATGCAAAACACAGAATTTCATGCCTTGTTCATGACCATAAATTCTGATTCTACACTGTGTTGACCCCAATACACCTGAGTAGAGGCTTGCTGACAACACTGGAAAAAAAGATGATCCTATGAGATTATTTCTGATGGGCTTTATAGGCCAAGCATTTTCCAATGAACATTTACTGAAAACCAGCAGAGAGCAATCTTTACATAGTCCTGCCCTGAGCTGCATCCTGCCCTTTGAATAGATAAATGGCCAGGAACAATCCCCATCCATTCCTTTTTTTCAAGTCGATCCATCTCTGCCCCCATAGACACACAAGGAAATTTTTAACTCTTGAAAACATTATGTTGATCTAACCTGAAGGCAAATGAAGGATCAACTTCCTTTGGGGTCAAATATCCTACTCTTTTTGGGTAGATTTAGGAAATTTCTTAGAGCAGATTACAGGAATTTCCACAAAACCCAAAATTATTTGATGAGACCTAAATTGAAACTATCTGAACATCCAATAGAATTTGTTAAAATTGTGCTGGCAGTGGCCAGAATATATAGAGCAGTTGCATGGAAGTCTGACTCACATCTAGATATGGCATGTTGGAATGCAGAGATACCCAGCTGTATTCCCCTTGAGGAAATTACCTACAACTTAAGAAATAAGTACAACATATTTTTACAAGTTTGGGTCCATGTTTACAATTTTCAGTTGTATATTTTTAGTTTTTCCACCCTTGAGACCTGCGTTGATCTTCTCCAAAGCAAATTAAATAGAATACAAACTTATGATACTTGTAGTGTGTGGCACTTTTCAGCAATTTATTCTTCTTTCTTCCCTTTATCTTTTCTTGCATTAATTTATAGATTTAAAGCCACAATAAACTTCTTTATTTTACAAGTATATAATTAAAATCTCAATACATGTAGTATAAAAAAAGATAAAAATATAGATCTACCGCGCCTCCCCCAACATCTCATACTAAACCCCTACTGAAAGAAAGAGACCAGAGCTCGCCAACAGTTTTATTTCTACAATATTTCAAAATATTGTGTATATATAGAGACCTCAGAAGAAATAAAATATTAAATTAATTAAATATTTGAACCCATCTTTTGTAAATATGAGCTCCATATTTTCAAAAATATACAATATTTATCTCATTAAATTAAACGTTATTTTCTCAAGTGGTATACAGCTCCGAACCTCAGCATGCCCCATTTCCATTCCCAAATTTATATTCGGCCATGCACTTTCTAGCTATAGCTAATGCAATTTGCACAAATTTAACTTGATAAATATTCAGTTTTAATTTAAATTTAATTCGTTTAACATTTCCTAATAGAAATGACAATGGTTATTGTGGGAATTTAATCCCGGTTATTTGTTATTTTCCTTTCCATATTTTCTTTGGGGTCTTTTCTTGGGTGGGTGGGGGTTGGGGTACAACCATCATGGAGTAAACACTGGATATACTTTTGCACTTGTGTTTTTTTTTAAATTTTGTAATTGACTGCATGTGAGGTTAAGAATTTTAAATAAACTATTTAAAAAAAAACTATCCTGCTCTACTTAATGATTGTAACCATTGAGGGTGGCGCCGTGTGCATCACAGATAGCACAGGGCTAGCAATCTGGGTTCAAATCCGGCACTGTGTGTAAGGAGCTTGCACATTTTCCACATGTCTGCATGCATTTCCTCTGAGTGCTCTGGTTTCCTCTCACGTTCCATAAATGTGCAGGGTTAGTGGGTTAACTGGTCATCTGGATGTATTTGGGCAGCGTGGGCTCATTGGCCAGAAGGGCGGGTTACCATGCTGTACTTGTGAATTAAAACTTTTTTTTGACCATTCCAAATGCTTCAAGGAAACTTACACTTCACTAGGGTGACACAGTTGGGGTAGGGGCAACACGGTTAGCGTAGCAATTAGTGCAATGCCTTTAGAGCGCCAGCATCAGGACCAGCGTTCAAATCCTGCGCTGTCTGTAAAGGGTTTATACATTCTCCCCATGTCTGTGTGGATTTTCCCTGGAGGCTCTGGTTTCCTCCCACCATTCGAAACGTGTAGGTTAATGGGGAGTAACTTGGCATGGATACGTAGGCCGAAATGGCCTGATACTGTGCTGCATGTCTAAATTTAAATTTAATATAAATTTTTTTTTAAAATTCTGGTTTCATTTCCACCTGGACCATAATGTTGAAAATGGCACAAATTCCAAGGATTGAAGGTAAAATTCCTCGTGTGTTCTGAAGAATATCTGCCAATTGTTGCTCCTCAGTCAGACCAGCATCTCCCAAAAGTCTCATCAGGCTTTCTCCCCAGCCTGCCCCAGAAATTTTGAGGCCTTCATCTTTAGAGCTGCCAAACGCTTCACTGCTGCTCAAATTATTTCAACGCATACCCCTGGCTGAAGTTAAGAGGCTGTGTTTACTTGGCATTTCCATGGTCATTACCTGGTTCTGCCATAGTCCATGCTTCACATCTGAAGGGGCGGCTGCAATCTGAAGGGATGCCCACTCCACCAAGGTTCACTGCACTCACTTTAAATTCATAGAAACCACCTTCATTCAGATTTTCAACCTTTTCATGAAGAACAAACAGAAGAACCCATCAAAGTTGTGCTGTCGAAAACTTCATTTTGGAGTCTGCCTTACAAACAAATCATGCAATACTGATTTTTTCTGTGAGCTTCCAATTGTCCACAATAACTTTACCACCAAAGGCATGGTCTCCGGACTAACAGCAGGCCATGGCAGAAGTTAGAATGGATAGTTGAGAAGACGTCTGCACAAAATGAGCTCCAGTCCCTGAGATGGAAAGCAGCTCTTGCCACAGCCAGGTGACAAGAGACCAAATTCCAGGCACACTTGCCTTCATCGAGCAGTACATTGAGAGCAAGAGCAGGAAGGTCATGATGTGACTGTGCAGGTCATTGGGGAGATCACCCTTGGTGTACTGCATTCAGATTTTATCACCCAACTATGGGAAAGATAAGCAGGAAACACTGCAGAGAAGATTCACAACGATGTTGCTGGGACTGGTGGGCTTGAATTGAGAGGCTAGATAGACTGGGACTTTTCTCACTGGAGTGCAAGGCGGGGGGGGGGGGTCCTTATAAAATTATGAGGGGCAAATCAGAGGTAAATAATTAGCCTTTTTACCAAGTTGGAGGAATCTGAAACTAGACGGCATAGATTTAAGGTGAGAGGGGAAAGATTTAAAATGGACCTGAGGTGCATCTTCTTCACACTGAGGGTGATGAGTATATGGGACAAGCTGTCAGAAGGAGTGGTGGAGGCATGGACCATTGTGACATTCAAATGACATTCAGATAGCTACTTGGATAGAGAAGGTTTAGAGGGGTATGTGCTGAATGCAGGCAAATGGGGATTAGCTTGGCCAACATGAATAAGATGGGCCTGCTTCCATGCTGTAGAACTCTATGACCATCACTTATTGCACCAAATGTATTTTGCAAAGGAAACTCAAGAGTTTTCCCTTGGGCTGCTTGGTACATGTCATTGCCATGAATTAAATGAAAAGTAATGCCTGATATGAGTACAGTGGGAATCATAGGCAAATTGGAACGCAAGAAAGATCTTAGACTCTGAGCAGAGTCCTAAGGGGATCATGGCAAAAATAGAAAGGTTGAGAACAGCTGCCTTAGAACACCAGTTCATTTTTTTCTCCTCCTCACAAAGTGCTTTGAGATAATTTTTCTTCTCAGGTACTAAGGTCTGGAAAGGAAGTGGGACCTGACAGCAGAATTTGCTCAAGCTGAGCAGGGCCTGCATTTATACCTAACCATGCCGGAAGTTCATTCCCCCTTCTCTCCTTAGTTGGCCATGCATTGGCAAGGGTAACGATTTTAATCCCCACCACAATTTCAGTTTTCCCCACATTTGTTCAGGGACTGGTGGGGAATATTTCTTTATGATCTGAAAGTTAATTCCATTTCTTTCTCCAAAGGTGCTTCCCGTCCTGTGGAGTATTTTCAATAAATTCAGCATTACAGCATGATAACAGGCCCTTCCAGCCCATGAGTCCAATTACAGCCCTGTGACCATTTAACCCCATAGATTTTTGGGATGTGGGAGGAAATCGAAGCACCCGGAGGAAATCCACGCAGTCATGGGGAGAATGTACAAACTCCTCACAGACAGCGGTGGATTTGAAGCTGGGTTGCTCGTGCTGTAATAGTACTACACTAACTGTGCCACCCAATTCTCATGTTATTTAAGCAAAGGTGACATGAAGCTGCAGAAAGTGCTATCCACTATTTTCCACCCCTGAATGCCAAAAGCCAATTCACTCTTCTAGCCATGATGAATATTACAGGTTGACGACGTAACAAGAAGTACCAAATGACAGTCATGCTCAATAACAGTTAAGGCAAGGTGTTCCATTCTGTGCCATTCACCAAGAGACCAGAAGGGATTTGATGGTTTTCACAATGGCTGTTATACAGAAACCCATTGCACCCCTGTGCAAACACTGAACATAATACTTACTTTATAAACCGTTCCAGAGATTGCCTTAATGTTGCTTTCATGCCACTGCAGATCAGTAACTTCGCGATGATCCATGTAATATCCGGTGATCTCCGAGCCTCCGGTGAATCGTGGTGCCTTCCAGCCTAGAGTCATGGAATTGCTGGCACAGTCAAGGAGAGTGATACCGTAAGGTGATGATGGGACAGCTGTCGGATGAGAAAGTTGGAGAGGTTGAAGACATGACTCTTGAATCTGCAGAGATGATCTGATATGTGCCAGTGATATTGTGAACATTACCAGCTTATCTTGCTAAGTGGTTGGCTAACGACACACAACACTTGGTGTTATGGAGTTCACTTGATGCATTTTTGTTTTCTGAGATGGTTGGCATTTGATTTTTATGTTACTGTAAAATGAGTGGCAACACATTTTAATCGGAAAGAAAGGAAGTGGGGACTCATTACACTGCCGATTCTACGTCACCTTCCAACCATGAAATTGTATACTACTCTGCTCGCAGATGCCCAAACAACCCTTAAATATTTGGACAACGACACCATCCCCTGCTATCATGAGATGGTCAATGAGTCATTTTAAAATGTTTGTTTTTGAAGTACACTTTGCAACCAATGCATGGGACCCAATCTTACAGTCCTACCTGTCCATCTCCCACTCACTCTACTTGCTCGCATTAGGACTGTATACTTCCATGCCTTCTAATTCCCTGAAACCATTTTCCTGCTGTGATTATATCTGATTTCACCACCCACTCTAGCAGTGATTTCCAGATACCAACCATGCTCTGTGGAAACAACTTGTCTCTAGGAACATCAATAGGAAGGACTCAGGTGCAAAACATTGACTGCCTTTCACTTCCTATGGATGCTGCATGAACTGCTGAGTTTCTCCAGCACTTTTGAGTACTACACTAGACCCCAGCATCTGCAAATTATCTTTATTATCACTAGTTACCCCTTTAAAATTCCTTTCTCTCACCTTGAATCGAAGCCAGTTTGTTTTTTAAGACTCTAACAATGGGAAAAAAGTGCCTCACAGTCCATCCTATCTACACCTAATTATTTTATCAGGTCACCCCTCAGTCTCTTAAACAAGCCCACCCTATGCAATCTCTGTCCATAACTGAAGTCCTTCAATCCAGGCAGCATTCCTCTGCACTCACCCCAGTGCACCTACAACCTTGCTCTCGTATGGAGGCCAGAATGGTGCACATTGCTCTCAGTGCAGCTTGACCACTGCAGGACAGAAACACTCCAACCCTGACAGATGAAGGCAGGCATTCTCAATACCTGCTTAACACCACCCTATCAATCGGTCTTACCTCTTTCAGATCTCTCTGTTCATCAGCACCTGCAGAACATGTCTGAATAAGAAAGGTTGAGCAACCTTGGCTTTTGTTTTGTAGTGTTGGAGGGGGAGAGGTGACTTAATAGAGGTGTATATAATTGAGGTGGATAGATAGGGTGCTCTCCAGGATGGCAATGACCAATCCCAGAGGACATCTGTTTAAGGTAAGGGGAGGAAAGTTTCAGGGCGGTCAGTTTTTTTCACTCAGAGAGTAGTGGGTGTCTGGAATGCATTGCCAGGGGTGGTGGTGGAGGCTGGTACAATAGGGATATTCAAAATTCACTTAGATACACTCATGGATGTAAGAACAATGGATGGTTATGAGTTGCGAGGGAGGGAAGGGTTAGATTGCTGGTGGTGTGGGTTATTATAGGTCAGCACAAATATTTGGGCCGAATGGCCTGTAATGTGATGTTCTCTTCTATTAACATTCCTGTTTCTCACTATTTATTGAATATATCTGATTTCCCAAAATCCATCACTTTGCGCTTATCAGGATTAAATTCCATCTGCCAATGCTCTTATCAAATTTCCATCTATCTATCCATATGCTGCAGGATTGGACACATACCTCACTGACCAGAACACCACCATTTTTTGTGTCAACTGCAAACTTAGTAATAATACTTTCTGTATTTACATTTTAGTCATTAATATACATCACAAAGAACAAGGGTGCTAACGCTGATCCCTGCAGTACACCACTGGACACAGATTTTCAATCAGAAAAAACATGCAAACACCATTACCCTCCATCTCCAATCTTCAAACTATTTTGAATCCAATTCTCCTGCTCACCTTGGTTCCCATGTGCCTTGCATTCTGGACCAGACTATTGTGTGGGACCTCGTCAATAAATCAATAAAGAAAACATCTACCCTCCTGCCTTCACCAATCTCTTTTGACACCTTCTCAAAAAGTCAATCAAATTCGTGAGTCAGGATTTTCCCCTCAGAATACTATGCCGACCATCCTGATCAGCCCACGCCCTTCCAAATGGAATACAAACTCTGTCCCTTCGAATTGTTTCCACTATTTTCCCTACCATTGGTGTGAATCTCCCTGGCCTGGAGTTAGTTGGCTTTTCCTGCTGCCCTTAAATAAAAGGACAACATTAACCGCCCTCCCATCTTCTGCTATCTCATCTGTGGCTAAATAAGAGGCAAAAATGTCCCTCAGGGTTCCAGCAACTTGCTTTCTGTCACAACCTGAAATAGATTTCTCTCAGTCCCAGGGATTTATCACCCATTTTACATCCCACAACATCTAACACCTCCATCTTCTTAACACTGACCTGCTCCTAACTACCGTTCGCAGAACTCACTCTCCTCCACGTTCTGCTGCTTGGTAAGTACTGATGAGGAGGATTTATTTAGGACCACATTCACATGCCTTGGCTCTACACATAGATTGCCCTTTGAATCCCAAAGGAAAGAGATAATACTAATTTCCTTTTGAAATAATCTCCTTTTCTCACGACATTCCTCAAGGGCTGGGCATGAGTATAGTTGTTTAACTTTCTTTTCTGATCAAACATACAAATTCTTTTGTCATTCAAGGTTCCCTATTCTTGCTATATATTCCTTTCACCTCCACTGGAACATGCTACTCCTGAACTCTTGCAAAAAACAATTCTCACTCCCCGTAGGAAGAAGCTGTTCCTCAGCCTGGTGGTGCCGGTTCTAATACTCCAGTATCTCTTCCCCCGATGGGAGCGGCTGAAAGATGCTGCATGCAGGGTGGAAGGGGTCCTCAATGATTATGCGTGCCCTCTTCAGAAGGCGACCCTGGTATATCGTCTATGGGTGGGGGGTGGGGGTAGAAGGGAGGCTCCAATGATCTTCTCTGCTCCTGTAGAAGGTTGGCATGATGGTGGCTGGAACCTTGCCCACTTCCATCTTCTCAGGGAGTGCAGTCGCTGCTGCACCTTCCTAGCAGTTGAGGCAAGGTTGTGCGTCCATGACAGATCACTAGTTAAGTGAACTCCAAGGAACTTGGTGCTCACTCCCTGTCCATTACAGAGTTATTGATGTGTAGCAGAGGGTGGTGATTCCTGAAGTTCATGATCATTTACTTTGTCTTGTCCATGTTGAGACTCAGGTTGTTCCTCTCACACCATTTCACGAGATTTCCCACCTCTTCTCTGTAGTGCGATTCATCGTTGTTAGTGATGAGGCCGACGACTGTTGTGTCATCTGCTAATTTGATGACACTTGGAGCTGGATCTGGCGATGTAATCGTTGGTCAGTGGTGTGAACAGGAGTGAGCTGAGCATACAGTTACGAGGCATGTCAGTGCTCAATGTGATGGTGCTTGATAATCTGCCTCTGACCTAGATAGGCTATGATCTTTCCATGAGGAAGTCCAAGATCCAGTTACAGAGAGGGGTGTTGAATCCCAGCGAGGAGTTTCTCCACCAGCCGCTGGGGAGAGTCGTATTAGACACTGAACTGAAGTCGATGAACAGCAGCCTGGTATATGAGGTATTGTTCTCCAGGTGGGTCAGGACAGAGTGAAGTAACAAGGCAATAGCATAGTCTGTGGAACAGTCTTCTATGGGCAAATTGAAATGGATCAAGCATCTCTGGGAGGTGTGCTTTGATGTGTTCCATCACCAGATGCTCAAAGCACTTCATAATGGATCCAACCATGGTTTCTGGTTAGCTCTGGTTGTGAAGCATTTGATCTCGGTGACATACTCAGTGACCTTGCTGATGTAGCCAGTCACTGAGCTTGTGTACTCCTCGATGTTTACATGGCCATTGTAGGTGGCTGCCTTCCTGAAAAAGCTCCAGTCAATGTCTCAAAGCAGCCATGTAGTCCCTCTGTGGTCCACCCTGCCAACCCCACCCCACCCCCCCCCCCCCCAACCCCTCTGCTGGCTATGTCCTGCTGATCTCCCTGCGAACAGATTTTGTTTGTTTTTTTGCCAGTGGTCTGTACGCCGAGCTTAGCAGGACTGATACATGATGTGTGTATCCAAAGTGGGAGCGAGGGGCAACCTGTATACAGTAGGGATGTTGGTGTACACCTGATCCAGGGTGTTCTTGTTGCTGCTGGTAAAGTTCACATGCTGTTGAAACTGTGGTAAAACTGCTTCCAGGTTGGCATGATTGAAGTTACCAGTGACAATAATAGCACCGTCAGGGTGGGATGTCAGGGCTTCGCAGGTAGCAACGTAAAGTTCCTACATTGCAACGTCCTCATTAGCTGAAGACAGAACGTAAACTGCAGTAATCAGCATGGCCGTGAATTCCCTATCTCTGCTGAGCAGAAAGTCTTTACAACAGAGACATTTGTGCATCAGTTTTCATTAATGTAAATGCACAGACCCCCCCCCCCCCCTCGAGTCTTGTCAGAAACAGCAAGGCCTCTGTCAACCCTGAGGGAGATAAGGCCATCCAGCTGGATCACCGAGTCTAGAATGGTGTCCTGGAGCCATGCTTCTGTAATCACCAGAGCACAGCAGCCCTGCAGTTCTTCCTAGTTCAGATGCAGCCTCAGGTCATCCATTTTTTTCTCCAGCAATCTTACATTTGCGAGTAATATCATCAGGAGAGTAGGTCCGAAGGGGTTAATTCTTAGTCTGACTCCAATGCCAGCCCTCTTGCTGCACACCTGCCTTCTCCAACAGCACTTCCAATGGCTTTTCTGGTGTCTCCAGCAATCTGCTCTCCAATTTGGTACAGACCGACTCTCTTAATTCAGCAAGTTAAAACTGTTCAGCATCTCAGCAGTCTGATCCTCTACTTTAAAATTCCATGTCATATTTCTAATTTTCTTGTGTTTTTGACAATTATAAATGTAACGCACTACCAGTAACCACAAAGACTAGGCTGAGGGAACGATAGGCTTTAATGTAAAGAAGAACCTTGCTGGCCCAGATCCAGGTATAGGAATGGAGGGAAGGGAGAGGTGGCTTGACCTTTATGGCCCAGGACTATGGGGGAGGAGTCATAGGGTCTGAGTCATCAGTTGGCGGGCCAGCTCCAAATATACAGTAGTCAACAATAACTATATGCAATGGAGGAAACATCACCACAACAAACAAAATATGTAAGGTCAGGGATATTACCATGAAACAAAGCCAAAATAGCCGCTGCAGCCTCGCGAACTCTAGATCTAGAAAAGACTGTGAGCATTCGCTTTATCCATGCTCCCCATGATTTTATAAACCTCAGTGAGATCAGCCTCCATCGCCCTCATGAATAGGGACCCAATCAATCTAAGCTCTCCTTATAACTTAAGCCTTCAAGTCCCAGCAACATCCTGGTGAATCTCTTCTGAACTTGCTCAGACTTATTGATATCCTTCCTTTAGCTGGGTGATCAGAACTGCACACATACCAATCCCTTGTACAACTATTTCATGAGGTCCCAACTCTTGTAATGTATACTCTGCCCAATGAAGGCCAGGGTGTTCTTCAACACTTTATCCAGCTGAGTTGTCACTTTGAAAGAACTATGCATCTGTCCACCTTGGGTCTCTCTGTTCTACAACAATCTCCAAAGCTCCACCATTCACACTGTAAGTCCTGTCATGATTTGACTTACCAAAGGGGAACACCTCACACTTATCAGAGTTAAATTCCATTTGCCACTCCTTGGCTACATTCCTAACTGATCTAGACCCTGTAGCAAGCTTACATATCCCTCCTCAATGTCACTTGCCCAATTTCATCTAATACAGCTCCCTCTTCTTCACCTTCTGAAGAGTGCTTTAAATTTAAAAAATTTTAATGAAACAGCATGGTAGAAGACCTTTCTGGCCCACAAAACCCCATGCTGCCCAATTACCCTTGCAACCCTGTATGTTTCAGAGGGTATGGGGAAGCAGAGCACACGGAGAAAACCCACACAGGTCTTTCCTCACAGAAAGAGCCAGATTCGAACTGTTCCTGATCCATAAACCACATTGCTTCATCCTGGCAAGTTTGGGGCTGAAGCAAATTAAATCGATGTAGGTTATGCAACAGAACTGGTTATACCAAAGAGCAGGTCGAATTAATAACTATTCCAGGACAAACGCAAGATCCAAACTGAATCATGACAGATGATCTGTGAGAATTTAGAAATAATTGTTCTGCAATTACAACACTAATGCTTTAAGTTTCATCAGAAGTGAATGTTAAAACTGAGTATTAAAGTGAGTATTAACAGCTCATGGCTAGTGTCACAGTGGGAATGTTAAATGCTGGTCTATTGAACAAACAACACAGTGCTTTAAGCTACTGTTAGCCAAAAATTAACAAGACCAATTACTGCACTCAAGCTTTAGCACCTACCATGAGGGAATCCTCCTCCTAAAATGGTCACATTAAAAAAAAAGGTTATTTAGATAGAGCATTTGGCTAACATCCAACCTATGAACAAGATTCTAATGAATAGAAGGAATGCAATTACATTTCATGATCATAACTGCTATCTGTTTCACGTAGTTATCTAAACTTTCTACCCATAATTTCAATGAAGACACATCCATGAGGTGAGATGAATTGGCCTTTGATTAAACATGGTATCAGGAGCTCTTTTAAAACAAACAAAAACAAAACAAGGGTGATGGCATTAAGGGTTGTCTGGGCCATCAGAGGATTTTTCAGGACACCTGCATTAGCCCATCTTCTACTGTTCATCAGTCATCTTGCCTCCATTGCAACATCAGAGTGGGATTGCACCCTAATCCACCGAGTCTGCTTGTGTGCACGTAGCAAGACCTGGGAAAATGTGGCTTACTTAGGCTGTGGTGGGCCAGGTAAGGTGTACTGAACGGATGCCTGGCAATGGCCATCTGCAATGCAAAGAAACCTGAACCAGATTCCTCTGGCATCCGGATGACTGTTATCTAATCTCAACATTCAAGGAATGGGCATCAGGCTGTGGGCACGGAAAACACGCATCATCTGAAAGGGTGATCTCCAAGTAGGGAAATCACCCTCACTCCCAAAAACTTTTCACCTTCCAGAAAATCTCCATCCGCCTGATGAAAAGAGCCATGCACAGGAAGTTCAATGCTCTCAAAGCCAAAATGGCCCATTTGAAGAGCATCTCATCTGTCAGCTGACACGTTGTTCCCCCGACACTAGTTTGCATCAGTGGCTTCTTCAACAGCACCTCCTGAACTCACGAGTCCCAATGCCTTAGGGGACCGGCAAGTGTGTCCCAGAGCTGGAATAACTAAGCACCAACAAACTTGGTGAGCTCCAACTCCTCCACAGCCGCATTGCCTCTTGATTAGTTATCGTCATATACGCAAGTACCACGTACAGATGCAACAAAATTCTTACTTGCTGCAGGAATGTAAGGTATATCACCAACATTATAAGTTAAATTACCACAAAGCACCATGTGTCTTAGTTGAGTAGGTGCTCACCCAATGTTACAAAAGCAGCTTCTTCCCCTCCACCACAGTTTTTCCTCTTTTTTTTTGCACTAATTATTTATTATCCAAGATTGTATTGACGGCAGTGTGTTTTATAAAGCACAATACTGCTGCTGCAAAACAAACAAATTTTGTGACAATAAAACCTGATTCTAAGTTCCTTAGTGCCCACTAAAGCTCGGATGCCAGGAGAATGAGAGAAAATATCTTCAGCCTCGAGCATGTTAATTTCTGAACAGTACCATTTATACATGAGACAATGCAGATACCAGCCATGCAATCTGACAAGACAATCTTGTTGATTTCAATCGTAATTCAGAATGGTGATTCTTTGTAAAAGTATCATGTAATTCAGACCAATGCCAGAATAATTTGGAGCATTTTATCCCTTGTACAACGTGTATGACAATAAACTCCCCATCATTATCATGAATGGACACTTACTCAGGGCTGCTTGCACAACAATGGGCTCTGATTCTTGAGACACTTCGCTGATTCCCACAGCGTTTACGGCTTTCACGCGGAAGATGTACTTGTGACCATTCTTTAGACCGTGAACAACAAATCTATGGGGAGAAGGCAGGGAAAGATCAATGGGGTGATGTGGCAATTCATCACTTGTGTAAATACATCCACAATGTCTGTGAGAAGAAATATAATTTCAGAGTTGTTATATTCCATAAAAACACATGAACGGCAGATGCTGGATCTACAAGAAAACAATGAGAAGTTGTCAGAACTTTGCGCCTGAGGTTTCAGCCATGGCTAGAAATGATCAGTTAATGCCTTGGGTTGGGAGTGAGACACTTTCTTGAGATGGAGTCGAACCCAAAATCATTTCTCTCTATGGATACTGCCTGACCTGCTGAGTTCCTTTGTAATTTTTTTTTTTAAACATTTTTAAAATTTAGTGATACAGAACGGGAACCGGCCCGGGCTGCCCAAATGCACTCATATATGACCAATTAACCTACTAACCCCGTCCAGCTTTGGAAGCTGGAGCACCCGAAGGAAACCCACAAGGTCACAGGGAAAATGTACAGACTCCCAACAGACAGCGGTGGATTGGTAAACAGGTCACTATCGCTGCAATAGTGTGACGCAAATCGCTATGCTAGCTCACTTTGTCTGCAATATTCTATTACTGCAAGGAGGAAATCTAAATGAGAAATCAGTTACAGTCTGTTATAGCTCATCTCTTGGAGGGCATCCTTAGCTCCCTGAAAGTGGTAAAACAAGTGGACAGGCAGGTAAGGGAGGACAGCATGCTTGCCTTCATCAGTTGAAGCAATGAGTACAAGAGCTGGGAAGTCATGTGACAAATATTGCAGTACACAAGCGTGGTGGAGAAATTCAGCAGGTCATGCAGCATCCACAGGAGATAATGTGGAAAAACAGGAAAAGGTGGAGGGAAGGGGGAGGAATACAGTCCAACATGCAAGAGGTAATAGACGGATACAGGTGGGAGGTGTACTCTTCCCCAATCACTTCTCAGCTTCTTTCTCTTCCACCCATCCCATCTAACCACTGATGTCAGGCTAACCGATCTATAATTTCCTATCTGATGCCTCCTTCCCTTCTTGAACATTTGTGGGCTTTCCAGTTTTCTGGGACTATAACTAGAATCTACTGATTCCTGACAGATCATTACCAACGTCTCCACAATCTCTACCACCACCTCTTTCAGGTCCCGAGGGTGCAATCCATCTGGTCTAGGAGACTTATCCACCCTTTGACCATGCAACTTTCTGAGCATCTTCTCTCTTGAAGTAGTAACTGCACTCACTTCCCTTCCCTGATACCCTTTGATATCTGGTACACTGCTAATATCTTCCACAGTGAAGACTGCTGCAAAATACCCATTTAGTTCCTCTGCCATCTCTTTGTCTCCCATTATTATTTCTCCAGCTTCATTTTCTAGTCACCCCATGTCTACTCTCACCTTTTACTCTTTATATACTTAAAGAAACCTTTTATATCCTTTTTGATGTTATTTGCTCGTCTACTTTCATACTGCATCTTTACCTTCCTTTTGTTTTTCTAGTTACCTTTTGTTCGTTTTTATTTCCAGACACCCAGCACTCCGAGTAAAAAAAAAAATTACCTATGATGTTTCCCCTAAACTTTCCTACACTCACATTAAGCAGATGTCCTCTCGTATTTGCCTTTACACCATGGGGAAAAAGGTGTTGGTTGTCCAACCTCTCTGGGTCTATCATAATCTTACATACATCTATCAAGTCACCTCTCATCCTTTGTTGCTCCAAAGAGAAACTCCCCTCACTCTGACAACCTCATTTCATATGTTCTCCAATCCAGGCAACAGCATGGCAAATCTTCTCTATCCCTTTCCAAACCATCTATGTCCTTCCTGCAATAAGGTGACTAGAATTGAACGCAATCCTCCAAGTGTGGTCCAACCAGAGTTTCATAGACCTGCAATGTTAGCTCATGGCCCTTGAACCCAATCCAACTATTAATGAAGGCCAACACATCGTACACCTTTTTAATCACTCTATCAACTTACCTGGCAATGCTGAAAGGACTATGGACCTGGACCCCAAGATCTCTATCTCTCCTGCCATTAACCACATACTCTGCCTTCCAGTTCAACCTTCCAAAGTGCCTCCCTTCACACTCATCCAGATTGAACTCAATGTGCACTTCTCTGCATCTCATCTGTATCGTGTTGTCACCTACGACACTCTTCTACAATATCCACATCATTTCCTATCTTCAAGTCATTTGCAAACTGGGTGACCTACCTACCCCTCCACTTCAACCGTAATCAATTTCAGACAAACTCATACACCACAGCACAGGATGGTTCACTGAGTAACATGCAGTTATTTTTACTTCATGTTAACAGAAAGGAAAGATTTGTGAGAATGACCTGGTGTATTTTACAGGCTTGTGGTTGCATGGCTGCCAATCATTGGTTCCCAACAAGCAGGAATCGATGTAGTAGCCAATCAGTTCGCCGCCATTCTTCGGAGGCACCCACTGCACAATCACTGAATGCTTTGTGTTTCTTGCACATCGAACCATTCCAGGTGGAGAGGGAATCGCTGATTAAAGGTAAGAAAAGGCACAACATTGAAGAAAGGTGGCAAAGCAGCACTACAGTTCATGGCTGGTAAAGAAGGAATGAGATGTAATTTTTTGAAAAGGTGAATTAAATATCACCAATCGTGTCATAAAAAGATGCAATAATCATTCTTTTACAAAATCCCCCCCCAAAAAACCAGCACAATATTGATTCAGTCAATGGAACATACAGAGTTTGATCATCTGGGCTGGAGCAGGACCAGGAGTTTGGTTGTCACAATTATTTGCAAAGCCCCTGCTTGACAGAAGGCAAATATTGTGAAACAAGGAAGTCTGCAGATGCTGGGGTTAAGTGCAGTACATAAACATGCTGGAGAAAAATCAGCAGGTTGCCCAGCATCCATAAGAAATAAAAGGCTAACCTACATTTCAGTCCTGGACCATTCCTGATGAATGACTCAGGCCCAGATGCCCCTTTGCTTCCTCTGAATGTGAGTTTCTCCAGCATGTTTGTGTGAGGCAAGTATTATCCTTTCTAATTGAATTTGCTGATGTGGGCGCAGCAGCAAGGGCAGAGGGCTTTGGTATGTAGAAACAACAACATCACC
Organism: Narcine bancroftii; assembly: GCF_036971445.1. Taxonomy (NCBI): domain Eukaryota; kingdom Metazoa; phylum Chordata; class Chondrichthyes; order Torpediniformes; family Narcinidae; genus Narcine; species Narcine bancroftii. The sequence continues at coordinate 66,205,708 of NC_091474.1, read as the reverse complement.
CTTGAAATCTACACGTAAAGACAGTCCACTTGAAGAAGAGGTTGCCATCATATAGTTTCATCACAAAGCAGTTTTAATTGCTTTTTCCATGATCAAACATGAATAACGATAGAACTGGAAATTGATTCTCTCCTTCCATTGGTCTAGCTGCAAGTGCACTGTTTGACCACCAGCTGGCCACTGGTGGCCAGCTGTTTGCCTCTCACTCATCTGAGGCAACATCTGCACTAATGCACGGTTTCCTTCCTATGGCCTGAGATTGTAACTTACAGCATCTTCACATAGTTTGGAGAGGAACAAAAATCACCTGAACCAGCAACCGAAGAAGGTGCCTGGAGTCAATTTTGCAACAATTCTGATATAATGCAAACAATTTATTTTCTTCTGACTTCACAGAAATGTACATGAGAAATGGGCACTGAAGGAAAATTCATCAAAGAATAACAACTAAGGAAGAGTTATCATGGAGTAGCATCAAAACTGAAATATAAATAGGTGGATAAAGAACAAGGTGAGTTTTCCAGAGAATAGGAATGGAAGAATATAGTTTGGTCACACAATCTCGCAAATATTAAAAAAGGGCTTCTCATATTATAAACAAATGTAGCCCCAATGAAGAATTTGTCCAATGGAATGTGGAGGAACACAGAGATGATAGTAAAGTTGTAATTTTTTTTTAAGTAGACAAACAGCATGGCAATAGGTCATTTTGTTCCACAAGTCCATGCCGCCCAATTTAAACCCAATTAACCTACACCCCTGGTACATTTTGAATGATGAGAGGAAATTGGTGGCCCCAGGGAAAACTCACACAGACATGGGAAGAACATACAAACCCCTCACAGGCAGCAAAGGATTCAAACCCCGGTCCGATCATTATCACTGTAAAGGGGTGGCGTTAACCGCTACACCATCCATGCCACCTTCCATGCAAGTAATGTAGGTGATTTTAACTTTTCCATATATTGACTGGAACGCCCATGCTGTAAAAGGGCTGGATGGGTTAGAGTTTGTCAAATAAATATATAGCAGTGCAATATTGGATCTCCTATTAGCGAATGAGACAAGGCAAGTGGCGGAAGAGAGTGTAAGGGAACATTTGGATCTAGTAATCATAATTGCCTTTGTTTTAAGATAATTATGGAAAAAATAGGACTGGTCCTCGAATTGAGATTCTAAATTGGAGAAAGGTCAATGTTTATTATATCAGAAAGAATCTGGTATTTGGTAAAGGTGCGCTTGGAGACCATCAAAGGTGAAAATTTGAGAGTGAAAATTTTGTATGTTCCTGTCAGAATTAAAGGCAAGACTTACAGGTATACAGAACCTTAGTTTACAAAAGATATTATGGTCCAGGTTAAAAGGAGGAGGTGCTCACCAAGTATAGGCAGCAAGAAACGTTTGGCAAATTTCTTCCATTCTTTGTCGTTGGTGGTGGGCAGTGTGGGTAATAAGGAGCTTGTAGATGACTTGTATTTGGAGCTGCAGAAGGCATTTGGTGAGGTGCAACTGAAAGGGTGACTGCAAGACAGGAACTCCTGGTCTTGGGGGGTAATGCGGTGGCACAGAATGAGAATGGACTGATGAGCAGGAAGCAGAGTTAGGCACTGCAGGTTATTTTCACATTGGTACTTAAACGATTTTCATGAAAGAATCAAGCTGTATTGTAGCCAAAGTTGCTGACAATTTAAAGATGGCTGAGGAAGCAAGGTGTGTCCGTAAAGGATATAGATGATCTTGATAGACAAGAAACAGAAACTTGAGGTTATCTTCTTTAGAAGGCAAAATAGAAAAGCAGAATAATGTTTAAACAGAGGAACGCAGATAAAAACTGCTTTATAGATCTGGTTATCGTTGCACACAATACAGAAGAGCTTTGTAAGTGATGAGGCAAGGTGTGAAAAGTTATTTACGATTGCAAGGAGGAATCCAAGAGGACATTAAGGAAGTCTTGTGCATGGAGATGGTGTGTCTATACTGGAACTGCTGCATTTAGTTTTGACGGGTAGACTGGAGGAGGCCCAAGAAGATTAACTGTGGTGTGCAAACTTATGGAGAGGATTCTTAAGGATAGGATCTTTGAGCATTTGGAGAAGTTCAGTCTACTCAAGGATAGTCAGCATGACTTTGTGAAGGGAAGGTCATGCCTCATGAGCCTAAAACAAAAGAAATTGATGAGGTTAGGGCGGTAGATGTGGTCGACATGGATTTTAGCAAGGCATTTGGCAAAGTCCCCCATGAGAGAATCAGTCAAAAAGTCAAGAGGCTCAGGATCAGTGGAACCTTAGCTGTGTGGATAAAAAATTGGCTTGGAGAAAGAAAGCAGTGAGCAGTACAGTAAATCCTCATTAGAACACGGTAGTCGGGGTCCAAGATTTCATACCACGTTACAGCCGAGTTGCGGAACAGATGCAGGGGCGGCCGGTGCGGGGAAAGGGCAGCAGGGAGGGGGGCTGTCAGGCGCGGAGAGTTGGGTTGCCAGTGGATTGTCATCAGCCCACCCCTTAGCAGTTTCGGGTCCACAGACACCTGCACTATAAGCGATTTCATGGATTAACTAATTGCGTTCTAACGAGGTTTCACTGTAGTGGAAGGAAAGTATTCTGCCTGGAGGTCAGTGACTAGTGGAGTGCCGCAGGGATCTGTTCTGGTACTCTTGCTCTTTGTGATTTTTATAAATGGCCTGGATGACGAGGTGGAAGGATGGGTCAGTAAGTTTGTGGATGACACAAAGATTGGAGGAGTTATGGATGGAGCTGAAGGTTGTTGAAGGTTACAAGAGGATATAGACAGGATGCAAAGTTGGGCAGCAAAGTGGCAGATGGAGAATGATCTGGATAAGTGTGAGGTGATGCATTTTGGAAGGACAAACCAGAAGGCTGAGTACAGGATAACTTAGAAGTGTGGATGATCAGAGGGACCTTGGGGTTCAAATCCATGTGTCCCTCAAAGTACTGCACAGGTTGCTAGGAGAGTTAAGAAGGCCCATGGGATGCTGGAATTCATTAAGAGAGGGATTGAATTCAGGAGTAGAAAGGATCATGTGCAACTCTACAAATCTCTGGTGAGACCACATTTGGAGTATTGTGTTCAGTTCTAGTCGCCTCATTATCAGAAGGATGTGGAAGCTATGGAGAGGGGGCAGAGGAGATTTACCCGGATTTTGCCTGGATTGAGAAACAAGTCAAATGAGGCAAGGTTAGAGGAGCTGGGACTTTTCTCTTTGGAGCAGAGAAGGATGAGAGGAGACTTGATAGAGGTCTATAAGATTATGAGAGACATAGATAGGGTGGGCAGCCAGCACCTGTTACCCAGGGCAGGATCAGCAAACACCAGAGGACATATGTACAAAGTGAAAGTAGGGAAGTTTAGAGGAAACATAAAGGGTGTTTTTTTTTTTACATACAAAGAGTTGTGGGTGACTGGAATGCCTTACCGGGATGGTGATGAAGGCTGAAACATTGGGGGCATTTAAGAGACTCTTAGATACATACATGGATGAAAGAAAAATAGAGGGTTATGGGGTAGGGAGGGTTTAGTACTTTTTTTTAATAAAAGGAAGGAAAATATATTGGTCGGCACAACATCAAGGGCCCAAGGGCCTGTACTCTGCTGTACTGTTCAATGTTCTATGATCCTGGGATGTAGGGCATTCTTCTGAAGGAGGGTCGAGTCTCCACTCACTGGAGTATTGAAGGATGAGAATTGAAACATATAAAATGCTAGTGACTTTGCAGGGTAGGTTTTGAGAGGATTTTTCCCTCTGTGGAGAAATATAGAACGTGAGGGCATAATTTCAGAACAAGGGATTGCCAGTGTAGATGGAAATGAGGATGATTCTCAGTGATAAGACTCTTGAAGTTCACTCCCTCAAGGAGTCATAGAACTGTGGTGGAGAGTCACATATGGAATTGAACCAGGCCCTTTAGCCCATTAAGTAGCCTATCTGAGCTGTCCCATTTGCCTGGATTCAGCCCATATCTCTCTCAACGTTTCTTATCTATATACCTGTTTAAATTTATTTTAAACATTCTATTGTACCTGCCTCTACCGCTTCAAGGCCAAGTTTTGGACAACAATTGAATCACATGGAACAGAAGGGAGGTATTGAGGCCAAGATCAGATCAGCTATGATCTTAGGGGATGACAGAACAGTCTCAAGAAGCATGTGTCTACTCCTCCTTCTCTGCCTTACATTCTGGATGATCCTTGCAGCACTGTGAGCAATGAAATAATTAGAGAGAATCAGTGCAGATTTATCCAGCTGATGCTCCTGACAAGATGTGTTGAGGCTTTGGAACAGAAGTTGGATGAACTTTGGAGCATTCAGGAGGCAGGAGATGTGATAGATAGGAGTTACAGGGACACTATTAGACTAGGAGACAGGTAGAGGGTAGATGGGTTACAGTTAGGAGAGGGAACAGGCAGGAAGAGCAGCCCCCCCCTCCCCCCCGGTGAGCGTCCCCCTGAAAGACAAGTACACCGTTTTGGATACTGTTGAGGGGGATGATCTACCGGGTACAAGCCATGGCAATCAGGTCTCTGGAACGAAGTCTGGTGCTGTGGCTAAGAAGGGAAGGGGGAAAAAGAGGTGAGCTGTAGTGATAGAGGATTCCATAGTTAGGAAGACAGATAAGAGGTTCTGTGGAGGAGATAGTAAATCCCAGATGGTATGTTGCCTCCCTGGTGCCAGGGTCTGGGATATCTCAGATCGAGCCTTCTGCACTTTTAGATGGGAAGGTGATCAGCCAGATGTCATGGTTCATGCAGGGACCAATGACATAGGTAGGAAGAGTGAGGAGATCCTGCAAGGAGAGTTCAGGGAGTCAGGTGCTAGGTTGAAGAAGAGGACCTCCAAGGTAGTTATCCCAGGACTGCTTTCCATGCCACGTGCTGGAGAGATTAGAAATGGGAGGATAAATCAGCTTAACACGTGGCTGAGGACATGGAGTAGGAGGCAGAGCTTCTAGAATACTGGGCTCTGTTCCAGGAAAGGCGGGATCTGTACCAACAGGATGGATTGCATCCGAACTGGAAGGGGATTAATATCCTTGTGGGTAGGTTTGTTAGTCTGTCCCCAATGGGTTTAAACTAGATTTGCAGGGGGAGAACCAGAATGTTAGAGCAGTTAGTGAGAAGAAGGATAAAAGTTATGTGAGGACTGCATGCATAGACAGAAATCAAAGGTTTGTATGTGATAGAAATGTTCTCAGGTGTATTTATTTTAATGTAAGAAGTATTGTTAGACAGGCTGACGAGCTTAGGGCGTGGATTGACACATGGGATTACCACATTATTGCTATAAGTGAGACTTGGTTGCAGGAGGGGCAGAACTGGCAGCTTAATGTTTCGGTGTTCCGCTGCTTCAGACGTGATAGAAGGGGAGGGATGAAAGGGGAGGAGTGGCATTGTCAGTCAAGGAAAATATCACACCAGTGCAAAGTCAGGATAGCCAGGAAGGTTTGCCTACAGAGGCTACATGGGTGGAGCTGAGGAACGGGAAAGGTGTGACCACAGTGATAAGGTTGTATTATAGACCACCCAATAGTCAGATAGAATTGGGGGAGCAAATCTGTAGAGATATAGCAGACCGATGTAAGAAACAGAAAGTTGTGAAAGTCAGAGATTTTAACTTTCCAAATGGGATTCCCATACTGTAAAAGGCCTTAGAGTTTGTGAAATGTGTTCAGGAAAGTTTTCTAAATCAATATATAGAGGTACCAATGAGAGAGAACGCAATACTTGATCTATTAGGGAAAGAAACGGGTCAAATGACAGGTGTATATATAAGTGAACATTTTGGGTCCAGTGACCATAATGTCATTAGCTTCAAGCTAATTATGGAAAAGGTTAGGTCTGGTCCTCATGTTGGGATTCTAAATTGGAGGAAGGCAAATTTTGTGGAAATGAGAAAGGAACAAGGAAGAGTGGATTGGGATATGTGGCTTTCTGGCAAGGGTGTGTTTAGCAAGTGGATAATCTTCAAATGTGAAATGTTGAGAGTGCAGAGTTTGCATGTTCCTGTTAGGATTAAAGGCAAAGTTAACAAGTATAGAGAACCCTGGTTTTCAAGGGATATTGGTGATCTGGTTAAGAAGGTGTATAGCAAGTATAGGCAACAAGGAGTTAATGAGGTACTTGAAGAGCACAGAAAGTGCAAGAAAATACTTAAAGAGGAAGTCAGGAAGGCAAAACGAAGACTAGAGGCTGCTTTGGCAGATAATGTGAAGGTGAACTCGAAAGGTTTCTATAAGTATATTAAGAATAAAAGGATAGTAAGGGACAAAATTGGTCCCCTAGAGGATCAGAGTGGTCAGCTATGTGTGGAGCCTCAAGTAATGGGGGAGATCTTAAAACAGTTTTTTTTTTCATCAGTATTTACTCAGGAAACTGGCAGAGGGCATAAGGAAGGAAGGGAAACAAACAGAAGGGCCATGGAACAGATGGAGATCAAGGAGGAAGAGGTGCTTGCTGCCCTACAGAGAATAAAAGTAGGTAAATCCCCAGGGCGGATATGATATTCCCTTGGACCTTGAGGGAGACCAGTGTAGAAATTTCAGGGACCCTGGCCAGAGGATTGGAGGGTAGCTCATGTTGTCCCATTGCTTAAAAAAGCCTCCAAAAATAAACCAGGTAATTATAGGCTGGTGAGCCTGACGTCAGTGGTGGGTAAATTATTGGAAGGAGTTCTGAGAGATAGGATGACAGTCATGGGCTGATTAAGAACAGCCAGCATGGTTTTGTGTGTGGTAGATCATGCTTAACAAATCTTGTTGAGTTTTTTGAGGAGGTTACAAGAAGGTAGATAAAGGAAAGGCTGTGGATGTTGTCTACATGGACTTTAATAAAGCCTTTGACAAAGTAGCACATGGGAGGTTAGTTAAGAAGGTTAAGACACTACGTATCCATGGAGAGGTTGAAAACTGGATTCGTAATTGGCTGTGTGGGAGAAAACAGAGAGTTGTAGTTAATAGATCCTTCTCAGACTGGAGGCCTGTGATTAGTGGTGTGCCTCAAGGGTCAGTGTTGGGACCATTATTATTTGTTGTACAATGATCTGGATGATAATATGGGAAATTGGATCAGCAAGTCCGCTGATGACACAAAGATAGGAGGAAGATTTTCAAAGCTTGCAGAGGGATCTGGACAAACTGGGAGAATGGGCCAAAAATGATAGATGGAGTTTAATGCAGACAAGTGTAAGGTGATGTATTTTGGAAGGGCAAACTAAGGTAGGAGCTATACAGTTAATGATAGGGCACTGAAGAGAATGGAGGAACAGAGAAATCTGGGAATACAGATACATTGTTCCCAGAAGGTGGTGCCACAAGTGGACAGTTGTAAAGAAAGCTTTTATAAATCAAAGTAGTGAGGATAGGAGTTGGGATGTTGTGTTGTAGTTGCTTAAGACATTCGTGAGGCTAAATTTGGAGTATTGTGTGCAGTTCTGGTCACCTAACTACAGGAAGGATATCAATAAGGTTGAAAGAGTGCAGAGAAGATTTACTAGGATGTTTCCGGGTCTTCGGGAGTTGAGGTACAGGGAAAGATTATTCCTTAGAGTGAAGAAGAATGAGAGGAGATTTGATAGAGATTTACAAGATTATGAGAGGTATAGACAGAGTGAATGAGAGGTAGCTTTTTCCACTTAGATTGGGGGAGATAAATACAAACGGTCATAGTTTTAAGCTAAAGGGGGAAAGGTTTAGGAGGAATATTAGGGGGAAGTTCTTCACTCAAGAGAGCGAAATGAGCTGCCATCTGATGTGGTGAATGCGGTCTCGATCACAAGCTTTAAGAGTAAATTGGATAAATATATGGATGGGAAAGGCCTGCAGGGTTATGGAATGAGAGCAGGTCAATGGGACTAGTGGAATAGTGGTCAGCATTGACTAGAAGGGATGAATGGTCTGTTTTCTGCGTTGTAGCATTCTATGGTTCTATGAAAGGGACACCGTGTTAAGACAAATTGACTTGAGATTTTTGAGATTGTAATTAACAGAATATGTAAAAATTATTTCAGAAGGTATTTCATAAGGAGCCACACACAGGTCATTGTACAATATGAGGCCATGTGGTACCAAGGCATAATAAACTGGTGAGAAATGAAAGGACAGAACATAGAAAGAATGAAGAGTAATTTTCACATTGGGACTTCGTCACCAGTCTGGTGTGGTAGGGATCAGTTTTGGGTGCTGTGCCAGCTGTTCATATTCTATGTCAATTATCTGGATAATAATTGTGATTTCTCCAAGTTTTCTGATGACACAAATCAGGATGCAAATAGGTCTTTGGCAATAAAAGCAGACTGTTGAATGGAATACAGAGAATCATCTAAATGGTGGAGAAGATCACTGGGGTCTCCCTTTCCTCTGCTGACCACATTCATCAGAACTGTAGCTTAAACAGGGCTCAAAGGATTATTGAGGATTCTTTCCATCCAGTACACAGTATATTTGACCCACAACTACCAGGAAAGAGGTTCAGGAGCATCAAAATCAGGATGGCCAGGCTGGGAAATAGCTTCTTCCTGCAGGCTGTGAGATTGATGAATAGTATCCTGTAACCACAAAAATCACCCCAAGATATACAGTACATATTTATCAGAAATTGTATATTTCTATATATGGGTGATTATTATGTGTTGTGTTCTATGTGTGTACAGTGGTCCGGGGAAATGCTATTTCATCTGGTTGTACTGTATAGTCAAATGATAATAAACTTGAGTATGAGCAAGGCCGTTGTAGATGGAATACAGTGTGGAGGAAAGTGAAGGGTTATTTTTAAATGGCTGAAGATTAAATGACATTGGTGTTCAGGTCTGGAAGTCACAAGGGTGTACAAGTCACTGAAAGTTACCTCGCAACTGGAGTGAGCATGTTGGAAGGCAAATTGTACGATTCCCCTTTAGTGCAGAGTGAAAAAGTCTTACTACAATCACATGGTTACAAGACAACTCCATATCTTGAATACGGAATATTATCTGGACCCTGCAATTTGGAAAGTCATATTTAAAATGGAGGAAAGGCCACAAAGGTTCACCAGATTGATTCCTGGGATGGTATCTGGTCCTTCTGGGAGGAGAGATGAAGTAGCCTGGGCCCATGGTCTCTAGGGGTTAGCTGAATAGCTGGTGATCTCACTTTAGCCTACAGGTGTCATCAGAGTGGATGCAGGGGCAAAGGTGTTCAGGACCCCTAGGTCAGGCTTAAACTAAGGAGGTGCCCATTTAGGAGAACTTTCTTCACACATGGTAGGAATCTTTCCAATCCTCTGTCCAAGGGGACTGCAACTTTGAAAACAGAAAGTGATAGGTTGTTGGATATATCAGGGAATATGGGGTTCATGGACAAAGTTGGTGCTGAGGAGAAAGATCCGCTGTGATCTCAAATGGCAGAGGAAGCCCGAGGACCTTTTCCATTTCCCTTTTGATGGAATCTCAACACATTTCTGCCAGACAGACAAAGGATACAACCTCCAATAAAATGGACAATACACAGAGCAAAAATATTACCAATGAGATCTTGAACCACAATTGGCTTGGTGGCCATCGATGGCTGACTCATGCCAAACTTGTTAACAGCAAAAACGCGGAATTCGTAGGATTTTCCTTCAGCCAAGTCGAATATTGCAAGTCGTGGAGATCTTGTTGCAACCTCCACATTGACCCTCTGCCATGATGCACTCCCTGCCATTGTCTGAGAGAGAGAAACGAGAAGTGTTCAGCGACATTGTCCAGTTCAAGATTTGAAGAGGAGTATATTGTGGTGAGAGAATTTGATCTGCTTTCAGTGTCCACAAATGACCTGCTAACAATGCCATAGCTTATTAGGAAAAGTTTCGAACAGATGCTAGCATTTGCCGGGTTGCCCCAGGATGGGGCTCCTTCCTCCGTGGTGGAGGCAAGGACCGTCGCTCAGGTGGTCCTGGGTCATATCGGCCGGTCAGATCTTGGCCTCCGGCTGAAGCGGTACAGCAAGAGGAGCAGGGGCAGTGATGGAACAGTCTGAGGCTGGCAATGCAGTATCTGGAACCTGAATGACTCTTGGCTGTGGATTGCAAGAGACAGTAAAAGGCGAGAACTGTTATTAGAACTGTGAAGAAACCTTAGAAGGTGCAAATTATCAATGTTGCATGTTGTTTGTCCTGTTACTTAATACTTGGAGTCATTTTCATCACTATTTGCAGGAAACGCACAATATAATTTCATTTTTAGATTTTTTTCCTAAAAACAGCAGGGTAACAGACCCTTCTGACCCACGAGGTGTACTTCCCAAATACACCCATGTGATTTATTAACCTATCAACCCCTTAGGTCTTTGGAGGGATGGAAGGAACCCAGAAGCACCCGGAGGAATCCCACGTAGATCACAGGGAGAACATGACACTGCAATAGCATTGCACTAACTATTACACTAATCAGGCTGCCCCTTATATTAGAATCATAGAAAGATACTGCAGGGAAACAGACCTTTCAGCCCATCAGGCCTGTACTGACCATCAACCATCTCTTTACATTAATTCTGCAAATGTTCTCCCATATTCCCCACTCACCAGGGCAATAACAGCAGCCAATTAACCCACTAATTTGTATGTCTTTGGAATGTGGGAGCAAACTGAAGCACCCAAGGGAAATCCACGCAGCCACAGAGTGGATGAGTGAAACCCACACAGAGTACCCTCAGTTGAGATCAAACCCAGATCCCTGGCACTGTGAGGCAGGAACACTATCCACTGGGCCACATATTGTGTGCCATAACATGGACCACCTTATTTAAACCTACATGTATTAATTAAGTCAGGGTCCTCAGATGGGAGCAAGGGTTGGGAAGGGATCCAGGAGTGTGGTGAAGTTCAATGAACCAATTGTTCAGAACTGTGTAACGGAGTGGGGTGGAATTATCTTGCTCATCTCAGCTCCATGGGAGGGTGAGTTCAACAGAAGTGACTTCCTCCACGCAGCTTTCTCTGAACTCATTGTGGGCTCTCATCTGAGAGAAGCAGTGTCTATTTGGGTATAATGACTTTCCAGGAATGTACCTAGAGCAGGTGGACAACCAAACACTGCAGACACTGTAAATCGGAAACCAAAAGAGACAAAGCTGGAAACACTTGGGCAAAATGAAGAACGCAAGTTTCAGCCCTTGAGACATAGGAATCAACTTCAATAATAAATGATTTGTCCTCTTTCCCACCCAGCTCCCGACCCACTTTCAACCTCCTCCCTCTCAGCTTCCATCCACATTTTCCCAACTTGACACTTCCTCCCTTTTCCCCACCCCCTCAAGCCCCCTTCAGTTCCATCTGGTCTCTCGTTACACCACTATTGTCAGCTTTTCCTGATCAGATACCAGCACGGGGCAGCCTTTGTCTCAATCTACCAACCCCCCAACCCCTATGACTCATCTTCCTCTACCTGACCCTTTTGTTTCTCTTGCTTCTCTCCCCCTTGCCTCTCTGCCAGTTAATTGTCCCTGCCTGCCATCTTTCACCCTTCCCTGGTACACCAATTCACTAATCATACCATCAGTACCTGAAACACAAGCAACCCAGAAGCCAGGTGCTGCATTTGCAATGATTGTGTCCCTTTCCCTCAATCTTTCACAGAGAAAACAGAGCAAAACAGGTTACCTCGCCCATGCCAACCCACATGGACCTAATTTTCCTTTTACAAATCCATCAGCATTTAAAGCTCAGGTTACAGCTTGCAAATTTGGAATGGAATTCTTTGGCAACAGTAACAATGAGAAAAAAGATCACAAAATTGAACCAGAACCAGGATGATTGTCCCTTCCAGAAATAAATGTTGAGTACCTTTTCCACATAGTACTTCAGTGGCTCCCTGCCTCGTGGTTCAGGGGGGTCCCAGCTAAGCACGATGTAAGTCCTGCTGGTCTCAGCTGCTTGGATGTTTGTGGGTGAACTTGGGATCTTTACCTCCCCTGTTGAGTTGGGTAAGAGATAAATACATTAGCAACATTTTACTCCTAAGCGTCTTATAGAAATCACATGCAAGTGGAAAAGAGGACCATCTCTCAATGTTGCACCCCTCCCCTGTCTCTCTTTCCCTATTCCTCTGTATCCTTTCCTACAGCTCCCTAGTCCCCTACCCTCTCCATTCAGAGAGCTACTACCCCCCCCTCACTTCCTAGTTTTTTTTCTCTTCTGCCCTCCCACCCATACCCATCTATGATCTCTTGCCTTGGGCCTGTGCTCCTCCCCCCTCCACATTATTCAGGCACCTATTTTTTAGCTCATACCTTGATGAAGGGTCAGGCCAAAACATTGGTTATGTATCTTTGCCATAAGGAATGCTGCACAGCCTGCCAAGTTTTTCCAGCATTTTAGCGCATTAAATTACAACCACATTGTCTGCAGACTTTAAATCTCCAAATACTGCTGTGCCAGTGAAAGAAGAATTGACAAGGTTCTGGAGACTGAGCTGGAGTTAAGAAGGGACAGTTAGCGCAACACTGTTACAGCGCCAGCGATTGGGAATGGGGCTCGAATCCCGTGCAGTCTGTAAGAAGTTTGTATGTTCTCGTCATGTCTGTGTGGGTTTCTTCCAGGTGATCTGGTTCGCTCCCACAGTTTGAAATGTATCAGGATTGCACATCAATTGGGTGGCTGAAATAGCCTGTAGCCATGCTGTATTTAAAACTTAAGGGATGACTAACAATCGTCTGGAAGGACTCATTGGGTCAAGCAGCATCAGTAAGGGGAAGAGAATCATCAACGTTTCGGACTGTGACAAGGGGTTTGTCCCATGTGAAGGCATCCGACTTAGATCATTGATAATTCTTTTTCCTCCCACAGATTCTGCCTGACCTGCTGATTTCCTCCAGCAAATTGTGTCTTCTACTCCAGACTCCACCATCGGTGGTCTCGTGTCTTCTGCTCCAGACTCCACCATCAGTGGTCTCGTGTCTTCTGCTCCAGACTCCACCATCAGTGGACTCGTGTCTTCTGCTCCAGACTCCACCATCGGTGGTCTCGTGTCTTCTGCTCCAGACTCCACCATCAGTGGTCTCGTGTCTTCTGCTCCAGACTCCACCATCAGTGGTCTCGTGTCTTCTGCTCCAGACTCCACCATCGGTGGTCTCGTGTCTTCTGCTCCAGACTCCACCATCAGTGGTCTCGTGTCTTCTGCTCCAGACTCCACCATCAGTGGTCTCGTGTCTTCTACTCCAGACTCTACCATCGGTGGTCTCGTGTCTTCTGCTCCAGACTCCACCATCAGTGGTCTCGTGTCTTCTGCTCCAGACTCCACCATCAGTGGTCTCGTGTCTTCTACTCCAGACTCCACCATCGGTGGTCTCGTGTCTTCTGCTCCAGACTCCACCATCAGTGGTCTCGTGTCTTCTGCTCCAGACTCCACCATCAGTGGTCTCGTGTCTTCTACTCCAGACTCTACCATCGGTGGTCTCGTGTCTTCTGCTCCAGACTCCACCATCAGTGGTCTCGTGTCTTCTGCTCCAGACTCCACCATTGGTGGTCTCTCATGTCTTCTGTCGGAAGGGCTAGTTTCACCCTGACTGATTTATGGCTACAGTAGTTCGAGGAAAGGAAGGATATGAAAGTCGTCTTTGTGATTGTTCCCAATTTCAGGGACAGGAAGTGCATGTCAGTTCTGCGTTCCTATTTTGTGCCCTCTAACTTCAGATCAGCTCAACCGTAAGTTACCACTGTACAGAGAAAGTGTCATTCTTCATTTAGAAAGATTTATGGTTGTAAATTTAACTCACAAAGAGAAACTCAGCAGGTCGCGCAGCATCGTAGGAAGTAAAGGGGAACCAACGTTTCAGGCCAGGTGTAGCTGCATGATCTGCTGAGCTTCTCCAGCACATTGGTGTATTGCCGTTGACCCCAGCATCTGCAGACTTTCTTCTTTAACTCCCCGCAAAACAGATTTTTTTTTGTATTCTCCTCCTCTGTGGGAGGGAGAGTGGATGGAGCTGTGTCATTCAGCTTGCAGCTAATGGGAGTGAAGGAGTGAAAAAATAAACAACCCTGCTCTTGATGGTGGAGAGAGGGATTTCATCCTTCACTGAATTTAGCTCTCAGTTCCTTCATTACCTGAGTGGCCTCCACAGCTCCCTTGAAATTAACGGAAACAATTCCCACAATAATTAACCATCACTCTTTCCCTCAGAGTCAATTGAAATTTTTTTTTCAAAAAACAACGTTCTCCCTAGGCCAGATTACTGAGGCCCAGTATGATCCCCTGTTCATATTCAGCTGCTTTCCCCACTCCCTTCAGAAAATACTTTTGTTCACTTATTCTCCCCTGTGGGCCCTACACATTGGGAAGTGCTGGAAGTCTTATGATGTTCTTATATAGACCTCATTTGCCCATAAAATCAGCCTTGAAGTTACTTTAATTGTATGATCATGGAGCTTTAATCAACATGGGTCTACAATGTGCTATAATCAGGTAGGAGAGGGAGGGGCAGAAATAACCTCAGAATCACAGGGCAGAGAATTTTTCAGCACAGTAGGGGGGGCCATGAAGAGGAGGGGGTATTGAACGGTCATTCAGAGGATACTTTCTTCAATATTGAGGAATGTGGGTAGAGATCAAGTTCTAAATGGGTGTTGTCACTTTGGTTGGGGTGTATTACTGGCCTCCCAGCAATCGACAGGACATTTAGAAACAGGTATATCGGCAAATAGTAGAAAAATGTGGTGCAGTAGGGTTGTCGTGCAGAGAGATTTTAGTTTCCCAAAGATTGGCAGGAGTTGCTTTGGTATAAAAAGCCTTTTCCACCAAGTTGGGTGAGACAAGAACTAGAGGACACAGGTTAAGGGTGAACTGTGAAGTGTTAGGAGAACATTAGGGAGAACTTGTTCGCGCAGAGAGTGCAGAACAAGTCAAGTGATGACCTTAATCTTAACTGAATTCTTAATGTTTAGTTGAATGTACTTAGTGAGCAGTTATCATGGTAAACTGCAGTGAGGTGAAGAAATTGAGCCAATAGCTGATGGGAAATGTTTGAATCTCAGGATTTAATTTATTTGGCAAAATAAACAACACTGTTGACATTAACTCAGGCATTTAAGGCAGGCACTCAGATGTGACAAAAACCTTAAAGGAGCTTGTGCGGCTGCGCACATCTCTGTGAGCGAACCTGTCCCGTTTGTACCGCCGCGCTGTTGGGGCAGCTACAGAAAGATGGCGCCGTTGGGGCTTGTTCATTGCCTCATGGCTTAGGCCACAGCTTGCGCCCCGGGCAACATGATGACATCACTGCTGTGCAGGGCAGAACTCCCGTTGGCCTTTAAGCGGAGCACATGAAATTCAAATAAACAGTTCAAATGGAAACCCCACCAAGTTCAGTGATGTTTTGTGTTGTAGCAGCTGCTACATTGATGACCCCGCAGAACCCAGACGTTATCTAGTTTCCAAACATGAATTCATCGGCGACCAGCGCTGTGTCTGTGTAACTCCCCTTCACCCCCCCAACCCACTTTGGACCCATCAATCCTACACATAGTTCGGGCAGGCGGAGGTGCAGTTTCAACTCTGGCAGATCACCTTGGACTCCACCATGTTCTACCATGTGGTGAGCGCCCTTGATGAAGAAACCGCGGTTAGAGTGGATGACCTGATTCACGATCCTCCAGAGGAGGGCAAGTATGTGGCCCTGAAAGCCCTCCTCCTGGGCACCTTTGGTCTCTCCCATCAGCAGCGCACGGTCAGGCTGATGCACCTTGATGGCCTGGGGGAAAGAGCCCCATCCGCCTGAATGGATGAAATGCTTGCACTGGCAGAAGGTCACAAGCCCTGCCTAATATTTGAGCAAGCCTTCCTTGAACAAATGCCGGAAGACATCTAGCTCCTACAAGTGGACAAGGACTTCTCAGACCCCAGGAAGGTTGCAGCCCAAGCCAACGTGCTGTGGTGAACTAAACAAGACAATGAGGCCGTCATGAACCAGGTTACCCGCCCTGGACCCAGTCTGCCACAGCCCGCCCCCAGATAGAGGAAGGAGGAGCACCAATCCACCTGGTGTTTCGACCACCAATGCTGGGGAGCCAAAGCCTGCAAGTGCTGCCAACCCTGCTCGTACCAGGGAAAGGACCAGGCCAGCCGCCGCTGATGGCCGTGACGGCTGGCCACATGAACAGCCTCTTACATGTAGTTGACAAGACCAACAGACGATGATTCCTGGTGGACACCAGAACAGAGTTGAGTGTGCTGCCCCTGACCACCCTTGAATCCAGCATGAGAGCACGAGGCCCCATCCTGCTTGGCGGAACTCGTCTACGGTGCACCGTTGTCATTACCAGGGGAGTTTTCAGAGTGGGCGCAGAATCCGGAGGTGAGATCCCAACCCTTCTCACAGACCTCCGCAACAGACTCACCTCACTGGCACCCCCTCCACCGACCCACCAGGCGAACATGTCCAAAGAGCTGGCCTCAGTGGAGTTGGTGTTGGTCCAGCGTGGCTCGCACCTGACCCCCTTGCAGCACCCGTGCGAGGACCCGTACAAGATCCTCCACCGATCGGGAAAGACTTTCACTCTGGACATTGGGGGCAGGAAGGAACTACTCACAGTCGACCAACTGAAACCGGTGCACATGGATTGTGCTTTTGCTCTGAGGATCAGAAAACGCTGTTTTGTCGGGTTGAACTTGTACAATCGGATGATAATAAAGCTTGAACCAGTGGAAGAACATTTTGGAGACAGGAGCCACAAGTCCATGTTTAAAAGTGATTAAGTAAATAGATAAGGACAGTTCAGGAATAAAGGTCTTAAATTAGGTGGGGGGGGGCAGGGATTTATTTAAAATAAGACAGGACCTGGCGAAGGAAGATTGGGAGCATATGCTTGCAGCAAATATCAAAGGAGAAATAACAAGAGTTTAACCCCAACATGTTTAGCCAGGGGATAATGCACAAGAAACTCTGGATGTCAAGCGATACTGAGGGTTGGATCAAGGTAAAATGGGAAGCATATGACAGGTATAGGGAACTAAAGGCAGACGAATATATTAAGCTTAGGGAGACTCTTATGAAGGAAATCAGGAAGGCAAAGAAATGTTATGAATGAACACTGACAGACAGGATGAAGGTCAATCTAAAGGTATTTGACGAGTCTACTGGGGATAACAGAATAACTCGGGAAAGAGTGAGACCCATTCGAGTCAAACAGGGGTAATCTGTGGGCTGAGCCAGAGGCTCCAAAATGAATCCTTTCCATCAGTGTTCATAAAGGAAACAGACTTTGTAACTGGAGAATTCAGTGAAGGGGTCTTCTGCAGTTCTCCACAAATAAAGGTGCTCGATGCCTCAGCAAGCTTAAAAGTGGCTAATCCCTCAGGGCCAGATGTGATTTGTCTCAGACTACTGTGGGAGGCATGATAGAGATTTCTGGGAACGTAGAGGAGATTTGTAAATCTTCACTGCCAAAAGTACGGGACTAGATGAACGGAGGATAACATAGCTTTTCAAGAAAGGCAGTGGGGGAAAAACTTCTGGGGAACAGGATTAAAGGCAGATGCTATTTGACCAATTTGATTGAACATTTTGAGGAGGTAACAATGCACATTTAGGAGGCCAGTGGAGCAGAACTGGTTTACATTGACCACAATAAGGTCTTCACAATGTTCCACGTGGGAGACAGATGCTGTGGGTTCTAGGGCAAGTTAGATCCAAGATCGTTTTGGACCATTTTTCTTTTGTGATTGGATGCTTGCGACAGGGATCACTGCTGGGATCTTTCTTGTTTGCTATATACATGAACGATTTGGAGTTCGATGAAGGTGGCATGATCAGTGAGACTGCAGATGACACAAAGATTAATGGAGAAAGTTTACAGGGGGATATGAATGTGTTGGGGAAATGGGCTGAAAAATGGCAATTGGAGTTTAATCCTGATCAATATGAGATGATGCATTTTGAAGTACTAATGAAGTCAGGACATCCACCATGAATGGTGAGGTCTTAGGGAGTGCTGAGAAACCAGGGGATCTTGCCATGAAAACCAAAAGTGCAGTGGGATAACAGGGTGAAGAAGGTGAATGGATTCTGGGACAACATGCAAACTTGCTGAAGAAATCCACAGGTCATGAAGCATCCATCGGAAGTAAAGGGTTACCTACATTTCAGAAGTAAATCACAAAAATCTGTAGACACTGTACTTGAAGTAAAAGCACAAAATGCTGGAGAAACACAGTAGGTCAAACAGTGTCCTTTATGTAGCAAAGGTAAAACTACATAACCAACGTTTCAGGGTTGAGTCCTTCATCAAGGAATAAAACAAAGTATCAGTTGGTGTCCAAGCAAAAGGATGGAAGGGGTGGGATATCCAAACATATATTCACAGGACTGATTTACTGCATCCGGTGCTCCCTTTATGGCTTTCTCTACATCGGAGAGACTGGTCACAAATTGTGAATTTGCTTTTCCCTCCACTACAAAGACCTCCCAGTAGTCAACCATTTCAATTCTGTGTCACATTTCCACTCCCCCATGTCTGCCCATGGCATTGTGTACTGTCCCACCAAGACCAGATCAGAGAAACAACACCTGATTTTCCATCTGGCCACTCTCCAGCTGAGAGTGCTTTCTGCTATCCTTTTTTCCCCCTCCCCCTTTCCAGTTCTCCCCCTCCACACACCCAGCCATCACTGCTGTCCTCTCCCTTCCTTCTCCACCTATCACCTTCTGCCTTTGCCCCCCTCTTTCCCACCACCCACCCCCCATCCTTTTGTTCAGACACCTGCCAGCATTCTCTCACACCTTGATGAAGGGTTCAAGCCAGAAATGTTGGTTCTGTATTTTTACCATTGCTACATAAAGGACACCGATTGACCAGTTGAGTTTCTCCAGCGTTTTGTCTTTTCACCTACGTTTTAGCCCTAAGCCCTTCATCAGGAGTAAGGATTTATTCCTGATGAAGGGCTCAAGCCTGAAACATTGACTGCCCTTTACTTCCTGTGGACGCTGTGTGACCTGCTGAATTTCTCCAACACCATTATGTATTGCACATGACCCAGCATTTGCAGATTTTCTTGTTTTAACTCCATTTGAACTCTGGCCTGTATGAGTTGATGTACTGAGTACAAGAGGAGGGAGGTTTTGTTCCATCTGTATAAAACTTTGGTCAGACCCCAACTGAAGCACTGTGAGTCGGCACACTGTCTGAAATTCTCTCCCCACATTCCCATCAACTACCCAGATTCTACCCCCTTGCTGATACTGGGAACAATTTACGGCAGCCAATTAAGCCACCTGAACATCTTTGGGATGTGGGAGGAACAAAAGCACCCAATGAGAACATGCAAACTCCACACAGACAGAATGGAGATCAAAAATCGAACCCTCAACCCAGAGCTATGAGATAGCAACTTTATCAGCTGCACAGTGGACTGCCTCTTGTTTGTCAGGACAATTTTAATTTTAAATTCAAAATTAAATTAAAGACAACAGTCTGATAACTCTCTTGTTTTCATTTCTATGTACTGCAATGGTAACAAAAATAATTGGATGCAGGATTGATCAGAGGCCATTTTCTGCCAAAATCGATCCCAATGTGTCGTGACCAATTTCCACCTTACTCTGGTAAAGAAAGGGTTAATCCTCACACTGTGGTAGTAGAGATAAATTTGATACACACATGTCATACAATATTTGCTATATTTCTTAACTTTTAAGAGCCAGAATTAAAAAGCACAGAAAAAGCATCTACCTTCCAAGTCGTCTTGGGAAATAACAATCTGTCTGCTTTCATCAAAGTGAATGGCTGAGAAAGGAAATAGCAAAATTAAAATGTTGATCAACAGAGAAGCACATATAATCAAGAACCTTTGCCATTCCTGGAAGCAAACAAAAATATGAACAAAATGCTTGTTGCTCTCTTGTTTTCTTCTTATTACAAAGGTCTAAATGTTTGGGGAGGCCCATGAAACAATGTCTTCCTACAATCGAGCAGGAGCGGTGGAGCAGAGGTAGTGGAGCAGGAGTGATCAGTGGAATGGGGACAGCGAACCATGAGTGACGGAATGGAAGTGGAGGACTGGCAGCTGTGGAACGGGAGCAGATGTACAGGAATGGTGGAACAAGAACAGTAGACAGGAAACCGTAGAAGGGGAACAATGGAATAGGTAAGAAACGAGATGACGTCCGGCAAAACAAATGCATCATGTTTGGATGAAGGCCAGAAAGTCGGACCTCCAAGGTGGTGATCATTTGGATTACGCGTAGTGCCATGTGCCAGTGAAAGAAGTAGTACGAGGAAGGGGTGTGTGAACATTTGGTGGGCAGTTGGTGCAGGAGGGAGGGGTTCAAAGTTATAAACAATTGGGATCTCTTCTGGGGCAGAGGTGACCTGTACAAGGAGACGGGTTGATGATACGAAAATGTGTGCTACAGTAGACAGTGAATAAAGATACTTGGCTTTACAATTGGATCTAGACCATATGAGGAACTGGGCAAAGGAATGGCAGACAAGTTCAACTCGGAGAAGTGCAAGGTGCTGCATTTGGGTCAATCGAAGCAGGGTAGGAATTACTGTTTAATGCAGGGTCCTAAAGAGTGTGGAACAGAGGGTCCTTGGAGTGCAGGTACAGAGCTCTTCAACGATGGCAGCACAAGTAGACAGAGTAGAGAAGAGAGTGGTTGGGATGCTTGTCTTCAGCAGTTGGGGCATTGAATATAGTGTTGGGAGCTGTGTTGAAGTTGTACAAGATGTTGGTGAGGCAATTCTTGGAATATTGTGTGCAGTGTTGGTTGCTGATCTGCAGGAAGGATATTATAAAGTTGGAAAGGGTAAAGAAGAGGATTACAAAGTTGTTGGCAGGATTAGAGAAGCTGCGTTATCGTGAGAGTGGAAAAACTAGGCCTGTTTTTCTTACAGTGTAGGAGGGTGAAAGGAATCTTATTGAGATCTATAAAATCATGAGGGGAATTGATAAGGTGAATAGTGACAGTCTCCTTCCTGGAGTGGGAGAATCAATGATGAGAGGGTATAAACATAAGGAGAGCAGATGGGATTTAGAGTGACGAACTGAGGCTGGTGGGCATATAGAACGAGGTGCCAAACAAAGTGGTGGAGACAGGTACGCTAGCTTCCTTTCAGAAACACCTGGATAACCTCATGAAAGGGCGGGGATTGGAGGGGTCTGGGCTTAGTGTGGGCAAGTGGGACTGAAGCAGGTGGGCCTGTTGTTCGGAGCAATGTTCAAGCATTGAAGGGCCTGTTCCTGGACTGAACTGCTCTATGTTCTGTGAAAAACCACGGAAAAATAATTTTTATTGTATGAATTGTCAGACCCTCAGAATAACTTTTAAAAGTTCTAAGATTTAGAAGAATTTAATATATTGTTCAGTTTAATTTACCTTCTTATCTACCTTGACAATCTGTCACCAAATCTTAAGTTGCTTTGTCCGAAAAGCTAAATAAAAAGGATCCTGTTTACTTCCCGGTTTGGTGTCCATGAGGATTTTTCCATCGATCAGACCAGTGATATCCTGGAACTGGTGCCCAATTTTAAGGACCCAGGCCTGAAACGTGGGCTCCCCTTTGCTTCCTGTGGATGCTTCATAACCTGCTGAGGTTCCCAGCATGCTTGGGTTTACAATGGACAACTGCTTCTGGAGACTTGTTTAACTCCTGAGTAACCCACAGTGGCTACTCATTTTATGTGAGCCATTTTCTTTGAGGCTGACAGAGTGGCTCATCCATGGTCATTTAATTAATAAGAGTCGACAGAAGTGCCACTTGCTATTCTTCCAGAGGCCAAAATGCCTCCATAAACAATGTCATGGCCACAGTTTCCATGACTGAGGATGAAGTATCAGGACTCCCGTTACAAATCAGCTCTCTGTAGTTTGGAATCACTGTCACACTTTCACCACTATTTCATTTAGTTTTCCTCAGGCTACAACTGTGGATGAATAAACATTTTCAAGCATTATATTGCTGGGAACAGAGCCGGTTATTCCACAGCAGTACATGCTTCCAATCTGACAACAGAACAATGATCAAGCTCCATTTCCCTCTGACAATGGACTTGTGGACATCCCCCAGATCAGCCACTCTCAACTTTTTTTTTGGCTATGGCCCCCTTTGGACTCTACTCAAAGGTTAAGGGTCCCCTTCCCTGTGAAACAGTCACTGGAACCAAGTTACCAAACGTCCTGGTAATTTTACTGGAAGCAGGTGGGTTCAGTCTGCTTTGAACTGAGACCCAAGAAAAGTACTGAACCTTTTCCTTTTCACAGCTGCATTCTGACCAGAATAAAACTATCGCAAATGCATGTGGGACCATATCAAATGCTTCACTAAATTCTATATAAATAATATCAACTGCCTTGCCCTTATCTAACCTTATAGCACAGTCCAGGCCCTTTAGCCTATGATTTTGTGCCGACCTGTGTAAACCTACTGCTAATTTTTTTCCACCTCACACCCATAAACCCTCGACTTTTTAACGACATCCATGTGCCTAACGAAGAGTCTTATGAATGTCCCTATTATACCAGCCTTCACCATCACCCCTGGCAAGGCGTTCCAGGCACTCGTTGTGCAAAGGATTTACCTCTGAGATCTCTTCAAAACATTCTATCAAATTTGTGAGGCGCATTTTCCCACGCACAAATCCATCCAGGCTCTCCTTAATCTTCTCGGCCTTTCAACCGTAAGTGGACTCTATCTCTCTGAATCTTCTCCAGCAGTTTCCCTCTCACTGATCTCAGACTAACAGGTCTGACATTAGCCGGATAACACTTACTGCCCTTTCTAAACAGCAGCACCACATTTGCCATCCTTCAGTCCTGTGGAACAACTTGCTTCTCCCCAGTGTTTGCTAATTAAAGTAATTGTGGCCTTAATGACATTGTCTTTACTCTAGCAGGTGTCCTGCCCACCAGCCCTGCACCCTTCCTGCATCTTAAACCACACTTCTCCTCTCACTCTTCCAGGTCATATGAGAATCCTCGACTTAAAATATCAGCTTCACTCCACAGATGCTGCCTGACCTGTTCCACCTTTCTACTTGTTCTTGTGCCAGATGGTTTTTGGTCAGAATGCGAAATCCACAAAAAATGCTGACTGAACAGGAGGTAGACCATGGGACAACTACAATTTATGATGAACACCCAGAGTCCTGGAGAATATTTGAGGATGTTGTTCCTGGTTTCTAGTGGTTTGGGACACTTCAAAGCCATTTTTTGAGGTATGTTCTTTAATTACTCCTCTAGCAAAATAGTTTTCAAACTTTTTCTTTCCACTCACATACAGTAATCCCTATGCCATTGGTGCTCTGTGATTAGTAAGGGATCGCTTAAGGTGGGAAGGGAAGGTTGACAACCACTGCTCTAGACCCAATCGTTACGGAAATATTTTGCTTGAGAAAAATGGTCATTGGCCCATTTCCTTCAGAGTTCTGAAACGGTGCACATAATGAGTCAATGAGGGATGATTAAAACAATGGTTCTCAAACTTTTACTTTCTGCTCACATCCCACCTAAAGTGATTCCTTACTAATCACAGAGCACCTTGTGTGCTAGAGGAACTCAATGGGTTGGGTAGCATCAGTGGAGGAGAAAGCATTGCCAATGCTTCAGGTTGGAACCCTTCATCAAGGTTCATTCTTTTTCTCCCATTGATGCCTGCTCGACCTGCTGAAATCTTTCAATATATTGTTTTTTTTTGCTCCAGTTGCCAGAGTGTGCAGTCTCCTGCGCCCGACTGTGAAGGCACGAGATGAAGTACAGAACCACCCAGACGTGGTCTCTGAACAGAAGGCACTCACTCTGCAGCCTTGCAAAATCAGCTGGGTCAATGGCCGTTACTGCGTCTGTGACTCTGGAAGGTTTGCTGATCCCACTTTTATTCACGGCCCGCACACGGAAAATGTAGGAGCGCCCTTCAAACAGGCCAGTCACAGGATATTTGCAAATTTTAACCGGGGCATCGTTGCATTGGATCCAGTTCTCTGTCCCAGCTTCACATCTGCAAAAACAATGAGAACGTCTGGCACTTTTACAACTGCCATGAACACTGTGGCCTTGAATTGTCAAATTTAAAGTCATATTTCAATCGGTCATTTGCATTACACAAGTACCGTGAAACTCAGCAGGTCACGCAGTATCCATAGGAAATAAAAGTGATGTTTCAGACTTAAGGGCTCCTGCTTTTCACTTCTTATGGATGCTGTGTGACCTGCTGAATTTCTGCAGCACTATTGTGTCCTGCATTCGATCCCAGAATCTGCAGATTTTCTTGTTTAAGTTTCAATCAGCCATCTTTGGTTTTGTCCAAATTGCAAATGAGGACAACAATTTTTGCAAAATCTTAACATGCAACAAATAACATGAATAGAAATGATAAACGTCAAGGGTTGGAAAAATGAACCAAGTCTGCGCTGCACACACAGGGCAGGGCTTGGGTTGCAATGGCTCGAGCAGTGGAATCGGTCACACCCTGGCAGTAGTCTGAAGCTGGTGCTGCCTTGAGAGAGGCTGTGTCCCACTCTGTGGTCAGAAGACGGTCAAGTCCCCACCTGCTCTCAAGGAAGCGGAGGATCCAGACCTTTACTGAACACACAGCAAAAGCCGGAAATGGTCCAGGACACAGATGAGTCTTTCAGAAAACAATGAACCATTATCAACAAGAATTTTGGTGCCTAGTCCAGATGAGTCTTTCAGAAAACAATGAACCATTATCAACAAGAATTTTGTGCTCTGTATATGACAATAAACTCATTCTCATCATCAACACAATAAAATCCAGAGTTTTCTGCCCTTCTAACTCCATCAGCTTCACCCGCTGCAGAAATGGAAACTAATGCAGTGTGAATGGTGCAGGGCAGTCCATTGAACAGTTTGCTGGTTCCTGCCTTTTCCCTGAAGTTAGGTCTCCATCATTATTAGAGTTTTACTGTCAGTGGGTGATGCATGCTCCGATTAATCCTTTACTGTCTTCCAATCGGAAGTCAGGATTGTCACATTATCACCCCATCTCGACATTTTACAGAAGCAAAATTGAGCGTCTTGTCTGGCTGCATTGTTGTGTGGTTCCATAGCTGCAAAGCTTTGGACCAGGTGTCAATCCAGAGGATCATCAAAAAAGTCCGGAAGAACAAATGGGTCTCCCTTTCCTCTACTGACCACATTCCCTGAGATCGTTGCTTGAATAGGGTTCAAAGAATTATTGAGGACCCTTCCCATCTACTGCCATCAGGAAGGAAGTACAGAAGCAGGACTGCCAGGCTGGGGAATAGCTTCTTCCCGCAGGCTATGAGATTGATGAATGGTATGCACCTGGACTAAAGCTTTAGTTGCCCATTCAGAGCCAGCTCTTCAGCGCTTGACGTCCTGCTTTGCGGAAACTGCCAAAATGTTTGGCCTGGAAGTCAGCCTGAAGAAAACTGAGGTCCTCCATCAGCCAGCTCCCCACCATGATTACCAGCCCCCCCACATCTCCATCGGGCACACAAAACTCAAAACGGTCAACCAGTTTACCTATCTCGGCTGCACCATTTCATCAGATGCAAGGATCGACAATGAGATAGACAACAGACTCGCCAAGGCAAATAGCGCCTTTGGAAGACTACACAAAAGAGTCTGGAAAAACAACCAATTGAAAAACCTCACAAAGATAAGCATATACAGAGCCGTTGTCATACCCACACTCCTGTTCGGCTCCGAATCATGGGTCCTCTACCGGCACCACCTACGGCTCCTAGAATGCTTCCACCAGCGTTGTCTCCGCTCCATCCTCAACATCCATTGGAGCGCTTACATCCCTAACGTCGAAGTACTCGAGATGGCAGAGGTCGACAGCATCGAGTCCATGCTGCTGAAGATCTAGCTGCGCTGGATGGATCACGTCTCCAGAATGGAGGACCATTGCCTTCCCAAGATCGTGTTATATGGCGAGCTCTCCACTGGCCACCGTGACAGAGGTGCACCAAAGAAAAGGTACAAGGACTGCCTAAAGAAATCTCTTGGTGCCTGCCACATTGACCACCGCCAGTGCGCTGATATCGCCTCAAACCGTGCATCTTGGCGCCTCACAGTTTGGCGGGCAGCAACCTCCTTTGAAGAAGACCGCAGAGCCTACCTCACTGACAAAAGGCAAAGGAGGAAAAACCCAACACCCAACCCCAACCAACCAATTTTCCCCTGCAACCGCTGCAATCGTGTCTGCCTGTCCCGCATCGGACTTGTCAGCCACAAACGAGCCTGCAGCTGACGTGGACTTTTTACCCCCTCCATAAATCTTCGTCCGCGAAGCCAAGCCAAAGAATGCACCTGGAATATTGTGCTCCATTCTGTGGAAAGGGTGCAGAGAAGATTTACTGTGATATGGACTGGATTGGAGAACATGTCTTATGAGGCAAGGTTTACAGGGCTTTCTCTATGGAGTGAACCAGGATGAGAGGTGACTTAACAGAGGGCTACAAGATTATGAGGGGCAGTACATTTTTCCCAGGGTGACAGCAGTAAATAACAGGTGAGGGAAGGAAAGTTTAGAGTAGACATCAGGGGTCTTTTTTATTTATTTACACAGAGAGTAATGGGAGCCAGGAATGCATTGCTGCTGGTTGAGGCTGGTACAGTAGGGACACTTAAAAGACGGGCAGATGGATGCAGTAAAAAACAAGAGGGTTATGGGTGTGAGGTGGGAAGGCTTAGATTGTTGAGTAGGTTCAAATAGGTCGGCACAACGTTGTGGCCCAAAGGGCCTGTACTGTGCTGTAATGTTTTATGTACTATCCCGTAACCTTGGATCTCTTATAAATGAGACAAGTAAATTATTCTAAAATATTTACATTTTTATGCCTATATGTGCTGTGTATTGTGTGCGCAATGTGTGTGCACTGTGGTCCGGAGAAACACTGTTTCGTCTGATTGTACGCATCCAGTCAGATGATAATAAACTTGAACTTGAAGTGGAGGTTGGAGACAGTCAAGTGACATCCTTCATCACAAGGCAAGGGGAACACAAAATGGAATAGTGCCCTTGAGCCAAAATCCCCAACTATTTTGTGGGATGCTCACCAAATCAGAGGATCCTTTGAGATGAGAGTCTGGTCTCCCCTCCCCACCTCTGCCCTGCCACAGTACCTATCAACAAAATATCCGATCACGGGACTCTCCTTGGTGATGTTTGGAGGTTTCCAGGTGAGGATGACGTAGTCCTTGTTGGCATCATAATATGTGAGGTCCATTGGGGCTCCAGGAGCCCCTGCCACAGGGGCATCAGCATCTGCATGGGCAAGAAAGATGTGTGAGGTGACGAGAGCATTCTCCTGTCAATCTGCCCACTCTCCTCCATGTGGCACTGAAGAGCTGGCATTCATTAAAGTCCAAGTGCCAAATGCAAATCCTTCCACCAGCGGGCAAATAAGGTTTGGAATACCCATCGAGGCACCTTGCACAAGAGCAGAGGCTGCAGTGGAGGTGAGGGAGTTTCTGGGACTGGGAGGTTAGTTGAGAGCAGGGACGCAAGCCAAATTTGTGGACTCCCAAGGGAACTTGCTCCATTGTGAAGAACTGGCTGAACAGATTTTTTTTTAATTCCCAATTTAGTGATACAGCATGGTAACAGTCCCTTCCGGCCCATGAACCTGCACTGCCCAAATACATCCATGTGATCCATTAAACTGACTAACCCTACGTGGGAGGAAACTGGAGCACCCGGGAAAAAATCCACAGAGACGTGGGGAGAATGTACAAACTCCTTACTGACAGTGCTGGGTTCGAACCCAGGTCACTGGCCATGTAATAATGTGCTAACTGCTACACTATTGTCAAGTACTAAAATACAGAAAATAAGCTTTGTTTTGCCTGCTATCCAAGCAAGTCAACTCATACAGCAGGTAATACAATAATAACAAATAAATAAGTGTAGGAAGTGGCTGAACATTAGTCAGGCGGAACAGAGTAAAAAGTGTACATTTAAAGAACAGAAGAAAGGCTAAATCTTTCACCGATGAGAGCTCCATTTAAGAGGTTTTTTTCACAGCTGGAAACAGTCCTTGAAGTACCTGCCCACTGGATGGTGGTGGGAAGGGTGGAGGTGGTGCTGGGGGGGGGGGGGGGGGGGTGGTGGAGCAAGTGTGACTGCCTCTGAAGATGAATGATTGTATCCTGAAAAGTGACTTTGGATTCAGAGGGGGTGTAGATCAGAGGTTAGAAGTTGGTATGGAGGGATCATATAATATGTCTGCAGCTCTCATGGAACTGGCAGCCCTCTACAGGGTTGGGGCATGTGGACAAGTGAGTGACACTGGGTCAAAGCTCTTCATCAGGAGTCTTGACTTGAAACATGGGCTCTCCATTTCCCTCCATGGATGCTGATTTCCTACAGCAGCTCAATTTTTGCTCCAGATTCCAGCATCTGCAGTATAGCATGTCTCCACTTAAAACAGCTCCAGTTTCTCACAGTCAGGCTCTGAAGGTTTTCTCGTAGTGACTAAAAGGGTAGATATTCAGTTGTAACACTCTTGATCATTTACCACAAAGGCAGAGAAATGGACAAAGCAGTTAATCTCATTTCTCCAAATATTCCAGCCAATGCTTTGGAAAGGCTTCGTGGAGATGAATGATCGTGATCAGGAAAAATGACTTTGGATTCAGGGGGGTGTAGGTCAGAGGCAGGTGAGAAGTTAGAAGTTAGCATGAAGGATGATGAGAGAAAGTTCACTGGCCAGGAGTAAGACAGGGAGCGAGGAAGGACTGTTGGTTTAAATTATGCCTATTTTAATGCTGGAAGCTTGTCACAGAAAGCAGGGCATAGATAAACACATATGACTGGGATGTGGACGCCATTATAGAAACCTGATTACAAGTGATACTAAAGTGTTTGGCATTGTAGATAGTGAAAACATTTACCAAAAATTGCAGAAGGATCTTGATTGCTTGGGCAGGTGAGCAGGATGGAATTTAACACCAAGAAATGTGAAGTGTTGCTTATTGTGAGATCTAACATTCTACACAGCGAGTGGGAGGGATCTGGGGAGCATTACAGAGCAGAGAGATCTGGGAATATAGGCACATAGCTTCTTAAAAGTGGTGTCATGGGTAGATAAAGTGGTTGAAAAGGCTTTTGGCACATTGGCCTTCATCAGCCAGAGTATTGAGTATAAACGCTGGGAGGTCGTGCTGCAGTATTACACGATGTTAGTGAGTACCCATTTGGATTATTGTGTTCCGTTTTGGTCACTGTGCTACTGAAGAGATGTTGTCACACTGGAGAGGGGGCAAAGAAGATTTATAAGGATGCTGCCAGGACCTGGGGCCTGAGCTCTAGGGAGATGATGAGTAGGCAATGGAGCTCAGGAGGACAAAGGGTGATCACATAGAGGAAATCAGGAGAGGAAATGATTGGATGAACACAGAGAGTCTTTACCACCCCCCCCCCCCACCCCCCACCCCCTGAGAAGGAGAATCAGTAACTACAGAATATGGGTGAGATGATTTTTTTTAATTTAAATTTTTTAATTCAAATGTAAACATACAGTATGGTAACAGGCCCTTTTGGCCCATTAGCCCATGCCACCCACATACACCTAATTGCCCTACAGTCCCCAGTAGGTTTTGAAGGGTTGGAGGAACCTGGAGGAAACCCATGCAATCACAGGGAAAATGTACAAGCTCCTTACCGACAGCGTAGGATTTAAACCCCGGTCCTGGCCACTGCCACTGTAACAGTATTATGCTAACCATGCCGCCCTAGGGGGAGATTTCATGGGAACTTGAGGGTGATTTTTTTTTAATATACACACACAGAGGGTGGTGGATGAATGGAATGTGCTGCTGGAGGTGGTGGTTTAGGCACGTTTGGTAGAGGTAAACAAAGTTATGAGGGATTTAGATAGACTGAGGTTCAATGAAACAAGAATTAGAGGTCATGGGTTAAGGGTGAAATGTTTAAGAGGAACATTAGGGGGGAGCTCTCAGAGACTGGTGAGGGTGTAGAACGAGCTGCCAGCTGAAGGTGGGATCGATTTTGATATCAAAGGAAAATTTCGAAAAGTACATGGATGGGAGGAGTCTGGAGAGCTACGGTCCAGGTGCAAGTCAAAGGAACGAAGCAGAATTATAGGTATGCACTGAATAGAGGGACTGAGCTGTACTCTTCTATGGTTCTATCCCACTCTAACTTTAAAAAAAAAATGTTATTTATAATATTTAAAAAAGAGATAATACAATCAAAAATACAAATCCCGTTGTTACAAAAATATATTAGTAAAATAGATAATCTTAAATTAGTACATTAATAACCCGTGCCAACCCCAATCCCCCAACCCTCTTAACAAAAACCCCAAATTATCCCTATTTCTACAAACTATTGGAGCCTTATATAAAAATTAAAATATCATAATACAACATATTAATTAAAAAATATTTAGAATATTATAGTTAACATGTTCTAAGACCCATACATTTTAAATATGGATCCCACATTTTAATAAAAAATGAATAATTATCATGTAATCTATATGTTATTTTTTTCTAAAGAAATACAAGATTTTAATTCATTATGCCACCTCAAAATACTAATCTCTACATCATCTTTCCCCACTCTAACTTCTGTGGGCTTCCACTATTCACATGGAGGGACTTACAAAAAGCCATCTCTATACACAACATTCATTCATGTGGTTTCCTACACAACATCAGTTATCACTTCAGAAACTGAATCAGATTGATCAGCAACCCTGACAAAACCATTTTGTGATCAAAGATTTTCAAGTTCAGTCTCTCAATCTCAAATTATAAACTCAAGCAATTTCCTGTCATTGACTAACTGATGTGGACAGCGTCAGCTCCAGAAGGTTGCTTGTGAATCAAGAACCACTCCCCTCTCCTTTGAGCATTCTCAACTTGGAGTCAGGGATGACAAAGTAAAATCAAGTTAAATTAAATTGAAAGCCGGTATTCACCAGATGTAGAGGAGGAGTGAGAGGAGACAGGCAGAGGAAGCATGGTTTTGATGACAGGAATTTCGAAACGTGTTCTGCTTCTCAGAAGGAGGCTCCTTCAATTTCCAACAACACCTCTGGGATGGTACTAAGGTACAGAAGGGAGAGCAACTGCCTCACAGCTCCAGAGATCCAGCTTCAATTCTTGTCTCTGTCTGTGTGGAGTTTGCACGCTCTCTGTGTCCACGTGATTCCCTTCAGCTGTCTCCTGTTTCCAGCCGCGTTGCAAAGAATCATGTGGGTTTGTTAGGTTTCCTGCCTTTGTAGGTGAGGGGAAGAATCTGTGGGGGTGGGGGGGGGTGAATATTGATGAGTACATGGAGAGGATGAAATGCGATGAGCACAGGTGTACTGTAAGCGGGAGCCGAACACAGTCTCTATTGGCTGGAGGCCTGTAGCCAGAACTCTGCGACTCGCTATGATTTGGAAGAGACAGCAAATTGTCAGGAACTGAAGAAGTATTCTTCACAAGCAAGTTTGAATTTCTTACCTCTCACAAAAACATATGCACTGTGCTGGGAAACGCCACCTCTCGTAACCAAGCGTAAAGTGTACAAGCCTTCGTCATCTTTATTCAGATGGGGTAGGGTCAGGATGGCAGTGGAATCTCCATAATGCATCAGTGCCCACTTGGACTTCTTTATCTCAATGTCTGGAAAAATCAGTCACATTGGACAGGAACGTTAGAGACATTGTCAATCAAAATCGATACAAAATCATTATGTTAACACCAGCAAAGATAAAGTTAATTCAATCCAGTGGAAAAATATATCCAATCTTGCAACCAAGCTGGACAGTTCGATGTAACGGCAATCCCAAAATGTTCCTATCGAGATGGTACAACTTCAGGACTGTGACCCATTTTTTTCCTGAATCCACTGGTTTTAAGACCATCACTTCACAGCAGACGACGATAATTGGGACTTGTATCCCTGTATGAGATAAACCTTCAAAGTTTTCCATCCCTCATCCAACATGGAGAAAAACCTTGGTATTGCAGATTAGACTGTGTGGTTAGGCACAATTCAAATGCGATCTATAGTTGTTGCCAGGATCACAGATGGCAATGAGGAAGCAGACAGGAGGGAGATAAATCAGCCAGTTGAGTGGCATCACAACAACGACCTTGTATTCAGCGAGCGCAAAACCAGGAGTTGATTGTTTACTTCAGACGGAAATCAGGAGAAACAAGCACCAGTTCTCATCAAGAGGGTCAGCAGTGGAGAGGGTCAAGAACTCTGAATTTCTGGATATCAACATCTCTGAGGATTTGTCCTAGAACCTCCACATCAATGCAATCATGAGAAGGATCGTCAGCATCTATACTTTGCAAGAAGTTTGACGAGATTTGGTATGTCACCGAAGACTCTCAAACACTTCTACAGGTGTACCATGGAGAGCATTCTGGCTGGTTGCATCACTGCCTGGTACAGAGGTGCCAATACTTAGGACAAGAAAAAAACTCCAGGGAGTTGTAAACTCAGCCTGTGACATCACAGGCACCAGAATTCACTCCGTCAAGGACATCTACATGATGCGATGTTGTTAAAAAAAAAAGAGCAAAACACCACCCAGGCCATGGTCTCTTCACTCTGCTACCATCGGGGAAAAGGTACAGGAGCCTAAAGATGAGCACTCAGTGGCACAAGGACAGCTTCTTCTCCACTGCCATCAGAGTCCTGAATAATCAATGAACCAAAAATTTTATTTTCCTCTTGCACTATTTTTATTTATTTGGTAAGGAGGTTTGTAACAACTAATTTTGTGACATGTTCATGACAATAAATTCTGATACAGTTAAACAAGAAAGTTGGGGTCAAGTGAAATACACAAACGTGAAGGATAAACTCAGCAGGTCGCGCAGAACCAATAGGAAGTAAAGGGGAACCAAAAAGTTCGAGCCTGGGCCCTTTGTCAGGTACCTGAATAAAAAAAGTGGGGGGGGGGGGGGGAGAGAGGGGGAAAGAAGGAGACGAGAGAGGGAGGAAAAAGAAAGCACAAGCTAATAGGTAAAGGTTCTAGGTGGATACAGGTGGGAGGGAAGAGGAGAAAGAAGCTGAGAACTAATGAGCTCTCTGAATGGGGAGGGAAGGAGGTGATGAGGTGGAGGAAAGAAGACAGAGGGATAGGAAAAGAGAGAGAATGGGGACGAGGATTAACAGAAGTCTACGTTAACGTACTCTAGTTGGAGAATGAGTTTTTGAAGATGGCGGCGTTGCCGAAGCCGCTGTAACAATAGCGCTGCCGCTGGTGCAGACCCGCAACTCACTGAGATTCAGCACACTATCATGGAAATACCAGATCATAAAACAAATGCAATCAAATGCAAGGTTCCTAGTCAGATCATAAAACAAATGCAATCAAATGCAAGGTTCCTAGTCAGATCATAAAAGAAATGCAATCAAATGCAAGGTCCCTCACTTTCTTTACTGAATCATGCACTGCAAAAGTATCCATGGGCGGTTCTCCTTTGGAAAGCAACATTTCCAAGAGTCAGCAAGGTCGGGACTGAGGAACCAAAATATCAATGGTTTGCCATTGGAACTAAATCTCAATTTCTATAATTTTCTCCACAGAAAATTAAAACAACAAATGATACCTGACCCATCAGTACCATCTTTCAATGAAAACTTTTCTGCTTGTGAAACCAAAAAACCAGGATCCAGTCGTTCAAACTCTCACCAGCAGATGTCAGTCACTGCCATGGTCAGTGCCGAGAAGAGGCAGCGGCTATCTGAAGGAATATGTTCTCCAATGTCTGCTACAAGTAGCTAGCAGACTTTCCCGGGCTTTGAGTTAGAACAAATGCACCGAACGCAAGTACTTGGTCCAAGGTAGTGACCATATCCGAGAAGGCAGGTTTTTTTTTTAACCTCTAAAGTAAAAACGATGAACAGTTGCCTTGATTCTCTTATAAATGAAATGAGTAAATTATTCCAAAGTACTTGTACATATTTATTTTACATAATATTTTAATCATTATGTGCTGTATTTTGTGTGTGTGTGTGTGTGTGTGTGTGTGTGTGTGTGTGTGTGTGTGTGTGTGTGTGTGTGTGTGTGTGTGTGTGTGTGGTCCGGAGAAACATGTATCAATGATAATAAGCTTGAACATAATATGATGCGCCCTCCAAAATGTTTGGGACAAAGACATTTTTTCCTTTATTTGCCTCTGTGCTCCACAGTTTTAAATTTGTAATCAAACAATTCACATGTGTTTAAAGTGCATATTCCAAATTTTATTCAAGGTCATTTGTATACATTTTGGTTTGACCATGTGGAAATTACAGCACTCTATATATATTTATTTCTTTCTTTGGCTTTGCTTCGCGGATGAAGATTTATGGAGGGGGTAAATGTCCACGTCAGCTGCAGGCTCGTTTGTGGCTGACAAGACCGATGCGGGACAGGCAGACACGGTTGCAGCGGTTGCAGGGGAAAATTGGTGGGTTGGGGTTGGGTGTTGGGTTTTCCCTCCTTTGTCTTTTGTCAGTGAGGTGGGCTCTGCGGTTTTCTTCAAAGGAGGTTGCTGCCCGCCGAACTGTGAGGCGCCAAGATGCACGGTTTGAGGTGAGATCAGCCCACTGGCGATGGTCAATGTGGCAGGCACCAAGAGATTTCTTTAGGCAGTCCTTGTACCTCTTCTTTGGTGCACCTCTGTCACGGTGGCCAGTGGAGAGCTCGCCATATACACTTTGTATAAAATGGTCCCTCCCAAATGTGGCACCTACCGCTGACCAGTGGATGCTGGGCGGCATGGTTGGCATAGCGGTTAATGCAACGACGCCAGCGATCAGGACCAGGGTTCAAGTCCCACGCTGTCTGAAAGGAATTCTCCCAGTGTCTGAGTGGGTTTTCAGCGGGAGTGCCGGTTTCCTCCCACTATTCAAAACATAACGAGGGTGTAGGTTAATTAGGTGTAATTGGGGGGCACAGGCTCATGACCTGTTACCATGCAGTATGTCTAAATTTTTTTTAAATTGAAGGTTAAAATTACATTAGGATATTTTAAAATAAGCCACCCTCAGCTCCTGTAACAGATCATTTAAAGCCTGTACAGAGCCAACAGCAGTCCAGACCAGGGGGATGGACCCAATGGAGGACCGCTGGGACTTTGCAAATAACTAACGGGCCATGCACAAGATTGCATCGTAGCCAGTTGGAAGATGGAGGCAGAGATGTGTCTTTGTCATCAAGGAAACAATTTTATACCCTTTGTATAGGACGACCAACCTGATTTTAAGGTGGCATTTTTAAGTTTTGGGATTGTCCTATTCAATGGTATATACCCATAGTCCCCTCATTTCAGAGCACCATAACATTTGGGACATAGCAATGGTATTTATTTTAGATATGTTTAGTACTTTGTTGCATATCTCTTGCATGTAGTGACTGCTTGAACTGGTGATTCAGAGCTGCCAGGTCTCTACTGCAGCCATCTTCAGCTCCTGCATGTTTTGGGGGCTTGTCCTCCTTAAGTTTTCTATTCTGCATAGAGAAGACGTGTTCAATTGGATTTAGATTGGGTGACTGACTTGGCCATTCAAGAATTTTCTAGTTTTTAGCTTTGAAAAACTCCTTTGTTGCTTTAGCAGTATGTTTGAAGTCATTGACTTGCTGTAGGATGAAACACCATCCAATTAGTTAGGAGGCATTTATTCAAACTTGAGCAGACAAGGTGTTTCTGTACACCTCAATTCATTTTGCTACCATCAGCAGTTACATCAATGAAGATACATATGCCAGTACCTGTGGCAGCCATACGTGCCCAGGCCAATACACAGATGAGGTGGCATGCTTTAGATCTTGGGCAGTTCCTTTATGCCTCCACACTATGCTCTTACCATCACTCTGATACAGGTTAACCTTGGACTCATCTATCCAGAATTCTGCAGGCTCGTTTAAATACTTGTTGGTAAACTGTAATCTGGCCATCCTGTTACTTTGGCTAACGAGTGATTTGCATCTTGCATTTCTGTTCATGAAGTTTTTTGGCAAGAGTAGTCATCGACACATCCAGAACTGCCTCCTGAAGAATGTTTCTGATCTGTCAGACAGATGTCTGGGGATTCTTCTTCATTACAATGAGAATTCTTCTGCCATCAACAGTAGAGGCCTTACTTGGAAATACCAGTCCCTTTGCGATTACTGAGATCACCAGTACAATCTTTCTTCTTAATGATGTTCCAAATAGTTGATTTTGCTAATCCTAAGGTTTGGGTGATGTCTCTTCCTGTGTTATTCTTGTTTTGCAACCTCACAGAGGCTTCTTTGACTTTCATTGACACAACTCTGGTCCTCATGTTGAAAAATAGCAACTACAGACTCCAAAGGTGATCAAAAGCTTAGAAGCAAGCCTAGCTCTCTTCTACCTGCACCATTGAAGCAATTTAACATACCTGAATAATACACACACCTGTGAAGCCAAGTTTCCCAATGATTATAGTGCCCTGAAATGAGGGGACTATGTATAAAAAATGCTGGTCATTCCAAAATGTACACAAATAACCTTGAATATAATCTGGAGTGTGCACTTGAATTACATGCAAATAGTTTGATTACAAATTTAAAACTGTTGAGTACAGGGGTAAATAAAGGAAAAAAATGTGCCTTTTTCGCAAACATTATAGAGGGCACTGTATATTTGGTGAGGATTTGTGTTTCTTGTTTATAAACATGGAACAACACATTACAGGCTCTTTGACCCTCAATTTAAGTAAACCGGCTCCAAATCAATCTTACCCTTTCGTCCCTCCCAGCCCATAATCCTCCATTTTATTTTTACATCCATGTGTCTATCTAAGATTCAATTGTACAAGATCCTATTGTGCAAGCCTCCAACACCACCCAAACGATGTATTCCAAGCACCCCACCACTCTGTAAAAAAAATAATAACCAGAGGTAATGTCTCTCCTACACCTTCCTCCACTCACCTAAAACCAGTGGTCTTCAAATTTCCCCCCCCCACCCCCACCCCCAAACTCACATCCCACCTGAAGCAATTCCAATGCCATAGGTGATCTACGATTAGTAAAGGATTGCTTCAAGTGGGATGTGAGTGGAAAGAAAAAATTTAAAACCACTGTTTTAATCGTACCTCATTGACGCGTTATGTGCATGGTTTCATAATGCCAAAGGAAATGGGCCGATGGCAATTTTTCTCAAGCAAAATACTTCAATAGCTGGACATCACAGAGTTCATTTATTTTCACAGGTACTAAGATGCAGGTTGCTTTGTGAGCAGACCAGTAGACATCTCATCCATAGTACAAGCAAGACCGTATAAAAGTGCAGAATTACACAGAAGGATGAGCTGGTAAGTATAAAAAGAAGATTTTTTTTAATTTTTAGGTTCTGATAATGGGTTAGGGCAAAGAAACTATCCATGAATCTGGTGGGGTGTGATCTCACACTCATGAATATTCTTCCTGACAGGAAGGGGGTGAAGTGAGAGTGGCCAGGGTAGGATGGATCGGCTGCTTTTCCAAGGCAGCAGGAAGTACAGGTGGGGTCATTGAAGGGGAGAGGGTGGGTCTGATGGTCTGAGCCACATTCACAACCCTCTGCAGCTTCTCGCGATCTTGGGTGGAGCAGTTCCCATCCCAGGCTGTGATGCACCCTGACAGGATGCGTTCAATGGGAGGTCGTTCCCGGACGCGGGTGACTTACTAATTTCCTCAGGTCTTCTGAGGAAGTAGAGACACTTGCATTGAGATGGGTGGGACCAGGTCAGGTTACTGGATGTTTACTCCACCTCAGCACCATTGATGTGAACCAGGGAGCGTGCTCTGCCCCTTCTCCAGAAGTCCTTGTCCCTCCGTCTCCACTCTTTATTCAGCTTTGTGGCTGTTAGAGATCCTGCCCGCGACAGTGGTATCATTTGTGAATCATTTGTTGATGGAGTTGGACCAGTGTTTGGCTGTGCAGTTCAGGGTGTACAGGAAGTACAGTCGAGGACTATGTAGACAACCTTGTGAGGATGTAGAGGAGGTGCTGCCTCCAGTCCTCACTGACTGCAGCCTGCAAAACAGAATGTCATAGGTCAGATTGCAGTGTGAGGTGCTGAGACCAAGGTCACCGGGTTTGGGGATGAGTTTGTTTGGTAGAATTGCGTTAAAAACGGAGCTGCTGTGGTTAAATGGTAGTCTGATGAAGGAGTCCCTGTATCCAGGTGTTCGAGGGCTCCGTTCAAGGCTAGGGAGATAGGACTTGCTGTGACCTATTACAGCAGTCGGTAAGTATGAGAGGCACTGGAGATGGAGAGGCTGGGTTGATCTCACACATCTTAATCCCTCACAGCCCTCCTGTCCACTGAAATCAACAGAACAGAGCTCCTTGAACTATCAACCCATTCCGATCTTGTGGATTCTCCAGAGGCAGATAACATCACAACTCTACACTTCTCCATGGGGAGTCCTTCAGGAACACATGGACGGAGAACATACAAAAAATCTTCAGCGATTAAAGGGTTTGCAATGGCAAGAGGTGGTAAGAGCAGATTCAAGAATACCACCCACCCCAAACAACAGTTATATCCAAAATAGCAGAGAGTGGATTGAATTGGATGACCCATTAAATGAGACAGCATAGGTTAAATTGGCTGAATGGCCTCTTCAGTCAGTTTCGAAGCTATACCACTGAAGACTTTATTTATTTTTTTGTGAAGAGAAGGCTTTCATTCCATGTAAAACAATTACTTTCAACATACAAAAAGAGGTCTGTCTTTATGCCACATCTTTCAATAGGCTTTCACCTGCAAAATGGTTTGTGCAGGGTCACAGCAAGTGCCCAAAACAAGGTCAGTGTTTACTGGGGTTGGCCGCAGGGGACAGATTGACACAGTGAAGGTCTCCCTCGCTCTTCCTTGAAGAGCAGCAAAAGATCCCTGGAGATTTGGTGCCACGGTTAGTGCCAGTGACCCAGGTTCAAATCTGCTGCTATCTGTAAGGAGTTTGCATGTAACTTGTGTAGAGCTCGTCGAAAGAACCAAAGACTTGTTGATCCAAACCAAGGCTTTTATTAGCAAAAGACCGGAGCTCTTCACAGGTGGCCGACCAGTCCGGAATGATCCGACCTGGCTAGGGACACAACCCTTTAAGGCCCAGACAATAGGTGTGGCTTAGCTCTCAGCCAATCGCTGTAAGCACAGTCTAGATACAGTAACTATATACACTATGTACATTGGTGATAGATCTGTACTATCACAACTTGTGTGGGTTTTCTCCAGGGCTCATTGCACCCTCCAAAGACATATGGGAGGTGGTAGGTTAATTGGGTATAATGGGGCGGCGTGGGTCTCATGGGCAGGAATGACCTTCTGTTGTGTGGTATTGATAAAACTTTTTAAAAAATTCTTTCTGTTGCAATGCAAATTCTCAAAAGGTGAATTATTTCAGAAAACCCCCTGCTCCAACAGCACTGGATTGATTACATTGTCTGCACTTTTTAAAAATTTTTTTACTGTTGACTGTTGCCCCAGAAACACAGGATGCAGGACCAAGATTTAACCTCAATACATCACCCACATAAAGGCTCACATCTCTACACTAATGTGTTATGGAATAGAAGGAGCCCATTAACCCATCATATAGAGTATAAAACGGCTCACAAAACAATCACAGCCCTGGCCCCTTTAATTCTTGCAATCTGTTCTTGTCACAATCTCATCAGCGCCCCACAAATTCTACCACCCACCGACATGCTGGGAGCGATTTACAAGATGTTAATTAATCAACCAACCTGCACGTCTTTGAGACGTGGGAGCCAAAGTGAGGATTGAGCCCGGGTCTCTCAAGCAAAGAATCTTCTGCAAAACTCCTCATGTGATTTGAGGTCAAGGGACCGGCTTACCAAGGGACATTGTAATGAAGCAGCCCATCGTTATGTTGCCTTCACTGAGACTGAACTGCCCATAAGCAGAAGAGTGGGTTCTAGCCTTAAAGGGACCATGGCATGACACAATCTGGCTCTGAGGTGAGTGGAAGCAAAACGATGGGTGGGATACAAGGCCAGCTCCCACCGGTTTACTTCAGCAGATGTACTACCCCATCAGTTCAGAATGGGTGGAAAACTCGGAACAATCACTCACCGTCTCTGTACCACACAGCTTCTGGCTGGAGTCGGCGAAGATTTGGAGTCAGGATCATCCGGCAAGTCAGTATCATCGTCTCTCCCTCGGTGCCAAAGCTCACTCCAAATTTCTCACTGTATTGAATATCTATGTGAGTGAAAACAGCAGGCGACAACAGTGGAACTGTGAGAGGGACAAAAACAATGTGTGTTAACACAAAGGAGACCTTCCTTCTTCAATCTCCGCAGATTTCACCAAATAGTCTATTAATGAAATTGGGTGACTGAATGAGCTGGGGCTTCTTAAAAGTCAGCACCACATTGACACGCAACTTTTAAATCATCATTAGAAGTAATAAACAGACCAAGTCAGAACATTCCCAATGACCGTGCAACAGAGTTTTTATTTTCCCAACTCCCAGAGCTTCACAAAATGACATGAGACGATAGCACTAAAATCCTTTGCTCTGATCACCTTTGACCTTTACTGAGAGCCAAGGTCAACTTTACCTGGGGTATCTGCAGAGATAAATTAGTGGTATTGAATATACGTAACAGACTCAAACGATGAGGACACAGGGGCTGGTTCACTGACTATCCTTCCCCTCTCAGTTTACCCATCCTGTCAACAACTTCCTTTCTCCAGCTCTGGTGCTGTGCAACTCCCAATATGTCCCCATCCTCTGGGCAACCTTTTCCCAGCTCTGGGGTTGTGTTACTCCCAACATGTTCCGAATCGACTGGGCAACCTTTCCCCAGCACTGGGGTGGTGTTACTCCCAACATGTTCCCCATCCTCTGGGCAATCTTTCTGAAGCACTGGGGTGGTGTTACTCCCAATATGTTCCCCATCCTCTGGGCAACCTTTCCCCAGCACTGGGGTGGTGTTACTCCCAACATGTTCCCCATCCTCTGGGCAATCTTTCTGAAGCACTGGGGTGGTGTTACTCCCAACATGTTCCCCATCCTCTGGGAAATCTTTCCGAAGCACTGGGGCAGTGTTACTCCCAACATGTTCCCCATCCGCGAGGCAACCTTTCCCCAGCTCTGGGGGGGGAGAGGGGCCTTACCCCCAACGTACTGACTTCTATTTTTAAGTGTTTGGTCTTTTGATTTCACAATTCTTTTTGTGAAGTGGTTACAAACCAGAGGGTTAAAAGTGAAAGGGGAAAGGTTTAGGGAAACATTGGGGGAACTTCTTCACACAGAGAGTGGTGGGAGTGTGCAACGAGCGTCCATCTGAAATGGTGAATGCGGGCTCAATTTTAACTTTTACGAAGAATTTGGACAGGTATGGGTCAGTGGAACTAGGCAAAAAAATGGTTCAGCACAGACTAGAAGGGCCGAAGGATAGAGTTTCTGTGTTGTAATGTTCTATGGTTCTACAGTTAAGATTTTTTTCTTTATTTTCTGCACTTCTACCACTTCAAAGTGACTGCAAGATTGCCAGTCTGAATTTCAAACAGGTAAATGGAGCCAAGAGAAAAGGCAGCTAATCAAAGCTGCTCAGAATCAGACTGAATCACTCCTCTATCAATTGGCCATATGAATCTATGCTAGTAATTTTGAACAGTGATTTTATACTACATTTGGAAGCTATGAGAGCTACAGGTCTGTGCAGCATCTTTCATGAGCCTGGGGCAGGACTCCTGCTCCATCAACTGGGAGCCATTAGACAAGGACACGAAGCTCTCACTTTGTTTTCTCAGTCTATACATCCACTACTACTAACACAAGCCTGACTGTTCTCTGAACCACAAGGGGTGACCACTGTCTACGGTCGTGGGTAAGGCAGCACTGGGGAGATTGGGGTCTTCCACAAATAAAAGCAAAAGAAAGATTGAAGCTGCCTAAAACTTAGTGCAGTGCATAAAAATGCTGGAGCAAGTCACGCAGCCCTTGGAGGAAGTAAAAGGCAGTGAATGTTTTGGGATTGAGCCCTTCGTTAGGAACACCCAGGGTTTCACTGGTGATTGATAGTGGTGACAAATGAGGCTGATGTTCTTCATCCTCCAATCAAAAGATGCATTTACTGGATCTACTCACGTTTCACTGGGAGCAGGACCGAGTGGTATGGCTCTTCATCCCCTCGAAATCCTAAAAGGAGACAATAATTCAGATGCTCATTCACAGAAGGCGCACCCCGCCCATACCCCTGTACAATACCCACCCCAGGGGCTGAAAATTAAGCCAACAGTTGTTGCACTCACTTTTCACCATGACAGCAGCGCTGGTCAAAGCCTCCCCGTGGATGTTGAAGGCTACGGCTGTGTACTGAGCAGTGTCATTAGTGGTGCATCTAAAGATAAAAGCAAGGCAAGCTGAACCACTGAATACCAGGTCGAATATTTACATCATGTTGATTACTGCACATGGAGGATCCAGTGTAAAAGCACAGGAAAAATGGTGTTATCTTCCTCCTTGGTGGAAACGGTCTAGGGTGATGCATTTGGTAAAGTCGTATTAAATTATCTCCTTGATCGAGGATCCTATCCGGAGAACACGGCCACAAGGTGAACACAAAGTAGAACACAAAAGTTTGCAGACACCATGGTTGAAGTAAAAGCACAGTGCTGGAGAAACTCAGCAGGTCAAACAGGGTCCTTTATGTAGCAAAGGTAAAGATACAGAACCGATGTTTCAGGCTTGAGCCCTTCATCAAATGTCAGCAGGCATTAGAATAAAAAGGTAATAGGGGAAGCATGGGGGGGGTGGTGGAGGGGAAGCATGGTAGCAAAAGCAGGAGGTAATAGTGGAGAACGGAGGGAGGACAAAGCAGTGAGAAGAGGGAGGAAGAATTGCTAGATGAACAGGGAGGGGAGAGGGTGGAGAGCTGAGG
This sequence comes from Narcine bancroftii, assembly GCF_036971445.1. Classification (NCBI taxonomy): domain Eukaryota; kingdom Metazoa; phylum Chordata; class Chondrichthyes; order Torpediniformes; family Narcinidae; genus Narcine; species Narcine bancroftii. Next base: position 66,162,860 of record NC_091474.1, on the reverse strand, counting down.
GAAAGAAGACAGGGGGAAAGGAGGGGAGGGAAAGGGAGAGCAGGTTAGCGTAAACTGGGAAAGTCAATGTTAATGCCATCTGGCTGGAGAGTACCCAGACAGAAAATTTATCACTGTTTTTCTTTACCTCAACTGGTTCAATATTTTTTTCCCTAGTGAATACCGAGGCAAAGAAATCATTTAAAATTTCCCCCATTTCCTCTGACTTCTCACTCAGCCTACCCTCGCTATCTACAAGGGGTCCAATTTTATCCCTCACTAATCTTTTACTTTTAATGTACTTATAGAAACCCTTTGGATTTATTTTTACTCTGTCTGCCAAAGCCTCTTCGTGCCTTATTTTGGCCTTTCTAATTTCTTTCTTAAGATTCGTTCTACACTCCTTGTAGTCCTCCTCAAATTGTCAGCTCTCTGTTCTTTATACCTCTTGTACACCTCCCTTTTTTTCCTAACCAAATTTCCAATATTCCTCGAAAACCAAGCCTCCCTATGACTCCCAGCCTTTCCTTTGATCCTCACTGGGACATAACTACTCTGTACCCTCAAAATTTCTTTTTTGAATATCCTCCATTTCTCATTTACACCCTCACCTGAAAATATCCTGTCCCACTCAATACTCCCCAAATCCCTTCTTATTCCTTCGAAATTTGCTCTTCTCCAATCCAGAACCTCAACTTTAGGCCCCTCTTTGCTCCTCCCTAAAACTACCTTAAAATTAACAGAATTATGATCACTAGACCCAATTGGATCTCCAACATTAATGTCTGATACTTGACCTAGCTCGTTCCCTAACCGAGTCGGTTCTTCTACTGATTGATTCAGAAAACAATCTTGAACACATTTAATGAACTCGAGCCCATCCAGCCCTCTAACTGTATGGGTATCCCAATCAATGTGAGGGAAGTTAAAATCTCCCATGATCACTACCTTATTATTCTCACACATATACGTTATCTCTCTACACATTTGTTCCTCTAGTTTTCTTGACCCATTTGGTGGTCTGTAATACACCCCTATTAGCACCCTCATGTCTCCTTCACCCCTCAATTCCACCCAAACAGCCTCACTGGATGATCCCTCCAGACCATCTTGCTACCTCACAGCAGTAATGTCCTCCTTAACAAGCAGAGCAACTCCTCCCCCTTTTTTACCCCCTGATCTATCACATCTGAAACAAATGTATCCTGGAACGTTAAGTTGCCAGTCCTGCCCCTCTTGTAGCCAGGTCTCACTAATTGCCACAATATCATGACCCCAAGTATCTGTCCATGCTCTAAGCTCATCTACCTTGTTCACTATGCTTCTTGCATTAAAATATATGCATTTCAGAGAATGACCCCCTCACATACATTCTCTTTTCTACCTTCTACCCTAATCTCCATCCTACCTTTGTTATAGTTTTTATTCTTATCTAGGTGGCTATGCTCCCTTGACTCTGCTCTCACACTCTGTACCCCACCCCCCTGCCAAACTAGTTTAAACCTTCCCCCACAGCTCTAGCAAATCTGCTTGCCAGCACATTGGCCCCCCTCCAGTCCAAGTGGAGTCCGTCCCTTTTGTACAGGTCCGACCTTCCCCAGAAGAGATCCCAATGATCCAGAAATCTTATCCCTTGCCCCCTGCACCATCTCTTTAGCCACGCATTCATCCTCCACATCCTCCTATTTCTACCCTCACTAGCGCGTGGCACCGGCAGCAATCCAGAGATTACCACCTTGGAGGCGAGGAACCTGCACAGGCTGCTGGCGACTGCGGTCAAGACATTTGCGCTGGGCTGCAGACTGCTGGAGTCTGGCTCAAGACTGGGTGAAGGGGTACCAGGTATTGGAACCAGGATGCGAGAGGTGCTGAAGGTTTCCTCATCGTGTCGGAAGTTCATATCTGGAGTTCAGGCTACTAATGATTTGGACTGGACTCTGTGTGGCTGGAGGCAAATCCACGGACACGGGGACTCTTGCTTCTCTTTCTTTGACTGTAAGAGGCGCTTCAGGAAGCTTCTGCCGATGGCGAATCGGTTTGCCTAACGGCGGACATGGACAAGTCCTTGGAGACAGACACCCAGGAGTTTAAAAAGGAGCGTTCATGGGGTCCACCACTTAAGCAGACAAACAAGCAGAGTGTCCATGGTTGGAGAAGCCATTGTGTGAGTGGGCCAGGGTAGGAGTGGGGACTCTGGGCTTCAACTCGAGAGAGAGCAGAGGGTGAGGACGAATAGGTAAAGTCAGATCGGATCTTTTTGTATTAACCCAGAGTTGGTAGTGGAGATGTCAGTTAGGGCAGTGGTATGCTCCAATTGCAAGTTGTGGGAAATCTAAGACAACACAAGTGTCCCTAATGACTACACCTGCATAAAGTGGATCCAGCCACTGCTCCTTACAGACCATGTTAGGGAACTAGCTGGAGATGGATGAACTTTGGATCATTTAGGAGGCAGAGGGGGTTGATAGTCAGAAGCTAGAAGGAGATGGTGACAACCAAGAGGCAAGTAAATGGATGACTGTTCAGAAGGGGAATAGACAGTCAGCACAGAGCACCATGTGGCCATTTCCCTCAACAATAGACAGTGATTTGGATACTATTGGGGGGGGGGGGAGGGAACAATCTTCCAGGGACAAGTCGTAGTGGTCAGGTCTTTGGTGTGGGGAAGTGGGGGGAGAGGAGGAGAGCCATAGCAATGGGGGATTCGATAGTTAGGGGAACAGACAGGGGGTTCTGTGGACAAGATGGAGACTCATGGATGGTGTGTTGCCTACCAAGTGCCAGGCTTAGGGTCATCTCAGATCGAATCCACAGCATTCTCAAGTGGGATAGTGATGTCGTGGTCTACGTTGGGACCAATGACATAGAGAGGAAAGGGGATGAGGTCCTGAAGAGGGCACATAGGGAGTTAAGAAGGAAGCTAAACAGCAAGACCTCAAGGGTGGTAATCTCTGGACTGCTGCCTCGGAGGACAGAAATGGGAAATTATAGCAGATGAATGCATGGCTCTAGAGTTGGTGCAAGAGGCAGGGGTTTTGATTCTGGGGAATCTCTTCTGGGGAAGTAATGATCTGTTCAAACTGGGAGAATTGCACCTGAATGGCAGAGGGATCAATATCCTGGTGGGCAGGTTTGCTACAGCCTCTAGGGAGGGTTGAAACTAGTTGGGCAAGAGGATAGGAACCAGACTGAAAGGGCAGTGAATGGGAAGAAGATACACAAGTAGATGCAGTGTGTTACGAGATTGTGAGGAAGGACATAGTTAATAGACAAGAATAGCAAGTGAAAGATTAAGGATTTAATTTGGGGTGCATTGGAAACAAAATTGAAAAGGGTGATGAATGAAGGTGTTGGATTTAAATCCCCGCACTATAAGAAATAGTTTTGAGGAGGTGTCAGAGGTAGGTTTTTTTTTTAAAAATATAAACATGGCAAGTGATGGGTGCCTGGAATGGATTGCTGAGGGTGGTGGTGGTGGAGGCTGGTACAATAGGACAATCACATGGATGAAAGAAAAATAAAGGGTTTTGGATAGGAGGTAGGAAAAAAATTAGATTTCGCTGAAATAAGTTTACATAGGTCAGCACAACATTGTGGGTTGAAGGGCCTGTATTTTAGTGTACCGGATGTAAACAGTGTTTTCATTGTTGAGGTCTTTCATGGCTTGTTTCAGCATCATGCTGAAAAAGATAGTAAAGAGGGTTGGTGCGAGGACGCAGCCTTGCTTCACGCCGTTGTCAATGGAGAAGGGTTCGGAGAGCTCATTGCTGTATCTGACCCGACCTTGTTGGTTTTCGTGCAGTTGGATAACCATGTTGAGGAACTTGGGGGGGCATCCGAGGCGCTCTAGTATTTGCTAAAGCCCTTTCCTCCTCACGGTGTCGAAGGCTTTGGTGAGGTCAACAAAGGTGATGTAGAGTCCTTTGTTTTGTTCTCTGCACTTTTCTTGGAGCTGTCTGAGGGCAAAGACCATGTCAGTAGTTCCTCTGTTTGTGCAAAAGTCTCTTCAATCTGAGGCGCCTGCAAGCTCACACCAAGACACAAGAGAAACTTGTCCGTGAACTACTCTTTGCAGACGATGCCGCTTTAGTTGCCCATTCAGAGCCAGCTCTCCAGAGCATGACGTCCTGTTTTGCGGAAATTGCCAAAATGTTTGGCCTGGAAGTCAGCCTGAAGAAAACTGAGGTCCTCCATCAGCCAGCTCCCCACCATGACTACCAACCCCCCCACATCTCCATCGGGCACACAGAACTCAAAATGGTCAATCAGTTTACCTACCTCGGCTGCACCATTTCATCGGATGCAAGGATCGACAACGAGATAGACAACAGACTCGCCAAGGCAAATAGCACCTTTGGAAGACTACACAAAAGAGTCTGGAAAAACAACCACCTGAAGAAACACACAAAGATCAGCGTGTACAGAGCCGTTGTCATACCCACACTCCTGTTCGGCTCCAAATCATGGGTCCTCTACTGGCATCACCTACGGCTCCTAGAACGCTTCCATCAGCGCTGTCTCCGCTCCATCCTCAACATTCATTGGAGTGACTTCATCACCAACATTGAAGTACTTGAGCTGGCAGAGACCGCAAGCATTGAATCCACGCTGCTGAAGACCCAACTGCGCTGGGTGGGTCAGGTATCCAGAACGGAGGACCATCGCCTTCCCAAGATCGTGTTATATGGCGAGCTCTCCACTGGCCACCGAGACAGAGGTGCACCAAAGAAGAGGTACAAGGACTGCCTAAAGAAATCTCCTGGTGCCTGCCACATTGACCACCGCCAGTGGGCTGATGTCGCCTCCAACTGTGCATCTTGGCGCCTCACAGTTCGGCGGGCAGCAACCTCCTTTGAAGAAGACCGCAGAGCCCACCTCACTGACAAAAGACAACGGAGGAAAAACCCAACACCCAACCCACCAATTTTCCCTTGCAACCACTGCAACTGTGCCTGCCTGTCCCGCATCGGACTTGTCAGTCACCAACGAGCCTGAAGCAGACGTGGACATTACCCCTCCACAAATCTTCGTCCGCGAAGCCAAGCCAAAGAAAGAATTGTAGTGTAATATTCTATGTTCTATAAATCCTTAATTTTTCCATCAGAAATCCAAAAGAAAGTATTAATTCTGTTTAAATTTAGTATACGGCAGGTTGTAATGCTATTTTAACTGGTATCAAAATCTGATACACCATATATTTGTAGAGCTCTGAAACAGGCATGGCCATCACAGAATTTAAAAAATTTCATGTCACTATTTTAATGTGCCCTTGGCAGCAAGGTGATGGCCAAGAAAATTTAATCTGCTGAGGGAACAGGGATCCAATCACAGACAGCTCAGCATTTTGCAGAGCGCCATGTATTCCTGCTGAAAGAGAACAATGTGAGAATCACATCACTGTCAATCAAATAAACATTTCCAAGACAGATTTAAATTTTACAGCTGCCATTTATGCCTTTACAAGCTTGGGAATGATTCGCGTCAACGCTTACAGTAACAGACCCTTTTATTCTCCGCAAGAATACTTGAGTCTGGCAGCAAAACGCTGAATTCCACCCCAGCCCTCAGAATATGATGGGAATGTGCAGCATTTCGTTGACTCGAGTGACATCCCAAATTCCTTTCAGCTACTCAAGAGAGTCAGAAAGACCCAAATGAATTTGAGCAGCTGAAAGCAAATATGTTAATCAGAGATGAAATAAAGATAATTGTCGTGGATGAATAAACACTGGACATACTCAAACTGAACACTAATTCACACGGAATGATGAAATCTGTACAAATGTTTCTTGGATGTTGTAATAGTACTATCTCCTCCAGCAGCCCATTCCAACACCCACCACCCTCTGTGTTTAAAAAGTTATCCCTCAGGTTCATTTTACATCTCTCCCCCTTCACCTTGAACCTAGGTTCTCTGGTTACCGATTCCCTTACTCTTGGCAAAAGATTCTGCATTTACCCGAATCTATTCCAGAGGGATCTGGGAAATGCAGATACATAATTCCCTGAAAGTGGTGTTCACAGATGGATAGGGTTGTAAAGGAAGCTTTGGCATATTGGCCTTCATAAATCAAAGCATTGAGTACAGGAGTTGGGATATTATGTTAAAGTTGTATAAGATATTAGTGAGGCCAGAATTGGAGTATTGTGTACACTTTTGGTCACCAAACAACAGGAAAGATATCAATAAGATAAAAGAATGCAGAGAAGATTTACTAGGATGCTGCCTGGACTTCAGGAACTGAGTTACAGGGAAAGGTTAAACAGGTTAGGATTTTATTCCCTGGAGTGTAGAAGAATGAGGGGAGATTTGATCAAGGTATTTAAAATTATGAGGGGGAACAGACAGAATAAATGTAGATAGGCTTTTTCTGCTGAGGGTTGGTGAGATACAAACCAGAGAACATGGGTTAAGAGTGAAAGGGGAAAAGTTTAGGGGGAACATGAGAGGAAACTTCTTTACACAAAGAGCAGTGGGAGTGTGGAACGAGCTTCCAGGTGAAGTGGTGAGGGCGGGCTCAATTTTAAAATTTAAGAAGAATTTGGATGGGTACATGGAGGGGAGAGGTATTGACAGCTATGGACTGGGTGCAGGTCAGTGGGACTAGGCAACAAAAAAAAAAATGGTTCAGGACCAACTCGAAAGGCCAAGGTGGCCTGTTACATGATTTTGTACACCTCTGTGCGATCACCCCTCATCTTCCTGTCCTCCAAAGAATAAAGCCCCAGGCTGCTCAACCTAGTGGTAATAAGAAAGGAAAAGGAGCTTCCAGCGGCAGAAGGATTGGTGATAAAGGCAGTTGGTCTAAGATGATTGAAAAAAGCCTGTGGTAACCCAGGTAACTTCTGATACCACACTCAGTTTGGAATGCACTGCCAGAAAGGCCAGTGAAAGCAAATTGAATGGAAGCATTCAGAGTGTTACTTGAGCTGAATCTAGTTAAAAGCTTCAGTGCTGAACCCTCCAACAAGGCGAGGAAGGGAAGAAAAATAATCAACATTTACCATGACTTGCTCGAGCTAGCTTTATAATCACTGAGTAACTCACCTGTTAATCTCCAAAGAGTGAACACCATAATAACTCTCCATCCTGTATTTGCCCGGTACACCTGTTTGGTCAATGTAGACATCATCTTTATACCTAACAATAAAATGCAAATAAACCAGTTAGATTGCTTCCAGACAAAGGACAATGACCAATGCTCATCCTTTTAGTGATGTGGCAGGAAGAAGCAAAAAGACATATGTGTCCCCAGTGAAGCGCAAATCAAATTTGTTTAATAGACCACGACAGGAGCAGAATTAGGTTAAACAGCCCATCAAAATCCCCTCCCATCCATTATGGCCTGTTCACCATCTTCTTCAACCCCATTCTCCTGTTCTCTACCTGTAACCCTTGATTTCCTGGCTGAAGAAGAATATATTTACCTCCATTTTGAATATATCCAATAACTTGGCCTCCACATCTGCTGCAATTAACTCCATAGGTTCACCACCCTCTGGGTAAAGAAATTCTTCCTCATCTGTTTGATAGGGTCTTTTTTTTTATTCTGAGGCTGCACAGAAATGATCAATTCTACCTAGTCCCCCTTCCCCAGTGCCATCAGATTCCTGAAGGTGCTCAGTGAAGTGATCTCCCAATTTGCACCCCAGTGTCTCCGATGTGGAGAAAGCTAACCGCACCATTGACAGAGACCTCCCAGTAGCCAACCATTTCAGTTCTGTGTCACACTCACATTCCGTCCATGGCCTTGTGTACTGTTCCACTAAGACCACCTGCAAATTGGAGGAACAACACCGGATTTTCCGTCTGGGCCCTCTCCAGCCAGAGGGCATTAACATCGACTTTTCTGGTTTCTGCTGACCTGCTCTCCTCTTCCCCTTTCCTTTCCCCACCTCCTTTCCCCCTTCCTTCACCCAGCCACCCCTCCTCCCCTTGATCGCTGCTGTCCCCTTCCTCCCTTCTCCACTTATCACCTGCTGCCTTTGCGACCATCCTTCTCTTCCCCCCCCCCCCCCCCACTCTTTTGTTCGGATGCCTGCTGACATTTTCCCATTAAAAGATATGGGGAAAGGCACGTAGGTGGAGATGAGCCTATCAGACCAGCCCTGATCTCTTGAATGGCAGAGCAGGCTTGGCAGACTGGACAGCTGACTCCTGCTCCCATTTCTCATGTTCTTGTGTCTTTTATTGACTAATAAACACTTGAGCAAATTGAAACTGTCGAGACTTAGTTTATGGATTAGGTTAATTAATATCCCTTTTGTATTCTTTTCATTCCGAGAAACTGGGTTGTAGATGAAATTGTGTGGTGTAATTTCAGATTGATTGGAATGCTTTTGATCACTGTATTATCCAAAATTTATTGTATATCAACATTTTTGTTGTAGCAATGATGCAAATTTCAAATACAGTTTGCTTTTCCTGAGCCTGCTAAATGAAAAATGCCTCAAATCATCATAAAAAATGATCATAAAGAAAATTAATAATGATGTAGACATCGAAAGGCAGAGTGAGAGGCTTTAAAGCACCTAATCAAAGAGACAGATGGCAAGAAACATCCACAAATCTCTCCACCCTTCCGAGCTCCTTGGAAGAAATGATATGGATGCCAGCTTTGTTGAAGCATGTTGCATCAGTAACATGGTTCATATTGCAAGGCCTGTGGTTAGAAAGGTATAATCTTCAATTCAACTGTGTCCTGACATGATGCAGACACAGTCAGATGCTCGTACTGCCAAATATTATCAGCAATATGACCTCCCATCCTTAGAAAATGCAACCCCATGTGAGAAAACACTTAGCAGTATCAATAACACTCTCAAATTTGGCTGCTAATTTTAACTGGCTATCTACAAGCTACCTGGAGATAAAAATTTGACCTCTGGAAGTATGCACAACATTTTACAGAAACATTTATTTTGAATGTTTATTTTCGGTTCTTTGTAAATCTCAAATACATGGTGATTAAAACATCCTGCACTTCACACTGACTCAAGCACCAGTGTGTGACTTTGGATACAAGATACAGCAGATGTCCAGCTGAGTGCGCTTGGTGGCCATTGCCAAGACTCAGACATTATAAGAGAGACATTGCCTTTTCAATGGTGGACCTTTATTGCTCTGGGGGAGTACCATCAGGAAGAGGAGAATATAAATGTAGTCCAAAGAAGAGGCTTGAGGGGTCGGTCAATAATAAAGGGAGGGGAGAGGATCACAGATAATCTGGGACCAGGAGTAGGTTGGGAACTAAAGGACTGAGGTCAGAGAGGAGGTCTGACAGCAGGGCTGCATCACTGTCTGGAACGGAGGCCTCAACTTTCAGGACAAGAATAAACTCCAGAGGCTTGTTCACTCTGTCTATGACATCACAGGCACCAGACTTCACTCCAAAGAGGACATCTACAAGAGGCCGTATCTTAAAACAGCAGCCTCGATCCTCAAAGACCCCCACCACCCAGACCACCAAAGACCCTGGCTCACTTTTCGCGCATTTTTAAAAAAAATCCATGGTTTATATGAATCCTTGCACTACGATGTTGCCGCAAAACCCTGAATTTCGTGACTTGTTCATGGCAATTCTGATGATCTGAGGTGGGGGGGGGGGGGGAGTGGAGTATGACTAAAGAATTGGGGACCAGAGGTTGGAGAAGGACTCCAATTGGCTTCCTTCATGTTTGGGGATGAGGGCAAGAAGGGAGAGACATCACTGACAGGCAAGATGCTGATCAAGATGTGGGCTTCACACAATCAGGGGTCAGAAATCAGTGCCACGTGGAGCCGGCTGAAAAAAAAATCAAAAGGTGAATGTCATTACGCTGTACACACAGAGAACGGTCCTGCAGCTCAGACGTGGGACTTGTATTGTATTGGCCAATTATCTGTGTGTCTGGGATAATTCAGTACAAGATTTCTGCAATGCCCCACAAAATGCTATGAATGAAGTATGGTGTAATCGGGTGAGTGACGAACCCTGAAAAAGCATCAGGTGTTCAAGGGGGAGCCACAGCAGGAGTGGCCCACATAGCATTGAAAAATGCTGCAACAAACATCATGATGCAATTGAACTTCTCAACTAATCTATTCTACTTAACTTCATTGGATGCAGTGTAACATTTTTCATTGTCTGTTCTGAGCTTCGGGACAAGAATTGAGAGGAATAGACGTTTTGCCCAGAGTAGGGGAATTGGTAACCAGAGGGCATATATTTGGGTGAGGGGGAGAGGTGTTACAGAAACCCGAGGGGTACACAGAGGGTGATGGGTGTATGGAACAGGCTGCTGGAGGAAGTGATTGAGGCAGGGACTTTTGCAAATGTTGAAGAAACACTTTGATGGGATACAAGGATAGGATGGGTTTAGACGGATATGGGCCCAATACAGGCGGGTGGGAAAATTTGGTCGGTGTAGGTGGGTGGACTGAAGGGCCTGTTTCCATGCTGTATCAGGTGGACCCTGCAGTGGCAAAGGTGCCTGTCACACTTGCCTTCATTAATCAGGGAAAGGAGTACTGGAACAGGGCCGTCGTATCATAGCTGTGCCACATGTTGGTGAGACGAGGCTGCTGGTCACTTAGCTGGAGGAAAGATGTCATTGAGCAGGAAAGGATGCGGGAAAGATTCACAGAAATGTTATGAGGACTGGCAAGATTGAATTATTCGCAGAGAAGGGATAGCTGGGACTTTTCTCCCTGGAGCATAGGAGACTGAGGTGGGGACCAAACAGAGGTTTCTAAATTCATGAAGGGCATAGATAATGAACAGTCACTTGGGGTGACTGGTGGGGGTTGGGGGGGACCGCACCAGGTGACACCATCAGAGGAGGTGACACCAAAATTATTGTCTATAAAATTTTTGTGCCATGTTTCAGCAGAAATTTATTATTTTTTCTAAAAATATCCCTGTTGTTAGTTATAACCTCAAAAACATTTTGTCGTTTAGTCCAGCTTACATGTATCAATGTATCTATAAGGATAAAACTCGATGCTAATTTACTTTTTGTACCTTCTAATGCTCTCCAGTCAGAGTCCACCCCCCACCTCCTGCCCTGCTCGGCGCTGCCGCCATCCTTCCCTGCCCTGCTCGGCGCTGCCGCCATCCTTCCCTGCCCTGTTCGGCGCTGCCGCCATCCTTCCCTGCCCTGCTCGGCGCTGCCGCCATCCTTCCCTGCCCTGCTCGGCGCTGCCGCCATCCTTCCCTGTCCTGCTCGGCGCTGCCGCCATCCTTCCCTGCCCTGCTCGGCGCTGCCGCCATCCTTCCCTGCCCTGCTTGGCGCTGCCGCCATCCTTCCCTGCCCTGCTTGGCGCTGCCGCCATCCTTCCCTGCCCTGCTTGGCGCTGCCGCCATCCTTCCCTGCCCTGCTTGGCGCTGCCGCCATCCTTCCCTGCCCTGCTTGGCGCTGCCGCCATCCTTCCCTGCCCTGCTTGGCGCTGCCGCCACCCCCCCACCACCGCCACTGCCATTCCAGACTTAGAAGGAACAAACACCTGTTCCTTCTATACTCTGTACACCTGTACACTAGTACACTGGGTCCATTGCCGGGGGGGGGGGGGTGGGGGGGAGAAGGGTTGACACCATGAGTTACCGCATCAGGTGACATCAACCCTAGTGATGCCACAGAGTCACAGTATTTTCCGCAGGGTAAAACTAGAGAGCACTAATTTAAGGTGGGGGGGGGGGAGGAGATTAAAATACCATATTCTCTCAGAGAGTGGAGAGTCTATAGAATGAGGTGCCAGAGGGGGGATGGCAGGTGGGTACAATTACAATGTTTAAAAGCTATTGGGACAGGTATATGGACAGGAAAGGGTTAGAGGGGTATGGGCCAAACACAAGCAAATGGGATGAGCTCAGGTAAGGCGCTTGGCCAGTGGGGATGAGTTGGGCCAAAGGATCTGTCCGCATGCTGCAAAACTCAAATGACTCTACCCCTCTATAACACCCAGAACAAAAATTCAAAGTGTTGGTTGACAATGAGAATTCTTTGATGAAACCCAAGTCACAAATCATGTTTCAGTATTTCCAACTGCATCCTAAATCACACAAAACATGGCAACACACCATTGATCGTAAAAAATGAGTTGTTTAACTGGATCCATAAGGCAATTCTTTGCTTTCTTTCCTTTGGAATTTCATTTTGTATTATTAGAATATAGGAAGAAAAATGGTTTGTAAAGCTCACTTACCAAAGTCGATAGCCCTCATACTACATTCCTATTAAAGTTATATTTAGCCAGCTGTTAACCTAATTAACTTTAACATCACTTAAAAATAGCTTGCGTTGATGTGCAAATTGGGCACATTAAGTGAACTTCACTACCTGGAACTTGTAACCTTGAAAATCTCAGTTTAAGGCTGGCCGAATCTGGTTTCTTGAGTGGAGAGAATTACAGGAGGGTGCTACTACTTGAGTATTGGAGGTGAAGCAGGAATAAACAGGCCACAGGAATGGATTAGTAATATTTTAAAATCTTGCATGTCAAATACTTCAATTTAATGCGGTTTTTGGTTTCAGGAGGATGCGCACAGTTTCCAAAGTCACCGATTATAGCTTATCTGAAGCAACACGTCTCAGCAGGTAAGGTAGCTAGTCAAGAGGAAGAAGGAACCATATATTAGATTAAGGAAACAGGAAGGGCTCATATATGGTAGCCAGGTAAGGAGGATAAGAAAAGACTTAGGAGAGCTCGAAGAGAGCATGAGAAGGCCTTGGCATGTTGATTTAAGGAGAACCCCAAGGCATTCTATGCATGTGTGAAGAACAGAAGGATGATGAGAATGAAGGTGGGGGCCACTAAAGGATAAATGAGGTAACGTGCCTGGAAGTGGAGAAGGTTGAGGAGATCATAAATGAATACTTTGCTTCAGTATTCACAAGAGAAAAGGACCTTGGTCAGGGTGAGGTCGGAATAGAACATGGTTATGTGCTGGGCAATTTGAGATTAAGAGGAAGAGGAAGTGTTGGATCTTCTTATAAACATTTACGATTGATGTCCAAGGAGCTGGATGAGATATACCCCAGGTTGCTGTGGGAAGTGAAGGAAGAGATAGCGAGAAGCTATAATCTTTGAGTCCTCTTTGGCCACAGGGGAGGTGCCAGAGGATTGGAGAATAGCAAATTTAGCCTCCTTGTTTATATAATTATAGACCAGTGAGTCTTACATCAGTGGTACGCAAACCATTGGTGAAAGTTCTTAAGGATAGGATCTATGAGCATTTGGAGAAGTACAGTCTACTCAAGGATAGTCAGCATGTGAAGGGAAGGTCATGCCTCACGAGCCTAATTAGAGTTTTTGAGAAGGTAATAAAAGAAATTGATGAGGGTAAGGTGGTAGATGTGGTCGACATGGATTTTAGCATGGTATTTGACAAGATCCCCCATGACAGACTCGGTCAGAAAGTCACAAGGCACAGGATCCATGGATCCTTGGCTGTGTGGATGAAAAATTGGTAGAAAGCAGAGAGTAGTAGTGGAAGGAAAGTATTCTCTCTGGAGGTCGGAAACTTGTGGAGTACTGAAAGGATCCATTCTGGGACCCCTGCTCTTGGTGATTTTTATAAATGACCTAGATGAAGAGGTGGAAGGATGGGTCAATAGGTTTGCAGATGACATGAAGGTTAGATGAGTTGTGCATGAAGCTGAAGGTTACAAAGGTTTCAAGAGGATATAGACAGGATGCAGAGAAGTGGCAGATCGATTTCAATCCGGGTAAGTGTGAGGTGATGCATTTTGGAAAGACAAACCAGAAGGCTTACAGGGTTAATGGTGGGATACTTAGCAATATGGAGGAACAGAGGGACCTTGGGGTTCAAATCCATACATCTCTCAAGGTTGCTGCACTAATAGATGGGATAGTTGAAAAGGCCTACAGGATGCTGGGCTTCATTAATAGGGGGATTGAGTTCAAGAGCCGAGAGGTCATGTTGCAACTCTACAAATCTCTGGTGAGACCACACTTAGAGTATTGTGCTCAGTTCTGGTCACCTCATTATAGGAAGGATGTGGAAGGTATGGAGAGGGGGCAGAGGAGATTTACCAGGATGTTGTCTGGATTAGAAAATAAGTCTTATGAGGCAAAGTTCGCAGAGCTGGGACTTTTCTCTTTGGACCATAGAAAGATGAGAGGAGACTTAGAGATCTACAAGATTATGAGAGGCCTAGACATGCAGCACCTGCTTACAGGATCAGCAAACACCGGAGGAAGTGTACAAATTAAGGAAGTTTAGGGGAGATTATATATATATATATATATATATATATAACTCTCCATCCTCAACCGATGGTCAGAACACTTCCAATCTCTTTTCAGTGCCAACCGCTCAGTCCAAGATTCCGCCCTGCTCCAGCTCCCTCAACAGCCCCTAAGGCTAGAGCTGGATGAGGTTCCCACCCTGGATGAGACATATAAGGCAATCGAACAACTGAAAAGTGGCAAAGCAGCAGGTATGGATGGAATCCCCCCAGAAGTCTGGAAGGCTGGCGGCAAAACTCTGCATGCCAAACTGCATGAGTTTTTCAAGCTTTGTTGGGACCAAGGTAAACTGCCTCAGGATCTTCGTGATGCCACCATCATCACCCTGTACAAAAACAAAGGCGAGAAATCAGACTGCTCAAACTACAGGGGAATCACGTTGCTCTCCATTGCAGGCAAAATCTTCGCTAGGATTCTACTAAATAGAATAATACCTAGTGTCGCCGAGAATATTCTCCCAGAATCACAGTGCGGCTTTCGCGCAAACAGAGGAACTACTGACATGGTCTTTGCCCTCAGACAGCTCCAAGAAAAATGCAGAGAACAAAACAAAGGACTCTACATCACCTTTGTTGACCTCACCAAAGCCTTCGACACCGTGAGCAGGAAAGGGCTTTGGCAAATACTAGAGCGCATCGGATGTCCCCCAAAGTTCCTCAACATGATTATCCAACTGCACGAAAACCAACAAGGTCGGGTCAGATACAGCAATGAGCTCTCTGAACCCTTCTCCATTAACAATGGCGTGAAGCAAGGCTGTGTTCTGGCACCAACACTCTTTTCAATCTTCTTCAGCATGATGCTGAACCAAGCCATGAAAGACCCCAACAATGAAGACGCTGTTTACATCCGGTACCGCACGGATGGCAGTCTCTTCAATCTGAGGCGCCTGCAAGCTCACACCAAGACACAAGAGAAACTTGTCCGTGAACTACTCTTTGCAGACGATGCCGCTTTAGTTGCCCATTCAGAGCCAGCTCTTCAGCGCTTGACGTCCTGCTTTGTGGAAACTGCCAAAATGTTTGGCCTGGAAGTCAGCCTGAAGAAAACTGAGGTCCTCCATCAGCCAGCTCCCCACCATGATTACCAGCCCCCCCACATCTCCATCGGGCACACAAAACTCAAAACGGTCAACCAGTTTACCTATCTCGGCTGCACCATTTCATCAGATGCAAGGATCGACAATGAGATAGACAACAGACTCGCCAAGGCAAATAGCGCCTTTGGAAGACTACACAAAAGAGTCTGGAAAAACAACCAACTGAAAAACCTCACAAAGATAAGCGAATACAGAGCCGTTGTCATACCCACACTCCTGTTCGGCTCCGAATCATGGGTCCTCTACCGGCACCACCTACGGCTCCTAGAACGCTTCCACCAGCGTTGTCTCCGCTCCATCCTCAACATCCATTGGAGCGCTTACATCCCTAACGTCGAAGTACTCGAGATGGCAGAGGGACAGCATCGAGTCCACGCTGCTGAAGATCCAGCTGCGCTGGATGGGTCACGTCTCCAGAATGGAGGACCATCGCCTTCCCAAGATCGTGTTATATGGCGAGCTCTCCACTGGCCACCGTGACAGAGGTGCACCAAAGAAAAGGTACAAGGACTGCCTAAAGAAATCTCTTGGTGCCTGCCACATTGACCACCGCCAGTGGGCTGATATCGCCTCAAACCGTGCATCTTGGCGCCTCACAGTTTGGCGGGCAGCAACCTCCTTTGAAGAAGACCGCAGAGCCTACCTCACTGACAAAAGGCAGAGGAGGAAAAACCCAACACCCAACCCCAACCCACCAATTTTCCCCTGCAACCGCTGCAATCGTGTCTGCCTGTCCCGCATCGGACTTGTCAGCCACAAACGAGCCTGCAGCTGACGTGGACTTTTTACCCCCTCCATAAATCTTCGTCCGCGAAGCCAAGCCAAAGATATATATATGTATATATACACACACATATACATACATACACACACACATACATATACATATATATATATATACACACACACACATACATATACATATATATATATATACACACACACATACATATACACGTGTATATATACATACATATATATACATACATATATATACAAGTGTGTGTGTATCTATATATATGTATATATATATATATATAGATACACACACACATATATAGACACACACACACACACACACACACACACACACACACACACACACACACACACACACACA
Source organism: Narcine bancroftii (assembly GCF_036971445.1). Classification (NCBI taxonomy): domain Eukaryota; kingdom Metazoa; phylum Chordata; class Chondrichthyes; order Torpediniformes; family Narcinidae; genus Narcine; species Narcine bancroftii. The sequence continues at coordinate 66,146,411 of NC_091474.1, read as the reverse complement.
CACACACACACACACACACACACACACACACACACACACACACACACACACACACACACACACACACACACGAATGCCTTTCCGGGGATGGTGGTGGAGGCTGAAACATTAGGGACATTTAAGAGACAGTTAAACAGGAACATGAATGGAAGAAAAATAGAGGGTTATGGGGCAGGGAGGGTTTAGTACATTTTCTTAAGGAAAATATGGGTTGGCACAACATCGAGGATATCTATGTTCTAACATCTGATATAATACAGGTTTGAAAGTAGCAAAAATGTCAGCAATGTTATCACTAAATAGTTACAGCAAGCTGAAGGAGGAGGCATCAGGACAGGGATGAACACTTCGTCAAAGGGGCAAGTTTTACAGAGCATTTAAAAAGCAGTGAGAGAATCATGAACATGGAATAGAACTCCACAGTTGGGACCAAGATCATGGTATGTCAGGCCATGAAATGGAATCATATTTCATATGGAGGACAGCAGGTATCTCAGAGAGCTGAGGGGGAATGATGAGAAAGAGGCATAAATGGATTTGAGGGTCAGGATAACAATGGAAGAAAAATCAAACTGTTGCCAAATGGGACCCATCAATGTAACAAAGCTGATGAACAGAAATTTCACAACAGGTTGGTGAGTGGAGATGCCAGAAATGATAGGGTTAACCTTTGAGGAGAGATTGAGTAGCCTGCGAATGTATTCTTTGGAGTTTAGAGGATGAGAGGGAATCTCAGAAACAGAAAATTATGAAAGGAACAGATAAGATAGAAACAGAGATGTTGTTTCCATTGGCAGGTGAGACGAGAACACGATTCACTGGAGTAGGTTTAAGTCAGAAATGAGAAGGGACTGCTTCTCCCAAAGAGTAGAACCTGCCTCATCAAATGTATTTAAGATGCAGAAGGATATATTTTTGAAAAATGGGGTAATTATGCACAAGAAGCTAATTAGACATTAGAAGAGTATAGAAAATGTACAAAAATACTTAAGAAGGAAGTCAGGAAGACAAAAAGAAAGCATGAGGTTGCTTTGGCAGATAACATGAAAGTAAACCCGAAGGGTTCCTACAAGTATATTAAAAGGATAGTAAGGGACAAAATTGATCCCCTGGAAGATCAGAGTGGTTGTCTACATGTGGAGCCTAATGAGGGGGGGGGGGGGTCTTAAACAGTTTTTTTTAATCAGTGTTTTCTCAGGAAACTGGCAGAGTGCATAAGGAAGGAAGGGAAACAAGCAGTAGTGACATGGAACATATAGAGATCAAGGAGGAAGAGGCACTTGCTGCCTTACAGCAAATAAAGGTAGATAAATCCCCCAGGCCTGATATGATATTCCCTTGGACCTTGAGGGAGACTAGTGTAGAAATTGCGGGGGCCCTGGCAGATATATTTAAAATGTCCTTAGCAATGGATGAAGTGCCAGAGGATTGGAGGGTAGCTCATGTTCCATTAAACCAAGAAATTACAGGCTGGTGAGCCTGATGTCAGTTGTAGGTAAATTATTGGAGGCTATTCTAAGAGATCAGAAATACAAGTATTTGGACAGCCAAGAGCTGATTAAGGATACTCAACATGGCTTTGTGCATGGTAGGCAGTGTTTAACAAATCTTAGAGTTTTTCAAGGAGGCTACCAAGAAAGTATATTGAGGAAAGGCTATGGATGTTGTCTAAGGTTCAGACACTAGGTATCCATGGAGAGGTCGTAAACTGGATTCAAAATTGGCTGAATGAGAGAAGACAGAGAATGGTAGTGGATGATGGTTTCTTAGACTGGAGGCCTGTGATTCATGGTGTGCCTCAGGGATCGGTGTTGGGACCATTGTTGTTTATTGTCTATAATCAATAATCTGGAGAATAATATGGTAAATTGGATCAGCAAGTTTGCTGATGACAGTGAGATCGGAGGCGTTGTGGACAGCGAGGGAGGTTTTTGAAGCTTGTAGAGGGATCTACTTTAATCAATTGGAAAAATGGGACAGAAAATGACAGATGGAATTTAACAAGTGTGAGATGTTGTATTTTGGAAGGACAAACCAAGGTAGGACACAGAGGAGTGCAGAGAAACAAATGGATCAGGGAATACAGATACACAATTCCCTGAAAGAGGTGTCACAGGTAGACAGGGTTGTAATGAAAATTTTTGGAATTTTTGGCTGTTATGGTAAGGTTGTATAAGACATTGGTGAGGCCAAATTTAGAGTATTGTTTGCAGTTCTGGTTGCCAAACTGCAGGAAGGATATCAGTAAGATTGAGAAAGTGCAGAGAAGATTTACTAGATGTTTCTGGGTCTTCAAGAGTGGAGTTTATAGGGAAAGATTAAACAGGTTAGGACTTTATTCTTTGAAGTGTAGAAGAATGAGGAGAGATTTGATAGAGGTTTACAAAATTATGAGGGGTATAGACTGAGTAAATACGAGTAGGCTTTTTCCACAGATTAGGAGAGATAAATATGAGAGAACGTGGCTTTAGGGTGAAAGGGGGAAGGTTTAGGGGGGAACATTAGAGGGAACTCTTCACTCAGAGAGTGGTGGAAGTGTGGAATGAGCTGCCATCTGACTTGGTAAATGCAGACTCTCTCAAGTTTGAAGAATAAATTGGATAGATACCTGGATGAGAGAGGTCTGAAGGGTTATGGAATGGGTGCAGGTCAGTGGGACTAGTTGAATGATGTTTTGGCACAGACTAGAAGGGCTGAATGGTCTGTTTTCTGTGCTGTAGTGTTCTCTGATCTTATTGATTGGCAAAGCAGGCTCCATGGGCCAGATGATTGACTTCTGCTCCTATTTCTTATGTTGCTACGTTCTTACACAGGCAGCAGAGCTTTTATGAAAACCTGCAGTGGAGATTCTCCCCGAGATTTATCTGTAGTGCCAACTTAGGCCCTTCAAGAATATTTACTATGGCAAATCTAACTAGAAAATGGTCACGGAAAAGGGCAATGGCCAGGGGCTTTTGGAGCAGTGTGGCTCTGAGGATAGACTGCAACATCTGTCCTGCTTGAAATTCCCTACAATTTGATTTTAATGCAGCATATAATAATTTAACTGTTTGGTGTCGACTGCAAACACGTTTTCAGTTCAAAAGTCACATTCTACCATGAAGTTCCTCACCGGCAATGCTGCGCAAAACTGCATGTTAGGAGCTTCAATTAGCACATGGTCAAACTTACCATCTGACTAATGGTGTCGGAAATCCTTGAACAGTACAGAACAACTTCACAAAGGAGTTCTCCCAAACCGTGTGGGACCTCAGTCGGACAAGAAAATCAGGAGCCCGGCATATTGTATCTTCACGGACATGCCTCTGCAGAGCTGTCCTCTCCTCTTCCTGTTGAGAGAGATTGAATCATTTCAGGCCCATGGCTGGTAAATGAGGTTACCAAATTGGTCAAACAGGAAACTCACCATTCTTTTGAGAGCTAACATATCTGTTTGTTCATGGACAGATCTGCTCAGCCTGGTAATCTCGTCCTCCATGGCCCTCAGCTTGGTGCCATACGGAAAGGATCTCACCTTCACTTTCTGTTGCTTCGGTTCCTCTTCTCTGCCAATCACAAAATGAACAAGACCTTTCTGAACCGAACCTCTGCAGGTCAATTTGAACACCACCTATTACAAGCCGCATTTATTCTGAAACAAGGTGCCACCACGGCACGTTTCCACGAACATTCCTTTGTCATTTTACTGCAATGTTTTTTCTGAGACAGCTGACAAACTGCCACTGGCAGCATCTGTGTGAGTTGCCGTATCAAAATGATTAAGTTTATAACTGGCATTCTAGCAACTGTCTCGTCCAGTTCATCTGACAAATTCAAGGGCCACTCCAGAACTTTTTATAGCTCACTTTTAACTGATAACATAACTAACCAAAGCAAAGCCACATATCAATCCCAGTGTCGGCTGGGTGATGAGAGTTTATTGTCACAGACACAAGTACAATGAGCAGATGCAACAAAAATATTACATGCCGCAGCTATTCAGGTATGTAAGATAAACCGACTAATTATAACAAGTTATCACAATATGCATGGGCGAAAAAAGAGACAAGTATAAGAGAATAGATAAATAAATAATCAGAGTTGCAGTTGTGCAAGAAAAAAATGACGTTTCAGTAACGTAGACAGATCTTTTTTATTGGCTCGAATTCTTCTCTGTTTTAGGAGGGCCACACTTATGTCTGGGCAGAATATCACCTTATTCCCTCCAGCTCATGGCCAACATGAAAGGATACGACTGACTTCTCAGATACCCGGCAACTCTGAAAATCGTAATGCCGGGGGTGGGGGGGGGGGGGCGGCGAGAGAAAGTTCCTGTCGGAGGTCAAAGAGGCCCAACAGTTTGTAAAACACTTGTCGGTTTGTAATAAGTGCCAAATGGGTAATGTTTTGCTGGACGTAAGAATATACTGCAAGTAATAGCCATATTGTAGTGTGCTGCGTGAGATCGGGTGAACAGTCCAGTGCTGCAGGCTGTTGGCTCGAGTTTTGCAGCAGAATGCTTATTTAAACTTCACGTGCACACTTAAAAGACTGACACTCGAACTACGCCGACGCAAGTGCGCACGCCGACTTCCGCTCTGGGGCGCAAGAGAAGGGTGCACGCCACCATCTTTGCTGCGACTGATCACTTGTAACAAGCGGGGCCTGTTCATCATAGTAAAGTCGCAGGTCGCCACAATATGATGGTAATAATAGTGGATTTAATGGTTTGTTGCATAAATACATCGATGGGAGAATTTGTAAAAAGGAAAATGGTCCAGGGGGGCTTGGGAGGTGAGGGTGGAGAGGTGTGAGAGGTAGATGGGTGCAAAATGCACAGCCTGTGGTGAGGAGGGGGATGGTGATGACATGGACGGTGAAGTCACCAGGGCGGGAGGATTAATAGGAGTGAGATATAGATAGGGAATATAGGTGAATTCGATAGTTATCTTGTTCCTTTTGTCCTTTTTGTCTCTTTTTTTATTTTTCCTTTCTGGGATTTGTCACAGACTCGGTGGACTGGAGTGCCCGGCTGAAGGTACAGAACAAGCATAATTGGCCACGTTATATGAAGTTTTGTGTGGGCTCTCTGCCGCGTGTTAACGTTATGCATTTCTGTGGTACCTGAGAATAAATGAAGGCATGGTGTACTCAGGAACCTCATCCACAGGATAGTGGCAGACCCTCTTGGCACAAGGACTGAATTTGGCAGATTCAGACATGGCTGCAGACAATTGAAATTGTGATGAAGACCTAAAAAAGTGAAATGAAAGTGAATATACCATTGAAATGTGTTAAGGTGACACAATTAACCCTTGACAAAGGGCTCCACCCCAAAATGTTGGTTATACATCTTTACCCATGGACGCTGTGAGACCTGCGTGGGTTCCTCCAGCAATTTTGTGATTTCACTCCAATTAACTCTATCCCTAACTGCATTTTTCAGTCTTCCTCAAATAACACCACAATAAATTTGATCTTGTTCACATACATAGAGTTGGTTCACTTCTCATTGCACATTTCAAAACTGCATGATCAATTTTTCCAGACACATCTACAATTTTACTGAGCCCACCAGTGCAAAGTTAATGACTCTTTAAAATCAACAATCCCCATTCACACTACATATTGCAAGATCAGGGATGCAACACTTCCATTTACCTAAGGACCTCTCAAAGAGCTAAATAACATTGATGTGTGTGGTTCCACTGTACTAATGGGCTGGTGTGTGTGGTTCCCTTTATACTGCATCTGCACACGTGTGTGTGGTTCCACTCCATCCTTAATCGGGATGGTAATTTTAATATAGATTGATGTATAGTTGTCTTGGGTTTCATGTTTTGAATTTGTTTGATTAACTTGATGCACATAGAACATAGAAAAGTACAGCACAGGACAGACCCTTCGGCCCACAATGCTGTGGCAGCCTTTAGACCCACCTCCCACATAACCCTCCACTTTAAATTCATCTGTATGCTTGTCTAGCATTCTCTTGAATTCCCCAATGTACCAGCCTCCACTACCAATTTATTCCTAATCATATGTTCAGTGCTTTGGATCAACATGCATTATTTTAAATGCGCCATATTTATAAACTACTACCACTACCACCACCCCAGGTAGTGCATTCCACGCACCAATCTGGATTAAACAAACCTTCCTCTAATATCTCCCTTGAACTTCCCACCCATTACCTTAAAACCATGCTCTCTTGTATTGAGCAGTGGTGCCCTGGGAAGGAGGTGTTGGCTGTCCACTCTACTCTTTTTTGGAGACCAAGAGGATGAGAGGAGACGTATACAAGCTATTAAGAGGAATAAATAAAGTCCAAGCTGCTTTAACCTCTGCTCTGCTCAGAATGCATACTCTCTAAACCAGGTATCATCCTGGTAAATCTCCTCTGCACCCTTTCCAACACTTCCACATCTTTCCTATAATGAGGCGACCAGAACTGGACACAGTACTCCAAGTGTGGTCTAACTAAAGTTTTGTACAGCTGTATTATTACCTCGTGGCTCTTAAATTCCATCCCTCAACTTATGAGAGCTTCCTTAACTACCCTGTCTACCCCCAGATCCCTCTGCTCTTCCACACGAACAAGAATCCTGCCATTAATTTTGGAGTTTGTCCTTCTAAAGTGTACCATCTCACACTTCTCCAGATTAAATTCTATCTGTCATTTCTCAGCCCAACTCTGCATTCTATCAATGTCCCTCTGCAATCTTCTACAATCCTTTACACTAACCACAACATCACCAATCTTTGTGTTGACTCCAAACTTGCTAACCCAATCCCTCTACCCCCTCATCCAAGTCATGAAAAGCAGAGGTCTCAGAACTGATCCCTAAGGGGCTCCACTAGACACAGCCACCAATCCAAATGTACTCCGTCCACCGCAACCCTCTGCTGTCTACAGGCAAGCCAATCCTGAATCCACATGGCAAAGCTTCCCTGGATCCCATGCCTTCTGACTTTCTGAATAAGCCTACCGTGTTGAACCTTGTCAAATGGCTTACTAAAATCCACACTGAACACATCCACCGCACTACCCTCATCAATATATCTGGCCACCTCCTCAAAGAACTCTATCAGGCTTGTGAGACACAATCTACCCTTCACAAAGCCATGCTGACTGTCCCTGATCAGACCATGATTCTCTACATGCCCATAGATCTAAGAATCCTTTCCAACAAATTGCTCACTGGTCTATTATTACCTCGACTTTCCCTACTACCTTTTTTGAACAAGAGGACAATATTTTCAACCCTCCAATAACATTCCCGTGGATAATGAGGACACAAAGATCATAGCCAGAGGCTCAGCAATTTCCTCCCTTGCCTCATGGAGAAGCCTGGGCAATATTCTGTCAGGCCCCGGAGAGCTATCCATCCTAATGCATTTTAACTGCTCCAACACATTCTCTCTCTCTCAACATGCTCTAGTCAAGAACATTCATCCCACCCACCCATATTGTCCTAATTGTTATCAAGGTCCCCCACCTTGGTGAATACTGAAGAGAAGTATTCATTGAGGAATACTCCAGCACATCTTCTCACCTTTATCTCTAATTGGTCCTACCTTTACTCCTGTCACATAGATGAAGAATGCCTTGGAGTTTTCCTTAACACAACTCGCCTTCTCATGTCCCCTTCTTGTTCTCCTCAGGCCCCTCTTAAGCTCCTTTCTTGCTACCCAGATTCAAGAGAACTGATCCTTGCTGCCTAAACCTGATGCATGCAGTCTTCTTCCACCTGACATACTGTGTTAATAAACATTAAAGCTTGAAAAAAAGTGTGTGGTTCCAGACACAGTGAACCTGCACACGAGTCTGTGTGGTTCCCTTCACAGTGTACCAGCATACTGGTATGTATGGTTCCCATTACACTTTACTTGCTCTTCTCTTCTTTGGCTTGGCTTCACGGACGAAGATTAATGGAGGGGTAATGTCCACGTCAGCTGCAGGCTCGTTTGTGGCTGACAAGTCCGATGCGGGACAGGCAGACATGGTTGCAGCGGTTGCAAGGGAAAATTGGTTGGTTGGGGTTGGGTTTTTCCTCCTTTGTCTTTTGTCAGTGAGGTGGGCTCTGCGGTCTTCTTCAAAGGAAGTTGCTGCCCGCCGAACTGTGAGGCACCAAGATGCACGGTTTGAGATAACATCAGCCCACTGGCGGTGGTCAATGTGGCAGGTACCAAGAGATTTCTTTAGGCAGTCCTTGTACCTCTTCTTTGGTGCACCTCTGTCTCAGTGGCCAGTGGAGAGCTCGCCATATAACACGATCTTGGGAAGGCGATGGTCCTCCGTTCTGGAGACGTGACCCACCCAGCGCAGTTGGACCTTCACTTTACTTGCACACTGGCAACAGTGGACAGTCATAACTAATATTGTTTTAAATCATCAGACAGGATGATACACATTTGACAACACTATTGCTGGACATCTGAATTACATAGCTGTCATTAGGCCTTTTCAGGTGATAAAGCCACATAATCTCCCCCCTTGCAGCTAAAGACATACTCACCTGAATGTGGCAGAAGCACCGACACCAATCCTTCTCAGGAAGGGATAATCAGCAGGGTGCCGGGCTTCACCGAGGCATCTGGGGACAGCTGATGACTCCATCAGATGGCAACCGAACTCCCACTGCCTGACAGCCCCACCCCCCGCCCCGTTGGGGAGGTCAGCGGTGGCCATCGAGGCAGGGGCGGCTGGTGCAGGCTGTCACAGCCTGGCTGGTTGCTCCTGTACCGGGGTCACTCTCTGCAGCTCAAAATGCACATAACAATGGTGGTCTTCCCTACCCATAAGCCCCCAAGCAGCTGGAACTGCTGCAAGAAACACAGAGTGGTTCCACCTGCATAGGGAATTATGGGTAGGAAAGACAGCCATTGCTATGCTGCATATTTATGGCAGGTGGCACTGTGGCACCAGTCGCCCTGCCTCCATCAGATCCGGAGGCGCTACGAGACGCTACTGGCTATGAATAGCCCCTTTCAGGTGGACCAGGCAACGCTGCAGTAGCCTTTTAGGGCTGCCACCTGAAAGGTGAGTCCACAGGTTAAGATCCGCTCCTGCTGCCGCCCTCAAGGCGGAGGGTCCACCTGAAAGGGCCTACAAGAAGGAATCCTGGAATTACAGATTACAGCAGTACTTCAACTTGAATAATATGGGTTGGTCATCAGAAACCCCACATCAGATGCTAGCATTGTAACTCACTTTTTTACCCTAAATAAAGCATTCACATTTAGACATTGTTCAATACAAAGCAGATGAAGGAGTTAATGATTGTTTTAAAAGCTCAGTGATCATTTGCAAACTGCAAGAGGAGGGTGAAAATTGGAGGGATGATATTTGGATTGGCTGCACATTTTGATGTAAATATCTTTCAAGTGCTTGAGTTGGATGATTGTGGAATGAGTCATTTCAAGCAAACTGGACTGAAGGGACACCTGAAAGTCTCTGACAATTCCACCAGCTGCACTGGCACAGTTAGAGCAGAGGCAGAGCAGCTGACAGCCAAACCCCTCGGCCAAGAAAATCCCTTGCCTCCATCAGACTGGATCACCATCTTATCAGCTTCACAACTATGCCCCATTTCCCCAAAGGCAATGCGTTGCTGTTAAACAAGAAAAGTCTGCAGATGCTGTGGTGGAGTGCAGCTCACAGAACTGCTGGAGAAACTCAAGTACCGCAGCATCCATAGGAAGTGTAGGATCACTGACATTTCGGGCCGGAGGTCTTCATCAGGTTCCTGATCTCTGTTGAAGGACTTAGGCCCGAAATATTGGTTACTCTTTAATTCCAACAGATGTCGCGTGGCCTGCAGAGTTTTTCCAGCAAGTTTGTGCACTGCAATGTGTTTCTAATCTCTTCGCAGCTCAGTAAGACAGTGAAGCACCTGAAAACTCTGGCTGCATTGGGTCCAAAACTAGAAAATCTGCAGATGCTGAAGTCCAGTGCATAGAATTATAGAACAGAACATTACAGCACAATACAGACCCTTCGACCTTCTCAACAAAGTAAACCTTCCACACATATATCTCTATTTTTCTTGCATCAATGTGCCTGTCAAAGAGACTGATAAATGTCCCTCTTGTTCCAGCCTGCACCACCAGCACTGGCAATGCATTTCAGACACCCACAACTCTCACACAAAAAGACCCCGATGTTTCCCCTAAACTTCCCTCCCTTCACTTTGTACACGTCCTCTGGTGTTTGCTGATCCTGTCCTGGGAAATAGGCGCTGGCTGTCCACCCTATCTATGCCTCTCATAATCTTGTAGATCTTATATCAAATCTCCTCTCATTCTTCTTCACTCCAAAGACAAAAGCCCCAGCTCTGATAACCTTGCCTCATAAGACACATTTTCAAATCTGGGCAACATCCAGGTAAATCTCCTCTGCACCCTCTTCATAGCTTCCACATCCTTCCTGTAATGAGGCTGAACACAATATTCCAGGTGTGGTGTAGCCAGAGTTTATCTCATGACTCTTGAACTCAATCCCATGACTAATGAAGGCCAACATACCATAAGCCTTCTTAACCACCCTATTTATCTGCGTAGCCACCTCGAGAGATCTACAGATTTGGACCCAAAGGCCCACACTGATAAGAATCCTGCCATTAACAATGTACTCTGCCTTTCAGAATGCATCACTTCACACTTATCTGGATTGAACTCCATCTACCACTTTTCCGCCCGAATCTGCATCCTGGCCTATGTCCTATAGTAACCAACAACAATCTTCCACACTGCAGTGCATAAACGTGCTGGAGAAACTCAGCAGGTCATGCAGCATCCAGAGGGATGTTTCGGGCCCGAATCCTTCTAACAGAAATGCCAAAAAATCAGGCAGATGCCCGAAAAAAAGGTGGGAAGGGAGGAACAGGAAGGAGGATGAACACAAGCTAACGGGTAAAAGGTAATAAATGGGTACAGGTGGTAGGGTAGAAGACTGAAGGGGAGCCTTAATGGGTTGTCTGATGGTTACCAAAAAGCCATGGATGTAAATAAAGGAGAGCAAGAGGCCTTTTGGTTCACTGAGTCCATGCAAGCAAGTTACCAATCACCCTGTCACACAAATTGTTCACTATTATCTGCCTGTACCTATACAGCCTGACAAAACTGTGTTTCTCGAGACACAATGCATAGTACATTATAAATATATATATACACATACACACACAGTATATGATAATCAAGATAAAATATAATTTATATATATGAATATCTATCTATAGATATGTACATATACACCTATACATACATATATAGTTACAGTTCATTAATCTCACAACCTGCAGGAAGAAGGTGTTCCCCTGCTTGGAAGCTCTGATTTTGATGCTCCTGTACCTTCTGCTTGATGGCAGTGGGTCAAAGATCCCATGTGGCAGATGGAAAGGATCTTCTAAAATTCTTTGAGCCCCATTGAACCAATGCTCCCAGCAAATGTCGTCAATAGAGGGAAGGGAGACCCCAGCGATATTCTTGGTCATTTTGATAATCTTCCAGTCCAATCCTTTGTAGCGACCTTACCACACAATGAAGCCCCCTGGCAGGACACTCAAATGTGTTCCTGCAAAAGCTTGCCAAGATGGGGGCCAGTAGCCTTGCCTCCTCCACCTCTTTAGAAATTGTAGATGCTGTTGCATTTTCCTGACTAATATTGAGGTGTTGTGGGTCCAGGATAGGTCATCCTTTACATGTACCCCAAGGAACGTTGTGCTCTCCATTCTCTCCTTGATGAATCCATTAATATGTAATGCAAATGGTTGAAGTTCATCCTCCTGAAGTCCACAATCAGCTCCTTTGTCTTGTGCCAATTTTCCTAATCCAATATAAATTCCATTTTATTCTTCCCACATTATCATCAACTCTTTCCAGATTCTCCCATTCACCGACACCCTGGGAGAGAAATTACAGCAGCCAATTCACCCATCCATCAACACGTCTTTGAGACATGGGAGAAATTGGTGGAAAGCCACACGGTCAGAGGAAGGAGGTACAAACTACCCACTGTACTGGAGGTCAGGGTCGAACCCCTGAGTCTGCCAGACTGTGTGGCAGCTGCTCCAGTTGGCCATCATGTGATCTCACAGTCAAAGCCATTGTTGTATCAGCCATATGTAGCATCGTACATGGAGCTGAGCAGTTTCAGTGGCCTCTGATACCTTAACACAACACTTAGAGCTATCACCGTGAAGGTATGGGATGTTTGTCCACTTTATAAGATCCTTCACTGTGCAGGTGGTGGGACCGCACTCTTTTCAAGTGACTGTCCTCAGAGAAGACTGGCCAATCACCTTATTCGGTGCCCCTCACAATTTTATCCACCTCTGTAAGGTCATCATCACTTTCCTGATGCAGTTGAAAACTCCATGTGAGATTAAGGACAGACACTGGTACAGTTTAAAGATACTCAAGGTTTTGTTCTATAGGTAATCACTTTTCTCTCATAGTTCATGTGGGTGAACGCTTGCTGTGTGCAGATAGATTTCAATCTTAACCCAACCTCATTGCCTTGGATAACTTCAGTGAATAAAAAAATCTATCACAGCTCATCTTTCAATAAAACCTCATCAACATTAGGAAAAATTGCTCTTGGCTTCCATCATCCTTTGCTTTCAAAAATACTTTCTGATCTCACTCTTGAACCTTTCATTTGTCCTGAACTCATGCAGTGGAGGTTTCTTTCTTTCCTCCCCACCTCTGTCCTATGTTCAAATCATCTTGCACCTCAAGTCAATACCCCCTTAAATATTGAGGATTAGGGCACAACGTGAGCAGATACAAAACACTCCTCGTGATCGAGCCTTTGTCTTACCAGCGTCAGTGTGGAGAATTCTCATGTTACCGTGGTTCGGCTCCATATGAAGTGTCTCCAGTACTGAATGCCAATGTACTTTTCTAAGGCTGGGCATTCAAGACAGAGGCACTTCAGATGGAACCTATCCACAGTTGTGACATCACCTGCTCTTTTGTTACTCCACTAGTCTTGCAATAAATATTCATGGGCCATTAACTTTTTTGTGTGCATGCTCCTAGAGCTGTGGTTTTCAAACTTTTTTCTTTCCACCCACATTCCACCTTAAGTAATCCCTATCCCATCAGTGCTCTGTGATTAGAAAGGGATTGCTTAAGGTGGGATGTGGGTGGAAAAAAAAGTTTGAAAACCACCGTTTTAATCGTCCCTTATTGACTCATTCCCACAGGTTAACTTCAAAGGAAATGGGCCACTGACAATTTTTCTCAAGTCAAATATTTCAGTAACAATTGGGTCTAGAGCAGTGATTCTGAACTTCCCTTCTCACTCACATCCCACCTTAATGAGGAGAAGCAGAGGAGATGATCCTAAAGATGGCAACCACAGTAGCAGACTAGTGAGGAGCTCTGTGGCTGAAGAATACACAGAAGTGGGCAAGAAGCACACACAGGCTGCAGATTGCTGACAACTTGAAGTCGAGGGACGTGCCTGGTATCAGGGCTTGGATTTGAGAGCATGCTGGCTCTGAGGCATCCTCATTGTGTCAGAGATTTGAATCTGGGCTCAGGTTTCTAATGGTTTGATCTGAACTGGTATACTGTGTAGCTGCAGATGCTGCAGGGAACACTGGAGGCGAAACCATGGACACTCAGTGATCCTGAAGGTACTCTCTTTTGCTTCTCTTTCTCTGACTGCAAGGGGCATTAGGCAATGGTCAAGCTAAATCTATGTCTGCTTTACGGCAGGCTAAAGGCAATTTCTTTCATGTAATATTACATTTCTGTTTTATTACATTACAATAAATAGTATCTATTCTAATCTAGATGCAAAGCATTGAACCGGAAGTCAATTCATGGATCATCAAAGCAGCCAAGAAGGTTTCTGGGGTCTCCCTTTCCTCTATTGACAAAATTCACTGGGATCATTGCTTAAATAGGGATCAAAGAATTATTGAGGACCCTTTCCATCCAGCACAGAGTATTTTTGGCCCACTACCAACAAGGAGGTACAGGAGCATCAAAATCAGGATGGCCAGGCTGGGAAATAGCTTCTTCCCACAGATTGTGTGATTAATGAATGGTATCCTGTAATTGAGTAAATTGTTCCAAAATATTTATCTATGTTCATTTAAAGAGAGAGAGCACGAGCTGTGCTCTGGAGAAATGCTGTTTTAACTGCTTGGATATGTACAGTCAGATAATAATAAACTTGAACTTGATAATGTTTTACCAATTCAAACAAATATTCATTATCACTTCTTAACAAATGTAACACTTCACTCATTTTTACTTCTTGTTTGGAACATTTTTGAACACCTCTTGGAAGTCCATATGAATAATGTATAAAAGCAGACCCAGATTTACATCAGTGTCAAATTCTGAAGGATTTCCCATAGGACTTTCACCATCCCACCCAATTTGGTACTCTGAACACAGAACATGTTGCAGCATTATGTCTGACACCACACACTTGCTTCAAGCATTTCAGTCAGACAACAACATGCAAGTAGTTGTCAAACTGATCAACCCAAAGAATTAAAATGGATCAGAGTTGTTTGTTAGCAGTGATAATCTTGGGCTCATAAAATTAGATTTGTCCATTGATTTTTTTGTTAAAATCAGAAATGCGGGTGTCAGTATTAACATATCAAGAAAAAGGCAAGGGTGAATGAAGTGAGATTCAATTCATGGCTCCCAATGCAAGCGATGAAGTTATTGAGGTCAGTAAGAAGGCTGAGAACCACTGGGTACAGACAGAGTAAATGCAAGCAGGCTTTATCCACTAAGGTTGGGTGAGACAAGAACTAGAGGACATGGGTTAAGAGTGAAAGGTGAATATTAGGAGAACTACAGGTGGTTGTTTTTCCAGACTCTTTTGTGTAGTCTTCCAAAGGCGCTATTTGCCTTGGCGGTCTGTTCTCTATCTCTTTGTCGAACCTTGCATCAGATGAAATGGTGCAGCCGAGGTAGGTAAACTGGTTGACCAATTTGAGTTCTGTATGCCTGATGGAGATGTGGGGGGGGTTGGTGGTCATGGTGGGGGGCTGGCTGATGGAGGACCTCAGTTTTCTTCAGGCTGACTTCCAGGCCAAACATTTTGGCAGTTTCCGCAAAACAGGACATAATGCGCTGGAGAGCTGGCTCTGAATGAGCAACTAAAGCGGCATCGTCTGCAAAGAGTAGTTCACGGACAAGTTGCTCTTGTGTCTTGGTGTGAGCTTGCAGGCGCCTCAGATTGAAGAGACTGCCATCTGTGCGGTACCGGATGTCATTGTTGAGGTCTTTCGTGGCTCGATGCAAGGTTCGACAAAGAGATAGACAACAGACTCGCCAAAGCAAATAGCGCCTTTGGAAGACTACACAAAAGAGTCTGGAAAAACAACCATCTGAAGAAACACACAAAGATCAGCGTGTACAGAGCCGTTGTCATACCCACGATCCTGTTCGGCTCCGAATCATGGGTCCTCTACCAGCATCACCTAAGGCTCCTAGAATGCTTCCATCAGCGCTGTCTCCGCTCCATCCTCAACATTAATTGGAGTGACTTCATCACCAATATCGAAGTACTTGGGCTGGCAGAGTCCGCAAGCATCGAATCCATGCTGCTGAAGACCCAACTGAGCTGGGTGGGTCACGTCTCCAGAATGGAGGTCCATCGCCTTCCCAAGATCGTGTTATATGGCGATCTCTCCACTGGCCACCGAGACAGAGGTGCACCAAAGAAGAGGTACAAGGACTGCTTAAAGAAATCTCTTGGTGCCTGCCACATTGACCACCGCCAGTGGGCTGATATCGCCTCCAACCGTGCATCTTGGCGCCTCACTGTTCGGCGGGCAGCAACCTCCTTTGAAGAAGACCGCAGAGCCCACCTCACTGACAAAAGACAAAGGAGGAAAAACCCAACACCCAACCCCAACCAACCAATTTTCCCTTGCAACCGCTGCAACCGTGCCTGCCTGTCCCGCATCGGACTTGTCAGTCACCAACGAGCCTGCAGCAGACGTGGACATATCCCTCCATAAATTTTCGTCTGCGGAGTGTTAGGTCTGCTTTGTTCATGAATGAGTGAGACAAACACCAGGCTGAGTCGAAATCAGGGTTCTTTGTTCTTTATTACCGGATTGTAACACTTGCGACTAACCATGTTAGTCGGAGAATGCATTCTGCCGTTATCAGCAAAATGGTGATTTTTTATACCCTTGGATACATGCTTAGAACATCATCATATCATTACTTGTCCAATGACTAAAACTGTTGCTATCCTTTCCCTGCTAGCTTCCTGCCTCTCAATCCATCAATGTCTTTCTTATCTTGTAAGTACAAGGATGCATTCACATCTTGTTACAGCCCTGTACAGGGTAACTCCTTACACATTCCCATCTCATGATGTTTTACCTTACAGGAGCCAAGCCAAAGAAGAAGAGGAGAACTACACAGAGATAGGTGAGAGTGAAGAACGAGCTGGCAGCTAAGTGCTGAATGTGCACTTGATTTTGACATTGAAGAAAAAATTTAGATCAGTACAAATTTCTGCTCCAATTCATCATTCAGAAAATATGCTGATTACCTTGGAACTTTCCCCATTTCATTTGCCCCATTTACAAACCTATCATCTCCCTTTGCAAATTGTGCTCTGGCCGATTCCGTTCAGGATGGCGCAGGACTTCATTCAGTTAGCAAGGCAACACAATTCTCCATTCATATGTGTATGGCATGATAAATGCCATTTCCATTGTTAGCATCCCAGAGATAATTGGGAACCTATGGTCTGTGTGCAGGTCAAAGGCACTCAGCGGAATAGTTTGGCACAGACTAGATGGGCTGAAGGGCCTATTGTGGTGCTGTAATGTTCTATGGATATTGCAACCACCTCTCTCAGTGATCAACTCTGTGAATGAATATGTGCATCATTGCAATAAATGATTTGCAGACAATTTTTTAAGATTGCCCATCCGTCAGCTGCCAGGGGATTAACCAGTTTCCTTCACCTGACTCTGTCATGTCCAGGTGTACTTTTCCACTCTCCTCACCTTTTCGATGTGCTGCTTTTACTGGTGTAATGCTTAACGACACTTTGCCTGTCAATGCTGCGGTAATCGGAGCCATAGTGTTTATGTTTCATTTGGTAAAATGGTAATATCTTTGTTGCCATGGTGACCAAGTTCCTTTAACCAAGCCTAAAAGGGAAAACAAATCATTAAGTGTTTCAAATGGAATGTTCATGGCAACATTTAGAAATAGTACAATTTTCATACCAGTTATTTTTTTGCACCATTGATTTCATATCATTTGGAACAATTCATTACATTTGGGAAATGAATCCTTTAAACACAATATGCCTGATGCATCATCCTGGAAGGAGCCTGAAATACTCCAGGGCTCTATCTCACCTAGAGAAACCATTCTCATTCTCTTTTTAGCTATGGCCTCCTTAGGACCCTGCTCAAAGTTTATGGGTGAAGCAGTCAAGTTTAGTTGGTTTCTTTTGCACCTGTCTCCAACCAACTATATGAAAAGCATTTTAAAAAATTAAGATTTCAGTCTATGTCCCCTCTTAAATATGCTATGACTTCCCCCCACCCCCATATTGAGAATGACTAACCTAGAACATGCACAAGAGGAAAATAAGACGAGAAAGAGAACAAAGCTGAAAATAAAGAGGGAAACAATTTAAGCTGAACTGTAAAGTTTGTAACATTTCAGTTTAGCAATGGATATAAAAACTCTTTTTCATTCATGATAAAATGTCAGGGTGGAGTGCAATTCCATTATTTCTCTTCTTGATCATTTACAGGTAGGATAACAAACAAAGAAGTTCTGCAAAGGACGAAAACAAAATGAACACGACTTAAAAGGATCAGGAAACAACAATCAAAATTCCTGGACATATCATGTGAAGAGAATCATTAGAACATTTAATTACAACTGGAAGGAAAAAGAACCAGAGGCTGACAGAAAATGATAGATGGATGAACATCATGGTTAGAAACGGGAGGCAACAACCAAAATTCGGGTCAGATGAATGGAGAGACATGATCGGCCACGCAAGGCACCTGAACGAACAATCTTTGAAAACTATGGAAGAAATAATGAATGTAGCAAAAAAAAACACATTTTAAAACATTAAAATCTGAATATTCTAGCTCATTGTACAGTGTTTTCCTTTATTTTATTAAAATTGATAAAATTCTTTGTGATTAAATGCAAACGAAAATCCCACCATCAGACATTAATGCAAAATCAACTTTTGTCACCATTTACTATCCAAAATAGGGTCATGATATCAACTGTTCCTTTTAAAATCTTAAGGAAACATTCAGCAAATCTGGGAGATGGAGAAGCCAAGTTACGTTTTCACGCTGAAACTTTATTAAATCTAGAAGAATTTTTTTTTTTTTTAAAAAGGAAGCAAGCTTGAAGTTGCAGAGAGAGGACTGAGTCAGGAAGAGCCCAAAGGTCAACGATAGGATGGGACCAGGAGAGATTAAACAACACGTCATTGGGATTCTCACTAAAAGATGGTGGGAAATGTACATGTGGGGAGGTGCACACAGGAGGGGAATGAGGTGTCAAATGTACGTGTAGAGAGGTATAGACAAGAATAGGTGAATGCAATCTAAAATACCAGTGGAGGGAAAAAGAAAACAAACTGAATTTTAAGCCAGATCGTAAAAGTACTTATAAATATATACAGTGGACAACAGTTGCTAAAGTCAACAAAAAAAATGAGGAGGATTTAATAGGTCATGTAGAATTGACCGATTTCCTGAACAACTATTTTGTGTCAGTCTTCACAGTGGAACACACGAAGTAAAGGTTGAAAAGAATGCAATGTTCGATACAATTGTTATCACTGAAGAGGTAGTGGAGCCAAAGGTAGATCAGTCCCCTGGTCCCTGGGTAATGGCAGAAATTATAGTTGGTGATAATTTACCAAAATTCTCTGGATTCCAGACAGGCCATTTAGAAAAGTGTTGGTGCCAGAGATGCTGCCACTGGTGCAGACCCGTGGAGAGAAGAGAGCAGAGACACAGAGCTCCTCAAAAGGGTTATTCACTCCCCCTCCCCCTCCCCCCAGAAGGGCCAAAGATACCCACTTCTGTGGTGTAATGTTCTATGGTCTGGTGACCATAGCAGCAGACCAGTGAGGGTCCTTGTGACTGAAAAACACAGGCGGCAGGGGCTGTTGGTGGCTTGAAGCGAGGAACCCACACAGGCTGTGGGCAGCTGGGAACCTGCAGACAAAAGACTCCCACCGGGCTGCGGACTGTTGGAGACTAGCTATCAGGACTGGGACGCGAGAGTGTGCAGAGGGCTACAAGGGCTCCTGTGGGGCCTTGGGCGCTGAAGGCTTCCTGATCACGTTGAGGTTTGGATCTGGAGCTCAGATGGTTTTGATTCAAGTCTATGTGGTTGGAGAGTCGACAAGAGCGCTGGAGGCTAACCCACAGACACTCAATGACTCTGATCCATGCACACAGTGACTCTGAAGAGGCTCCCTTTTGCTTCTCTTTCTCTGCCTGTAAGGGATGCCAGGCAATTTCTGCTGATGGTAAATCTATATCTGCCTTACAGCAGACAGAATGCAATTTTGTGAATTATTACATGTCTTAATACATGACAATAAAAGAATTTTGAATTGGAAGAGAGGAAACCGCACACGACTGTTTAAAAAAAATCTCAGCAAAAGCCAGGTAACTATAGGAGAGTTTGATTAACATCTGTAGTGGGAAAATACATGAATCCAACATTAAGGAAGAGATAGTAATGACAACGGGACAGAAATTGTTCCATCAGGCAGAAGCAACATGGATTCAGAAAGGGCAAGAAGTGTTTAACTACTTGGAGGATATTCCTAGAGGGGTTCCTGCATACTTCGATTTCCAGAAGGTATTTGATAATGCACTGCACAGAACACCTGCATAAGCTAAGGATGCATGAAATTGGTTTTTCTTTGACTGGCAATCAGTGGTGAAAGGAATTAGTGCAGGGCCCACAGATGTTCACAATATACAGAAGTGATTTAGAAGAGGAGAGCTTGTAATGGATCTAATTTTGTTAATGACAGCAAGTTGAAAACCAAACTGTCCAGAGAACACAATGTCTCAGAGAGATAGTGATAGGATATGTGAATGGGAAAGAGCCTGACAGATGGAGTGCAACGCAAGGTCATCCACTTTGAAAAGAAAAATAGCACATCAGACTATTATTTGAAAGGTGAAAAACTGCTGCATAGTCTTGTGCATGGAGACTTAGTGCATAAATCACAAAAGATTAGTGTGAAGGTGTTGTCGGAAATCAAGGAGGAAAATGGAATGCTCATCTTCATCGATGGGGTGATTGAATTTAAGAGCAGGGAGGCTCTACTGCAACTGAACAGAGTTCTGGTGAGGTTGCACCTGGAGTACTCCATGTAGTTCTGGCTCCTTAACAGTATATCCCAATGATATGCTGGCTTCAGAGGCAAAGCAGAGAAGGCAGACCAGGTCGATTCCAGAGATGAGGGGAGATCGAGTCATCTGGGACTGTACTCTGGATTTTCAGAAGAATGAGGAGATCTCATGGGAACATATAAACTTATGAAAGGGATAGTTAAGATAGAAGCTGGGAGGTTGTTTCCAGTGGCAGGTGAGACTAGAAAAGGGGGACATAATCTCAAAATTCAGGGCGTAGATTTTAAGCAGATGAGGAGGAACTGCTTCTCCCAGAGAATAGTGAATCTGTTGAATTCTCTGCCCAAGGAAGTGGAAAAAACTGGCTCAATAAATGTCTTTAAAACATGGATAAATACATTTTTGCTTTGCAAGAGATTTAAGGGTTATGGGTGGGTAAATGGGGCTGAGTCCACAGCCAGAACTGCCTGAAGTTGTTTAATGGTGGAGCAGACTCAACAGGCCAGATTCCCTCCTCTGGCTCCCATTTCATTTTTTTTTTAAAATTTAGAGATACAGTACAGTAGCAGGTCCTTCCAACCCAAGTCCATCTACATGGCCAATCAATCTACCAACCCTGAAGGACTTTGGAAGGTGGGAGGAAACCAGGGCACCCGGAGGAAACCCATGTAGGTCTCTGGGAGAACGCACTAACTCAACAGTGGATTCAAATCCAGGCCGCTGCTGTAATAATGTTGTGCCAACCGCTACACTAACCAGGCCAGTTACATTCTTCAGGATGCTAGAAATGCAAGTTACAAAACTGCAGTGGCTGATTTTCTGAAATATAAATTTGGTGTTCTAACCATACAACCATTTACAGAGCGGAAACAGGCCATGTTGGCCTTTCAAGTCCGCACCGATTTTGTGCGCCCTCTTCAGTCAAGCAACAAATCGTGTCATTGCATCAGCTAGTCTCTTTCATGACCACCACATTCATAATTCCATGTATTGATCCATGGCCTAAATTCATCACCCTCATTCTGAAAAATTCTCACATTAAACATAAGTTCAACCCATCCAACTGCCTACCATTTTGTCCTCTCCATTGCCCATCATTCCCCTCAGCTTCCCTGCTCATTGCATATACCTTTTTGTTCAATCCTTGGACAGTGTTTCATAACTGTAAGGAGTTACAGTGCAATAATGTTTAATAAAATGTTCAAATGTCCTCACCATCACTCATCAGAAGCTTGTCCAGCAGAAAATTTTAGTTGGAAGTTAGTGTGACACTGGTTTTGAACTGGCATCAAGACATGATTTGAACCATTTAAACACATTTTACATGGACTAATGTATATATTCATGTAATAGTCAAGTTTTTTGGACAAATTTTTCAGGTCAAATTTGGGGAAGGGGTGTCAATTTTTACAAGGGTCATACTTCTGACTGCAGTAAGTACCTGTATCGTTCAAGACGTTTAGTGATTGGATGGTCAGGTTGAGTTTTGAAAATTGTCAGGTTCAAGTTGAAAGATGAGTGTTACTCCTCAAGCATACATTGGGCTTTGTTAGAATAATGTCCAGAGTTAAGGATTGGAGTCGGGCTGGATGGCTGAAAGCTCGGTCATAAATTTAAATGTTTTAATTTAAATTTAGACAAACAGCATGGTAACAGGCCATTTAGGCCCACGAGTCCGTACTGCCTAATTACACCCAGTTAACCTACACCCCCGCTACAACTTTTTTTGAACAGTGGGGAGATACCCATGCAGACATGCAGATACTCCTTACAGACAGCACAGGATCCGAACTGCAGCCCAGTCCCAATCACTGGCGCTGTAATGGCATTGCACTAACCGCTACATCAACTGTGCCATCCTTCTAAACCTTTCCTTTCCATGGATCTGTCTAAATGTCTTTTAAGCATTCTAGTCATGCCCAGTCCATACACCAACCACCTTCTGTGTGAAGAAGGTGCCTTTTAGACCTTTCCCCTCTCACCTTAAATCAACAACGTCTAGTTTTACACCGCTTGCCTTGGAAAAATAAGACTATTCATGGATCTATTACCCCTCAATTTGATTAGCATCAATAAGGACCTCTCTTCATCAGCCACTGGCCTATTCCATGTTAAGACTGCATCAGGAGCGGTGAAGGGAGAAGCGCACAGGTCATTCACACCTCCATCAGGAGGAGCATTCCTGCATTTGCATGGAACGGTCTCAAGACAAGTAGAACAGGTATTGGTGGAGATGGACGGGCAAACCAAGGTGTTCCATACAGAATGATTCATGCTAAATTCTGAAAGAGGAGGAGAGTTGAAACATAGAAAAATAGGTGCAGGAGTAGGCCATTTGGCCCTTCAAGCCTACACCACCATTCAATATGATCATGGCTGATCAGTAACTGGTTCCTGCCTTCTCCCCGTACCCCCTGATCCCCTTGGCCACAAGGGCCAAATCTAACCTACTCTTAAATATTGACAAGGAACTGGCCTCAACTACCTCCTGTGACAAAGAATTCCACAGATCACATGGTGGTATCACTTTGTACTTCTTGGGGAAAAAGATATTGCAAAGAATGATCCCTGCAAAGCAGACGATTGAATGATGAGGTAGAATCCTCTTCTCACTCTGGCAGGATGTGGAACAGGCGAGTCTGACCTGATAATAGATAAAAGCCAGAATGGGAAAAGGGCAGACCTCAAAAGCAACACACAAACGTGCTGGAGAAACTCAGCAGGTCACACAGCATCCATAATAAGTAAAAGAAAACTAACATATCCAGCCTGGGCCTTTGGTCAGGGTCAGCTGCTCCCCTACTTACAATGGTCCGACTTATGATTTTTTAGAGTTACAATGGCTCGAATCCATACTTTCAACTTTGCATTCCGATCTCTTCCTGTACTTGCAATATGCAGCCTGCTACTCTCTCATGACGCTGGGCAACAGTAGCATTGCGCTAGAGTTTCATACAGCACACTCTCTCACAATGTGTACATTAATGATTTTTTCATAATGCAATAAAGGTAATCAAAATTTAATTCTAAAAAATGGTAGGTGCAGTATTATTCTGATTACTTGTTCCCAATGATGGGGGAGACGAGGACTAGAGGGCATAGTTTAAGAATACAGGGTAGGCCCTTTAGGACGGAGATGAGAAAGCATTTTTTTTACCCAGAGAAGTGTGAATCTGTGGAATGCTCTGCCACAGAGGGTGGTAGAGGTGGATTCGCTGACTATGTTCAAAAGTGAGTTAGATAAGACTCTTGTGGGTAACGGAGTTAAGGGTTATGGGGATAAGGCTGGAAAGGGGTACTGATGGTAATGATCAGCCATGATCTAAAATGGCGGTGCTGGCCTGACGGGCCAAACGGCCTACTCCAGCTCCTATTGTCTATTGGTCAACTTCCGATGCACTTGCTGGAACACCCCATTGTAAGTTGAGGAGCACCTATATACTTGCTGTGTGACCTGCTGAACTTCTCCAGTACATTGATGTATTGCCCTCAACCCCAGCATTTGTAGATTTTTCCTGTTTAAAGCCATAAAAAGCACTTTTGCAGAGATACAGAAAGGAGCATTCACATAGGCAGCAGCACTGGCAAGACAGTTACGAGATTCTGTTGACCTTGAATGGACACTGCACCCTCAACTACCCTGAGGCAAAGAGAAGGTAAAGAAGACTGGATGAAAGCAAAGTGGCAGAGTTGATGAGATTGTTTAAGTTCAGACAGAGAGCAGGGAATAGCTCCAATCATGTCACTGATGCACTGCAAAATAAGGGCTAACGAGGGAACCATAAAAACCACTCCCCATGTGTGAGAGAGGACACAGCTTGGAAAACTGTAGCTCCCCAGTGCCCCAGCTGTGGGGGAGAGTGAATCAGAATAGAGAGAGGGCCAGGTGGGCCAGTTGGCATGGGCCTACAATTTTGAGGGGACCCCTTGCCTTGGTAAAGAATATTGATATTGTAAAGAGAGTCAAGGGGAGGATCCTTTAGCACAAAATATTAATATTTTAAAAAGATTAATCAGATAAAATATAGATAAATAATTGCAGATAGCTGAAACCAACTGATGTTCCAAATTTATTCGCGGGGATACCCAACTCAAAAGTTACTTCAGGGTGAATGTGGAGGCGGAGGATGGCAGTGGAGGCCTGGGATGTGGAAGGTTTGTTATAAAGAAGCAGAGACCCTTGAAAACTTTCTCGGGAATGACCACCTCACATGCTGTCCCACTTGTTTTCAATGGTTTAAATGAAACATGGTAGCTTCTACTGCCACTAATGTCTCAGAGATTGAGATAACATTTATCAAAAATGGTCCTAAGGGAGTTAGAAAAAACATTGAGCAGAATCATGTCATCCACATCAAGAAGTGATGACCCATTTGTTTTTTCCTTTCCCGACAGCTTGTTGATGGGGGTAATGATTGCTGATGTGCTGCCAGCTCAGGGCATGGTCATGTACACTTGCAAGAATTCTGAGCCAGTCCAGGCACATTGAGGCAGGGATCTCTCTCTCTCAGCTGATCAAACAAATGCATAGATTTCCAGAATATTGACTGGTCCAGACTCTCCCACTTGCTCTCATCTGAAACCTCATAATAAATTAGCCCAAGTTCTAGGAGGCCCTCCCTCTGTTGCTCAGCACACGAAGATGTGCAACTTCCAAATATCTCGGACTTTATGCCCTGGAGCAGTGGTTTTCAAAGTTTTTTTTTCCTTTCTACTCACATCCCACTTTAAGTAATCCCTATGCCATTGGTGCTCTGTAAGGCTGTGAGGGATTACTTAAGGTGGGATATGGGTGGAAAGAAAAAGGTTGAACACTGTTTTAATCATCCCTCATTGACTCGTTATGTGCACGGTTTCAGAACTCCAAAGGAAATGGGCCAATGACAATTTTTCTCAAGCAAACTATTTAAGTAACAATTAGGTCTAGAGCAGTGATTCTCAACCTTTCCTTCCCACTCACATCCCACCTTAAAGCAATCCCTTACTAATCACAGAGCACCGATGGCAACGGGATCACTTATAGTGATATGTGAGTGAAAGAAAAAGGATGAGAACCACTGGTTTAATGTATTTTCAGCTGGATTCATTATGATTTACAACTGTTTAAAAGTCATTAATTATTTATAATCATTGGAACTGTATTAAATCTGACAAAATATCAGAGATATTTTGAAAATTTAAAGCAGACCATCCATAAAATTCTGTCAGGTTGCTCCTGCTGCCTCTGCTCAGAGAGGTGTCGAGTCACAGAAATCAGAATCAGCCTCATTCATCCCCATGCTGACCATTTTCCTATCTGGTCAAGCTCTTGGTTAAATATGTGGAAGTCTCGGACTCCACCAGCTTCTCAGGCAATGTGTTCCAGATTGCAACACCACCCCATCCCCCCTCGCCCACCCCCGGAACCAAGCCTATGGGGTCTACTCCAGTATTGTACAATAGATCCCATCAGGTCCTTCACAGATTAAGAACTGACATTGGGGTTGGTCTCGTGCAGAAGTCTCTGCAATAAAGTACAGGCTGACCTGATGGTTCCATGTGGAGATACAGGTGAGTCAGCATGACACAGCCTTACTACTTTTTAATTCAATTATCATACCCTGTTGTGCAGCAGGTAGAGCCACTGCCTTGCAGATTCAAAGACCTGGGCTCAATCCCAATCTTTGCTCCAATCTGAATGGAGTTTGCACGTTCTCCCTGCAAAGGCACATGTTTCCTCCAGGTGCTCCAGTTTCTTTCTCCCTCCTACCAAAAATTGGCCATCGTAAGTCGCCTCAGGTGTGTAGATGAGTGGGAGAATCTTGGGGAATTGATGGGAATGGGAGGGAAGAATAAAGAGATAAATATGGGATCAGTGTCCGTGAGGGCGTGATGGTTGCTGTTCACTCCAAGAGCTGAAGGGCCTGTGTCCGTGCTGTATCTCAGGCTCCATGACTCTGATCATCAGCTTCCATTATCCTGGAGATGTCAGGGGAGATTGGTTGCATTTTGTTCACCTGACAATTTGCTTCCAGGTAATTGTGAATTATTGAATCCAGGTCTCCAAGATGCCAGTCTTGGAAACTGCACAAAAAAAAACGTACAAGCAAGATACCACAGGGAAAACCAGGAAATGGCAGAAATACTCAGCAGGTGGGGGCAGCTTCCGTGGCAGTGAACCATCTAAAACTGGAATGGGTTGGGGAGTGTTTAGGGTGGGGACTTAGCACTACAGTGTACTTGGCAAGAAGGGCATGAGCATTTCAGGGAGCAGGAGGAGCCCATAATTTTCAGTGAGATTAACAAAGGTATAATCAGCAGCCAATTTGTATGAAGGGTGGGAAATGGATCACACAACAACCCAGAACCAGAATTGAACCACATCATTCTCCCACCCGAGCAACCCTTAATCAAGAGGTGCACTGCCTTGACAACAGTGTCCCACCCAAAAGATCGACCAACCATTACTCCCCATGGATGCCACCTGACAGACGGAGTCCTCCAGTTTCTCATCATCTGCTCAAGGGGTCAGCGGAGACCCCGACAAGAAGGAACTCCCTCAAAAAGTAAGTCATGCTTCCTGAACAATAAAGTGATCGCCTTTTGGTGCCAAGGTGAATGTTTCTCCATTGGCCTCTTGCCTTGTTTTAAAAGATTGCTTCAGACAAAGGTTGTTGGGTATGTAGAAAGGGCTGTAAAGAGAATTTGTAGAAGAACAGACAATGGTAACACTCAAAATGCATTTGCCCAAGAACATATTGAACAGAACATTACAGCTCAGTACAGTCACTTTAACCCTCACTGCTGTGCTGACCCACGTCAACCTACTCAACTATCTAAATCACACCTATTACACTCTATTTTTCTTAAATCCACATGCCTACCAGTCATGTGAAAGTCCCTATTGTACCAGCCTCCACCACTACCACCCCTGGCAATGCTTTCCAGACACTCTGTATGTGTTTTCACTCCACAGGCGAACAGTGACCCTACTTTGTTCCGGAGAAATTTCCAGGAATTCAGGACCTCCTGAGCCTTCCATACCACGGACCAAATTCCTGGAAATGTGCCCCCAACCGATGATGCGTTACGCACTCACAGGAGTAAGAGCAAGTTCGCCTCCCCGTCCGTCGATCGTCCACCCCTCCCTCCCTCCCGCCTGCCTGTTGGTCTCTTGCCCACCCGCTCTCTCCCGGCTGTCTGTCGGTCACTCACTTGCTCCCTCCCACTCTGTTGCTCGCTCGCCCGTCCACTCCACCCCCCGCGCTTCAAGGCTGCTTCAGCACATCGCGACGATGCCGGATGAATGGCCCACTTCGTTTCCCATAATCTCTCATTTAAGATGGAACCGCTCTGGGAAATCCGTCTGCGTGAGGGATTATGGTTAATGAGGACAGCCATTCATCCCGCATTATGCTGCTGTCACGACAGGCCGAAGTGGCCCCGCTGTTGACAGGTAGTATCTTTTAATTTTAATCGCCTCCGTGACGCAGCACGCAAGCACTGACGTCACAAAGCTTCCCTGCTTGGCCATTTGGCTCTTCACACCACAGGTAGAGGGCTGTCCGAGAAAATTTCCCAGGGCTGCGGACCTGGTTAAAATTCATTGGCTGACCTTTTCACACCGCAGGTTCACCATAGGGTTCCCGGGAAAAAATACCAGGGAGTGAAAGGCCTTGATAAGAAATGGAGTCTCCCCTAAACTTCCCTCCACTCATCTTAAATAGATCTCCTCTAGTATTTGCTATTGCTGCCATGGAGGAGGTGTGGTTTTCAAATGTTTTCTTGCCACTCACATCCCACTTTAAGTAATCCCTATGCCATTGGTGATTGCTTAAGGTGGGATGTGAGTGGGAAGGGAAGGTTGAGAATCATTATTCAACACCCAATAGTTACTGAAATACTTTGCGAGAAAAATTGTCATTGGCCCATTTCCTTTGGAGTTGTGAAACCGTGCACATAACGAGTCAATGAGAGACGATTAAAACAGTGGTTTTCAACCTTTTTCTTTCCACCCACATCCCACCTTTAGTAAGGGGTTGCTTATCACAAGAGCACCGATGACACAGGGATTGAGTGGAAAGAAAAAGGTTGAAAATCATCGATTTAGAGCGATATGAACCCAACGCAGGCAAGTGGGACGAACTTTATGGGGGTGGAAGGACTCTGCTTTTATTGGAATCCTCTTTGTCCAACCGTCCTACCTTACCCATATACGGCCTCTTCAGTGCAGTGGCTGCTATCACCGGCACAGTGAACAGATGCTGACAAGAGATCCCGTTCCCTATTCCTTGTTCCCACCTGGCCCAAATTCTTGTGTGACTATCAGTCAGACAAAGTGAGCCCAAACACCTCTTGTTTGGGCGTTGTTGATAAGGCGGGTTGAGGTTCAGACTGGCCGGGTGAATGGTATGGCCACCTCCCTCCCTCTATCCCCCCCCGCCCCCCCCCCCCGGTCAGAATACTACTGGGCGTTTCACTGCTCATCAAAACCGCGCAAGGGATGGAAAAAATCTCAAAAATTATTTTTAGCCAACTGCGACAACCACTTGAAATTCGAAGGATCCTTCTGAGCGCCACTTAACTAAATTTACCAGGAAAGGTCGTAATGATTTGCCAATTTCAAATATATTGCTTAAAGGAAAATGGTCATTGCATTTGCGGGCGCGCCAACTCCATTTGTATCGGGGCAATGGATACATAAACAGAGAACTGGTAACAGATAAAACGCGAGGTTGGGGTGGAGAGGAGAAATACGCGGACACTTTCGACAACAGGTTCGGGAGATTCTACAGTAAAGAACATGCCGTTTGGGAACGGTAATGACGAGGTATCTTCCCCGTTCGGAACGGAGGAAGGCGAGAGATGAGAAATTCTCATCCATTTGGATTGACTACAACCTCACCGCCCTGCCTGCTTGTCCACAAATGCAAGGGTAAATACTCACAGGATTCGGGGGGAAAGAGTCGAAAGGTTCCGAAGTGGACCCGGCTTCCCAGCCGCGAGGGTCTGGCTGACGAAAAACAAAAATAAGTCTGGGTGAAGGAATGCTCGCTCACCCTGGATCCCTTTTATGGCCAGACACCACGTTATATATAGAACAGCCGCTCTCACGTTGGTACATCTGATTAGTATTTCCCGATTCAGGGGTTTTCAACCTTTTTCTTTCCACTCACATCCCGCTTTAAGTAATTCCGATGTCGTCGGTGCTCTGTGATTAGTAAGGGATCGCTTAAAGTGGGATGTGAGTGGGAAGGAAAGGTTGAGAATCACTGCTCTGGACCTAACTGTTACTGAAATATTTTACTCGAGAAAAATTGCCATTTGCTCATTTCCTTTGGAGTTATGAAACCGTGCACATAATGAGTCAATGAGGGACGATTAAAACATTGGTTTTCAAGCTTTTTCTTTCCACCCATAAGCAACCTTTTACTAATCACAGAGCACTGATGGCATAGGGATTACTTAAAGTGGGATGTGAGTGGAAGAAAAAAGTTTGAACATCAACCCACCGGCTGATACTCAGATATTTTATAGACAAACTCTTTCGTGGGCTCTCAGTGTAAACCGATCCGGTCCCTAGCCAGTGATTTTGTTTGGTTTACATCTTCTGGGCACTTCTGAGGAGCTTGTAATGTTTAGTGCTCTGCAACCGATCTGGTTATTTCATGAGCCCCGTGGGAGTACATCGCTGTTAATCGCCTGTAATATGCTCGGAGACTCCTCGCCTACTATTTCATTGCTTTACAGAGCACTTGAATCCACAGTGTCCCCATCTGTGGCTAGTAACAGAACGCAGACTGGTTCGAAGTTGACTAAACCAGGTCCTTTCTCCACCATTCTGCCCCGCCCCGCCCCGCTGAATGAGGACTACTTTGTTGTTGCTGCGCCTGGCTGTTCGAAGTCCTCTTTAGGAAACCGCAGGAAGTTGAAGTGGGGAGTGGAAAAAACCTGCTGACTGTGCTGATGTTAAATAAAGTAACGGGCAAGGAACAGGCGGGATCGTCTTACGCGGGCTCTCCGATTTCCCGAGGGACCTGCCCAAGACGTCGGGGCAGGCTCGGGGTGGGGGGTCATCACGTTGGCCATCCGACCCATTGTACTTGAAGAGAGTCGGAAATTGTCCCGCGTGTGCCAGTAACCACCTGCGTTCAACGTCCAGGCTTCGTTGCTCCATCATTCCCCCAAAGCCAATTCTACGTGTAAAGAGTTACAATCCACCAGTTTTACAACTCGCCACGAACTAGAGATATGCCAACGGACCCTTTCGGTCTTCAATGTTTGCAGTTACCGTCAGTTTCAACGTTACGTTACTACCTGCTCGAATCCAGTGGCCACACTCCTACCGCCTTCCTTTACCTTGTGCGAACTTCTCGGACCCTCCACCCCTTTTCCCTTTTTTTCTCTATCGTCTCTAACCTCTGATGAACTCTCGGACGTGGTCTTTGACCCGCTGAAATGTGAGGGGGGGGGGGGAAGAGGAGAATCAAAAACTATTGATCCTGACCCAGTTTACCACGGGGGGGGGGGGGGGGGCAAAGAGACGATAACAGGAACTTTTTTTTAAATGACGTGCAGATTTTGCGGCTGTGGATTGGTCTGCAGCTGGAGCTTACACATTGAGAAGAGATTCTGTGGAAGATCAATGAGGAATTTCTCCAGAATTTTGTATCATTTCTCCAGTCTAATTGGCCATTAGCTCGGTTATTGGTACACATCATACCCGAATCGTTACAATTATAACGTCCTCCAAGCCAATCTCCC
Organism: Narcine bancroftii; assembly: GCF_036971445.1. Classification (NCBI taxonomy): domain Eukaryota; kingdom Metazoa; phylum Chordata; class Chondrichthyes; order Torpediniformes; family Narcinidae; genus Narcine; species Narcine bancroftii. The sequence continues at coordinate 66,115,314 of NC_091474.1, read as the reverse complement.
AATATCTCCAGTTCTGCCTTCTCTCATCTTCCACACCAGTCTAATGTTTCTTGCCTTTCCCCTTCCACCATATCTCGTCTCCATATCTGTTCTAACCTTGTTTTCATCCAAAGCAAGGGTACGTTCCATTTTCCCCACCTTCCAACCACACTTTACATCAATGTGACACCACCCCAAAACACATCCTCCCTCCCCTCCTCGTTCCAAAATGACCAATCTCTCCACCCCTCTCTTGTCCACCATCTCACAGCACCTTCTTGTGCAATCATTGGGGGTGTTAATCCTGCTCTTTTACCTCTTTCCTTCTGTGTTGGAAACCAAACTTTTTCCAATTCAGCACAAATCATTCAGTGTTCATGCTGTGCTTTCCTCTTCATTAGATATGCCACGCCTCGATAGAATAACCACTCTGCAGAATCTCTCTGTTCAAGGCATATCCCTCATGCCACTTTAACCGGTTTTGCAGGTGCATCAGTGCTCAGCTCAAAGATCAGAAGAATCTGCAGAAGGTGGTGAATGCAGCTCAGAACACCACACAAACTTCCCTCCCACTACATCTCCTGCTGCCGAGGACACACATCCAACAGAGTGAAGAACCCACCCCAGGCACTCTCTTTTTCCTCCCTTCAGGAAGAATGTTCAGAAGGGTGGAATTGACTGTTTCATTCCTGCAGCCATCAGTCCACTGAACAAACTCCATGCTGCTCGTGCTCTTTCTCTTTAGCTGCTTTCAGGTGCTCGGACGCAGATAATGCGACGGCAGACGTGGCTTTCAGGTGGCCGGGAGAAGACGCCTTTCTGTCACCTGAACGTGCCAGCTGAAGGAGAGCCACGTCCGAGCGAACGCCGGCTCCTGTGGACTGTGGCTGTAGTCAATTGTGACTCTGCTCTACAGCTGTGCCTCTTGACCAGTTACTTCAGATCAGTGCTTTTCAACCTTTTTCTTTCCACTCACATCCCACTTTCAGTAATCCCTATGTTATCGGTGCTCTGTGATTAGTAAGGGATGGCTTAAGGTGAGATGTGAGTGGGAAGAAAAAGTTTGAAAACCACTGTTTTAATTGTCCTCCATTAACTCGTTCTGTGCAGTTTCCAAAGGAAATGGACCACTGACAATTTTTCTCAAGCAAAATATTTCAGTAACAATTGGGTCTAGGGCAGTGATTCTCAACCTTTCCTTCCCACTCACATTCCACCTTAAACAATCCCTTATGTATAATCCCACAGAGCACCGATGACATAGAGATTACATAAAGTGGGATGTGAGTGGAAAGAAAAAGGTTGAGAAGCATTGGTTGAATGCATGTTACTGACTTGCTAGGCCACACTCAGAAAAAGCTTTCTCGCTGTACGAGGCATAATGTGCCAATAAAACTTCAAATTAACTTTCAACAACCAGTAACTTAACATTTCAGTTTTCCATTCCCCTTTGTCTGTAGCCTTTCCTACAGCAGTAACCTAGAAGAACAGCATCCCATCCTCCAATCTACCCTGACAAAGTATTCATTCCCCTGAGGAAGGACCCAGGCCAAAAACATCGATTACCCTTTACTTCCTATGGATGCTGAGTTTCTCCAGCATGTTTGTGTATTGAAATAAACACCTGTAATCTCCAGATTTTCTTGTTTAATTCCAACCAGGCATGTTTGCTGTTTATAGGACGACATTAAATTCAATACCATCAGATCATTGGCCTTCTGCATTTGTATGAGATCTGGGCAGCATTTCACAGTTCCAATGCTGTTTTCTTTCCTCTTTCCTCAAATATTATTCACTACTTCCTCCTTTGGGACTTGCAATATGCTTAATTTTTTTCAAGGTTTTTTCAGATCAGCAAACTGAAATGTTAACCGGTTTTTCTCTCCACAGGTCCTGCCTGACTTACTATTTCCAACATTTATGATTTTAATTGACTTGTTATGGAAATATGTCTTTGTTTTACATTATTATTTTATAAAAGTCTATGACAAAGGGAGAAATAATATCAATAATGTAAAAGTCATTGGTGAAGATTGACACAGGATTTCTCTTATAATCCAGGATTTAGGGTTGGGAGAGTGCACCAAAGGAGCAGAGCAAACAAATCGCTGGCTGCAAAATACAAATCCAACTTGACAAATAACTTCCACAATGAATACTGGTTCAGGAGAGACTAATTTGAGACAAAGGGGTTTCAGAATAATATGATGACAGCAAAAAATAATAATTTGCTAGAATAGTGGGGAGTGGGAGGAAATGGGAATCCCTGGAGTAACCATTAAGGCAGAAGCCACACACCAAGTGGGTATGTATAATCTATATTTTCACTCATATAATGTACACATAGCGTGCAGAAAATAATAAATTGAGTAATAATATTTTCATTCAATGCACACACGGATATACCATGCAGGTGTAGTAGTCTAAATTACAACTAATATAAGCAATTGGCATTTAAATGAGACATGAGGCAAAGCACATACCAGTATCTGCCACAGTTAATCTCCCACAATTAACTTCCCCCAAAGTGTCCATCGCCCATTGAGATGAGATCCTGCTGCAGCATATTAACAAGCTTTGGAGAGGAATCAATTAAATAGATTGAAATCAGGCTTCAGAGTTAAGCAGGATTTGAATTCTAATGTTGCTCAAATCAGAGGCACTTGGTATGTTAATCTCCTCCCTCAGGGAGGAGTCTGGGCATTAACATTGATAAGATGCAGTGCCCAAGCCAGAATGTCCCATTGAGAAGAATACCATGGCATTCAGTACAAAGAGATATTCCCAACATCAAAATTTCCCACGGCCACTTTAAATTGTGCTCATTCTTTCCTTGCTGCTATTATTCATGCTTGCTATAGCATTCCCTCACCTGCTATAAATTGCAGGCGCTTCTTTCCCTCGCTATAAATTGCTGTTTCAACTTTCCCATGCCCACTATAAATTGTGCACTTTCCTTCAACATATTAAAACATTCTCACACAGCACACACATGCATGCATGTAACGCACAGGGAGGTTGGGTTGCCGGGTTTGTAAAATATGCATAAAATGGACATTATAGATGTAAAAATACAGTAGATACCCAGAAAGTTACACAAGAACTGGAGACCAGGAGTCAGCAGACCCAAGGGATGCAAGGACCCTTTTGAGAAATCTATAAAACTACCACATTGTCAGAGAAAATTTATGACATCCTATTAGAATTTCTAAGGAAAGACATAATAACAGGATTAACCTCAGTTAGTTTTGATTTATAAAATGCAAGTTATATCTGACCTCTTAAATAAGCTTTCGAAGTTTATTTATTAAAATAAATTTATTATTCACTGAATTAAAAATTCCTAAATTTGTTTTCTTAGAATTAAATCTCCATCTAGAAAATGATTTTTACTTTCAGAAATTATACGTGCATCAAAAGTGGTGAATGATCAGATAAAATCCTAGCTTTATACTCTTCACACATGACTCTTCCTTGTAACTGTGCTGATATTAAAAACATATCTATTCTCAAATGCAAATTATCTCTGACTAATCTATTGCAGAGCTTTGACTATACTGTTGAGGAATCAGAGGATGTGGTATATTTATACTTTTGGAAGACTTTATAAAGGTTGGTCAACAACATTAGAGAATCTGAGGTTAGAGGCTGATGGATTAACAATTGGTTTAAAGAAAGTGAAAGGTGAGAATAGATAGGTCTTTCTCAGGTTGAAAGGCTGCGACTCGCATTACCAAAGAAATTAGTGCTTGGGTCCCAACTATGAAGCATCCATTTCAATTAGGGGACTATAGTATTATACAAAACAGAACCTTTGACCCAACTGATTCATGCCAACCAAGTTGGCATTCTAAGATAGTCCCACATTGGCATTTGGTCCACATCCTCCTAAGCTTCTCCTATCCATATATCTATCCAATTATCTTTTGAAGGTTGAAATCAGACTTCCTTCCATAATTTCTTTTGGCAGCTTGTTTCAGACATGCACCTCCTTCTGAGTGAATTGTTGCCCCTCAGGTCCCTCTCCTACCTCACATTATACCTATTCATTCCAGTTCAATCATAATCTACCCTGGAAAACATTCACTTTATCCATGACCCCCATGAATTTATGTTCACCCCTTAATTCCTTTCCTCTTGTGAATAAACACCCAGTCTATCCAAACTCTTCTCATAGCCCAACCCCTCTAGTCCCAGCAACATCCTAGTGAATCTCTGCTCCTCTACTTCCAATGTATTGATATGCTTCCTGTAGCTGGACACAGTACTTCAAGTGTGGTCACATCCATGCCTTGTATAGTTGTATGATGAGGTACCACCTTTGGAACTCAATACCTCACCTGGGAGTAAACTTCAGCATTCTCTTGCCTTTTGTTTTGGCACCCCATCGCATTGCCTCTTTGACATTTCTTGCATTTTTTTCTACTAAAGCTTAACAGAAGCCTGAATAACTGGTCTTCACTTTTGCCCGGGCATGTACTCAATATCGAATGCCCAGACTCAGGTTTCTCTCCATCCCTGCCTCTGAATATTTCTCAATATTTTTCTTTCCATCAGCAGTCCAGCAGTTATGCTCTTTCCCTTATAAAACATTGTTTTATTCTGATTCTTAGTTCAGGGATATTTTAAAAGCATACATGTTCTCCACAGTGATTATTGAACTTGAGTCAACTGATGACATAATTCATTCCCCTCTCAGATGCTGTTGGTTAGTTCTCTGCAGTCCACACCATACAATCTGCATCGTTCTCTCGTACCCATATTTCCATGTTGGTGTCACCAACATGAAATGTTAGGATGAGTACTTGTTCCACAGTTTCAACCTGACATGCTGCATGCTGACTCCATCGAGCTCTTTCTGCATATATAGTTTCATCTTTTTTAAAAATTATTTTTAAGGATTTTCAATCAACATGGAGTTACAAAACAAAATCAAAGAAACAACACAGATAGATACAATAAAATACAAAAACCGAACTACATGTTGATGTACAAAGAAGCAAGAATCACCATGCTGATTCTTCAAAGTAGGAAACAGAAAAAAAGAGAAAGAATTGTTTTATCTTTCCAGAGACTTGCATGCCAGAGTCTTTCATGGCCTTTTTCACCCACAGAACACATATCGCCGTCTTAGTCAGATTTGTTATCTTCATCCAGACTTGGTCCGTAACCCCCACCACCCCCCCCCTCCTCAAATGAGCGCATCCACCCACTGACATCACAATGGGGTCGTGGCCTGATAATTGGCTGCATGGGTGGGGAGAAGAGACATCATAATCCCTTTTTCCCATCATTCCACCTGCTAATTGGTTCAGAACCCCATTGCCAGACCCTTTAATAGACAGGCTGAGCCCGGGTGCCAATTGGAGCAGGTGTTATACAAATGAGTGGCAGTTGTGAGCATCAGCAGAGGGTTGCATGCGTCTTTCCCTCAGCCACCATCTTGTCTTCCCAGCTGAAACAAATTGAATTGAAGACAAAGCCAGAGATAAAAAGTAATTTAATTTTACTCCCTGTCATTTCTTCTGCAAAACCCCTATGCCTTTCCACAGAACCCTGTTTGGGAACACTGCTCTACATGCTCACACACTCTACTGATAGGGACTTTCATACACACTCCCAGTTCCCTATACCAACAGGGGTGAAAGTCTCTGCAAGTACTGATCTATCACAGTACTACAGCTCAGCTTCAGTGTAGTTCACTTTCAGCAATGTCCACAACAGCAACCTGGCATGGAGGGATGTCTAAGGCTTGGATCATGAGGCAGAGGGAAAAAATGTGCTGAGCATTGATGCTATATATAGTTCTGATCTGGGTGCCTAGCCAATAATGTCCCGAGGTCATTTAAATTAGCCAATGGCAAGGTGTGCACTAATGGGTGGCTGGAGTCCAACCTTGATTGTCAGGTGATGTGACGTTTGAATAAGTTTCAGACACAGAGGACATATGACCTCCCACAATCCACAATATTCTAGACAGGCACGGCGGCTACGTGTTTTTCCACAATCCACATTTAACAAAAGGTAACCAATTTTTCAGGCCTCCCTTGCTTCCTTTAACAACCTGAAATACATTTCAGAGAGAGAGAGAAAAAAACAGGAACTAGCCTGGAGATCTGGCAGCATCTGTGGAGAGAGAGAAATTGAGTTAGCACTGGAAGTACATGAACTCCTATCAGAACTGGCAACTTTGTATCCAAACCACAAAGGCTGATGACTAGAAATTGTTGAATTCAGTGTTTGAGCACAAGGTTAGTGGTACCTTGTCATCAGAACATTTTTTTCCAAACTGTGTAATGGAGGTGGAACCTTCCTTCAAATAGAGCAGCAGAAGCAGAAGTCTTAGAATTACATGCAAAACATTTGGATGCCTCACTGAGCAGAGCTGAGATTTTCTTACTTCAGTGAGTTATAGCCTGTTCTCATTTTTCAGTGTTTGTTCACCAAACATTGAGTACTCATGAATCAATAACACAAGTATGGCCACTGCACCACCCAGTGGCAAAATACGATCTCTGTCTGTGTAGAACCTTTGCTTCCTACAAATTACATTCATACACCCATGCAGCATGGAAACAGGCCCTTCAGCCCAACCTCCCTGTTAGTCATTTGCCTCTCCAAGCTAGTCCCATTTTCTTACAATCATCCCATATACTTGTAGAAATATATTTTAAATGTTGTAATTGTACCCAGCTCTAAAATTATGTCTGGCAGTTCGTCCATACACCCATCACCCACTGTATGAAAACGTCACTCCTTAAGTACCTTTTAAATCTTTTGCCCCAAGTTTTGAGGGTCCCCTATCTTGGGAAACAAGTCTACCTCCCTATCTACGCACATCAGATTTTATTATCTATAATGTTATCCCACAATCTCCAACAATCCAGAGAAAAATGTCCCAACATCCAGCCTTTCCTTATAACTCAAGGCTTTCAGTCCCAGCAATAGCCTTAAGATTTTTTTTATGCAGCCTTTTAATCTGAATGTTGACTTCTCTGTTAACAGGGTTTATAAGCATTTGGAGAAGTACAGTCTACTCAGGAATAGTTAGCATGGCTTTGTGAGGGGATTACCGTGCCTCAGAAGCCTAATTGAGTGTTTTGAGGAGATAAAAGGTGGTGGCATAGCAGTAGATGTTGGCTCTATGGATTTTAGTAAGACATTTGACAAGGTCCCCATGGAAAGACTTGTTCAGAAGGTCCTGAGGCATGTGATCCATGGAACTTCGGCTGTGTGGATCAACAAAAAATGGCTTGCATGTAGAAAGCAGAAAGAAGTAGTGGAGTTCTGCTGTGATGTATTCAGAGACCCCTGCTCTTTGTGACTTTTAAAATGACCCAGATGAAGATACAGAAGGTTGGGTCAAAAAGTTTGTGGATGATACGGAAGTTGGAGGAGTTGTGGATGGTGCTGAAGGTTGTCATAGATTACATAAGCATATAGACAGGATGCAGTGATGGGTGGAAAAATGGCAAATGGAACTCAATCTAGATAAGTATGAGCTGACACATTTTGGAAGGTCAAACCAGTACAGGGTTAATGGTTGGATACTCATCAATATGGAGGAACAGAGGTACCTTAGGGTTTAAATCCATACATCTCTCAAGATTGCCGCACTAGTTGATGGGATAATTGACAAGGCCTATGGGGTGGTGGGCTTCATTAGTTGGGGGACTGAGTTCAAAAAGCAAGAGATCATGTTGCAATTCTACAAATCTCTGGTGAGAAAACTCTTAGAGAGTATTGTGTTCAATTCTGGTCACCTTATTAATGGGAAGGATGTGGAAGCTATGAAGAGGGTGCAGAGATTTACCAGGATGCTGTCTGGAATGGAAAATGTCTTATGAGGCAAGGTTAGCAGAACTATGACTTTGGAACGTAGAAGGATGAGTAGTGAATTAATAGAGGTCTACAAGATTCTGAGAGGCATGGTGGACAGCAAGTGCCTTTTTCCCAAAGCAAGAATAGCAAACACAAAGGACATCTGTATAAAATGAAGAGAGGAAAGTTTAAGGGAGATATCAGGAATAGGTTGTTTAAAACACATAGTTGCGGTTGCCTGGAATGTCTCACCAGTGATATTGGTGGAGACTCTTAATCAGGGACAAGGTAGGAAGTTTAGTATTTTTTCATCGAGGGCTGAAGGGACTGTATTGCACTGAAATGTTCTATGCAAAATAAAACAATCTGCTGGAAGAATGGAACAGGTCATGCATTAATGGGAGAGAAAGAAATGTCAACACTTCAGGTGGACACATTTCATCATCCATTCATCAATTTGTCATCCATTTTCTTTCTCTCCCACTGGTGATGCTCAACCTTCTGAATTCCTCTTGTTTTTTTTGCTCCATCTTCCAGCATCTGAGGTCTTTTGTGATCTGACAGAGTATGAAAGAACCTCAGTCTCAGGTCTGGAAGGTAAATAGCATGCAAGTTCTCTGGAGTCGTCAAGTTTAATTTCATCTGATTGCACAAGTACAACCTGATGAAACAACTTTTTCCAGTCCTCGGTGCAAAACATACAGACACACAACTAGATATAGCACACATATGCAGGACAAGTTTTCATATATACAAATAAATAGATTTTGTTTCATGAAAATAAGACTCGCATGGTGAATGTCAACAGGTCCTTTGGTCATTCAGCATTCTCACTGCCTGTGGGAAGAACCTGTTCCTCAGCCTGGTGGTGCTGGTTCTGATAGTCCTGTATCTTTCCATGCCAGATCATTAGAGAGATCCTCCTTCTTCAAACAACATGGCTTTCTCTCTACCACCATCAACTCGGCACTCACCCACATATCCTCCATTACCCACAAATCTGCCTTGGCCCCTTCCACCCTCACATACAAGGACAGGATTCCTCATCCTCCCTCACCTAGCACCCCACCAGCCTCCACATCCAATACATCCTCATCTGCCATTTCCACCACCTACCACATGATCCCACTGCTAGATATATATTCTCCTTTCCTCCCTTCTCTGCATTCCACAGGGACCGCTCCCTCTATGACTCCCTTTACAACTCCTTCCTCCCCACCAATCTTCCCCTTGGGACTGACCCCTGTGACCATAGATGCTCCACTTGTGACCATAGATGCTCCACTTGTGCCCATAGATGCTCCACTTGTGCCCACATCTCCACCCTCAGCACCTTTTGGGACCCAAACAGTTCTTCCAAGTGAAACATTTCACTTGTGGATCTGTAGGGATCATCTACTGCACCCTGTCCTCTAGCTGTGGTCTCCACTTCATCGGAGAGATGGGATGCAGACTGGGAGATCACTTCATTGAGCACCTCAGCTCTATCCACCCCAGTAGCAGAGATCTACCAGTGACCACCCATTTCAATTCTCCATCCCATTCTCTTGCTGTCCATAGACTCAGGTACTGCCAGTCTGATACCACCTGTAAATTGGAGGAACAACTGGACAGCCACCAACCAGATGGCATTAATATTGATTTATATGGGTTTCGTTAAACCTCCTCCCCTCCCCTTCTTCCCCCATTGTCTCTCCATTCCTTGTCTCCTTTCACACAGACATGGTAAATTCTACCTAGTCCCTTATCACATCCTATTAACACCTTTTATTGGTCTGGATTATTCCTTCCCCATTGTTTGAATTCTGAGGCTTTCTATATCCTGCTTCTGCCTTTTCTGATTTTACCTCGAGGAAGAGCTCAAGCCCAAAATGTTGGAAATATATCTGTCTCCTAGAGATGCTGAAAAGACCAACTGAGTTCCTCCAGCATTTTGGTGTGTTTACTACAATCACAATGTCTGCAGCCTATCGTATTCCATTTTCTTTTCCTTGGATATATTGCTAGATATTTACAAATACCTGAAATTAATTCAGAGAATACACTTGCTCTGCCCATTTAACGCGTCATGTTCCAAGGACTCATGCCACCAGGCATTAAAGAGTAGTCGGGCACTTGATTGTGGTGCAGTTGCCCTTTATAGATTCATTCATAAATGTCCTAAGAGGACAGTCAGAATCACAGACCCTGTATTTTGTCAGAGGCCAGTATAGATATAGAACAGAGGCTGTTGACTTCCTGTACAGCAAGCAAACAGAAGCATTAACTTATGCAATGAGAAGATCAAATACACATTTTTCCTTCCTTAATGTGGTTAATCTGTCTGATAGATCCCCGTTGACAGCCTTGTTCGTTCAAGGATCAGCAGCCATCCTTATCACTTACCTTTGTAGAAAGTTGAGGAAGAACTTGGGATCATCCTCAGCCACTTGATTTACAATATGCCACCAGTACTGATCCCATCCTCAAAGGAGGCTTGATGCATCCAAAATTCAAGGGGAAAAAGAAGCAGCAATCACCAACCTTTATTCCCAAATACTATTCATAAATTCTGTCAAAAGCACTTTTTTTCCAGCACTTGGCATCTGTAAATGTGTTTCTCAGAGTTATTACCAGGAGCAACAATCTGTTGGAGAAACTCAGCAGGTCGGGCAGCATCAGTGGGATATTGCGAGCTCCCATTTTAGTAAAATGGGATTATCACTGTAAGGGATAGTACAGACAGGAGGAACTGAATGGTCACGTAACATTTTACACAAGGACCACCACAAGTCACAGCCCAGTGATAATTCAATACATTGAAAGAACTGAGGGAAGGTTTATCATAGCCTGTTCCAGAATTCAATACATTTCCCAAGACACTCTGATTTTGCAAAGGGAGAACCATTCTGACTGCTGGAGAGAAAGCAGCTTTTTGAAGCAGCTCTTGTGGCCAGCCATTTTTGTGGATTGACCTGTGCCTGGAAGGTCTTTTTAGGAAGCAAAGTGCTTCATTTTGATTGTGACTAACAGTGGAGTCACTTGGAGGGACGGCTTCATTTTAAGTGTGACTAGTAATGAAGTTACTTGGTCTTGGAAGCTTTGTGGAGGCTGCCCAGTTCAGTCTTGCCTACAAAAGGACCAGGAGTGTTATGACCACAGCTCGTGTGGATGGACATTTCTTCAAAGGCAATGCAAGAAGAATTTGTGAGTTTGTAACAGCTACATCGCCAGTCTTCCCATCAGTTCAACATAAATTCAGGGATCAAATTTCAAAGGCCTACACTTCAACACTGAATTTGAAAGACTGAACTTTGAAGGAACTTTCTAGATTTTGGCTTGGACTATAATGGTTTGGTATATCACACACACACAGTAGATAACTGCGCATAGCTGGGAATAGATTTAGTGTTAAGGATAGTTTAAGAGTTAAGAAGTTAAGACTATAGCTGAAGAGTAAGAAGTAAAATTAGTGGTTTAAAGTTAAACATTGGTCATTGTCTATTGCTGTTCATTATGCGCGGTTCGTAACGGAGATAAAGATTTGTCAACATTTCAAGTAGAACCCTTCTTCAAGACAGAGGTGAGATATGTAACTAGTGTAATGTTGAAAGGGTGGAAGGTGTTGGACATGGGCTAGTGGGGAATTAGTGGACAAGGAAGAAGTGAAGTTGAAATGCCATGAACTTGAGGTTCCGAACTTCTCTTCCACCCCAATTTGTCCACTCTTGGCTTTCTCCACTGTCAGTTTGAGGGCCACCATAAACTAGAGGAACAACACCTTATTCCATTTGGCAGCCTACAGCCCAATGGTTCAAACACTGAATTCTCAATTTCAAGTAATGAGTCCCCTATCCCTTCTGCCAAGCCATTTCCATTCTTCCACCCATCCTGTGCCATTTTTGTTCACTTTCCCTACCCATCCCACCCATTCTCACCCTCATCCCTCTCTAGTTCTTGGGTGTGGGGGCTGGTGGGATGGTAGGTGAGAACAAGGGAAATGCCGCCCTGACACAGGTAGTTGTGTGGAAAATAGAGGAGATGGGTGAAGGTTGAGTTTATGGTTGTAGAGGGGAAAACACATTTTCTCTGGAAGGCAGCAGATGCAGCTGAGTTGGAGGAATTGAGAGAAGGAAAGAATCCTTATAGGAATCAGCATGGGAAGAGGTGTAGTCGAGGTAACCGTGGGGGTTAGTGGGTTTATAGAAGATATTTGCAGATAGTTTATCTCCTAAAATGGAAACTGAGATGAAGGAGAGAGTGTTGCCAGAGATGGACCAAGTGAATTTGAGGTCAGAGTAGAAGTTGGCAGCAAAGAGGATAAAGTTGACGTTCATCACGGGTTCAGGAGGCAGCACCAATGCAGTCATTGATGTAGCAGAGGAAAAGTTGAGGAGCCTTACCTGTGTAGGCTTGTAGCATGGATTGTTCCACATGTCCAATGAACAGACAGGCACAGGTGGGACCCATATGGGTACCCACGATTAAACTTTGTCTTGGAGAAAGAGGAGTGAGCCAAAGGAAAAGTTATTGAGGGTGAGTACAGAGAGAATGGTGTGGACATTGATTAGTTAGGCCTGTTGTTAAGGAAGAAGCAGAGAATTTTGAGACCTTCTTCATGGTGAAAGTGATGCAGTCAAGCCCATGGAACTGGAAGGTGTCAAAGTTATGGAGCACGCGGGGTATCCTGAAGGTAGGTGGGTGGGGACTGGACCAAGGGAGGCAAAATGGAGTCAAAGTATGATGAAACAAGTTTGATGGGACAGAAGCAACTCTTCCATCTGACTGGGGTTTTTTTTAACCCTCTTCTCTCCATCTCCCTTTTTCTGGGACTTGCTAATCAGCTGCCTCTGTACATCATCCTTTACCTCTCCTTAGTTCACCAACCCCCCACTGGGTGTTGTCCAACCCCTCCCTATATATCCTCATTATACTGGCCATCTCCCCTCTGCACTCTCAGTCTTGATGAAGGGCCCAACGTGTTCACCATTCTTTTTCTCACATTGCTACTGCTCGACCCACTGTGTTCCTCCAGCAGACTCCTTGCTGCTCCAGATTCCAGCATCTGCGGGCTCCTATGTGCCTAATGTTGTTACCTGTATCGTGTCACAGCATTCTAGAAACTACATGGATGAATCTTTTGCTGTGTTAGACACCCACATAATGATGCTATTTTAGCAGTTAGTCATTTACACTGTTGCCAGGAGTAACAAGATTGTCTCAATCTGAAGCTCACCCATTGTTGTTACTCATGGTCTAACAAATGATAAGCTTCAGATTGAGACAACTTATTTCTCCTAGCCAATCTTGGGCAGTACATGCTCATGGGCTGGAAGGGCCTGTACTGTGCTGTACATCTAAAAAAAAATTAAATGAATTTTACAACAGAAAAGGCATAATTTAATGATGACTGAATATGCAATTTCCAGAGTGGAGTGATGTGACACACTTGCTGTCCAACCACTGGGCAGGTCTCAGCCTTCTCTCTATTAAGTTGACCATGGTACATCAATCTTTTACATTATTTAGTCAGTGGCCCTCCTTCAGCAATCTTCAACTCCATTAATACTGAATCCCATTCCAAGCTCATGGCTCTTGCCCACCACCATTGTCCTCACCCAGATCACCTCTGCCACAGTCCCCTCCTTTTCCCTGGGCCTCTCTCCCTAACAATACAACCATGTTCCAGCCTAAATCCTAGAGTTATGTTCCTCTTTGCACACACTGCACAATTGTGGAATATAAAGGCCTCTCCTCACCCAAGGCTAATTTAAAAGTATCTGGCACTTTAGTTTTTGAGCATTATAAGATATACAAGCATGGGTGGCCACAGTAAAGTGTTTCTGATCTTCAGGACAGATTTAGTTCCAAAATACCAAGTCCAAGTAAAGTGGCTCTTTAAATTCCAAACCTACGGAAGTTATAAACTTAGATTTTTGTTTGTATTTGCACTGAGCTAGTGTATTAATTAGTTTTGATTTAGATAGTACATAGAATCAAAAAATCTTGCGGGCCATTCTCAACACATTGTATGTCAGCTTCTTGAAAGATAGTACTGACTCCCTTCACCACAACCTAACAGTGTTTTCCAATTTCCCTTTGAAAGTTATTTTTAAATCTCCCATGTCCCGCCATCCTTTCAAGTGATTAGGTGATATATATAAAGATTCTCAAATCCATTCCATCCTAATATTTAAAATCCATGTGAGCTGGTGACCAATTATATGATCCTTTGTTCTTCTATGAAATCCTTTCAGTAGTTTAAGACATCAAATTTTCTTCTACAGTAAAATCAACCCCACCTTGGATTGTGAAATGTATTAATTAAAGGAATCTGCCTCCAATCTCCTTCCTATATCTTCTTGAAAGGGTTGATAATTTATTCTGTTTTTCCATGGTTCCCATAATATTCTAAACTGTTTGCAACATAACTTTTGGGAAGCCTTCTTGGTAAATCCATCAGGGTGATGATTTGAGAATAGTCCATCCATTGTAAAGCAGCTTTCGGTAATATATGGAACACTTCAATCTAAGTCTGTCATGAAGTTTCAGTGAACAAATCATTAGTGATAATCTTCTGAGCTAAACATATTAACTTTGGAGGATTAACTAATTTAGTTGAATACAGCTCATACTTTTTTTTTAGTTTTTCTTGTACAAAATATTACAAATTTGGAATAACATCCAAAACAACTTGTAGCTGTTAGGCCTTAAAATATAGACAGATGTCTAGAACAGGGTTCTAGGATAACAGAAACCCGTTAGGATGCATGAGAGGTTGGAGATGCCAAAATCTAGAGCAAAAGATTATCTACCAGAGGAACTCAGCAGGTTGACTGTGGGATTAAACACACTCTATCACTGAGCCAATCTTTTATTTAGTTGGCTTCCTATCCTGGGTGCCCTAACTTTCCATTTCAACCTATCATTGAGATTCATATTCCTCTTGAACACTCTCTAGCCCAATGATATGAACATTCACTTATCCAATTTCAGGCAACTAGTTTCCTCTCCCTTCTTCTGAGCTACTTCTGCTCTTCCTGTTTTCACACCCTCCCTCTCTGGTTCCATTCTCTGCTGTCCACACTTCACCTACTGGATTCTTCCCCCTCTTTCCCCCTACCCCTTTGTTTCCATCCAGTTTCTCATGATACCACTATTATCATCTTTCCTTATCAGCCTTCTTGGCAGTCTTTCTCTCCACATCACACCGCCCACCTCCTCCCCCTCCACGACACATCTTCCTCCACCCGACCCCATTTTTTTCTCTTGCTGTGCTCTCCCATTATCTGGCTCCAGCCCTGGCTCACCAATCTCTCTCACTCGGTCCTCATTATAGAGACACAAAACAAACAGAATTTCTTCCTTAAGATTAGACATAAATATAATAGACCTTTTTATAACTCATTATCTGCAAATCATAGCAGTTAAGTAGGACCTTAAAATTTCCATTGAGCTCTCCAAAAAAAAATGTGGTCTCCATTCCCATATTTGAACCTACAAAGGACAGATAATCTGATTCCATTTGCTGATACCATAGAATGTAAGGCATAAGAATACAAAATACAGGTAATGCAACTATTTCAAAACAATATTAATACAGAAATATACTACCACTGAAACATACAATCTTTCCTTTTTGCACAATTTCCATGCTACAAACCTCTCAACGAAAGGTCACCAATGCAAGCATTTGATTATGGCCAAATAAGTAGTTGTCAGAGATTGAATCGTGCAGATGAAATGTTAAACAGAGATCCATTTTCTCCCTATTATGTCAAAAAGTCACATTGTGCTGATTTTTTAGGTAGGCTACACTTTCTGAAATAACACAATTAAAATACAGATGGTCTTAATTGGTAGGTCTTTGGTGTTCCAATTGATTATGACATCTGTCTATATTTTAAGGCTAACAGCTACAAGTTGTTTTGGATGTTATTCCAAATTTGTAATATTTTGTACAAGAAAAACTAAAAAAAAGTATGAGCTGTATTCAACTAAATTAGTTAATCCTCCAAAGTTAATATGTTTAGCTCAGAAGATTATCACTAATGATTTGTTCACTGAAACTTCATGACAGACTTAGATTGAAGTGTTTTCATATATTACTGAAAGCTGCTTTACAATGGATGGACTATTCTCAAATCATCACCCTGATGGATTGCTAGTATAAGATTTGTAAGTTACATTTTTCCATAAAAATTTAATTCTATTTAATAAGTTAAACCTTCATAAAGTCCCATCAACACTTCTGGCAGTACCTCCTGATACTTTTTTGGGATGTATCAAAGTCCATAACGGTCTAGGTAAAACACAAAAGTCTGCAGACACAGGAGTTGAAGTAAAAACACAAGGCTGGAGAATCTAGCAGGTCAAACAATGTACTTCATGTAGTCAAGATAAAGATAGATAACCAACATTTTGGGCTTTAGCCCATCATCAAGGTACAAAAAAAATAAGCAGATGCCTGAAACATGATGTTGGGGGCAGGAGTACAGTCCCAAAAGCTGGAGGGAGGAGGAAAGGCTCTGTGAAAGGAGAGGGAAGGGGGTGGAGAGTTGGAGGAAAGAAGACAAAGGGAAATAGAAGGGAAGGAGAACAGAGAATAGGCTAGCAGAAACTGGAAAATGTTAATGCCATCCAGATGGAGAGTGCCCAGATAGAAAATAAAGGGTGATCTTGGGGGATAGTACACGAGGCCATGGCCAGACATGTCAGCATGGGTGCTCCATACGTATATTAGCAAAATACTTATTTCAAAAGGATGCTAAAAAATTATTTGAAACAATGATCTTATATGCAGTTTAATTATCCAATTGCATTATATATTATTTTGGTTTTGTCCAAATATCTTTGGGATTGTTTTCAAATGATTCAATCAGCAGTCCTCAGCAAGAGTTTAATCTTGGGTGAGTTAGCGTGAAAAGCAGTAGTTGATTTACTATTCATTTGGACGGAAAGCTAACCACCAGCTAATCAGAGTGTTACATTTGGCAAACCTGCCATCACAACACTGAAATGAGGTACTCAATGCAGTGGGAAACTGGAAGATTGGGAAAACTAAATTACAAGAACCACTTAGCAAATAATAAAGAAAGGGAAGATGAATTATATAAAATCACCATTCTCTGTTCCAGTTCTCCAGCATTTGCTATCTTCTTGTTTATCTTAAAAAAGAGAGTAATCATTGTATAAATCAGAAAAGGGTAACTAAAGTGAACATAGATGCCTTGGAAAAGGAGAAGAGGAAATTGATACTGTGTAGTGATGAAATGGTGAGGCTTTGAAGTACTATTGTGGAGGAAATGTCTCACAGGCCAGAGAGAAGTTATTGGATGTGTTGGGAAGTGAGGATCTTGATATAATTGCTATCACTAAGAGGTATTGCTGAGCTAGTGAGTGAGTCTAAAGGTAGATAAGTCTCCTGGTCCTGATGTAATGCATCCCAGGTTACTGAAAAAAATGGTGTTAAGTTAGTGTAAAGGTTTTTGTGATAATTTACCAATGTTCTCTCAACTGTGGGCAGTCCCAACAGATTGGAAGACAGCAAATGTTACACCACTTTTAAAAAAGGATAAGCGATCATTAATGAAGAAATACAAAGGCATCTGGATACAAATCATATCATCAGGCAGATGCAACAAGGATTCAGGAAAGGCAGGTTACTCTTGAGGATATAACAAACACAATGGCTAGTTCGGAACAGGTGAATGTTCCATACTTGCATTTCCAGAAGGCGTAGAAAAGGTACCACATAAAAGACATCCATAAGATATGGATGTGTGGCGGCACACCACTAGGCAGGCAAACCAGCTCCGTTTGTAGCCAAAATGGCACCATCGGGGGTTTCCCCTTTTTCTCAGCACAGGGCTCAGAAGCCCGAGCTGGGGGACCACGTGACGCCTGGGTGACATCAGCGCCCCCCCAGCGTGGTTCTCAGCCAGGTCCGGGCTGGGGGTACAAGTCCAGCCCAGCAGCCTCCAATAAATCAGTTCTGCTCATTGAGCTCAGGCCGTCTGGTTGTGTGTTCTTTCAGTAGCAGTGTGGCTGCCGGTAAAATTGGTGACTCCAACTGATTCAAACATCTTTGAACCCATCATGAGCGAACCTGGCATCAGTGCTATAGCCATCAAGCTGCTTGACTTCTGTGTTCAGGAGCCGGACACCTGGTTCGGCCACACGGAGGATCAGTTTCACCTTTGCCAGATTACATCCGACACAACCAAATTCTACCATGTGGTCACTGCCCTGGACCAGGCCACTGCCAAATGCATGCTGCACCTCGTTCAGCGCCTGCCCGCCAAAGACAAATACGAGACCATCAAGCGAGTGCTCACTGGATCCCTTGGACTATCCAGGCACCAGTGTGCTGCTCGGATGCTGCACCTCAACGCCTTGGGGGACAGGTCCCTGATGGAGCTGATGGACAAGATGCTCGCGTTCATGGGTGATCACACCAGCTCCAATAGATGCGAAAACTCCTTTGCCACCTGGAGCTTGTCAGCCGGGAGCTGGCGTGCCTTGGCGTGAACTGGTGGGCCTTAGGTGGGGATGTGGTGGAACACCCCATGGCACAGTGAGGCAGTGGAGGACTGGCTTGAGGAGGGTTGGAAACTCATCCAGAATTTGCTGGAACTTTTCTCTGGGCGTGCTGATCGTGGCCATCTGCATTTTCCTTGACCATCTGCCCAAGAACATCTGGCCGTTACTGGCCCAAGAGAGCTTTACTGACCCGAGGAAGGTCACAGAAGGCCCAAGAGCTATGGCTCGAGTGATTCCCGGAGGGCTCGGCAGTCCAGCAGGTCATGAGGCATGGGCAAGACCATGCCGAGCCCGCCCCTAGAGCTGCAGTAGAGCTTCCGGCCCCTGCAGAGGCCACCAAGAGCATAACCAGGGCACGGCATCAGCTCCAGGCCTCTGCTTCTACCACCAGCGCTAGGGAACCAAGGCTTGGAAGTATCGTCAGCCCTGCCCGATCCAGGGAAACAAGCAGGCCAGCCGCTGTTAATGGCTACAGCGACTGGCCAAGGACACAGCCTCCTCTACGTGCGGGACTCAGTCAGCGGCCGGCGCTTCCTCGTCGACACTCGGGCCCAGATCATCCCGGCCACGGACATTGAGTCCAGGAACTGACCTCGAGGACCTCCCCTCCGTGTAGCCAATGCAACAGAGATCCGGACATATGGAGACAAGACAGTCCACTCCCAGATCGGCCAATGAAGGTTCTCATGGAGGTTCAATGTTCCGTCCCTTCCGACCGCCATCCTGGGTACCGACTTCCTCCTCGCCCACAGGCTTCTGGTGGACATTCGGGGTAGGCGCCTGGTGGACTCCTGTACTTTCCAGGGTGTTCGCCTCCCGCACAGAGCAACCGCAGATGGCCACGATCAGCACGCCCAGAGAAAATTCCAGCAAATTCTGGATGAGTTTCCAACCCTCCTCAAGCCAGTCCTCCACTGCCTCGCTGTGCCATGGGGTGTTCCACTACATCCCCACCTAGGGCCCACCAGTTCACGCCAAGGCACGCCAGCTCCCGCCTGACAAGCCCCAGGTGGCGAAGGAGTTTTCGCATCTATTGGAACTGGGTATCATTCGACGGTCCAACAGCCCGTGGGCCTCGCCACTCCACCTGGTCCCGAAAGCCTCCGGCGGCTGGCGCCCCTGCAGAGACTGTTGACGAGGTAACAGTTCCTGACTGTTACCCCATCCCTCACATCCAGGACTTTATGGGCCAACCTGCATGATGTGAGGGTTTTCTCCAAGGTTGACCTGGTGTGCGGATATCACTAAATCCCGGAGCACCCTGAGGACATACCCAAGATGGCCATCATCACCCCCTTCGGCTTGTTCAAATTCCTTTGCATGCCGTTCGGGCTCAAGAACGCCGTTCAGACCTTCCAGAGCCTCATGGACTCAGTGGGCAGGGACCTGAATTTCGTCTTCATTTACTTGGATGACATCCTCGTTGCCAGCAGGGATCAGGCACAGCACAAGGCCCACCTGCACACCCTCTTCTCCCGGCTGGCCGACTTCGGCCTCACCATTAACCCAACCAAGTGCCAGTTTAGGAAAGAGTCCATGCAGTTCCTGGGCCATACCATCATGGCCGAAGGAACCACACCCACTGCTACGATGGTCGCCGGTATCAAGGAGTTCCCACGTCCAGACAATCTCAAGGAGCTGCAGGAGTTCACGGGTATGGTCAACTTCTACAACTGATTCATCCCGGGAGCTGTGCGCATCATGCAGCCGCTATTCGCCCTCATCGCAGCCAAGCACGAAATGCTCACCTGGACCCCAGAGGCCTGCAGTGCATTCAAGGCCACCAAGGATGCCCTCGCGAAGGCTACCATGCTCGCCCACCTGCACACTGACCTGCATATGGCGCTCTCCGTCGATGCCTCCGCCACAGCTGTCGGTACCATCCTGGAGCAGCAGGTGAACAGACAATGGAAGCCACTGGCCTTCTTCAGCTGGCTTCTCTGCCCACCAGTGTGGCATTTCTGCTATTTCTTGGAGGGGAGGACTTTTACCATCCTCACTGACCACAAACCCCTCACCCAGGCATTCGCGATGGCGAAGGACCCGTGGTCGGCCACCAGCAGCGTCACCTCTCCTTCGTGTCGGAGTTTATATCTGACATTTGGCACAAGGCAGGGAAAGACAATGTGGTTGACGATGCACTCTTGTGACCGGCCATCTGCGCGCTGACGCCTGGCCTCAACTTCGACCAGCTCACACAGGACCAGAAGTCCGATGAGGAAACACGAGCCTCAGGACTGCCATCACAGGACTGCGGTTCCGAGACTTCTCGACTTTGAGCGGCGGAAGCACTGTCCTGTGCGATGTCTCCATGGGCACCCCACGGCCAGTGGTTCCCCAGCAGTGGCGCAGGAAAGTTTTCCATCACATCCACAACCTTTCGCACCCATCCATCAGGCCCACGGTCCGGATGGTGGCAGAACGGTTCATCTGGCACAGGCTGCGGAAGATTGCAGGCTGGGCCAGAACATGCACCCACTGCCAGATGTCCAAGGTACACAGGCACACCAGGGTGCCCATGCAAGAGTTCAAGCATGTCTGGGAATGGTTCAGCCACATTCACGTGGACCATAGTCGGGCTCTTACTATTACCTGTTCACGGTGATGGATCGCACCACTTGTTGGCCCGACGCGATCCCAATGCTGGACACCTCCACGGACTCCTGCTCCCAAGCTCTGTTGCACAGTTGGGTCGCCCGGTTCAGCATTCCGAATCACCTCACCAGCGATCAGGGCGCCCAGTTCACCTCTGCACTCTGGGCACAGTTCGCCAACAAGTTGGGGATTGTGCTGCACCACACCACACCCTATCACCTGCAGGCCAATGGGCTGGTCCAGCATCTGCACCACCACCTTACGTCAACATTATGGCCCACCTCACCGGTCCTGACTGGGTGGACGAACTGCCTTGGGTGCTCCTGGGGACCCACTCCATGCACAAGGAGGATCTGCAGGCATCATCAGCTGAGCTGGTCTATGGCTCACCGCTGGCACTTCCTGGTGAGTTCCACATACCTCACTACCCCCAGTGGTCGCCGCACGAGCTGCTTCCCTGCCTCCAGGCCCGCTTGGACTCCTTCGCACCCCCACCACCACCCAGACACAGCACACAGCCATCTCACATCCCCAGCAAACTGCTTTCCAGAGTACATTTTTATTCAGCGTGGCCCACCCACGGCACCTCTGCAGAGACCTTACGAGGGGCTGTACAAGGTTGTCCAGCGTTCAGGGTCACATTCACACTGGACATAGGTGGCAGGCGGGAACTGTTTACTGTGGACAGGCTGAAGCCAGCACACCTCGACCCCACCGAACCAGTGATTGTGGCCCAGTCCAAGGAGCGAGGCCACCCAGCTAAAAAGAACATTGGCGCCAGTCCTGGGGGGAGGGCTGTGTGGTGGCACACCAC
This sequence comes from Narcine bancroftii, assembly GCF_036971445.1. NCBI lineage: Eukaryota > Metazoa > Chordata > Chondrichthyes > Torpediniformes > Narcinidae > Narcine > Narcine bancroftii. The sequence goes on along the minus strand of NC_091474.1, from coordinate 66,093,584 downwards.
TAGGCAGGTGAAACGGCCCTGCTTGTAATCCATGCGGCGCGGCAGCCAGCCAAAATGGCACCATTGGGGGTTTCCCCTTCTTCTCAGCACAGGGCTCGGAAGCCCGTGCCGGGGACTATGTGATGCCCGGGTGTCATCAGCGCCCCCCAGTGTGGGTCCGGGCTGGGGGTATGTCCAGCCCAGCAGCCTGCAATAAATCAGTTCTGCTCACTGAGCTCAACCCACCTGGTTATGTGTTCTTTCAGTCGCAGTGTAGCTGCCGCTACAGATGCGTGGAATTAGGAATAATTTATTAGTATGGATAGAAGATGAATAAATCAATCAGGAGGCAGAGAGCAGTGATAAATGGATGTTTCTCTGGTTGGCAATGAGGTGAGCACAGTGCCACAAAAACAGGTACTGGGCATACAACTGGCCACAATATATATTGATTTGGAAAAGGGGACAGAATGTAGCACATCTAAGTTGGCTGATGACACAAAATTTAGTGGAAAAGTAAATTGTGCAGAGGGCACAGAGTGGCTGCAGAGATATTGAAAGGTTAAGAGAGTGGGCAAGCATCTGGCATATGGAGTCCAAAGTTGGTAAACGTAAGGTCATCCACTTTGAACGAAAAACTAGATTAATTGTTTAAATATTGTGCGTAGGAACTTGGTAGTGCTAGTGCATGAATCACAAAAGGCTGGTTTGCAGGTGCAATAGGTTATCAAGGCAGCAAATGGAAGGTTGGCCTTCACAGGTGGAGGGATTGAATTTTAAGAGCTGCAACTGTACAGGATACTGATGAGGTTACACCTGGAGTAGTGTACAATTCTGGTCACACAGAATGATAAAATTAAATAGCATGCAAACAGACCTTTCAGCCCAAATTGTCCACCCGAACCAAAATATCCCACCTGCCTGCATTTGGCCAATATGCCCATCCTACCCTTTAATCTAAATTTTTTTTAAAAATTGCAATAGCACCTGCCTCAATCTCATCCTCTGACGGCTCATTCTATACACCCAGCACCCTCTTGTGTAAAAGTTTACCCCTCAGATTCCTGTTAAATCTCTCACCCCACCCCCCCCCCCACCCACATTAAACTAATGTCCTCTGGTTACCGATTCCCCAACTCCAAGCAAAAAAACTCTCTTCATTCACCCGATCTATTCCTCTCATGATTCTATACATCTTATGAGATTACCCCCTCCTCATTCTTGTGCACCCTGAGGATTAGAGCCCCAGCTGGCTCAACCTCTCCCTGCAGCTCAAGCCTCTGAATTCTGACATGATCCTCATACATTTTCTCTGCACCCTCTTCAGTTTGACATCTTTCCTGAAGCACGGAAACCAAAACTGAACATAATCCTTCAAATGGGGCCTCACCAACATCTTAACAACTGCAATGTGACCTCCAAAATTCTATACTCTAATAAGGTCAATGTGCCAAAAGCCTTTTTGGCCACCCTATTTGTGACATCACTTTCAAGGTACTAGGAATCTATGCTCCTCTCATTCCTACCATACACTGTGCAGTTCTATCCACATTAGTCCTCCAAAATGCAATACCTCCCTCACATTTCTGTCTTTCAAGAACTTGCTGTAATCTTTGACAACTGACTTTACTGTCTACAATACCAAACACTTTAGTGTCATCTGCAAACTTACTAATAATGCCATGTACATTGTCATCCATATCAATGATTTTGATTACAAACAGCAATGGGCCCAGCACCGAACCCTATAGACCACCACTAGTCACAACCCTCCAGCCCAGAGAAACAATCTTCTTCCATCACCCTCTACTTTCTACTATGAACCCAATGTTTTATCCATTCTGCTCTTTCACTTTGTGATCTAACCTTTCAGAGAAGCCTACTGTGTGGGATATTATTGAATGGTGAAATCTATAGCTCTATAGTTCTGTCCTTGTCAGCCTTCTTCGTCATATCTTAAAAAAAACTCAATCCTCCTTACTTGAGAGGTGAAGTAAAGGTTTACCCAGATGATTTAGCAACAAATTTCATTTTTGCATTGTCTTGGATCATATTCACTGGAATTCAGGAGAATGAGAGAGTGGATCTTATAGAAATACAAAATTATTAAGCAGATTGATAAAATAAAGGCAGGTGCGACTAGAACTAGGGGTCATTGCCTCAAGATTAAGGCAAGTAGATTTAGAATGATGATGAGGAACTGCTTTTCCCAGAGTAGCAAATCTGTGGAATTCTCTTCCCAAGGAAGCAGTAAGAGGCTGCCTCATGAAATACTTTTAAGGGGCAGTTGGGTAGACTTTTGCAGAGTAGGGAAATTAAGGGATACGGAGAAAAGACAAGTAGGTGGATCCAGCTCTGTGGCTTGATCAGCCATGACCTCACTGAACGGCAAAGCAGGTTCAATGGGCCAGATAGCCAACTCCTGCTCCTATTTCTTGTGTTCAGAATCCCAACAGAAGAATGGAGAGCAAATGTAAATTCACACTTCACCAAAAATGCATATTAAACAGTGTGATATTCTGATTGGCTTCTGTTAGACTTGCAGTTAGACAGATATATAGTTACCAAATTCTAAGTGGCAAAGAGACAAAACTAGATTCAAAAAGATTGTTGTAAAGTAAAAAGACATCAATTCTCTGTGATCAAATTTATCCTCTTATTCTAATATGTAAAAGGAAGTGAAAAGTGACAATAATGACATGTAATTTTGATTTGGAAAAGATGGCAGTTTTTTGTATCCAAATGTCATAAGAATTAGTGTACCAGGGAAAAACCCTTGTGGCATCATCTGTTTAGTGAACCTGCCATGTCCAATTAAATGTGCATCACTGGAATACACTCATTAAACATTGGCAAATGTTTTTAAGCTCTTTATTACAAAGTCACTGTTGTTACATTCCATCAGTTGTATTAAACTATACAATGTTAATAAATACAACGAACAATTAAGAAAAATGCTTCTTGTTGTACAGAGCAGCAATATTTGCAATCTTTCCAGACAGTTAAAGTCAGCAACTCCCAGTATGTCGTGGATTTTATATAACATGATCCAATTAGTTTATCAAAGTTCCAAAGTCTTTTACAGTTTGGAAGAATACCAAGAGTTCAAGGAGCTACTATAGTTAACAATTGCAAAAATTCAATATACAGCAGAAATAAATATTCCCCAACTAAATAATTTTGCTTTTGTTGGGAGAATATTGTAAACATAATTATGCATTGCATTTGAATAATGCTGTGTCCACATAAAATCAAGGAATATTTAATCATTATCAATAGTTCTACATTGCATCAAGTTGTTCAAACATGTCTTATATAGGCCAATGCACTCTTGAATGTTGCAGTCTGATACAGAAGAATCAACCAAAATTGAGGCAATGTGGCTCCCATACTTCTCCACCCCTCAGCTAGCCATCAAAATTATTACTGTGGCTGTTCAGCACAGCAGACTCCTTTCCATCTTCAAGATCTTTGATAGTTTCACTGTATTTCTTAGATGGTTTGATCACAAATATCTCAAAATTCAGTTTCTTAAAAGTTCAGAAATGAAAATATTCTGGCCATTATTTCTGGCAGTACTCAGCTGCACATCACACCAGGAGCTTGAATCAACCCAAGTTCGCACATGCCCCCAGTAACATGCTGAGGCACGAAATCAAATTCTGAATCATGTGGTAATGACAGAGCCATAGAAAAACATGCTGGATATCAACATGCATCTGGAATTACAAAATCATAAATACTATACTGCCCCCATACAAGTACTAAGGTGCACATCCTCTGGGCACGTCATCTTCTACCACTGCAGTACGTTATCAATCTTAGCAGTTAAGAGCTTGAATGTATACCATTTATAATAATGCGCATTACTGATCGATTTTGTAATCAGACATTACTGTAACATTGTTGGTGCCTTTCCATCTTTTGACAACTCATTTAATGTTCAAGGCTTATAATTTCTGTTCTCCTTGTCTCTCATTTAACAGTACGAAGTGGTAATTAATTCTCTTCTGCATTATGACAAAAATTTAAGGCAAACTCAATTTTAGACATTAATCAACTCCCGAAACTTTGCTCCAGTTGCCTTCAATAGTGCAATTACATGCCAATTTAAGCATAAACAGCAAAATGCTTTGCCACATCACATGAAGATAGTACACAAATTTGACCAATTAAGCCAAAAACACATTTGCCTCTTAAGGTACATTTGAAATGGTCTCTGCAATCAGAGTTTCAGAGAAGAAAGAGTGATCAGCTGTAAATTGATGGGAGTCGTAAAGTTTTTATAGTTTTCCCTATCTGGTGGAACAACACTTCTCTTGGTTTACAAGTTTTGTCCATGTAGCTTTCTCACAACTTTGATCAGCAATTGTATGGCTTTTAAATGAGGCTTTGTCTTTGAATTCCATCTTTGCAATAAAGCATGGAACATTACAGCACAGTATAGGCCCTTCAGCCCATGAGATTAAGCTGACCTATATAAACCTACTCAACAAACAAAACCTTTCCTACCTTGCAAACATAACCCTCTTTTAGAGTCTCTGAAATGTCCCTATTGCACCAGCCTCCACCACCACCACCTCTGGTTATGCATTCCAGGCACCCAAGACTCTGTGTAAAAGAACTTACCCCTGACATCTCCTCTAATTTACTCTTCTCATCTTGTACAGATGTCCTCTGGTTTTTGCTTGTCATGACCCAGGAAAAAGGTACACACTGTCCATCCTATCTACGCTTCTCATAATCTTGTAGACCTCTATTAAGTCACCTCTCATCCTCTACACTCTAAAGAGAAAAGCCCCAGCTCTGTTAACCTTGCCTCACAAGGTATGTATCCCAATCCAGGCAACATCCTGGTAAATCTCCTTTGCTTTCACATCCTTCCTGTAATGAGATAACCAGAGTTTTAAAGGGCTGCAACATTACTTCATGATTCTTGAACTCATTCCCCTTACTAAGGAAGATCTGTTCACCATAAACCTTCTTAATTACTCTATCGACCTGCATGACAATTTTGAAGCCCCTTTCACACTTGCATCCTACTAAATTGGCTGTTCAGTGTCCTGGGATAGGAATGGGGGTTTGGCTTTCCACACTTGGCCACTCCTAACTGGAACACTGAACACTTTCACTCTTGCAAGGAGCCACCTCCGGGGTTAGGACTGTTCTACCGTCTACTGGTGACGTCATGATGCATCGAGTGGTGGTGAACCTGCCCTGAATCCTGATCAATGTATTATGATCATATATGAACAAAATTAATCATACATAATTATAACATAATTAAGCTTTATGTACAGCACAGTATGAGCTCTTCAACCCTGAATAAAGAACATTAAAGGGGTGGCTAAAAATCAAAATACAAATGCCAAAATGTCTGGTCGAACTGTCAAATGTGAGATTTAAATTGGTAGAACAATAGTGATTACTTTGCAACAAAAATCCAAGTATCAAAATACAATTTATGACCCGTAAAAAGATTATATTACAATATTCTGCCCTTGAGGGCAAAGATACGAAGATTGGTGGAGTGTGGATAGTGTCAAGGGCAATCAAAGGATAATCAGGATAAAGATGTTATAGGTATGGACAGAAAAATTACAGATGGACACTAATCGAAACAAATATGATGTGCTGCATGTTGGGAGGGCAAAAACAAAGGGAAAAGAATATACTTAATAGCAAGACTCTTAACAGCATCGATGTACAGTTGGATCTAGGGATCTAAGTCCATCGCTCTCTGAAAGTGGGCAACCAAATAGACAGTATGGAAAAAGCGTATAGTTGGTTTGCCTTCATTGGTCAGGAATACCAAAGATTTCATGTTGTAGCTATATAAAACTTCAATTAGGCTACACTTGGGGTATTGTGTGCTATTCTGATTATCACATCACAGGAAGGATTTGGAGGCTTTGGAAAGGGTATGTGAGAGATTTTCCAGAATGCAACCTGGATTAGAGGGCCTGAGCTACAAGGAGAGGATAAATTTGGGCTGTTTTCTTTCAGGCATCATAGGCTGAGTGAACACACAGAAGATTTTTTTTTAATTATACATGTATAGGAAGGGTTATTTTCATCCTCTATCCCAGAGTAAAAATATCAAATATTAAAGAACATGCATTTAAGGTGGGAAGATTATAAAGGTCATTTGCAAACCAGGTATATTTTACAAAGCTGCTGGAACATTGTCAGAGATAGTGGTGGAAGAAGATACATAGTAGCATTGAAGTAGTTTCTAGATACATGAATATGTGTAAATCGATATAAATCATGAGCAAGTAGCAGAGATTATGTGGGCCATAGGGCCTGTTCGTGTGCTGTATGGTCACTGCATTTAATTTTTGAGGTGATCAGCAAACACATCCACACTTGGATCTAAAGGTTAATAAGAGACCATTATAAACTAAAAGAAAACAGAATATCAGACTTTCCCCAGGTTATGATTGGGCATCTGATAATCCCAACAAGACTTGAGTGATAAATGCTTCTGTTGCAGTTAATGAGAATGGAAGAACAGTCTTTATCATCTCTAAGCAGTGGAGCCTTCAGCGGGATCAGTCCCCAATGCATGCTTCATCCAGAATCCCTCCAATTTCCTTCACAAGTCTAAATTCAGTCACCAACTCTGAGCCTTCTCTTATCACCACCCAATTCTGTAGTGGGAAGTTGTGTTGCATTAATAATACTGTAAGTGTTGCAGCTATTTATGAATGGAAGTTTTGTTCCCTTCTACTTGGAGTGTCCACTGGGATCAGGGATGATAGGCTTTAAGTCCAATCATGAATGGTTGTGTCTGAATTCTATTCACACAGACTGGACCTACACACTAGTTACCACATGGTCGTGGTGTGAGATCTTTATTCAATTGCAAAGGAAATCAAGGACAACTGTGGACTAGGCTCTGCTATATTGACATTACATACAAGGGAACAAGCAAGCAAGCCCACATCCTCCTCATCTTATTCTCCAACTTCCCACTGTACAGCTGCCACTCACTTGCTCTTGATTGGTGTTGCTCAAACTCTTCATATCTGCCTCCTGGTCACTCCATCCTAACCTTCTCCCATTGCCAGCAAACCCTAGGAGAATATTTGCCATTGCAGCCTGATATAGAAAGATATTGGTCTCCCAGTTCCCTGCAGGTGTACTGAATGCAGGACGAAACAAGTACCACCTTGACAATCAAATGGAAGCCCACATTTTTAAGTATCTTGACTCAGTAAACTTATTGTTGAATAAGTTCTAAATTTCTGCAAAACTATTTTGGGCCACAATTATATTTTGTTACTCCCAGTAAAATGCTGAATCCTTGGTGTTAATGATGCCACAGTGAAACATTTGGGGAGAGGATAAAGTCTTGAGCAAGGCTCTTAAAATAATAGAAGGGAAAACATCACATCAGATTTTTCTTAACATCCAGTACCTTTATCAAAGAATTAAAAAAGCTGCTTCATGGCAACATTAAAACAGTGACACAAGAAAGAAAAACATTTACAATAAAAATTACCCAGAGCAAATTAAATACCTTTGTATGATCATCCAAATTTGCTATTAATATCCTGTAAAATATTATCATTTGCATTCAATTGTATTGATTATTTAAATTTGTCTCAAAATTTTATTAATTTTCTTCTGTTGTTACCACAAAGTGGTACATTGTAAACAACATGGGAAGTATTTGTCAAAGGCTCAGGCTGCAAGACCTGTAATTTAACTGTCCAGTTCTTCTGATTTTTGTTCATATTGCAACTATTTTATTCTACGTAAAAATATAATTGTTATTCTAGAGATTATGGGATGAACAATTATTCTGATCTCTCTTGCACTTCAATAATTATCAATAACCCATATTATTTACCCCCTCAATAAAACTCAAGGTTTGTGGATGTGTTTTAAAATTATTTCAATCTGAACTCGAGAGCAATCAGGAATTGTTATTACAGTTTTATTGTGAAGCTAATCAGAGACTGGCAACATATGAACACAAGAAATAAGGGCAGGTGTAGGCCATACAGCCCATCAATCCTGTTCTGCAATTCAATGTGATCAAGGCTGATCTGATGGGCTTCCTTTTCCACATATCCCTTAACACCCTTAATATGTAGAAATCTATCCAATCTTGTCTTAATTACTGAGGTAGCCTCGACTGCTTCAATGGCTAGTGATTTCCAGTTTCACCATCCTCTGGGAAAAGCAGCTTCTCCTCATCTCTGACCTAAATTTACTACCCTGAATCTTGAGGCTATGTCCTCTAGTTCTGGTCTCCCCCACCAATGGAAAATTTCATAATTTTTTAAATGTTTCTATAAGATCCCCTTTCATTCTTTTAAATTCCAGTGAGTACAGTCCCAAACGACTCAATCTTTCCTCATAAGCCAACCCTTTCATCTCTGGAATCAACCTTTACACTACCTTCAAAGCCAGAACATGCTTCATTACAAAATGAGACAAGAACTGATGCAGTCTCACCAGTACTTTGTATAGTTGCAGCATAACCTCCCCGGTCTCAAATTCAAATCCTCTAGCAATGGAGGCCAACATTCCATTTACCTTCTTAATAGCCTTCTGCAACTGCAAACCAAGTCCTTCTGCACAGCTGCATTCTTCAATCCCTTGCCATTTAAATATTTTGATCTTCCATTCTTTGTTCCAAAGTGGATAACCTCACATTTGCCAACATTGTACTCCCATCTGCCAGACCCTTGCCCACTCACTTAACTCATCTATCTCCCTGCAGACTCTCCTTATCCTCTCCACAATTTGCGTTTCCACTCAAGTTGGTATCACCAGCAAACTTACATACACTACACCCCCCTCTTCCGATCGTTGATGTAAACTGCAAGCAGTTGCGGGCCCAGCATCAACCCCGAGGCATCCTGCTCACCACTGATTGCCAACCAGAAAAACACCCCTGCACTCCAACTCTCCACTTTCTCTTGATTAACCAATCCTCTATCCATGCATCCTTCTGTACAAATATTTGATGTGGCACTTTATCGAATGCCTTCTGGAAATCCAGGTAAACAGCATGCTTGTTCTGTCCTCAAAGAACTCTAGTAAGTTTGTCAAACAGGACTTACCTTTTGCTGAATTCATCCCTGATTGATCCTTTTCACTCCAGATACCTCACTATTTCTTCTTTACTGATAGCTTCAAGCATTTTCCAAACGACAGGATGTTAAACTAATTGCCTTTAGTCTACGTCCTTTTTTGAATAGTGGTGAAACATTCACCATCTTTCAATCCACCGGGACCTGCCCAGAGTTCAGAGAATTTTAGTAAATTATCTCCAAAGCCTTGACTATAACTTCTGCCATTTCTTTCAGTACACTGGGGTGCATTCAATTAGGATCAGATGATTTATCTATCTTTAGTTTTCTAAGTACGACCTCGTTAGTGATAGCTATTACGTCCAGGTCCTCACCTCCCATCGCATTCATAACATGTGTCTCTGACATGTTTGACATGTCCTCAGACGAGAATACTGACACAAAATAGTTATTCAAAGCCTCAGCCATTTCCTCATTATTAATTCCCCCTTCTCATCTTCCAAAGGTCCAAACTTCACTTTAGCCACCCTTTTACATTTTACATAATTATAAAAATGTTTACTGTGCATTTTTTTATATTTTGTGCTAATCTTTTCTCATTGTCGACCTTCCCTTTATTGTTTGCTTTGCGGTTCTTTGTTGCTTAAAGTTTTCCTCTGCTCTTGGCGACTTCGAATGCATGATCTCTTCGTTTGATGCTTTCCTTGATCTCCTTAGTTATCCGAGGCTGGCTGTCCTCACTTTTAACTGGAATATACTTTTGTTAAACATGAAAAATCTCTTTCAAAGTCCTCCATATAGCCTGTGTTCCCAGTCTACCCTGGCCAACTCCTCCTTCATCCGCTTGTTTAGGCCAAACTATTATACCTTCCATTTGTATGATAAACGCAATCATTCTGTGATCACTGTTTCCAAGCTCGCTAATTTTACCTTTCTCATTGCACAGGACCAGATCATAGATAGTGTGTTCCCTTGTAGGTTGCCTCGACCAACCTGATTCACCCAGTCTATATGAATGTTAAAGCCCCCCACGATAACTGCAGTTCCATCCCTACATGCCTGATATTTCTTGGTTTATTGCCTGTGCCACTGTAATTAAATGATTGGGCAGCCTGGACAACCCTAATTTGTGATTTCTCCATTTACTATCCCTAATCTCTTCCCAAATGGGCTCAACATTTTGCTCCTTAGATCTGGCATCATCTCTATTGCCTTGATTTTATCCTTAATTAAGAGCACTACCCCACCATCCTTGCCCTTCCTTATAACCTGACATCCTTGGATATTTAATTGCCGATCCCTGCCACCACGTTTCTGTAATGGTCACTAAATCATACCCCTTTTGGTGCCACAAGTTCACTGACCTTGTTTCAAATACATGCATTCAGATAAAGTGACCTTATACCCATTGTGCTTTTAAAATCTGGTCATCTTTGCATCTTTTGCACAACTTTTCTCCCCTCTACACTTAGTTTTCTCTTTTTTAATTTTTGCTTTTACTTTATCCACACTCTTTTCTTTTACTTTAACCATCCCTTTCCAATCTGTTGAAGTCAGCCCCAAACTGTTTAAAGCCCTGTCCACAGTCCTATTATGTGATTCACCAGGATCAGTTCCCATTACAGTTTAGATAGAGCCCGTACCCTTTGAACAGTTCCTTCCTTCCTCAATACTGGTGCCAGTTTCCAATGAATTGGAACCCACTTCTCCCACACCAATCTTTGACGCTCACATTTAACCTCTAATCTGTTGAACCCTGTACCAATTTACACGTGGTTCAGGTAATAGAAGCATAGAACATTACAGCACTAAAACAGGCCCCTTCAGCACTTCTGGTTTGTGCTAAATCTTTTTTTTTTGCTTAGTCCCACTGAACAGTATCCAGCCCAGAGCCCTTGATACCTCTTCCATCCATGCACTTGTCTAAATTCTTCTTAAATGTTAAAATTGAGCCTGCATTCACCACTTCAGCCAAACTCCCACCACTCTCTGTGAAGTTCTCCCTTATGTTCCCCTAATTTTTTCTCTTTTCACCCTTAACCCATGTCCTCTGGTTTGTATCTCAGTGGAAAAAACTGACCCACATTTACTGTCTATCCCTCTTATAATTTTAAGTAACTCTATAAAATCTCCCCTCATTCTTCAGAGAATATGGTCCAGAGAATAAAGTCCTAACCTGTTTAACCTTTTCCGGTAACTCAGCTCTTCAAGTCCAGGCAACATCCTAGTAAATCTTCTCTGCACTCTTTCTTATTTACATCTTTCCTGTAGTTAGGTGACCAAAACTGCACATAATCCAAATTTAGCATCACCAATATTTTATACAACTTTATAACGTCCCAACTCCAGTAGTCAATACTTTGATTTATGAAGACCAATATGCCAAAAGCTCTCTTTACAATCCTATTTACCTGTGATGCCACCTTCAGAGAATTATGCATCTGCATTCCCAGATCCCTCAGTTCTTCCGCACTCCTCAGTGCCTTACTATTTACCGTGTAAGCCCTTTCTTGGTTTGTCTTTCCAAAATGCAACATCTCACATTTGTCTGCATTAAATTCCATCTGCCATTTTTCCAGCTGGTCCCGATCTATCTGTAAGCTTTGAAAACCTTCTTTGCTGTCCACAATACTGCCACTCTTACTGTCATCTGAAAAATTGCTGATCCTATTTTCAATATCATCCAGGTCATTAATATAGATGGCAAACAATAATGGTTCCAGCACCGATCCCTGAGGCACACCACTAGTCACAGGCCTCCAGTCTGAGAAGCAATCATACACCAACACTCTCTAGCTTCTCCCATCCAGCCATTGTCAAATCCAGTTTACTACTTTATCATGAATACCAAGCATCTGAACCTTCCTGACCAACCTCCCATATGGGATCTTACTGAAGTCCATGGAGACTATATCCACAGCCTTTCTTTCATCAACTTTCCTGGTAACCTCCTTGAAAAACTCTAATATTTGTTAAACAAGACCTACCACACACTAAACCACGTTGACTAGCCATAATCAGTTTCTACCTATCCAAATAATTTATAACCCATCTCTTAGAACACCTTTCAATAGTTTACCTACTACTAATGTCAGGCTCACTGACCTATAATTTTCAGGGTTACTTATGGAGCCTTTTTAAAAAGCGAAACATTAGCAGCCCTCCAATCCTCAGGCACTACACCTGTAGCAGAAGACATGTTAAAAATTTCTGCCAGAGCCCATGGAATTTCTACATTTACCTCCCTCCAGGTCCAAGTGAATATCTTGTCAGACTCTGGGGATTTATTTACCCTTATTTTAAGACAGCAAGCACCACCTCTTCCTCTTTAAACTCCATAGGTTCCATAACTTCACTGTTTGTTTTCTTAATTACCTCAACTCTGTGTCAGTTTCCCGCATGAATACTGATGTTTAAAAAAAAAACATTTAAGATCTCCCCCATCCTATTTGGCTCCATCCTGATCTTTAGGGGGACCAATTTTATCCATTAATATCCTTTTGCTCTTAATAACCTGAAAAAAAAACTTTAGGATTTTCCTTCACATGGTCTGCCAAAACAAATTCATCTTCTTATTGCATTTTTTATACTCCACAAGTACCTCATTTGGTCTGTGTCGCCTATACCTGTTATATACCTCTCCTTCCGAACCAGATCCCTAATCCAGGGTTCCTGTTAACTTTGACTTTAATCCTGACAGGAACATACAAACTCTGTACTCTCAATTTTTTCCCTTTGAAAGTCTTCCACCTACCTCGCTCCTTCTTTCCCAAAAACAACTGATCCCAATTCACGCATTCTAGATTCTTTATAGTTTCCTCAAAATTAACCTTTCTCCAATTTAGAATCTCAACCCAAGGCCCGGACTTATCCTCCTCCATAATTAACTTGAAACTAATGGCATTATGATGGCTGGACCCAGAATGTTCCCTTGCACATACTTCTGTCACCTGTCCTGATACAGATATAACCCACTTTACGAATGTAGAGCATTCCTGAGAAACCATTCGTAAATAGAAAATTTGGAATGCTCAGACCCATTGACTACTATTGGAGGCAATTTTCATAAAAATGAAAACCCATTATAAATTCTTTGTAAAAGTGAACACTGGTTTCTTCAAATTAGAAAATGTTAATAATTCGAGTATTCAAGAAAACTTTCCTGAAAATATTTGACAAACTCCAAGCCAAATAGCCTTTTTACAATATGGGAGTCCCAGTCAACCTTATGTTTCCTGCAGCTGTCTGTTATCTCTCTATAGATTTGCTCCTCCAATTCTTGTTGACTAATGGGTGGTCTATAATACAACCCCATCAGTGTGATCATATCTTTCCCATTTCTCAGCTCCACCCTTATAGCCTCAGTTGCCGAGCCCTTTGGTATGTCCTGCCTTAGCACAGCTGTGATATTTTGCCTGACGAGCAATGCCACCCTCCCCCTTTCATCCCCTTGTTCTATGGCATCGGAAGCAACAGAAGGCTGAAACACTGAGATGCCAGTCCTGCCCCTCCTGCAACCAAGTTTCAGTAATGGCCACAATGTCACAATTCCACGTGCCAACCTACGCTCTACGCTCGCCTGCCTTTCCTACAATACTCCTTGCACTGAAATAGATGCACCTGAGACATTTCCACCACATACAACCTGTTGACTTCTAATGTTGCATGCAATTTTCACACCATATTTTCCCTCCTCCACTCATCTATATGCTCTGGCTCTCTGGACCTCATCCCTCTGCAAATCTAGTTTAACTCCCCTTGTCCCATTTGTAGGACCTCCTCACCCTTCCTACCCACATCATTGATCCCTACATGGACCACAACATTTGGCTGCTCATCCTCCTTCCTGAGAATTCTGTGAAAGAAATTTGCGATATCTCAGACCCTGGCTCCAGGGAGGCAACACACTATGCAGAATTCTCTATCTCTTCCACAGAACCTCTTATCTGTTGCCCTAACTATAGAATCCCATATTACAATAGCTCACCTCTTCTCCCTTCCCAGCTACAGGACCAGACTCTGTACCAGAGACCTGATCACCATGGCTTGACCCAATATCAAAAATGGTATATTTGTTATTGAGGGGAATGGTCACAAGGGTGCCCTGCACTGCCTGACTGTTCCCTTTCCCTCTCCAGACTATCTCCCATCTACTCTCCTTCTAGGTGTGATAGCATCGCTGTAGCTCCTGTCTATTATTCCCCTCAGCCTCCCAAATGATCCAGATTTTATCCAATCCCTTTATTTGGTTTGTCAGATTACCACCTTTTTGGTTCTGCTTTGCAATTTGGTCCCTAGGTCCTCTTTTCTGCTTCCATCTATATCATTGGTATCCAGATTTTGGGTCATTGTGGGATGCAAGGTTTATTTGGCAACAGTTGAAGAATGTTTACAGAACTTTCCACACAAGAAAATTCTTTTAATTAAGCAAGTAGTCAAAGGTCTCATATCAGATAGAATCAAACAGGAATGTACAATTTTCACTTTTGGTAAAAACCATATGTTAACTGGCTAGGAGATCCAATAGACTGCACAATGGTTTTGAAATCCTATTTTACAATGGTAACTAGACCGACTACAGTATGATCACAAATCTATCCAATGCAAAACACTACTTGTTTAACACATTTAGAATCAGTTCAGCCTTAGTCATAGATTATGCTAAAAGTTCACAGTGATTTACAACTTTTAATTATAATGCTTAGTTTAATGTGGCTGTAAAATGCTGTTATTTAAAAAAAAATTACTTTGAAGAACACAGAAATCCAAATTAAATGAAATTTGTCACTTTATTGGAGTGCAAGATTTTGCCTTTCAATCCAATTATGTTTGGTAGCCCATGTGTGTGTCAATGTGCCTTGACAGCATCATGGGAGGACATGAAAAAAACTGCCTTCCAGATTCCACAACAATTAAAAAGTGCAACTGCTTGTGTTGGGAAGTTTGAAGGAACTGAAAATCAAAAATGTCTGAATCTTTCAATTGGAGAATTCAGAAAAGTCAACAAAGCTGGGAAATAAATGTTATGATGAGGAACAGGCCAGGATTTGTGAATTTTCACAAACAGGACAATCAGCATTAGCTAACTAAAACACAAACTAACCAATCACCATGCTAAGAAATAAATTCCAGTACATCAGTTTGAGATGCCACTTAATATAGTGACTTTCAATTTTGTTCTCTTCCTTCTTTCAATCAAATGTTGTACAATGGTAATGGCAATGAATTTCTTATAGCGTCTTAAGGTGGAAAATCTCATGAAATGGTGCAATAGTATCAACCCAAGTCTCAATATGGACAAATGAGATGATCGTGGACTTCAGGAGGATCAGGAATGTTCACCATGCACTACACATTAACATCTCTGTAGTAGAAAGTGGAGAGCACCAAGCTCCTTGGAATTCACTTAACTAGTGACCTATGGTGGACACTCAACATCTCCTTGCTTGTCAGGAAGGCGCAACAGTGACTGCACTTCCTAAGATTGAAGCAGGCAACATCGTGTCAACCTTCTATAGGAGCTCTATCGTCCTGGATGGCTGCATCACAGTGCGGTATAGCTGCTGCAGTGTGGCACAGAGGATCACTGGAATCTCCCTCTCCCTAATTGACATGATCTATTGGTATAACTCTCTGACGAGGGCGCTCAAAATCATTGAGGACCCCGTCCAGCCTGCACACAGCATCTTTCAGCTGCTCTTGCCAGTTAAGAGATCAGAACCAGCACCACCAGTCTGAGGAACAGCTTCTACCCATAGGCAATGAGAATACTGAACGACCAAAGGAACTGCTCACACCAACTATCCGAGAGTCTCATATGTACAAAACACTATTTATTTGTATTGATAAAATACTTGTCCTGCATCCATGTTGCTTGTCTGTATGTGCATTATGTCTGGTTGTGTGTCTGGGACCGAAGAACACTGTTTTGTTCGGTTATACTTGTATAATCAGATGACAATAAACTTGAGTTATAGGAACAACTAGATGGACTGAGACTTTTCCCATGAAACCTAGGAGGTAGAGGGATACACCTTATAGAGGTTTAGGAATTTATAAAAGGGTTTAGGATGAATGGCCAGTCTTTTTCTCAGGGTAGGAGAGTCTAAAACAAGAGGGTACAGAATTAAGGTGAAAGATTTAAAGTGCACCTGAAGGGCAACATTTTCACAAAGGATGATGGGTAAAGAAGAAATGGACAAGGCAGGTAAAATAACAACTTTTAAAATGCATTTAGCCATGTACATGGATTTTAGGAGTTCAGAGGGAAATGGGCCAAGTGCAGACAAAATGCGACTTAATCAGACAACTTGGTCACCATGGACAAGTTGAGCTGAAAGGTTCATTTCTATGCTGCATAACTTTACAACTCTTAAGTTTTCTCTCATTGGCCTGCCCAAGTTCTGGTATCTGCCAATCTTCCCTTAAAGTGAAGGCGATTGCTAAGGAAAAACTTCAGGAAATACTTCACGTGGTCTCATCAAAACCTTGAAAAATGACAATGTACTCAACAATTGGCTCTCATGGTTATCTAGGGTGTGGGGACTGAGCACCACTCATCCACAATAATTGCTCACTAAATTAGGGGCATACACATATATGGTGTCTGTTTGAACTTGCAGCTCTCGTGGGCACGTCTTTCTTCTGCAACCAAGTTGGCCACAATATTTAAGAGAAGTACACAAAGATACTGGAGAAATTCCTGTCACACAGCATCCGCAGGCATCAAAAACCAGTTCATGTTTCTCCTGATGAAGAGTACAGGCCCAAAGCATCAACCAACTTTTGCTTCCGATGGATGCTGCCTGGCCAGCACTTGCACAGTACCCCAACAACTGCAGATGTTCTCCTCTACCTCCACAACATCAGAGCGATTTCTGTCTTGATACCAAAGTATCAGCAATCAATTGTTTTAAATCACTTGCATGAAAACCACTTTAAAGGAAAGCTGACACTGGATCTCCCAACTACATAAAACTCTTTGGTCTTTCTGCTGATGCAAAGACCCAAACTGCCAGGAACCCACTCAATACATGAGCTGCAATCTGTCTCCACCTGGCTCATTCTCCAGCACAAAAGTAGGCCCATCACATCTACTGTCTCTGTACCCAACTACACTAATTCCTTTTAGCACCACCAAACTGAGACCACCGGCAAATTGGAGGAACAACACCTCATATTTCATTTGAGCACTCTCCAGAGAATTCGACTTCTCTGGTTTTCCCCATCCACCTCTCCTTTCCTCCAGCTCCCCGCCCCTTGTCTCTCTCCCTCTTTCTCCCTGTCTCCTTTACTCCAGCATTCAGAAACCCCTTCCCTCAATGAAAGGACTCAAGCCCGAAATATCGGACATACAACTCGACCTCCTATGGGCATCACAAGACTTCCAGCATTATTTTTGTTAACTCTCCCACACCCCAAACGAAGTTCTGGCCTTTCTCCATGTCCACTTGTGACTTCATGACTGGGCGCCTTCCCTATCGCCCAGATTTCTCCCACCTTTTTGAAAATAGAGGGGCTTTTCACTCGTATCTTGACGGGACTCTGGCCCAAAACGTGGGTTCCCTGGAGACTGCAAGGCCTGGAGCACTCTTGTGTATTGACAATTACAGACTTTGTTTATCCCCTGAATTTTGGGGTTGGGGTAACTGCTTTGGCAGTTCAATGTCCCCAGCCCCCCTAAGTTTGGGGGGGGGGGGGGGAGTTGTGGTCAGTAGCCTTACCAATGTAATGCAATTCACTGTCCCCAGCCCCTCTGCCAGCACATCTCTGATGGACACCCGCCCATCTGCACCCTCTTGTTTCGGACATCAGCCACACCCACCTCCCCCGCTCAGTTAAGGCCAGGTGAAGCCTAACGATGCCTCTCCTCACGGCTGGTCCGGCAGCCTCTCGGGCACCGCCAGGAAGACGGGGTAGAGCGGCCCCTGGGCCTGGGCGCAGGCCCCAAGCGCGCAGCAGCTGAAGGCGTCCTCGCCGGGCCTCTGGTCGCCGTCCTCGGGCAGCTCGAAGCGCACGACGACGGCCTTGCTGACGCAGTAGACGGAGCGGCCTTGCAGGGCGCAGCGGAAGGGCTGCACGGGCCCGGGTCCGGGGCGCAGAGAAGCCGCCTGGGCCCACACCCGGGCCACCGTGTTGTAGCGCTGCACGGCGACGAGCCGCTGACCGCGCTCCACCTCCAGGCGGTAGAGCCAATGGGCCCGCGCCACGAGGCCGACCGCGCGGCCTCCTCCGCCCGCAGGACTGGCCGGGCACTCGTGCCACTCGTCAAGCCGCGGATCGTAGGCCAGCAGGCGGCCGGACAGCGAGCCTCCCGTCAGGTACAAGCGGCCGCCGCACGACGCGGCCTCGGGCGCCACGGCGAAGGCACCGCGCGGCAGGGGTGCGGCGGCGCGCCAGCGGTCGGCGCGAGGGTCATAGCGCTCGACGGCCAGCACGCACTCACCGCCCACGGCGTAGAGCAGCCCCTCCAGCGCCGCCAGCCGCAGCTGGGAGCGCGCCTGCGTCATGGCGCGCGCTTCCGCCCAGCCACCCGTCGCCGGGTTGTAGGCGAAGACGCGCGCCGACGGCCGCGCGCCCCGCGTGCCGCCCGCCACGAAGAGGTAGCCGTGCAGCGCGCACACGCCGCAGCCGCGCGACTCGGCCGCCGCCTCAGGCACGCGGCTCAGCCTCCGCCAGGCGCCCGTTTCGGCGTCGCGGCGGTACAGCCAGCGCGCGTCGCCGTCGGGCGCAGGCCCGTTCAGCTCGCGCTCTGGGCTGCACGGGCTCTGGGGGCGGCTCCCCTCTCGGCTCACCGGCCGGCTGCCGCCCGGGCGCTCGTACACATCGCTGAACTCAGCCACCACCAGGCAGGGCGGCCCCGACGCCTCCCGCCTCTTCAAGATCAGATCGCGCTCCGCAGCGCTAAGGCGGCCGTACACTGCGGGCTCGCGCAGTATGGCCAGGTAGTGGTCGCTCATGAAGCCGAGCGCCACGTCGCCCAGCTCGGGCATGCGTTGCTGCTTGGCTAGGGCCAGCAGTTGGCCGCAAGTGCGCACACGCAGTTGGGCTTTCAAGGCCTGGACGGCGGCGAGAGCCGCGCCGGGCATCTGCAGCGCATGCGCCGCAGCCAGCAGAGCGGCCGCGGCTTGGGGGTCGACGTCGTCAACATCGCTGCCCTCGCGCGCCCCTAGAGTCGGCGCTCGCAACCCCGCGCCGTAGGCGTAGTCGAGGAGAGCGCGCATAGCCGGCAAGCCCACCCCCCGGACGCGCACCACCTGGCGGGAGCGGCGCGCGCGGAAGTACTCGCTGCGCGCGCACAGCACGGCCTTGTGCGCGCGGAGGCGGCAGCCCGCCACCTCGACCACCAGATCGGGCTCGGGCTGCCCGCCGTCCGGCGGCGTGTCTTCCGGCGCCGCCCCTCCGGCGGGCTCGAGGCTCCAGCGCGCCGTGGCCGCCTCCTCCTCCCGGAGCCCGCCGTGGTTGATCTGCTGCTGGCTCTTCACCACCGACCCCTTCTCACGCGCGCACGCGGGCGTCTCCTGCTCGCCCCCGGGCGCCGCGAAGCAAAGCGAGGAGCCGAAGCCTCCGCAGGCGGCGTCCTGGTTGTCGGGGGCGCTCGCGCCGGTCTCCCCGCCCTGCGGAGACCCGGGGCGGGCCTCTCCCGCGTGCTCGTCCCGCAAGCGGCCGCCCGCGCCCCCGCGCTGCCTCGCCACCTGCTCGCCCATCACCGTTGCGGGGCTCCGGCCACCGCAGTCCCCCTGGCTCGGCCACGCTCCATCGCCGCTGCCGGCCGGCCCTTGGCAGGAAGCGCCCTCCAAGCTGTCCGCGCCCCGCAGCGCAGGGGCGCTCGCCGCCAGCAAGAGATCCGGAGCCGACCGCTCCATGGGTCGGACGAGGTGACCTTGACCCGCCACTGCAGGAGGCTCATTCCAACCACGCCGTCATCCTTGGCAGCGACCACCCGTCCGATCGGAGCCGAAGCCGGGGGGGGGGGGGAGCTGAAGATCGCGTCCGCGTGCAGGCTGGATGGAAGAGGGGGCTCCCTGCGTCCTGCAGAAATAATAAAAAAAGACCACCAATGATTCCAGCGAAGAAGCACCAACTATCATTTCATTTTCTGTCATGAATGGTTAAAAGGTTATTCTCTAGTGCCAGTGGTTCTCAACCTTCTCACATACCACTTTAACTAAGCTCTATGTTATCGGGCTCTGTGATTGGCAAGGGATTGGTTCGGTCCATCTCTCCTTGATGAAGGGCTGCAGCCCCAAACCTTGGTGATGTATCTTCACCTTTTCTACATAAAGGTACTGTTTGACCTGCTGAGCTTCTCCAGCATTTGGGTGGGGGTTCTACCTGTACCCCACCCCCCACCACTTATCCTGTGTTTTACCAGCAAGGGTGATGTCATGATAATGAATATGCATGAGATGTATACAGATAGAGGTTGAGCTATTAACCTGACCAGAGGTCAGAGGGCATGCGCGCGATGTATGCAGGCGCGGAATGGTGGAATAATGGAAGCAGAGAAATAAATACATGCCAATGTTCAATGGGTAAATCATGTGTTGATGGTGCTATCAATTTCACATTTCGGGCCACAAATGTGACATTGGCGACGAGGAGAAACATTTTGGATTTTGAATCCGTGGCTTTGAGCTGGAACGTTTCATCATGGCAGTCACTGTGCTGAATTTCTAGCGCGGTGTTCCTCATTTTGACCCGACGGGCGATGCAAGCACTGTGAGCGTGAAGTGGAAGGCACGGCTTAGAGTTCGAAGCTTACGCCGACAGTCGTGGCCTATTTCTCGATGGGAGTACGGCGGAGCAGAAAGCGCAGCGGAGGGCGTTACTTCTCTTCACTGCAGGCCCTGCAGTTCGGGAAACTTTTAAGACGCTTTCGAATACTGGAAGGAAGGAGGAAATACCAGAAAACTGTAGATGCATTATGTCACACTATGTGGTGACACCGAATGCCACTTTTCAACACCATGTTTCGCAAAACAAAAAAAGGAAGATGGGGAAACGGTCGCCCAGTATGTGATGAGATTGTGACAACTGGCTGTTGGATGCAATGATGTGGCAGCTGATTTGGACAACTCGTTATTGGATCAAGTCGTGCAGCACTGCAGATCAGACAAACTCAGAAGGTGACTGCTGGAAAAAGGGGGCGAGTTGAAACTTACCAATGCCTTAGCAATTGCTGCTGCATTAGAGGCTGTTGAGAGGCAATTTTATACCATGAAACTGAAAGACAGCTCAAGCCAGCCCAGTAAAGACAAAGTTGGTCAACAAGTAAATAGGCTCTTGCATAGCCATAGCCAGCCAAGAAATATGCCGACACGTGACTTGGAGTGTTACAGATGTGGAGGCAGGTCATTTTGGAAAAGACCCATGCTGCCCAGCAAAAGGCAAAGTTTGTAGAAAGTGTGGAGGTAAAGACCACTTTGGAAAGAAGTAAAAAAGCAAGTCAAATGCAAACCAGAATGGGAAGAGTACAGCTTCTAAGGGCAAAACTTGGGGGAAAGGAAAGTCTCCTGGAAAGAAAGGCAATTATGGACAGAGAAAGCAAGGCCATATAGAAGGTGACCCAGAAAGTGACGATGATGATGACAACCAGGATGAGCAGAAATACTATCAGTTTACATTGAATGATGACCATCATGAGAAAGTCCCAGTGATAATTAGTGCTGTGACAGTTCCTGTAGACTCAGGCAGTGACAGTAATGTAATTGACCGGCACTTATGGGAGAAATTGAAAAAAAAAGATAATTTGTACATCAAAGAAGTGTTCAAAGAAACTGTATCCATACACAGCAACTAAGCCATTGCAGACCATTGGATGTTTCACTGCGACTGTTGAAGCGGGTGACAAGCACACAGAAGCAGAGTTTGTTGTCATAGACGAGAGGGGAGAACCATTGCTGAGTAGACACACACGGCGCAAGATCTGGCAGTACTTCATATTGGAGCTCGTGTCAATTCAGTTCAGTCAGATGAGGATATGAAGCAAGAATTCCCCGCAGTTTTCCAGGGAGTAGGAAAGCTGAAAGGTCGACAACTAAAGCGAGCAGTGGACAAAACGGTCAAACCCAAGGCGCAACCAGTGCGCAGAACCCCATTTGGACTTTGTGTGAAAGTCGAGGCCAAAATCAAAGAGTTGATTGAGCAAGACATTATTGAACCTGTAGAACATTCAACGCAATGGGTTAGCCCAGTAGTGATCATGCCCAAACCAAATGGTGACATGAGACTGCGTGTTGATACGAGGATGGCCAATGAAGCTATAATTCAAGAATGACACCCCATACCAACAGTAGAAGAACTACTCCAGGAGTTAACAATCAGTCAGTTGTTCTCAAAAATCAATTTAAAATGGGGCCATCATCAACTAGAGCTGGACCCAGAATCCAGGGACATGACAACATTTGTGACTCACTGTGGATTGTACCGGTACAAGAGGATATCGTTCGGCATCAATGCAGCTCCTGAGATCTACCAGTATGAAATCCATCGAGTGATTTAAGGCATTCCTGGAGTCGCCAACATTTCTGATGACATCATAGTCCATGCGGCTACACAGGAAGAGCATGACAGACAGTTGAGGCTTGTGCTATCCAGACTACAGGGGGCAGGCCTTACTGCGAATGGAGACAAGTGCCAGTTTGGTGTCTCAGAGATGGGACTTCATGGGACACAGGCTTACACGGGAAGGACTGAACCCAGCTGATGCTAAGGTAAAAGCTGTTGCTGATGCACGTGAACCCCAGAATGCAACGGAGATGAGGAGTTTCTTGGGATTAGTCAATTATTGTGCAAAGTTCATCCCTAACTTTGCTACACTAGCAGAACCACTGAGGAAACTAACCAGGAAAGGTGTACCATTCCATTTTGGCCCTGAGCAGAAGGAAGCATTCACAGCTCTGAAACAAAGTCTGACGAATGCCGATACTCTTGGGTATTATGATCCGAATGCACCAACCAAAGTCATAGCGGATGCTAGCCCTGTTGGTTTAGGAACCGTGTTGGTCCAGACGTATGATGAAGGACCAAGAATCATTGCCTATGCCAGCAGATCTTTGACAGACGGTGAAAGGAGATATTCTCAGACAGAGAAAGAAGCACTCGGACTTGTATGGGCCTGCGAGAGATTCCATGCATATTTGTATGGCATTGAATTTGAACTCATCACGGACCATAAATCATTGGAGGTGATCTATGCCACCAGGTCCAAACCGTGTGCCAGGATAGAACGATGGGTGCTCAGACTCCAACCGTACAAGTACAGAGTAGTCTACATTGCTGGGAAAGCAAACATTGCTGATCCGCTGTCCAGATTGTTGAAAGATGGATGCCCACAATCCAAGTCAGAACTGGGGACAGAAGCAGAGAGCTTTGTACGCTTCGTCGCTATCCAGTCGACACCGGGAGCTGAGACAACGAGGGAAGTCGAGAGAGAGTCCAAACATGACCCAGAACTCATGGAAGTTAGAGAATGTATCCAAAGTGGACAATGGGAGAAGTGCACTCACAAGGCATATGTTCCCATTAGAGACGAACTTTGTTGCATCGGGCAGTGTGTGTTGAGGGGTTGTAGATTAGTGATACCACAGAGGTTGAGACTGAAGATCGTATCATTAGCTCATGAAGGATACCTAGGTGTTGTTGGTACCAAGCAAAACCTCAGGAGAAAAGTATGGTGGCCAGGTTGTGATAAAGACACAGAGAAATTTGTCAAAACCTGCCATGGGTGTCAACTCACAAGTAGGAGTAATCCCCCAGAGCCGATCCGGAGTACGCAACTCCCGACAGGACCGTGGATCGATGTAGCTGTTGACTTTCTCGGACCTTTACCAACTGGCGAGTCAATCATGGTAGTGGTGGACTACTACAGCAGATACTATGAGTATTCTGTGATGACGTCAACGACCACTGAAAAAATGATACAAGCATTGGCAGAGATCTTCGTGAGACATGGATTGCCTGTTACGCTCTACTCTGACAATGGTCCACAGTTCATCTCAGAGACATTTGCTGAATATATGAGAACCACAGGCATCCACCATCACAAAGTAACTCCTAAATGGCCGCAAGCCAACGGAGAAGTAGAGAGACAAAATCAGTCCATCAAAAAACGACTACGGATCGCTCATACAGAAGGACACAACTGGAGAGAAGCATTGCTATCCTATGTAGCTGTCTATCAGGCAACCCCTCATGCAACCACAGGAAAAAGTCCAGCAGAAGTACTCTTCGGGAGGAAAATCTGCTCAAAAATGCCCGAACTGAAGGAAATCAGGGACGACCAGGAGATGAGGGACCACGATGCTGAAAAGGGGGCAGCAAAGCTGGATGCAGACTCGAGGCGTGGGGCCAGGTACTCAGACATCATGCCTGGAGATAATGTTCTTGTGAGGCAAGAGAGTGGTGGTAAGCTAGACATACCTTATTACCATCAACCCTACACTGTTGTATCCAGAAGCGGCAGTATGGTGACAGTCAGGTCTCCAGCTGGAGTCCTCTACAAAAGAAACATGTCTGGTGTCAAAAAGTACCAATCCAGAGCGGCATCAAGTGAAGTGGTTGGAATTCCAGTACGAGTTGCTCAACTTGAGGGAACAGATGATGTTCCAGAGGTAGTTACCAGTTTTCCCGATGAAGTGGCCAGAGTACCAGAAACACCAGAGGCCGTAGCGAGCAGTGTTTCCGGTGCTGAGGGTGAGCAACCAAGTTGCGACAGTAACATTGCAGGAAGGCTGAGATGGGACAGGAAACCACCTAAGCGATATGAAAATTCTGTGCCATATTTCTAATTGTGCCCGCATTATCATGAAAGTTTGTGATAGTTGGAATGAGTTTCAATGAAGAAAAAAATAGTGCATTGATTCAGTGGATGCGCAGTAATGATACATGCCAAGGAAAAGTGGAAATGTGTGGTGATTGTGAAAAAAAAATAATGTAAAGTGTGTACGCCGAACGCTGCCCTTGTGAAACACGCAGTGAATGCGTATATGTGGATGTCAGGAAGGAAACCATCGCGAACTCTGAGAAAGAGACCTTGGCGAAGTTGTGCTATGATTATCTGGATCATCGCTCTTTTGTTGTGTTTAGCGTTATTAGGAAAAGAAAACTGTGCGCCGAACATTTATTTTATACTTGACGCGGTTTGACTTTGGACCATCAGTAGCAGTAACCAACAATCCGAAGTATTTTGATGCAGGAAGAGGAAATGATAATGGAAACATCTGGACAGTGATTTTGATAAATACATCATAAAGTACATGTATGAGTGCTGTAAGAATTGCATTTTTATTTTGGTTGACTATTTGGTATTAAATTTTTAAAAAAGTATTGGAATTTAAATATGTGGTTTTATAGAACAGAAAAAAAGTCATGAAAAATAAAGGGGAAGGAAATATGTGGGCGTATAATTTTAAACGTGTACATTTTGCATATGAGGTGACCATTGTATTAGTATAACTACGGAAGAAATGTTGAGCCATTATATTACATTTGGTTATAACATGGTTACGTTACATTTTGTGAAGAGGGAATTTGATGTTGCTTTTGTTGGTTTGGAAGGCAGAAAAATGCTATTGATAGTGTTAAAGTGTTTGCATTTCAACAGAAAGAAACACAGCAATGTATTATGTTCGGTGATATTCATACAAGATATACACTTAGATTGAAAGGTCAAGACACAAAGATATAAAGTTTATTTTGGGTGAAAGGAGGGATGTCATGATAATGAATATGCATGAGATGTATACCGATTGAGGTTGAGCTATTAACCTGACTGGAGGTCAGAGGGCATGCGCGCGATATATGCAGGCGTGGAATAATGGAAGCAGAGAAATAAATACACGCCGATGTTCAACGGGTAAATCATATGTTGATGGTGCTATCAATTTCACATTTCGGGCCACAAATGTGACAGGTGGATGGAAAGAAAAAGGTTGAAAACCACTGCTTTAATCGTCCCTCCTTAACTCGTTCTGTGCACGGTTTCAGAACTCCAAAGGAAATGGGCCAATGACAAGTTTTCTCAAGCTAAATATTTCAGTAGCAATTGGGTCTAGGGCAGTGATTCTCAGCCTTCCCTTCCCACTCACCCTTAAGCCTTAGTAATCGCAGAGCACCAATGGCACAGGGACCACTTAAAGTGGGATGCGAGTAGAAAGAAAAAGGTGGAGAACCACTGTTTTGGAACCCAGAGCGAAGGCAACAATACATACTTTCCTAACCAATGGTTGAACTTTTTTCCCCTCCTGCCTCGAGATTCATATTATTGCACAATTATATTTAATGAACTTAAACAGTAATTACTTAAATTGTTAACCATCTTCCTGTAAGCCTTCCTAAACCCGTAAATCACCAATCGGAGGGTCAATCAGGCCTTCCTTCAGACTCTCCAGATAACTTATAGAGAAGGGCGCAGGCCCAAAATGTCTGCTATATATCTTTCTCTCCACTAGATGTTGAAAAGACCGGCTGAGTTCCTCCAGCATATCGGTGTGTTTACTAACTTATAGAGAAGGTTTTGTCAAGGAGCCATTGCTCTTTTAACAAGGTGACTAAACAACGTTAATTGTTTTGGCATCAAGTTTCTACAATATTTCTTTTCTTGGCCTTGATTTAAAGTAAACACGAAGGGCTGTGACTTCTGTGTAAGTAGGTTGTGCTCAACACGCCCTGATTACATCTTAATTGTTTAATTATACAGGCTTTTACCCTGTTTCAATCTGTATCAGAGTTAGCTGGGTAAATCAGATCTGTACTGAGATTTGCATTAGTTATGACCCAGCCTGCAATTAGAATTCATAAAACTACATTCATTCACAACAGGAGATTAAGATAGCTAGATGAGATTTAAGAGTAGAAGTGACTTTTGTTTGCAAATGCAACAAAGGGGAGGTGTGGCCATTTGGCAATTTGCCTTTCCAATCCAGAGGTGTGTGGTAGGCAACAGAGCTTTGCAATTGCAAAAGTCACAATTCCCTCCCACATCTGAATGCAATAAAAAAATGCCATGTACTGTATGTCTATTGCACGTTCAACAGAACAGCAGTGTCAGCCTTGAATTTGCAAAACAAACTTTCCACTGATAGAAGGTGCTTACATTTCTGCTAAACTATTGAATAAATGGGAATATACAAAGAAATCAGAATTTAATGTCATGAACAAGTCATGGAATTCGGTGTTTGCTGCAGCCTCATTGTGCAAATGTTCATATAACCATCTTACTGCATTACTGTAAAAAAATTAAAATAATAGTGCACGAAAAGTAAAGCAGTGTCTTTGGTTCATTGATCATTCACGAATCTGATGGCAGTGGGGAAGAAGCTGTCCTTGTGCTGCTGAGTGCTTGCCTTTAGGCTCCTGTACCTTTTCCCCAATGGTAGCAGAATGAAGAGGGTGTAGCCTGGGTGGTGGGGGTCTTTGAGGTTAGAGACTGCTTTTTTAAGACACTGCCTCATGTAGATGGTCTTGATGGAGTGAAGTCTGGTACCTGTGATGTCACAGGCTGAGTTAACAACCCTCTGGAGTTTATTCTTGTCCTGAGAGTTGACACCTCCGTATCAGGAAGTGATACAACAAGCCAGAATGCTCCCTACTGTACACCTGTAGAAGTTTATGAGAGTCTTTGGTGACATACCAAACCTCCTCAGACACCTCACAAAGTATAGCTGCTGGCAAGGAAGTAAAGTACAGATGCACCAAAATTCTTACTTCCTGCTGCCAAACAAGTACTGTACATGCAAGTACACTAAATACAATAGTGTAAATTGCATTGCCACAAAACAGATAGGAGGTCAATAAATAAATATTCACAGTTGCATATTGAGCAAGAAAAGCGTGACATTTCGATAGTGCAGACAATCTTTTGGTGGTCCTCGAGTAGTTTAGGGTGCAGGTGGTACTGGGGTGTTCAAGACCCTGACAGCTGTTATATTTAAAAAAAAAACTTCTTGAACTTAGAGGTGCTGGATTTCAGGCTTCTGTACCTTGTGCCTGAAGCTAGTACTGTGAAGAGATAGTGAGTAGGTTGATGGGGGTCCTTTATGATGTCAGCTGCCTTCTTGCCACAGTGTCTGACAAAGATGTTTATAATGATGGGAGGACCAGGTGTGCCACTTTTTTCAGCCTTCTCCTCTCCTGGACACTGGAATTTCCAAACCAGGCTGTGATGCAGCCGGTAGGTATATTTCCATAATGCATTAATACAGAATTCGGCACATGCCACATCTCCGTAAACTCCTTTGAAAATAGTTGTTGGTGTGTCTTATTCATAGTTGCTTCAAGGAGTTGGATCCAGAAGAGGTCTGGTATATGGACTCCGAAGAACTTGAAGGCACTAATTCCCCTCTGCCTCCATCCCATCATTAAAGACAGGTATGTGATCCATTATCCTGCCCTTCTATGAGTTCATAAGTTCCTTAGTCTTGGTGACAAGAGCACCACCCAATTTCCATCCAATATTCTGATATCATATCCCATTTTTCTGCCAACAACAGTATAGATTGCATTGGAGCTGAAATTGGCTACACAATCCTGAGTGTAGAGAGAGTAGCATAGAGGACTAATCACACAGCCCTGGAGTGCCCCTGTGCTGATGGTCAGCAAGGAGGAGGAGTCGATGGGCCTAGTGGCCTGCTTCTGTTCCTCTGTCTTAGGATCTTGAACAGTTCTGTTCTACTACTTCAACTCCCTGAAAATACAGTCCCTCTTCAAACCGACTTTTGGACTTCAACCTCTGGAATTCAAAACACTGCACTTCTGCTGAGGTTTCCAAAAATGCACCCGATGATCTCAGAATGTGCCAAATTAAGAGTATTTGGAGGTTGTTGAGCCACACTACACATTGGTCAAGTGTGTTACATGGGCCACGCTTTCAGGCCCTCGGCAAAATTTCCTGGACAGGGAATAATGCAGGAGACAGGATATCCTGTGCTGCCTGTCTGCATCATTATGTGGCATTGGACTGGAAGTCAACATAGAGGATCATCAAAATTGCCAAGAATATCACTGGGATCTATTGATGGCATTCAACAGGACTAAGGTTCAAAGAATTATTGAGGACCCTTTCCATCCAGCACATAGTATCTTTGACCCATTACCATCGGGAAGGAAGTAAAGGGGCATCAAAATCAGGTCTGCCAAGCTGGGAAACAGCTTGTTTCTGCAGGTTGTAAAGAACCTACTCCTGTTCTAACTTTTTTCCTGATTTACACTATCTTGCAAACTCTCCCTCTGTCCCTCCACCTCTCCTACCTTCCACCCAATACCCTGTCACCTCTTAGACCCTCCACATCTTCTTCACCCACCCCCCACCCCCATATACTTAACATCACTTTAGTCTCGATAAAGGGACCTGACCCAAAATGGACATGTCCATTTCTCTCCATGGACGCTGGCCAGTGGTTCTCAACCTTTTTCTTCCCACTCACATCCCATTTTAAGTCATCCCTGTGCCATCCGTGCTTTGTAATTAGTAAGGGATGGCTTAAGGTGGGATGTGAGTGGGAAGGGAAGGTTGAGAAGCACTGCTCTAGAACCATTTGTTACTGAAATATTTGGCTTGAGAAAACTTGGCATTGGCCCATTTCCTTTGGAGTTCTGAAACCGTGCACAGAACGAGTCAATGAGGGACGATTAAAGCAGTGGTTTTCAAACTTTTTCTTTCCACCCACATCCCTCCTTAAGTGATCCCACAGAATACCTGTGGCATAGGGAATACTTAAAGTGGTAGGCGAGTGGAAAGAAAAAGGGTGAGAACCACTGCTTACCCCGTTAGAAAATTGCAAACCATATATATTTTTTTAAATCTTTGCGGACAATCGCCATTCACCTTTGCCCAGAACGGTGCCAATCCACATCTGCCCAGCAGAGACCAGGCCATTAGGAATCCTCAGGCGAGTTGGCACGTGAAATGAGCTCTCTCTCTCTCCCTCCCGCCCTCACACCCCGAGAGAGAGTGGGCATCATCAAGACGATGGAGTTCATCGTGCACGGTTTGAGAAAGTCTGCGGAGGAAAGAGGAAGCGCGGCAGCGAAACAGCGCGAAGCGTTCAGGGATGCTGGAGGAGGAGACTCGGGCATGCACAGGAAGCGTTTCGTGACGGGCACCGAATTGGAGAGGGCCCCCCGCCGCTGAGAAACCCCGGTTGCAGAAAAGGGAGCGGGGTGGGGAATACATTTGCGAATCTAGTTGGGATTAAATCTACCCGGCCATGTTGCAGCGCCCTGGATTCGGTTGCTTGCACTGCAGCCCTTCAACCGCGCCAATGCCACCTCCCCAAGCAGAGTCTCGTCAACCCTTCGAATCGAAACGGATCCGAAATACCTGGGAATCTGCAGCAAATAAAAATGTCATCCAGGTTATTTCCCTCCGCTCAACCTGTATTGTTACAAGTCCCTTCGCGCGGCGTCTTCTCCGCTGCACCTTCGGGCAGGAGCTCTCGATCCGGGATTTGGAACCACCGGTTTCTGCGTCTGCGATCAATCCCGAGCCCGGCTTGTTGCAGGCAGCGAGCGGCGCGCCGGCGGGGGACCCCCTTCGGACTGCCCGAATTGAACGCCGTCTGGCCGGGCGAGGGCGCGCGGAACCGTGAGCGAGGGCTGCCTGCCCGCCTCGTCCCCGGGCGTTCGCGGGGACGAGCGCTCGGACCGGGAAATGCCAAGTTCCACGGCCACGGGAGCCCTAATGTCCTCGCCCTGGGCTGTGCGCCGCTCCAAACGCCGGGCGTGAGTTGGAAGGAGAATTATGAAGGCGACTCGTCCGGAAACTCCAGCCCGCGGGACTGCCTTAAAAAAAACACCCCACACGGTTCACACCTGGGCCACGGCGGGCGGTTCCAACACGGGACTGGCAGCTGCTGAGTTCACTTAGCGAATCCCCGTCTCCATTCTCCTTGACACAGAGGGAGAGGGCGGGGGGGAGAGAGGGAAGGAGGGAGGGGAAGATGGGAGAGAGGGAGGGAAGGAGGGAGGGGAGGAGGGAGCGGAGGAGGGAGGAGGGAGGGAGAGAGAGGGAGGGGGGAGGGAGGAGAGAGGGAGGGGGGAGGGAGGAGAGAGGGAGGGGGGAGGGAGGAGAGAGGGAGGAGAGAGGGAGGGGGAGAGGGAGGGGGGAGGGGGAGGAGGGAGGAGGGAGGGGGAAGGAGGAGGGGGGAGGAGGAGGGGGGAGGAGGAGGGGGGAGGGGGGAGGGAGTGGGAGGGAGGGGGAGAGAGGGGGAGGGGAGGGGAGAGAGGGAGGGAGGGGGAGAGAGGGAGGGAGGGGGAGAGAGGGAGGGAGGGGGAGAGAGGGAGGGAGGGAGGGAGGGGAGGGAGGGAGGGAGGGGGGGAGGGGAGAGTGAGAGGGAGAGAGGGAGGGGGGGAGAGAGGGAGGGGGGGAGGGAGGGAGGGTGGGGGAGGGAGGGAGGGGGGGGAGGGAGGGAGGGGGGGAGAGGGAGGGGGGGAGGGAGGGAGGGAGAGGGAGGGGGGGAGAGGGAGGGGGGGAGAGAGAGAGGGGAGGGGGGGAGAGAGAGAGGGAGGGAGAGGAGGGGGGAGGGAGGGGGGAGGGGAGAGAGAGAGAGGGAGGGAGGGGGGAGGGAGGGGGGAGGGAGGGGGGAGGGAGGGGGGAGGGAGGGGGGAGGGGAGGGGGGAGGGAGGGAGAGGGAGGGAAGGGAGAGAGAGGGAGGGAGGGAGAGGGAGGGGAGAGAGAGGGAGGGGGAGAGGGAGGAGGGAGGGGAAGATGGAGAGAGGGAGGGAGGGAGGGGGGAGGGAGGGAGGGGAGAGGGAGGGGGGAGGGAGGGAGGGGAGAGGGAGGGGGGAGGGGGGAGAGGGAGGGAGGGGGGAGGGGAGGGATGAGGGAGGGGAGAGGGAGGGGGAGAGGGAGGGAGGGAGAGGGAGGGAAGGGAGAGAGGGAGGGGGTGGAGGGTGAGAGAGGGGGGGGAGAGGGAGGGGGAGAGAGGGGGGATGGAGGGAGGGAGGGGAGGGAGGGAGGGTGGGAGGGGGAGGAGGGAGGTGGAGGAGGGAGGTGGAGGAGGGAGGGGGAAGGAGGAGGAGGGTAGGGGAGGGGAGGGAGGAGGAGGGGGAGAGAGGAGAGGGAGGGGGAGAGAGAGGGAGGGGGGAGAGGGAGGGAGGGGGAGAGAGGGAGGGGGGAGAGGGGGGAGGGAGGGGGTGAGAGAGAGGGTGGGGAGGGGGTGAGAGGGGGGGGAGGGAGGGGGTGGGGAGGGAGGGGGGTGTGGGGGGGGGAGGGTGAGTGTGAGAGGGAGGTGAGGGGGTGAGGGTGGGGGGAGGGAGGGAGGGAGTGGGTGGGAGGGGGGAGGGAGGGAGGGAGGGAGAGGGAGGAGGGGGGAGGGAGGGAGGGGAGGGGGGAGGAGAGAGGGAGGAGGGGGAGTGAGAGGAGGGGGGGAGGGGAGAGAGGAGGAGGGAGGTGAGAGGGTGGGAGGAGGGTGGGAGGGAGGAGGGAGGGAGGGGAGGGTGGAGGGTGGAGGGGAGGGGGGGAGGTGGGGGGAGTGGGGGGGGGTGAGGGAGGGGGGGAGAGGGAGTGGGGGGAGAGGAGGGGGGAGAGAGGGGGGTGAGAGGGTGTGGGAGGGGGAGGGAGGGGGAGGGGTGGGAGGGAGGGGGGGGAAGGAGGAGGGTGGGGGGAAGGAGGCAGGGGAGGGGGGAGTGAGGAGGGAGGGGGGAAGGAGGGAGGAGGGAGGGGAGGGGAGGGAGGGTGGGGGAGGAGGAGGGGGGGAGGGAGGAGGAGGGAGGGAGGGGGAGGGAGGGAGGGGGGGGGAGGGAGGGAGGGAGGGGGAGAGAGGGAGGGGGAGAGAGGGAGGGGGAGGGAGGGGGGGGAGGGAGGGGGGGGGGAGGGAGGGGAGGGAGGGGGAGGAGGGGAGGGGAGAGTGAGAGAGAGGGAGGGAGGGGGGGAGGGGGGAGGGAGGGAGGGAGAGGGAGGGGGGAGAGAGAAGGGAGGGAGGGGAGTTGGTGAGAGGGAGGGAGGTGAGAGGGTGGGGGAGAGAGGGAGTGGGGAGAGGGAGGGGGAGAGAGGGGGAGAGGGAGGGGGAGAGAGGGGGAGAGGGAGGGGGAGAGAGGGGGAGGGAGGGGGAGGAGGGGGGGGAGGGAGGGAGGGAGGGGGAGAGAGGGAGGGAGGGGGAGAGAGGGAGGGGGGGAGAGAGGGAGGGGGGAGAGAGGGAGGGGGGAGAGAGGGAGGGGGGAGAGAGGGAGGGGGGAGAGAGGGAGGGGGGAGAGAGGGAGAGAGGGGAGGGGGAGGTGGGAGAGGGGGAGGGGGGAGGGGGTGGAGGGGGAGGGGGGAGGAGGGAGGGGGAGGAGGAGGGGGAGGAGGGAGGGGGAGGAGGGAGGGAGGGGGAGGAGGGAGGGAGGAAGGGAGGGAGGGGGGGAGGGGGGAAGAGAGGGAGGGGGAAGAGAGGGAGGGAGGGAGGGGGGAAGAGAGGGAGAGGGAGAGAGGGGAGAGGGAGAGAGGGGGGAGGGGGGGGAGAAGGGAAGGAGGGGGAGAGAGTGGGGGGGGGAGAGAGAGAGGGGGGACGGGGAGAGAGAGAGAGAGAGCTCACAATGAGACCACTTACTTCGAGTTGAAAGTTCGTCCAGGGTGTCAGATCTGTCGAGCCCCTTTTCAGCAGAACTGACCTGTGGATGGCGAGATAAAGCAGAAATGTCCTGTGACCCAATTGCAATCTCAGCAGCCTCCAGCCCCAGCCAGCCTGAGGTTGTTAATTCAGAAATACCAATTGCAGACCGACCCGCTCCTTCCAGTTCATGTCTCACCTGGTAGTGGAAACAACCTCTCTGCTTCTACTTACCTTTTCCTTTCATAATTTTCTACGTTTCCTCCCTCGCTCTTCTAAACTCCATTGAGTAAAGTCCCTGGTATCTTCCACAGTGAAGACTGATGCAATATACCTGTTCAGTTCATCCACTTCTCTACCACCATCATTTTCCAGTGGTCCAATGTCCATGTTTACCTCTCTTTTACTCTTCATATATCTGAAAATATTTTGGTGTCCTCTTTTATACTTACTGGTTAGCTTACTTGTATATGACTAAATATACTGAGGCGCCTGCAAGCTCACACCAAGACACAAGAGCAACTTTTCAGTGAACTACTCTTTGCAGACGATGCCGCTTTAGTTGCCCATTCAGAGCCAGCTCTTCAGCGCTTGACGTCCTGTTTTGCGGAAACTGCCAAAATGTTTCGCCTGGAAGTCAGCCTGAAGAAAACTGAGGTCCTCCATCAGCCAGCTCCCCACCATGACTACCAGCCCCCCCACATCTCCATCGGGCACACAAAACTCAAAAAACGGTCAACCAGTTTACCTATCTCGGCTGCACCATTTCATCGGATGCAAGTATCGACAACGAGATAGACAACAGACTCGCCAAGGCAAATAGCACCTTTGGAAGACTACACAAAAGAGTCTGGAAAAACAACCAACTGAAAAACCTCACAAAGATTAGCGTATACAGAGCCATTGTCATACCCACACTCCTGTTCGGCTCTGAATCATGGGTCCTTTACCGGCATCACCTACGGCTCCTAGAACGCTTCCACCAGCGTTGTCTCCGCTCCATCCTCAACATTCATTGGAGCGACTTCATCTCCAACATCGAAGTACTCGAGATGGCAGAGGCCGACAGCATCAAATCCACACTACTGAAGATCAAACTGCGCTGGGTAGGTCATGTCTCCAGAATGGAGGACCATCGCCTTCCCAAGATCGTGTTATATGGTGAGCTTTCCACTGGCCACCGAGACAGAGGTGCACCAAAGAAGAGGTACAAGGACTACCTAAAGAAAGCTCTTGGTGCTTGCCACATTGACCACCGCCAGTGGGCTAATATCGCCTCAAACTGTGCATCTTGGTGCCTCACAGTTCGGCGGGCAGCAACCTCCTTTGAAGAAGACCACAGAGCCCACCTCACTGTCAAAAGACAAAGGAGGAAAAACCCAACACCCAACCCCAACCAACCAATTTTCCCTTGCAACCGCTGCAACCGTGTCTGCCTGTCCCGCATTGGACTTGTCAGCCACAAACGAGCCTGCAGCTGACGTGGACTTTACCCCTCCATAAATCTTCGTCCGCGAAGCCAAGCCAAAGAAGATATTACTAAACAAGGCCGTTGACATGCTGGTCTTCAGTGAGTGGAGTACTGAGTACAAAAGTTGGCCTTTATGATACAAGGAGTTGGTGAGTACTATGTGCAGTTTGAGTCAGCCAGCTAGAAGAACATCAGTAAGTGGAAATGGTGCAGTGGAGATTCACCAGCATGGGGTTGAGTTATAGGTCATGGTGGAATAGACTGGGTCTTTTCTTCCCTGGAGTGTAGGAGGCTGAGGGGACCTTAGAGAGATTTATAAAATCATCAGAGCTGTGGATAAAGTGAATGCTCACAGTCTTCCCCCCCCCCCCCCCCCCTTTTACAGGGTAGATGATTCTAGAACTGGAGGGTATAGATTTAAACTGGAGAGGGTAGAGATTTAAGATGGTGGTCCTGACTTTTTCACTGCCAGCAGAGGCTGTAGGAGCATAATTATAATGTTAGAAAGACATTGTGTGAATATGAAGGATATTGGCCAAATGCAAGCAGATGGGATGAGCCAGAATGTCAATTTGGTCAGTAAGTTGAGCTGAAAGGCTTGTTGTTGTATGACTCGATTAAACTTTATAAGCTCTACAACATTTTTAATATAGCCTTGAACATTTTCACTGACAGATCTCGAGATAACTGGCCTGCAGTTTCCTGCTCTCTGTCTCCCTCCCTTTTTAAATAAACAAATCCACAAAAATACATACTTTTTAAAAGATTTAATTGTGGGGAATGTACAAGTGTATATAGCTTAACTGTCAGAACACTTTTGGACCCATCTCAAAAATAACAAGTTGATCTCTTCATTCATCGTTATAGTTAACATCATGTACTTTAAATCAATGGTGATATGTTATAATAATTTCAAGTATAAGGAAAACTTTGCCATATATTCATCCTGGTGATGCCTCACTTCAATAAAAGACAGCTGAGTTTATAATTGGTGATCAGCAAGAGGTACAGGGGTAAAGGACTCACACCAGGCCAGTAAAGATAGAATAAAAGTTAAACACATTAAAATATTAAGACATATACAGTAAAAGTCCATGGTATATTATCCACGTGTTCTGGGAATTCAGGAGTCTGATGGCTCGGGGGGATAAAAAACTTTGCCCAATCTGGATGTTAGGGCCCAAATGCTATGGCACCTCCTATCAGATGGCAGAAGGGAGAACAGTTTACGTGAGGGATGTGTGGAGTCCTTCACAATGTTTATTGCCTTTCGCCTGCGTCGAGTGTTGTAGTTGTCTGTCATGGTAGGAAGAGAGCCCCCAATTATCTTTTCCGCTGACTTCACTGTCCTCTGCAGGGTCTTGTGACCCGAGGAGATACAGCTTCCAAACCAGGCGGTGATGCTCTCGATACATTCTCTGTAGAATGTAGTGAGGATGGAGGGTGGGAGATGGACTTTCCTCAGCCTTTGCAGGAAGAGGCACTGCTGGGCTTTCTTGGCCATGGAGCTGGTGTTAAGGGAATAGGTGAGACTCTCTGCCAAGTGCATATCAAGGAGCTCTTGATATCCTCAACGGTGGAGCCGTCAATGGTCAGCAGAGAGTGATTCCCCCCAGGCCCTCTTGAAGCCGATAACCATCTCTTTTATTAATGATACAGTATGGTAGAAGTATGACCTATTACACCCATGCCACCCAATTAACCTACCAACTCTGTACGCCTTTGGACCGTGGAGGAAACTGGAGACGCGGAGGAGAATGTACAAACTCCGTTCAGAAAGCATCTGATTCAAACCCAGGTCAATGGCGCTGTAAAGGTGCTTCACTAACCACTTTGCTAGAGGAACCTTGAACATTATTTTCAAAAGTTAATCTCATTATGTGGACATAATGTTGGACAGAACTCAGTGAGCTGGCACACTTCCAGTTTTTCCAGACAAACACTTTTGACCACAAGCCCATCAGGCAGTGATCAGCACAAAATGTTCTGCAGACACTGTGAGACACAAACTCAATGGATACTGTGGGGTGGTTCCCTGAATGGACTGTCCAGGTCATCTGGCGGAATGCCTGATTGAGCACTAAGACAGCTGGTGGTGAAAGTAATTCTCCCAGTCAGATTCTTTCTGTCCAGCAGAAATATCAACAAAATGCATGCTGTTCCTGAGATGACTACAGTGGAGTGGAGACAATCGCCCACCTCTATGCAGAAATGAAGATTCGCTAAGAGTGTGTGGAGAAGGATGCAGGGGTCCTTGTCACGGTTCATCCCCAGCAGCATCATGACAGAGGACTCTCTGATTTGCAGCATGTTCCTCGGATGCACACACCATCAGACATCCAGAACTGCTGGAAAACCATCAATTTAGTGAAAGGTGACCATTGGTCTGCCTGAAACCGGTTGGACTTTCAGCACACAGAGAGGCCGGTGAGGGAATGCTACCAACCGGAACATTCCAAGCTGCAGGAATTTGAGCTGAGGGACGCACTGATGGTTGGCACAGCCATAGCGAGGGCACTGTGGGGAAGGAACACAGTTCGGGATCCTTCTGTCATTGGGCATTGAGTGGCTGAGACCATGAGGAAGCCTCTCAAAAATCAGAAGGGGGAGTAAGAACAAGATGTGGGAATGTATGGACTTGATACTAAGGGTGCCAAAAAATTTGAGCGATTTTGTTTTTGTAAATAATTTATTGTGAACAAAATCTATGTTTGGAAAAAAAGAACTCAAAACTGGTGACATGTTGTAGAGAACCAGATCCTATCATAGAGCTAGAAAATCAGACACACACGAACAGGTTCTCAGCAAAATGGACATTAGTGTTTTTTGGACAGCAATGTTGGAAAAAATTTACATAAATTAATATAATTACTCACCTTGTGGTCGTTTACTCTGCGCGTTAGTCCCGGTGCTTTTACGTGGCCTGCACAATCAGCTGGATTCACGAGGGGAGTTTTGCGGCACAAGTTAGATTGCAGACTTCCCCCAAAAAATAGTTGGGGTCCTTCGGGGTGCAGGAATTGACTAAAAATCCCCGCACTTATCTTTTCAGACTGCCCGTTTAACAGCAAATTTAGTTGATTGTGCCATTACATGCCTGCAGTCTTAAAAAAACCCCATAATTCTGAGACAGTGGAAAGGTTCCCAATTCAAGTTTTGGGTACCTGCTGCCTCATGAATGACACAGCTGCTGAAGACTGTGGCCTTGGGAGCCTGAATGTGAAAAGTATTCTGCCTTTCTGGCATGGTGAATACATGAAATAAAAACTGAGACTTGTTTTATATAGCTATTTGCTCTTTATTGCAAAAAATATCAAAATGATCAAAGAAATAAAATGATATAATTAAAAGGCTATCTTACGATTGAGAGCACAAAGGTATTTACGGAAGCAAAAACTGATCTTGAGAACAGTCCAGGTATAATGAAGGCAAAGATTCCAGGACCTTTTAAAAGCACCGGAAAGCCACAATGGGTGAAAAGGTATTTGGGTGCATCCCGATAGATCAAATCACATAAATGGCCTTGTGAAATATGATCTTATCAAAAGCAGAAAACAGCAGGGAAACCAAGAAGAGAACAGGAGAATATGTGAGAATCCTTTGGTCTACCCCTGATCGTCTTGTTTTCCCATTGACTACAGCTCATTGTTCAATACCATAATTTCAGCAAAATAATCCTACGCAGGGATCTGGGACTCTGCCCATCCCTCTGCAACTGGATCCTTAACCATCTCATCGGCAGACCCCAATCAGCGCGGATTGGAAACATCACCTCCTCCTAGCTTATTCCCTCAGCATTCACAACTGTGCAGCTATCCAACTGCAATACCATCCACACAATCCCTGACCACACCATTGACGCTGGCTCAGTAATTGGAAATGGTGAGTCAGAAGATGGGTTGGAGGTCGGGTGGAGCCAGAACTGAAAGCTTACTCTCAATGTCAGCAAGACCAAAGAGTTTATTGTTAATTTCAGGAAGGGAAGGTCAAGGGACCATGCACCTTCATTGATGGGACAGCAGTGGAGAGGGATCGCGCCTTCATGTTTCGGGGGGTCCACATATTAGAGCACCTCTCCTGGTGCCAGCACATTGGGGCCGCTGTGAAGACACACCATGGCCTCTATTTTCTAAGACATTGTCATATTGTTGAATACTCTATCAAACCTTTACTGGTGCATGGTGAAAAGTGTACTGACTGGTTGCATCACAGACTGGATTGGAAGCTCAAGTGCCAAGCCAAGCCAGGCCCATCACAGGCATCGACCTCCCTTCAACTGAAAGAAGGCAGCCAACATAAAGGATCCCAATCACAACCTCTTCTCACTGCCACCTTTGGTACAGAAGCCTGAAGTCCAGCACCTTCAGGTTCAAGAACAATTTTTATCCAACAGCTATCAAGATGTTGAACCTCCAAACCAGAACCATAAAGTAATCTGGCCTTTTAAATTTTTACCATTGAGGTTGGTTTATCTTGCGTTACTGTTTGGCTGCAGCAAGCAAAAACTCAACTGCATCTGTACATTGGACTCATGTCGTGTCTGGCAATAATTTGACATTGAACTGTCCAAACAGAGTGACACCCGCCCCCCCCCCACCCCAACCTGCCAGGGCCAATTCCCTTCTCACTTCCTCT
Organism: Narcine bancroftii; assembly: GCF_036971445.1. Lineage (NCBI taxonomy): Eukaryota > Metazoa > Chordata > Chondrichthyes > Torpediniformes > Narcinidae > Narcine > Narcine bancroftii. The sequence continues at coordinate 66,053,919 of NC_091474.1, read as the reverse complement.
TTGTAAAACCTTTCTCACCTCCAGCTTAGTTCAGATTGAAGGTCATTTACCTGAAATATGACCTTGGGTTCTCCTTCCACAGGAACCATGGCTATTTCCAAGTCTAATTTCATATACTAATGGAATAGTTTCAATCAAATATCTTGCAAGGTTAGCAAGAGATCTATTGACCCTGAACTTAGTGGTATATAGAGGAGATTTACCAGGATGTTGCCTGGACTGGGAAACAAGTCTTATGAGGCAAGGTTAGCAAAGCTGGGATTTTTCTCTTTGGAGCGTAGAAGGATGAGAGGAGACTTGATAGAGGTCTACAAGATTATGAGAGGCATAGATAGGGTGAACAGCCAGCACCTGTTACCCAGGGCAGGATCAGCAAACACCAAAGGACATCAGTACAAAGTGAAGGGAGGGCAGTTTAGGGGAGACATCAGGGGTAAGTTTTTTTTTACACAGAAAGTTGTGTGTGCCTGGAATGCCTTGCCAGGAACAGAGGTGGAGGCTGAAACATTTGAGGGCATTTAAGAGACTCCAAGACAGGCACATGGATGAAAGAAAAATAGAAGGTTACAGGGTAGGAAGGATTTAGTACTTTTTTTGAAAGAAAAGAATATATGGGCCAGCACAATACTGAGGGTTGAAGGGGCTGTACTGTGCTGTATGTTCTATGTTCTTTTAGAATTTTGATTCTACACAATTCTATTCAAATAAGAATAAGAAATAAAATAGTGCGGACCAAAATTGTCACCAAAATAGTAAAATGAACATCACTGAACATTGAACTCTATACATCATCAAATCAATTAATTGACTAAATCTTTACTTTGAAATGTGTAAATGTGACAGAGGTTATAGTTATCACTACTTTGGATATTAATTAATAATCCAGGAAATGGAACATGCAAAGAACAAATATTAGACTCAAGATATAAAAATCCAACTGATTCGAACATTGATATGTCTAAAAATTCACCTAAATCTCAAACATCCTGACCTCTACTTCAGGCTATAAACTAATTCAGTACAAGTCTGAAATTGCCTTCAACATGAAGGATGGCAAGTCGTAAAAGTGGCTCAAAAAAAAAAGCTCAAAGCACCATGCCAAACATATTCCACTGGTGCACCATTGCATGTTCATTTTCAATGACTATACAAGGTCAATTTAAAATAGACTGAAGTGGAAATTCAATTTGGTCAATAGCATTAGAATGGCCATCATTCATTGGTCTCCTGTTATGTGTCCAATCTAATATTCAGTTCTCATAAGTTCAGAGTTCAGAGTTATTGACCAAGTACATATTTGAAGTCAGATACAACCCTGAGATTTTTTTTTGTGCACAGATCAATCTCTTCCCTGTTGAAGGTCTAGAGTCTTTCCATTTGAATAAGATGGCTTCTTCTAGCCAACAATGTAAAGAAGGCCACAACCCATTGCACAGGTTCAGATAAAACTCCCTATGTCTGGGTCAATAACCCCGAAAAGAGCAGTTATTGGATTGGGTTGGGTTCTCCACCTGGAGAATAGCTGAAAAGATATTTAAAAAATTATTTCCAATAGTTTTTTAAGGATGAACAAGACCAAATTATGTGTATCAATGTAGCAATTTCAGATTTGCATCTGTCACAGATATTAGAAAAGATACTAGCCAATTTTTCTTTGGACATGTGAACATGATGCACCACTTGGAATTGGATTAATGAATGTCGGGCACATAAAGAAGAAGTATTTACAGTGGGGGGGGGGGCAGTGCTAATTTTTTAGGTTCCAGAGCTCACCAAGAACGGTGACAACGAGGTCTCATGAGACCCAGCCTTGGTGGCCGCCATGTTGCATTTGGCATTGTATAATTGAGAGTGAACAGTAGGACGAGGAAGGAAGATGACTGATTGTGGATGAAACAGGTTCCTTTCATGTCCAGAATTGTACTTGAGGGGAGGGGATGCGGGGGGGGGGGGGCGGGGGAGAGAGTGGCACGCCCGGAGCGGCCCCATGAGGTACCATAGAGGAGCTCCAGTGAGCTCTGGCAGCACTGCATCCCTGGGTATTTACCAGTTTAAAAACCTTATCCCATAGATTTTCAGATAAGGATCTAGTTCCCAAGTCTTTTTAATCTCATCATGAAGTACTGGACATCATTTTAATACTAACCATGGAGCACCTACAGCATAGGGATTATTTAAGGCGGTGTGTGATGGAAAGAAAATGTTTGAAAACTACTGTTCTAAAATAAAGGGCATTTAGACGGGCATTTGAACAGATAAGGCAGATAAGGATGTGGTCTCTAATGCAGACAAACAGGATTCATGCAGATGGAGAAAATGGTTAGTCTGGCGGCCAGCAGGCCTGTTTCTGCATGTTCAAGGTTCAAATTCTTAATTTCTTCACAAACACATTAATTTTCAGTTGTTTCACTGCTTCTGCCTAGATTTCTGAATTTACAAATTAAAGGCATTCCTATTTGGGACACAATACAATGCATGCTGTCCATAGATGAGTACGGAGTGGCCATTTCATGTGAATGAATAATGACAGGCATGCCAGTGGTGACGGATCACTGCTGGCAGTTAAGAATCCCCATCAGCGAGCCTGTGTCTGCAGTTCCTTAAGCAGACTGAAACCATATAACCATATAACAATTACACTATGGAAACAGGCCATGTTGACCCTGCATTGATTTAAGTGAAACTTCACTGTTTCCACCAATCTGCTCCCTGCCCATAACCCTCCAACCCCATCACATCTATGCACTCATCCAACCTCCTCTTAAATGACAAAATTGAGCCTGTTGCAACCATCTCTTCCGGAAGGTCATTCCACTCAGCCACTACTCTTCAGCAGTTTGGTGGTGAAGCTTGCTGCACCTGAGTTGAGGATTTCTATTAAACTTTGGCACAGTGCTAGCAATATCAAGTAATGATCCATTTGACCTGAACTTGTGTCTTTACCCTAACCACTGAACAACACTGCAACACTCTACACATTTACAACATTTCATGTGCATGAACATTCAAATGCCCATAGGATGATGGGGTAGTAAATTGGATTAGTAAATATGCAGATGATACTAAAATAGGAGGAATTGTGGGTGATGAAGAAGGTTTTCAAAGATTGCAGAAGGATTTGTACTGCTTAGAAGAGTGGGCTGAAAGATGGCAGATGGAGTTTAATGCTGGGAAGTGTGGAGTACTTCATTTTGGAGGGAATAATCAAAACAGGATCCATATAGTAAATGGAAGGGCATTGAGGAATGCAGTGGAGCAGAAAGATCTAGGAATAATGGTTCATCATTCTTTGAAAGTGGTTTCTCATGTAGATAGGGTGACAAAGAAGGCTTTTGGTATTCTGGCATTTGTAAATCAAAGCATAGAATACAGGAGTTGGGAGGTGATGTTGAGACTGTTCAAGGCATTGGTGAGGCCAAATTTGGAATACTGTGTGCAGTACTGGTCACCGAATTATAGGAAGGATATCAACAAGGTAGAGGGAGTGCAGAGAAAATGTTACCTGGGTTTCAGAATTTAGATTACAGAAAAAGATTGAGCAGATTAGGTCTTTATTCCTTGGAGCATAGAAGGTTGAGGGGGGATTTGATAGAAATATTTAAGCTTTTTCCACATCCAGTGCAACCACTGGGTGGTTGGGTTGCTGTCTAGATGCATTGACCAATGTGATCAATCTAAGAATGTTATCAGATGCATTTCTATTCTTAATAAAACATGTTTGATCTACATGTATCAACTGACGTAAATATTTAGCAAGTCTATTCGCTAATACTTTTGCCATAATTTTATAATCTACATTTAGTAAAGAAACAGGCCTAAATGAAGATACTTTCAATGGATCCCCATCTTTCCTTAAAATCACAGTAATTATAGCACTTGAGCAAGATTCTGATAACAACTAATCCTCCGTTATTTGCTGTAGAACATCTCCAAATACCGAGGATAACTCTTCATAAAATACTTTATAAAATTCAGCTGAAAAACCATCATCCCCCGGTGACTTCCCATTCAGCATCTCTTGTATAGCTTCTTTAATCTTGAAATCTGTAAAAGGAGCTTCTAATTCCCTTACCTCCTCCTCTCCTAAAACAGGTAAATTTAATTTAGATAAATAAGAATCAATAGAACCAGCTTCCTGCTTTCCCTCAAAAGTATATAATTGTTGATAAAATGAGTAAAACTGATCATTAATTTCCTGAAGTTTATAGGTAACTATTGAATTTTTAACAGCATTAATAATTTGTAATGTCTGTTCTGTTTTTAATAGGATAGGCTTTTTCCCTTGAGGGTAGGAGAGATTGAAACAAGAGATCATGAGTTAAGGGGCAAAAGTTTAGAAGTAACATGAGGGGGAACTTCTTTACTCAGAGAGTGGTGGCTGTGTGGAATGAGCATCCAGGAGTAGTGGCAGCAGGGTCCATTTTGTCATTTAAGGAAAAATTGGATGGGTAAATGGATGGGAGGGGAATGGAGGGTTATGGACAGGGTGCAGGTAGGTGGGACTAGAGGAGAGGACTTGGTTCGGTGCAGACTAGAAGGGCAGAGATGGCTTGTTTCTGTGCTGTTAATGATTATAATATTAAATGGGTCAGCGTAGTGATCAGCGCAACGTTATTTCCCGGGGTTTGAATCCATCGCTGTCTGTAAGGAGTTTGTACATTCTCCCTTCATCCTCATGGGCTTCCTTAGGGTGCTCCGGTTTCCTCCCAGATGCCAAAGGGATAGGGGATTAATTAGTCGCATGGATGTATTTGGGTGGTGCAGGTGTGTGGAGACGTAAGGGCCTGTTACTGTGCTGTGTCTCTAAATTGAGAACATGCTTAGATTACCAAGAATTATCGTACAAGGCCAACATATATCCTGAATGGAAAATACCATGAAAAAAACAAAATTGTTGCTAGCTTTGAACAATATTATCATTATGTTATTCAAGATTCCTTTGTCATATTATAGTACAGAACATGTAATATTACATTAAATTCCCTTCTGCCTTCCATAAGACAGTCAGAGTCACCATAAGTGTTGCCCATCACCCCTAACATTAAGAGGGGAGCAAAAGGGAGTCCTTTCAGAGGCTCTGAGAGTCCATGGAGTCACCTCCAGCCCTCCTGCGCCCTCTGCTGTCAAAAAGACTCCCGGTCGATTCATCAGCCACTCGAACTCCAGATCCAAATCTGTGACACGATCAGGAAGGCTTCAGTGGCCAAGGCCCTTCAGGAGCCCTGCTTGCCCTTAGCACCCTCTCGAATCCCGGTTCCGATACCCGGTTCCCATGAGTCAGTCTCCATCGGCCCGTGCGGGTCCCTCAATCACTGAGCCCTCTCTGATTCACTGCCCAACTCGCTGTCCTGTGGGGTCATCTCCCATGCTTCTCATTCTCAACAGGAGGTGTTCTTCCCATTTCTGGCTCACTGCTCCCTTGAGTCTGCAACCCCTTGTAGCCGCTGCTGAGCATAAGCAGCACCATCAAGGGCACAAAACTCTGAGGTTTCAGGCTCCTTTAACAGACCATTTGTAGAGCTCGTTGAAAGAATCAAAGACGTTGATCCAAACCAAGGCTTTTATTAGCAAAAGGCAGGAGCTCTTCACAGGTGGCCGACCAGTCCGGAATGATCCGACCTGGCTAGGGACACAACCCTTTAAGCCCAGACAATAGGTGTGGCTTAGCTCTCAGCCAATCGCTGTAAGCACAGTCTAGATACAGTAACTATATACACTATGTACATTGGTGATAGATCTGTACTATCACACCATTTAAAGCCTGTATGGAGCCACCGTCTGAGGAGCAGAGAGCTAAATGAAGAGCCCAACGGACAACAATTCAACGATGCCCTATATTTGCAGCAACTGTGGCAGACACTGTCATTCCAGGATCGACCTCCATAGCCACAGTCGATGCTGCTAAATAAACCAGTGACTAGCAGAGGCCCAATACCCATGGTTGACCACGACTGACGGAGACCAAGAAGAAGGAGCCATCAGCATTAGGACCAGGCAACTGAACCCTTCAGAGCAGTGCTCTGTCTCTGCTCTACACTCTCCCGGGTATGCACCAGCAGCAGCACTACATTTTGTCATAAATAAATGTCAGGGAAATAAAAAGTGAAAGGCAGAGTGGGTTGTCAATTCATCAAATTGATTTTGCAGAATTACATGATGTACACAACAAAAAAAATCATTCAAATGTTAGAACTTGAAAATGACTAGAAAATGCTGGAATCACTCACCAGGCCAGGCAGCATTTGTGGAGGGAGAAGTGAAATAATGCTTTGGATCAAAGCCTTACAACTTTCACATCGACCTGAGACACAGATCGGGAGGAGTCACGTGATGGAGTAGTGGCCGGTCAGGGAATTCCAGCCCTCTCCCGAAAAGTTAAAAAAAACACACAAAGCACAAAGGTACAAGATTAAAATTTATAATAAAGTAAAAATAAAGGTGAGAAGAAAATGGCAGCGAAGAGAGAAAAGTCAAAATCAACGGGAAGAAAAGAGGAAGAAAGAATGTCGGAAGAAGAAGGTGAAGGCCTTACCTGTCCGAAGAGGCCCGCCGCGGAGAGAGAGGCCCGCTCCCACAGGTCAGTGGAAGTCTCAGGCTCGGGACTACAAAAATGGCTCGCAGAGCCGAGTAAAAGTGCGCAACCGCGCATGAAAAAAAACACACTGACGGGAGGGGGGAACAGCTCCACAGCTGAGAGAGACGCCTGCAACACAGCAACAGGTGCAGAACAGAGAAAATAATGACAACAAGAAAGAAGAGGGTAAAAAGAAAACAAGGAAACAACAGATGGTCAACCCAGAGGAAGAAGAAGAAGAAGAACAGAAAGAAATGGAAGAAGAAGAGAAAGGCAAGACAATGGATATATCTTTTTTTAAAGGATATATGGAATCAGTGAAAGAATGGCAATTACAAGAATTTAATGAGATAAAAAGAAGAATTAAGAATGCAGAAGAAAAAATGAATAAAATAGAAATGGCCATGTCAGAGATAGGAAAAAGAGTGGAAAATATGGAAGAACGAGAAACAATTGTAGAAATGGAAGTAGAGGAATTAAAAGAGAAATTAGAAGAATCTAATAAAAAAGTTAAAGAGGCTCATGAGCTGTTAGCTCAGAAGATAGATATAATAGAAAACTATAATAGAAGAAATAATATAAAGATAGTGGGCCTTAAGGAAGATGAAGAAGGCAAAAATATGAGAGAATTTATAAAAGATTGGATCCCCAGGGTCCTAGGAAGACCAGAATTACAGGAAGAAATGGAAATAGAGAGGGCACATAGAACTTTAGCCCCGAAACCACAACCGCAGCAAAAACCAAGATCCATTTTAGTAAAATTCTTAAGATATACAACAAGAGAAAATATATTGGAGAAAGCAATGAAGAAAGTAAGAGAAGACCTGAGACACAGATTCTGTTCATCTTTCAACACGTGGTGCCTGACCTGATGAGCAGTTTAATGTTAAATTAAGGTACGTCCCACTGAGATCTTTTATTCAGATTTAGACGGGGGAACCGACTGAACAAGATATCGAAGGATAGAATTGATCTATATCGTAAGATTTAAAGTGGCTACTCCAACATAAACTGCGGTGTTTTTACAAGGTTAAAAAGGCCCATCTCAAAAGCCACAAATTTAAAAATGCCCCACTCCTAATCAATGACCTCAAAACCTGGAATATGATAGTTCTTTTTCATAAAGTTTCCCACAAGACACAACAGTTCAGGGGCAAAAGTTTAGAAGTAACATGAGGGGTCATCTTCTTCACTCAGAGAGTGGTGGCTGTGTGGAATGAGCTTCCGGGAGAAGTAGTGGCAGCAGGGTCCATTTTGTTATTTAAGGAAAAATTGGATGGGAGGGGAGTGGAGGGTTATGGGCAGGGTACAGATAGGTGGGACTAGAGGATTTGGTTTTGATTCGGTGCAGACTAGAAGGGCCAAGATGGCCTGTTTCCATACTGCAATTGTTACATGGTTAATTTGAAGGAACAACCTGATACATCATCCTTACTGACAGCTCCTTTCCGAGATCCATTTTTCTACTGACGTGGCCACCTCCAAATTATTCTACTTACTTGATGGCAGTGGGTTGAAATAATTTTTCATTTCCTGCTACAGAAATTGCAAATCAATAAAACAATCAAATCAAAAATTCTTCTGGTTAACAAAACCATTAGTCTTTGACTGCCTTGCGTATAGATAACGTTTAATTTGCAACTCCATTGACACTTTACTCTGCCTGTGTCTATAAATCCTCCAGCAACTTCACAGCAATGATTGTTAAATGAAAAACATTGCTGAGTGAAAATTCCATCCGTTCAAAATAATCCCTTAAAAAAATTAAATCACTTAAGAAATTGTGTTGGAAGAAATTCCAGCACAATCCACAGCTTTGCTTGTGTAAGTCTGACAGAAATTCATAAATGAACAGGATACTCTGTGCACAGTGACAGCGTCATTCAGAATATTTCAAAAATTGGAGGTTACCATTAGCACAAAACAGCTATTTAAAAAAAACACTTTCCCTCTCTGTAAATAATTCTCTTCAAACTTGTGTGGGAGTTTTGCACGGTATGGTAATGCAGTTTGAAGTGTTGCACAGTTTTGGTGCCAAAATGTTTCAGCGGAACCGATTTAATTCAATTGGAAAGTGTGACTTTACAGATTCAAGGGCAGCGATTGGTTCAGCTCTGCAATACCGTGGTTAGGAGCGGCACGGTTGACGTACCAGTTAGTGCAGCACCAGCGATCGGGACCAGGGTTCAAATCTCGCGCTGTCTGTAAGTTTGTACTTCCTCAATTTTAGTACTTTCTCCCCATGTCTGTGTGGGTTTTCCCCGGAGGCTCCGGTTTCCTCCCACTATTCCAAATGTACTGAGGGGGCTGTAGGTTATTGGGGTGTAAATTGGGTGGCACGGGCTTGTGGGCCGAAATGGCCCATTACAGTGCTGCATGTCTAAATTAAAAATTATAAAACTTTGTAAATAGCATTGCAAAGCTGGCAGTAAATACCCCTTTCTCCCTGTAAAATCTATCCTTCAAAGAACCCAAAGACTAGTTAATAACTGTTCTCCTTTGACAATGTTGGAGTGATGGGATCTCTTCATGTTGAGCTGGCACATACCCAGATAGGAGATTGGAACCAGGCCAGACTCAATTGGGTGGAAACCCCTTCTGGACAGAAAAATTGCAACATTTAACATTTTTTTAATCTGAATTCATGTGATTTTTACTAGATGAAGTGAAATAGGGATCTGAAAGCCATACAGAGTGACCACAGCTGGCAGCAGGAATTTCTGGGGCACTTGAGGCTTCAGAAGACTTGGCAGAGACAGAGAGAGGTGGTGGGATGACTCGAGAAATTGAGGATATTACCAGTTCATCACCACTTAATGAGCTATTAAATTCCTTCAGCAAATGGCAGTGAACACTGTGGCTCAGCGGTGGTACCTCTGAGGAGAACATCTACTGGGTCAGGTCCCAGTTTTGATTGGTTATATGTTGGGCTTTTAGGAAGTTGCTTTTCATTGAGCTGAGAGACTATGCAGAGACACGGCTGATCGTGAGCTCTTATTGTGTGGACAAATTGACTGCCCCACTGGGTAAAATGTCAACGTCTCAACCACATAAAATGAGTCAATTGGCTGTGAAGCCACGTGCAACATATAATACAGGTGAGAGTAGTTCAGCGAATGGTAGGGATCAGGGGAGTGTTGCAGAGCAGAGGGATCAAGGTCCTCAGGTATATAGGACCTTGGAAGTGGTGTCACAGGTAGATAGGGTCGTCAAAACTGCTCTTGGCACGTAGGCCTTCATCAGTTAAAGTACTGAGTACAGAAGTTGGGAGGTCACATCGCAGTTGTATAAGACGTTGGTGAGGCCCCATTTGAAGGATCATGTTCCGTTTTGGTCACCACGCTGCAGGAAAGATGTCAAGCTGGAGAGGGTGCGGAGGAGATCGACGAGGATGTTGCCAGGACTCGAAGAGGTTGAGCAGGCTGGGATTTTATTCCCTGGAGTGCGGGAGGATGAGGAGTGATCCATTGGAGGTGTACAAAATCATGAGAGAAATAGATCGGGTGAATGTGCAGAGACCTTTGCCCAGAGTAGGGGACCCATTAACCAGTGAACATAGGCTTAAGGTGAGGGGGTGAGAGATTCAACAGGAACCTAAGGAGTTTTACTCTGAGGGCAGTGGGTGTGTGTGGAACGAGCTGCCAGAGGAGGCAGTTTCAGTTGGTACTATTGCAATATTTAAGAAAAATATGGGCAGATACATGAACAGGATGAGTTTGGAGCAGTGGTTCCCAAACTCCCTTGGCCTTCAGGCCATATCCCGAGCACCCATCCCCCCCTAATACAACTGTGCTGGGTGGGGAATTTAGTGGTGGCACTGAGCGGGGGAGGGGGTAGTGAAGTCAGTACAACATGGTGGCCACCGAGACCAGCTCTCGCGAGAACGCCCTGTCGCCATTTATTTTGCTCACTACAGCCATCCCACTTCTGGCCAGAAAATTACTGCACTGGCTTCTTCATTAAACTTTGCAGCAAACTGAATAAGACTGAAGAATCAGACAGCCCCCTTCATCCTCACCGCCCCCTTGGGTCTTTCCACCGCCCACAGGGGTGGGGGGGGGTCGGCAGTGCCCACTTTGGGAATCACTAGTTTCAAGGAATATGGGCCAAACACAGGCAGGCAGGACTAGTGTGGGTGGGACAGGTTGATCGGTATGGGAAAAAGGGGCCTTAGGGTCTGATTCCACGCTGTGTGACTGGTCTGCACTGTCAATAGCCAACATATCTCAGCTCCAAATGACATTGGGTAGTCTTGACTGTGCAGCAATAGGCATTTGATAATGGATGTGAAGCAACGTGATTTTAATGATAATCAGCTGCCATACACATTGTACAGGTTAGGTTATCTTCTGCAATGCTCTGTGAAAATTTGGATAATCAATAGCACGGCTTTTGCCAAAATGTGCCCAAAACACTATCTCCATGGAAGCTGAGTGAAAAATGCTATTGTGCAAACTCAGTTTAGTTCAGAAATGCCCAAGTTTCAAGAGCAATGCTGATTTAAAAAAAAACATACTGACCAAAAGCAAATTAATCACCTTGCAAAAAAATGTGATGCTTTCGCAGACTTTGTTATCTCAGAGCCCATCCCTGTTCCCTTTTTAAATCTACAGCCAGGGTGTTGGACATGAAATGAAAATAATAAGAAAACTATTTCCTTATTGTTAAAGTGGGCACTGCCGACTGCATCATAACTAATATTTAGGGTGAGCGAGTTTAATATGACAACCAGTATCAGGAAACCGAGCACATGAGAGGTGTTAACTTGGATGAACTGAAGGAGGACGTACACAGTAAATGTTGGGCACTGAGGAGTGCCATAGAGCAGAGGGTTCTGGGAATACAGGTACATAATTCCTTGATGTCACAGGTAGATAGGGGCGGAAAGAGAGCTTTTAGCACATTGGCCTTCATAAATCAAAGTAATGAGTGTTGGAGTTGGGATGTTATGGTAAAATTGCATAAGACATCAGTGAGGCCAAATTTGGAGTATTGTGTGCAGTTTTGGTCACCGAACTACAGGATAGATATCAATAAGATAGAAAGAATGCAGAGAAGATTTACTAGGACGTTGCCAGGACCTGAGGAACTGAGTTACAGAAAGGTCAAACAGGTTAGGACTTGATTCCTTGCAGCATAGAAGAATGAAAGATTTGATAGAGGTTTACAAATTATCACAGGTATAGACTGAGTAAATGCAAGCAGGCTTTTCCACTGAGGTTAGGTGAGACAAGAACAAGAGGGCATAGGTTAAGGGTGAAAGGTGAAAAGTTTAAAGAGAATTTTAGGGAAACTTCTTCATGCAGAGAGTGTGGATCATGCTGCCTGCTGAAGTGGTGAACACAGGCTTAATTTTGACATTTAAGAAAAATTTGGATAGGCTGTGGTCCTGGGATAGGTCAATGTGACTCAGAGGAATAATCGTTTGGCACAGACGAGATGGGCCGAAGGGCCTGTTTCCGTTCTATGGTTCTGTGCATTGTGCATTACAACAGACGTCAGTGACGTGCATAAATATGGCTGCATTAAGTAAAATATCACTGGGACAAACTAAACAATAAAATTCAACTGCACTAGATTGTGCTTTAATACATAAATATAAGCAAAGTGACGGCAGTTAAAATGTTAATATAATTTGAACAATTAAGTGTGCTTACCAGAACAAAACTTCAGCATTGCAAGTAGTACAGCAGGGGCAACTGGAAAATGGTCATGTCTGCATTGACCCAACACTGATTGGCTCATAGTTGGATTTGAAACCGGCCATAACGCCATGTCAGAAACACCAATTATCACTGTGGCAAAATTACAAAGCAGCAATTTGCTGAAAATGAAAGGTTCAACAAAAGGGTCCCGACTGCCGGACACTTGAAATGAAAAAGGCTGCCGGGAAGTTACAGCAGGTTTACCGGCACGGGAATGACTGAGCTTCTCTTCATCAGAAACCAGTTCAGCTTCAGCATTTGAACTGGTTCTCTTCCTTTTGACACTTTACTGAAGTTCAGCTCGACACAAGTTTTGTGGATACGAAGATGGTTGAAAACTAATTTAGGTCACCCTGACATTACCGAGAGGTTATCCAACACTGCACAATCTGGTCTGGAATGTTCTCAGTTTACCAGGGTCTTGTGTAAACCCATTCAAGTGTGTCATTCACACTAGGTAATCATTTTGGTATGGTCCATGAACATGCAAATAGAATTGAAAACCAATTTGCATGCCATCTACTTTTTAAAAAAAACTAAAATATATGATTATTTTGTAATAGTTTGTGCAAAAGTAGAGAAACAGGAAATACAGCTCCTGTTAACAATGAGCATCTCCCACGGACAACGGACAATGAACAGGGACAAAGATTGTCTGTGTTAAAGTACTGGTATGGTAACTGCAGTTCATTTGGTTGCAATATGACTTAAACTTTAAAAAACTGTTATTGCATTAATCAGAAGGGTAATTACTGGCAAATAAAGTAAAAATTGTTAAAAAAAATTAATTAGCTGTTCTGAACTGATTTAAAATTTTAACAACTCTTTTTTTAAAATGTATGTTTTTTTTTAATAGTTAAATATATAGTTCTTTAAAACAGTTACTCTGGAAAACAAATGCATCAGCAATATTTCAGTTCATCTCCACCAACAGCAGGAGCATTCTTCCCGACTTCCGTGCTGTTCCCTGATATGTGAGTTGACAGATGTCTCTTATTACTTTTGATGTCCCAGAAACAAAAAATCATTAAAAAATTGACCAGCAAATGCTTATCAACAAATTAATGGTCTGTATATATATCCACCTGTTGTCACAGGAGGCACTTAGGGAGGGAAATACCAGCTTAACTTTTCCAGAACAAACACAGATCTTTGGAATTGTAATAAAGAATAGAGGGGGGGCAGAGATGATTGACGAGGATGTTGGCCTGAGTTATAGGGAGAGGTTGAGCAGGCTTTGAGCATGGGGGGACTGAGGGGTGATCTCATAGAGCGGTACAGAATCAGGAGAGGAATAGATCAGGTAATCAGGCAGCTGCAAGCAGAGTTCTGTAAAACCTTCGCCATGCCTCAAAATGGGGATCCATTGCAGAGTTCTGAGATCTTGGCAACTGACAATGACGATGGGGACCAACTGCCACTGAGGGCACCTTTGGGTGTTGAAAATGTGAAGCAGAAAGTCTCCTTTGCCCCTGAGAACCACATCTTTGCACCTGCACTTGGGTGTGAATGATTCAAACTTACTCCACTTAGCCCGCAAAGTGTGCATCAGGTAAAATCTTTGGATTTAAATTAGGAAAAGTTAATGGAGACAGCAGTGAAATGCTCCAATTGCAGGTTGAGAGAAATCTGGGACAGCACAATTGTTCCTGATGACTACACCTGTAAGAGGTGCATCCAGCGGCAGCTCCTGGGTTAAGGAACTGGAGCTGGAGCTGGATGGACTCTAGACCATTGGGAGCCAGAGGCATTGATAGATAGAAACTTCAGGGAGACGGTCACCTCCTATATGTCAGGAGAGAGGAAACTGGGTGACTGTTAGGAGGGGGAAGGGGAAGAGGCAGACAGTGCAGAGCATCCCTGTGGCCATTCCCCTCAACAAGTAGACTGTTTGGGGGGGGGTGGGGTCGATCTACCAGGGACAAGTCGTGGTGGTCACGTCTCTGGCGCAGAGGCTGGCCCCTTGGCTCAGAAGGGAAGGTTAAAGGAGAGCTATGGGGACTCATTGGTTAGGAGAGCAGATAGGAGATTTGGTGAATGAGTTTGAGGCTCCCAGATGGTATGTTACCTCCCAGGTGCCAGGGTCAGGGATGTTGCTAATCAATCTCATAGCATTCTGGAGGGGGAGGGCAAGCAGCTGGATGTTGTGGACAACGTGGGGACCAATGACATAGATAGGAGTGGGGATGAGATCCTGAAGAGAGAATAGAGTGAGTCAGGAAAGAAGTTTAAAAAGTAGGATCTCAAGGGTGGTAATCTCCGGATTGCTGTCTGTGCCACACATCAGAAAGGGTGGGAACAGTAAGTTGCAGCAGATGAATGTGTGGCTGAAAAGTTGGTGCAGGGGGCAGGGGTTCAGATTTGTGGATCATTGGGGTCTCTTCTGGGGAAGGTCTGACTGGTACAAAAAGGACAGGCTGCACCTGAAAAGGAGGGGGACCAGTATCCTGGCGGCCAGGTTTGCTAGGTCTGTTGGGGAGCGTGAGGGCGGAGATTAGGGTAGAAAGACAAAAGCTTGATGCTGGTGCTCTGAATGGGTGAGGAAGGACCAACAGGGAACAAAACATAAAGGCAGCCAGTTAGAGGGGTTGAAGTGTGTCTATTTCAATGCTAGGAGTATTAGGAATAAAGGGGGTGGACTTTGAGCATGGATCAGTATGTGGAACTGTGATGTTGTGACCTTTACTGAAACTTGGCTGGAGGTCGGGCAGGATTGGATCCAGGTACTTGTGTTTAGATGTTTTATGAAGAATAGGATGGGAGGTAGGAAGGGGGAGGGGAAGAGTAGCATTAGTGGTCAGTGATAGTATCATGGCTATAGAAAGGGAGGACACTGCAGAGAAAGTGTCCACTGAGTCGTGTGGATGGAAATCAGAAATAGAATGGAGCTGTCACTGTGCTGGGAGTAGTCTAGATGCTCCCAAATAGCCCTTGGGACACCGAAGAGCAGAGAAGCAGGCAGATTTTGGAATGGTATAGGAAATACAGGGTTGTAGTTATGGGTGATTTCAACTTCACTAATATTGACTGGCACCTCCTGGCTACAAGAGGGAGAGATGGGACTGATGGGGTGGGCAGAAAAGGAGAAGAGGGGAGGGATGTGGAGAGGGGAGAGGCAGGGACAGGGCAGGAGAGAGTGGTGTATCCAAGAAGGAGGCAAGGTTAGCAGAGCTGGGACTTTTCTCTTTGGAGCATAGAAGAATGAGAGGAGATTTGATAGGCTACAAGATTATGAGAGGCAATAGATAGGGTGGACAGCCAGCGCCTGTTACCCAGGGCAGGATCAGCAAACACCAGAGGACGAGTACAAAGTGATGGGAGGGAAGTTTCAGGGAGACATCAGGGGTTTTTTTTAATATACACAGAGAGTTGGGAGTGACTGGAATACCTTGCTGGTGGAGGCTGAAACATTGGGGGTCATAGACAAGACACATGGATGAAGGAAAAATAGAGGGTTACAGGGTGGGGAGGGTTTAGTAATTTATTTTAGGGATATATGGGTCAGCACAACATCGAGGGCTGAAGGGCCTGTACTGTGCTGTAGCGTTCTATGTTCTATGAATGCAAAGTCTTCTGCCCAGAGTAGGTGAATTGGTAACCAGAGATCATAGTTTTAAGGTGAGGGGGAGATTTAGCAGATGGTAGTGGGGTACATGGAACAGGTTGCTGGAAGAAATGGTTGCGGTGGGGACTATTGCAATGTTAAAGAAAAATTTGGACAGATACACGGATGAGTTTAGAGGCATGTGGAACAAATGCAGGCAGGTGGGACAAGAATGGGTCAGACATTTGGATCAGCATAGGCATGTTGGGCTGAAGGGCCTGTTTCCACGCTGTAGGACTTTATAACCAGGCGAGTGAAACTTCCTAATTTCAGAAAACAGGAATGAAGTGATTCAAAGGGAAATTCAGACCTTTTTCAAAACTGTCAGCCCATTTACACACTTTGCCAGGATCGGCATCATGTGGGGAGCAATCGCAGGCCATGCCCCCCCCTCCCCCCTGCCAAATGGGTTATTGTGCCCTTCCCAATCCGGACCGCAGTGGGTAATGCCATCAGAGGGGGGTGTCACCAAAATGACATGGTTTTGTCTCACGCGCTATAAGCACGCACGCTTTTCTGTTGCGTCGGAGGGAGGGGGAAGTGTGCACAGAGGAAGTTCATGGCAGGTACGGCATCTGCTCCCCCTCTCCACCCCACTGAGTGAGTTCTTGAATGTCAGTTTGTGCTCCCCCACCCCTGAAGTTACCCTAACTCCCCCCCCACCCGATGAGACTTGTTCTGATGCCAACTCTGCACTCTATACAACATCCATCACCCACAATGGTGGGGGCGGGGCGGAGGGGAGGGGAACAGGATATCTGACAATGAGACCAACTAGTCACATGTTTAACAATGGGATCTGCCAAATCAGGACAGTGGAAGTGGTTTCATCTTGCCGTTGTTTGGACTTTTTGTTAAGGCGCTTATTTCCCTGGCCTCCAGAGATGACTAAAACAGAACTCATCAGTGTCTTCTTTAACCTTTCACTGTCGACTTGTTTGCTTTTAGGAGAGAGACTCGGGTCATTCGTGAGCTCGTAGAGTGCACTGTCCTCAGGACCATGCTCGAGGGCACTAGATTGGAGGGACCAGCTCGGGGACCCGGTGGCTGAAGATGGGCTGCTGTGCTGTGCAGTGGGTGCGACGGATTCTCCAAGCCAAATCCCTTTGTCCCTGTTAGTTGTATTTGACCATTCCATTTGTGTCCCACCATGACCAAGTTTCTCGCCGTTCTTCTCTTCCAGTGGCAGGCACAGGCTGGTGAGCGAGGGGTTTTTATCTGTCATGGTAGTCGTGGTCTTTGTGAGAAATCGAACAGGACCACAGTGAGCGTGGTAGGACACCATTCCCCTGCCTGGAACAAGAGAAAACAACACTGAGTGAATCAATTACAATGCATTGGCTGAACAATGGGCAGGGCAGTGCTCCTACGGGAACTGAGACCTGCACAGGTTGTTGGAGGAGCACTCATTGAGAAAACAGAATATGGATGGCTGAAAATAAACTGGGTGAGGGTGGGCAGAAAAGGAGGAGAGGAGAGGGGAGGGATGTGTAGAGGGGAGAGGCAGGGACAGGGGAGGTGAGGAGAGGAGAGGCCAGGAGGGAGAGAAGGGAGAGGGAAGAAAGGATGGAAGGCAGAGAGGGGAGGAGGAGAAGTGGTGGATAGGGAGGGGGAGGAGGAGGGGAGGCGAGCAGAGAGGGAAAGAATGGGGTTGGAGAAGCAAGGGAGAACGAGGGGGAGATGGGAGGGAGGAGGAGAGAGGGAGAGAAGTGGGGAAAAGGGAGAGAGAGGATAGTGAGGAGAGGGGAGAGTGAGAGGAGCAGAGAGGAGAACAAGAGAGAGAAGGGTGGGAGAGTGCAAGAGGGAAAGAGACAGAGAAAGAGGGAGAAAACATAATTTGGCTGAGAATAATTGAATGTACTCATTCCAAGCTCAGCTATGTCCTTAAATCTGACTAAATCCTTTGTTATCCACTGGGTCATTGCAGTATAACCACAAACATGCTTAAATACATGAACTGGAAGCCGAGTTGTTCCTCTGTTGAGCTGCACGGCACCGTGATCCAATTGGTCACATCAGCCTGAAACCTTCAGTCCATACCGACCACCCACTGCCTTAGCACGACGGCCCCATTCACTCGCTCTTGGCACTTTGCCCACACTGCCTTGGTGATTTAAGTGCTCCTGCAGACGCTGCGAAGGTTGTGAGAGTGGCCTCCACCACCCCCTCAATCAGTGTGTTCCAGATTCCAGACTCTCAGCGTGAACAATATCCTTCCTTCAGGTCCCCTCCAACTCTCCTACCCTCCCCAGCGTAAGCGTTTTCCCTCTGTTTATTGGAACAGGGAAATTATACACAGTATTCAGATTTCTTTTTTGATGCTATCTTAAATTCCTTCCAATGTATACTCGGTAGGGAGATAAAATGCATAGTATTCGAATAATTTATTCCAAATAGAAAGAAAATATCTTTGGTGGTGTACTTTGTGACAAGGCAGACTGATCGTTGATTAAACGCGTGGCAAACATTCTCGTCTCATAACAGTAATGTAGCCCAACAGAAATGGAACTCAACACTGCAACTTCAAGCTATTATTTATGGATGTCTGGGATAATTAAGTCAAAGCAAACCAACTGCATGTGTTACTGAAAGCAAAGGCTTAGACTTCATTTTTATATATTTTTTAACATTTTAGAATCACAGCACGGTAACAGCCCCTTCCGGCCTACGATCCCGACCAATTAATCTACAAACCCTGTAGGTTATGGAACGTAGGAGGAAACAGGGGCACCCCAAGGAACCCCACACAGGTCACACACAAACTCCTTACAGATAGTGGGGGATTCGAATCTGGGTCGCTGGTACTACACTAACTAATGCCACCCTAATCCACTGTTTTTCCAACTTTTGCACGGGATTGGCAAGTTTTCACAACACGATTGGAGAAACTCCTCGAGATATTGTGACATAGGGAGTTTATTTGTTCTCCCCATACCTGCGTGGTTATTCCCTGGGTGCTCTGGCTTCCCCCTTGCCTCCATAAACAGACGGGCCTGGTTGGTTAATTGGGCAGTTTGGGTTTCAATGGTGGAATTGGTTTTTGCAGTGTTGTAAGCAATAAATGGATAGTCGATAGATAGTTAAATAAGTATGCTTGCAACATCTCCAGAATACAGCTCCCAAACTTGCTCGTGATGCCACTCTATCCTGGAAACAGACATTTGGGCTAGGATTCCCCACCTTTGCTCACACCAGGAATTATTTCATGATGAACCCATCACATAGAATCTGTTCCAAGGCTGTTTCTCGTTACATAGAAATCCAAAAATTCCAGTTGAGATTTCCCTTCCGGCATGAGTTCAGAGGAACTGGTGATGTTCATCAAGCAGGCAGGGTTACTCAGAGAGTTTGGATTCAGTGGGAGAGATGGCATGCCTCTGTGGGGTCATCTTAGATCAGAGCACAGCCCTTTCTTATGTGATGACTCCATCAAATCCAGCTCACAGCACATCAGCTAATGCCTCCTGGCCGCATTGACGGTTTACACCCACCTTTTCTTTCTTGTACTTGATCGATACATTTCCAATAATGCCATAAGATGTGTACTTTGGGACGGGAAACCTCTCTGGGTTACTTGCTATGATTGCTTATCATGACATTCAGAAACTTCAGGTCTGACCTTAAATCAGGGATCGGTCAGATCTAATCGCTTCATCATTTATCGTGATCTACCGGGATCGTTGTCTGAAGAGCCCGGGCAAAGTCACTGAGGACTCCCTTCCACCTGCACGCAGCATCTCTCAGCTGCTCCCGTCGGGGAAGAGATACAGGAGGATCAGAGCCAGCACCACCAGGCTGAGGAACAGCTTCTTCCCACAGGCAGTGAGAATGCTGAACAACCAAAGGAACTGCTCACACTAACCATCCGAGACTCTCATATCCACAAAACAATATTTATTTGAATAGATAAAATGTGTGTTATGTTTGGGTGTTCCTGAATGTTTTGCACCAAGGCCTGGAGAACACGGTTTCATCGGGTTGTACTTGTACAATCAGATGATAATAAACTTGGCTCGACTTGTCAGGGACAGCGATGGCTAAGATGTGGTGAAGATGTGAGGTGTGGGTTGATGAGCATCAGAGACACCCATGGTGTCTACATGGTGGAAACAATCCCATCATGATGGGTGCCTGTGGCCAATACCTTGACAGCGAGATATCCATGGTATTTCATGAGTTCAATGACTGGTCACACCTTCTGTCCATTTGGGTGAGATTTGGCCAGTAAAAATCACACTGAAATACTGGAGGAACTCAGCCGGTTTTTTCAGTGTCCATAAAAAGCAAAGATATATTGCCAACATGTTGGGCCTGAGCCCTTTAGGAAATAAGCAGAATGAGGCAGACGCAGAAAATCTTAGAATTCAGAGAGTGCTGGCTGGGTGAGGAGTCCAGACCAATAAAAGGTGTTAATTGGATGTGATAAGAGGAAAGGTGAGAATTTATTATTTCTGTATGAAAGGAGGCAGGGAAGGGAGAAACAGAGATAGGGCAAGGTGATGGGGAGAAGAAGTGGGGGGAGGTGGCTTAATGAAAGCCAGAGAGGTTGATATTAATGCCGTCCAGTTGGAGGGTTCCCAGGCGGAAGATGAGGTGTTGTTCCTCCAATTTATGGGTGGTCTCAGTCTGGCAGTGCATGAGACCATGGACAGACATGTCAGCAAGGGAATGAGATGGAGAATTGAAATGGGTGGCCACTGGGAGATCCACGCTATTGTGGTGGATAGAGCTGAGGTGCTCATCAAAGCAATCTCCCAGTCTGCGTCCAGTCTCTCCGATGGAGAGGCAACCACAACAGGAGCGTCAATGTCTGGTAAAATTTTTGTTGGATACAGACCATCAAATCTGGGCATCTGGATCTGCCGATGGAGATTTGAGGGTGTGTACCAGTGAAGACTCCTTTGATGTCAGCTCCCTCCCTCCACCATCAGTTCAGGGGGCTGAAGGCAAGGGGCAAGCTTTCCAATGTGCCAGAATCAATTCTCTCTGAATAAGGACTTTACGGTGCATTTCCCACAAATGCGGAGGAAGGTATAGAAATTGGTACAATTACAAATTTAAAAAGACATTTGGTCAGATAGAATGGGGTTGGGTGATTCTGGGACAAATGCAGTCAAAAGGGACGATCCCAGAATGCCATCTTGGTCAGCATGGGCGATGACAGCAATTCCACTGTTGATAGGGTTGTCCTCTCAGATGTAGATGAAGAAATTATTCTTTACAGTGGAGAAGAGTGAGGAGTGATCATCATAAGAATGTGTGAAGAGACTGACAGAATGGGCACACAGTTATTTCCACAAGTTTACGTGAGAGAATATTGATTGATAGGTCCTGGTGACAAGGCTAGGAGGCGATCATTTCGAATAAAGTTCTTTTCACAGTGGCTGGCGAATCTCTGGAATTGTCTCCTCCAGAGGATTGAAATCTTCGGGATTTTGAAAAAGGGTGTTATGAGTCCCCGTTTCATTGAGTGTCAGTATCACTGACTATTCTTGGCTGCAACCATTCACAACTGTGGAAAGACTGGTTGGCAACACCTTGTACAGACTATACACAAAGTTGATACTCTGGAGGAAGAGAAAGAGCATTTGTTGCTTTAGCCAGGGGCACAGGTGGTGAGTGGGACACTGGAGGAAATAGTGACCACCAGCCATCTCATGGAAAACTGGGGTGGACTGACTGTGCGTGAAATGGACAATTCGGCTGATTCTCCCCGTCAGGGGAATTACTGAACCACACTGTGACCAAAGGAAAGGTCACTTCGACTGTCCCATACCTGGGTTTTAGAAGCGAGGAGAATTCCTGCATCAGATTGTGACCAATGGCCATTTTGATTGACCCGAACCTGGGTTGTGGAAGCCTCGAGGAAGTCACAGGTTTTGTTTCCCCAACACAAGAAAAAGGGGAGTTGCGACAACCAATCATCCAAAAGGATATTTCTCAGCAAGAAACTCAACACGCGAGTTTTCTGCAGTCAGGTCTTTCCCACCTTCTTTGTGATTACTTCTGGGCATCAGGTTAACAGTCTGCGTTTTAACACAGGATTTCTAAGACTGAACTTTGGAATGACTTTCCAGAATTGTACCTAAGCTGTAACGATTTGGGTACCCCCACCCCCCCAACCCACATACATCTTTGCGCATAGTTTGGGTTAATTTAATTAATGTGTTATATTATTTTTAGTTATTATTAAATATATTGTCTTAAAAGAAGCCAATATGACTGTCTTGGTGAATTTCTTTTGCTGCTGGTCTGTGATGTAACAAATGGAAGTGGTCAGGGTTTGAAAGATGAGGGGATCAAAGGCCCTGGGGAACTGTTGCTGAAGAAGACACGAACCTATGATCGTATTGATTTAGGGGAGGGATTCAAGGGGCTGAATGGCATTTTGCTGCTCCTTGCTGCCATACCTTGATGAAGGGCTCAAGCCCGAAACATCAGTTCTGTATTATTTTATCGTGGCTATATAAAGAGCACTATTCGACCTGCTGAATTTCTCCAGCACTGTGCTTTAACTTTTTTGCCTTAACTACATTCTGGTTTCCGACCTTGAACATGTCCGGTGATAACAGCTCATTTCATTGTTTCTTTCATAGTTTATTTGTAAAAATAACACTTACATTTCTTATTCACAGACCCTCCCAAAGCATTTCACAGGTAATAAAGCCCTTCTGATGGGATGACTACTGTTGCAACTAATGAAATAAACAGCCTTTCAACATGAGATTTTGTTTTCCTATGTCTGTTATTTTAATTCACAGATTTCATGAGCCATGGAAAATAATTATGTCTCATGAGTCTGATGCAAGCAGTGATGCAGCTGGTGATAACAGGCCAAGAGGCAGCAACAAGCCTGAGGTCAGCTATTCGAATCCCATCATTCACCCTGTTCTTCAGTCATGAGAGGGCTGTGTGTGCGTGTGTGCAGGTGTGTGGGTGGGGGTGTGTGTGCATTTGTGGGTATGTGTGGGTGCATGTGCATGGGGGTGTGTGTGTGTGTGTATGTGTTTGGGTATGTGTGTGCACGTGGGGGGTGCATATGTGTTTGTGTGTGGGGGTGCGCATGTGTATGCATGTGCATGTGTGTGTGGGTGGGGGTGTGTGTGCGTGAATGTGTTTGTGTGCGTGTGGTGTGTGGGTGGGGGTGTGTGTGCATTTGTGGGTATGTGTGGGTGCATGTGCATGGGGGTGTGTGTCTGTGTATGTGTTTGGGTATGTGTGTGCACGTGGGGGGTGCATATGTGTTTGTGTGTGGGGGTGCACATGTATATGCATGTGCATGTGTGTGGGGGTGTGTGTGCGTGAATGTGTGTGTGCGTGTGGTGTGTATGCGGGTGTGTGTGTGTGCGCGCATGTGTGTTTTTGGGTGGGTTTTTGTGCAGTGTGTATGTTGAAGAATAGGTTTTTTTTTGTGCGTGTAAGTTATGTCTTCAACATTGAATAACAGGGTTTAAAATAAAAACTTCCTTGAATTTAATAACAACCTGCAAAGGGAGTTTTGTGCTGGGTCTTGCAGGTCAGACATTGATGTGGTTTCCCCACGTACAGCAGCATAGCAGGTAGTGCCACTGCCTGACAGATCAAGGGACCTGTCTCCAATCCTGGTGGCTGTCCATGTGGAGTTTGCATACTGTCTGCCTGACCGCAAGGAATTCCTCCAGGTGCTCTGGCTTCCTCCCACATCCCAAAGATATGGCAGGTTGGAGACCCTTGTAAATTGCCCTTTGTACGTCGATGAGTGAACCAGGTGACGGTTCTGTGGGGAGAATAATGAAAGAGGGCAAGGGTAACTTGGTGGTTGATGGTAGGTTAGGACAGTGGGGGCTGTTTCAATCCATGCCATCTTAATCTGCGTGCAAATCACACGATCGTCAAAACACACAAAACTAGGTGTGTAAGCTCGAATAGCCTCACCTGTAACTTTGGGTATTCCCTGCAGCCGAGGAACTGGTAACGCTACAATGACACCCAGGTTGGTTCCGACCAACAGTAATCCATGGCAGGTGAGAAGACTGGTTACCGTGATTCGCTGTTGACCTGGAATTTCAAACAAAGCGCACACACCATGTTAAAGCCTAGAGAAGCGAGCGATCCCCATCATCTCCCTCAATTACAATGTGACGCCGCTTCAGACAGATCACAGTGCTTGAAGGGAGAATGAAAGGTACTAAAGAACCACACTCCCTCTTTATTAGCCACCAGTAGAATATCTGCAGGAGATTCTTGCAATCCTGGAGCTCATTGAATCATATCCATCTTATTTTGTCAATTCTCATATTCTCTTTTATTTTGTTACTGTGTTCCAATCGGAGTTTCATAGATTTCATATGTGACCCCCCATTTGAATTCAAGTTCCTTAACCTCTGACTGTACATATACAACCAGTCGAAACTGCGCTTCTTCGGACCCTGGTGGGCACACAATTTCTGGGAATGGTGGACTCCCTAGGGGATCATGGGTGTGACTGATGATGAAAGTCATATTTTAATTTGATGTGAAACACAGTGTAATAGAAAGGCAGTCATGATTACTGCTTCTCATGGGGTTTTGGTGCATGTTAATGTAGCTGTGTGTGCGTTTTGTGTCTTGAGATACTGTAGTTTTAAATAAAGTTTGTATGTGTAAAAATAAATGGTGCACACCCATACACAACACATAATAATCACATGTACACATAAAGATACAAAATAAATATACATTAATATTTTGATATAATTTACTCGTTTCCTTCATAAGAGACCCAAGGTGACAGGACACCGTTCCTGAATCTCGCAGCCTGCGGGAATAAGCTATTTCCTAGCCAGGCAGTCCGGATTTTGATGCTCTTGTACCTCCTTCCTGCTGGGTAGTGAGTCAAATTTCCTGTGATGGATGGCAAGGGCCCTCGATGATTCTTTGAGCTCTATTTAAGCAACTCGTCCAGCATGTTGTGGAGTGGAAGGGATGGGGTGGGGGGGAGGGGGTTGGGGGAGGGATTTGCAGCACAGGTAGTAAAACCAAACTTGCTCACTTCCCAGAAACCTGATGCAGCAGCAATGGGGCAGGTCAAGGAAAACACTGAAGATGTCTAAACAACACAAGAGAGGAACTTGTTCAGACAATAAACCAAACAGATGTACACAAGTATGATGGTTGCTTTATGTTGTGAGAACTTTGCTGTCTCTTCATGTCAGCGTTCAATTAAAACTTCAGAAAGGACAGTCACAGCAGGCAAGTCTGCAGGTGAATTGAAAATTCGGTGCGATCCCTTGGCTTAAAAGTAACCCAGTTATTGGGATCTGGGCTCCGCCGCGTTCGCTGGGGCTTCTCCTGATTGGGGCTGAAGAGAAGGCTTCAGGCAGAGGTGCGGAACAAGAGAACAGGTGGAAAGGTCAGGGAAGCACATGGCAACATGCAACAGTCGGAGCTCCCCCAGGAAACGGGCACAGAGTCGTGGGAAGGAAGGAAAACAAGCAGTGACGTCATGCAACCTACACAGATTAATGGGGAGGAAGTGCTGTCTTAAAGCAATTGAGGGTGGATAAATCCCCAGGGCCTGACAAGATATTCCCTTGGACCTTGAGGGAGGCAAGTGTAGAAATTGCAGGGGCTCTGGCAGAAATATTTAAAATGTCCTTAGCCATGGGCAAGGTGCCAGATGAATGGAGGGTAGCTCATGTTATTCCATTGTTTAAAAAAATTAACCCTGGAAATTATAGGCTAGTGAGCCTGACATTAGTGGAATGTAAATTATTGGAAGGTGTTCTAAGAGATTGGATATACAATAATTTGGATAGCCAAGGACTGATTAGGGATAGTCAGCATTTTTTTGTGCCTGATAGGTTGTGTTTAACCAATCTTATAGAGCTTTTCGTGGAGGTGACAATGAAAGTTGATGAAGGCAAGGCTGTGGATGTTGTCTATGTGGACTTTAGAAAGGCCTTTGACAAGGTCCTGAATGGAAGGTTCAGATGTTAAATTTTCATGGTGCAGTAGTAAACTGGGTTTGACAATGGTTGAATGGGAGAAGTCAGAGAGAAATGGTGGACAATTGCTTCTCAGATTGGAAGCCTGTGACAAGTGGTGTGCCTCAGGGATTGGTTCTGGGACCATTGTTGTTTGTCATCTATATCAAGGATCTGGATGATAAGGTGGTAAATTGGATCAGCAAGTTTGCAGATGACACTAAGATTGGAGGCATTTTCGACAGCAAAGAAAGTTTTCAAAGCTTGCAGAGGGATCTGGACCAGCTGGTAAAATGGGCCAGAAAATGGCAGATGAAATTTAATGCAGACAAGTGTGAGGTGTTGCATTTTGGAAGGACAAACCAAGAAAGGACATACATGGTAAATGGTAGGACACTGAGGCGTGTGGTAGAAGAATCTGGGAATACAGATAAATAATTCCCTAAAAGTGGTGTCTCAGATGGATAGGGTTTTAAAGAGATCTTTTGGCATATTGGCCTTCATAAATCAAAGTCTTGAGTACAGGAGCTGGGATATTATGTTAAAGTTGTACATTGGTGAGGTCAAATTTGGAGTATTGGGTGCAGTTTTAGTCGCCTAACTACAGGAAAGGTATCAATAAGATGGAAAGAGTGCAGAAAAGATTTACTAGGATGTTGCCTAGACTTCAGGAACTGAGTTATAGGGAAAGGTTAAATAGGTTAGGACTTTATTCCCTGCAGCGTAGAAGAACGAGGAGAGATTTCATAGAGATATTTAAAATTATGAGGGGGATCGACAGAGTAAATGTAGATAGGCTTTTTCCACTGAGGGTAGGCGAGATACAAACCAGAGGACATAGGTTAAGAGTGAAAGGGGAAAAGTTTAGGGAAACCTCTTCACACAGAGAGTGGTCGAGGTATGGAATGAGCTTCCAGCTGAAGTGGTGAATGCAGGCTCAATTTTAAATAATTTAATAAGAATTTGGACAGGTACATGGATGGGAGAGATATGGGCAGGGTGCAGGTCAATGGGACTAGGAAAAAAATGATTTGGCACAGAGTTGAGGGGCCAGAGGCCTGTTTCTGTGCTGGAATATTCTATGGATCTATGGCTCTATAGACTTACCTGCTCTCAAATAGTACCTGCTGTGTGGGGCAAGTTCAAAACATTGTGACCCAGATCTGGGGACATTGAAAATTGGAAGCAAAATTCAATTTTTAATTAAAAAAAATGTAGATATACAGCATGGTAACAGGCCATTATGGTCCACGAGTCCATGCCACCAATTTACACCCAATTAAACTACAACCCTGGTATGTTTTGAAGGGTGGGAGGAAACCAGAGACCCTGGGGAAAACCCATGCAGACACGGGGAGAACATACAAACTCCTTGCAAACAGTCCCGATCGCTAGCGCTGTAAGGGTGTTATGCTAAGCGCTACACCAATCGCTCCACCCTCTTGTTCATCATCAGGAAGATTTATCTTTTCAGTTATCCTCTTGGGAAATTGTGTGTCAGCCCATTGCCTGAAAACCACCCCAGTAAACTCTCTCTCTTTCTGATGATCAGTCTTGGTGTGACATGTGGCCAGGGACATTCTTCCCACTTCCCCACTTTTCAAGTTCAAGTTTATTATCATCTGACTATATATTTACAACCAGATGAAACAGCGTTTCTCTGGACAAAGGTGCACGCCACATACACACAATACACGGCACATAAATATCACATATATGCACACACACAATACACAGGACATGTATATCACATATATACATAAAGATATCATTTAAAATAAAGATACATAAATATTTTGCGGTGATATACTCGGTTACAAGATACTGTTCATCAATCTCTCAGCCTGCGAGATGAAGCTATTTCCCTGCCAGGCCGTCCTGATT
This sequence comes from Narcine bancroftii, assembly GCF_036971445.1. Lineage (NCBI taxonomy): Eukaryota > Metazoa > Chordata > Chondrichthyes > Torpediniformes > Narcinidae > Narcine > Narcine bancroftii. The sequence goes on along the minus strand of NC_091474.1, from coordinate 66,026,208 downwards.
TTGATGTTCCCCCTGTCCCTCCTTCCTGATGGTCGTGGGTCAGAGTTACTGTGTGAAAAGATGGAAGTGGTCTTCAATAATTCTTTGAGCCCTATTTAAGCAATGCGACTGTTAAATGTCATCAGTAGAGGAAATGGAGACCCCAGTGATCGTCTCAGTCATTTTGCTGATCCTCTGTATTGACTTCAGGTCCAATGCTTTGCAGTTATCATCCCACACAGTGATGCAGCCAGACAGGACATTCTCACTTGTGCTCCTGTAAAATGTTGCCAAGATAGGGGCTGGTGGCCTGGCCCTCCTCAACCTCCATAGGAAGTGCAAACCATGCTGCACCTTTCTGACTAATGAGAAGGTGCTGTGGGTCCAAGCATGTCATTCGTTATGTGCACATCAAGGAACTTTGTGTTCTCTGCTCTCTCCACAACAGAGCCATTGACGTGTAATGGAGAGTGGCTGACCTTCATTCTCCTGAAGTCCACAATCATCTCTTTTGTCTCGTTCTCGCGCCACTTGACGAGCCTCCCAACCTCCTCTTTGCAAGCCGACTCATCATTAGTGTCGAAGAGAAAAAACTACTGTCGTATCATCCGCAAAACTCAACGAATCTGAATTGAATCCAGCAGTGCAGTCATCCGTTTGTAGCAAGAACAGTGGTGGGCTGAGCGCACAGCCCTGAGGCACGCCACTGCTCGGCGTGATGGGGCTTGAGGTTTTGCTGCCAACCTGGATGACTGTGGTCTTTGGTCAAGAAGTCCAGGATCGACTTTGTCAGTGAGAGCATCGAGTTCGTGAGCAGGGATTATGCAGGATGTTGGTGAGACCAGACTTGAAGTATGGTGTGCAGTGCTAGTCACCCAACTGTAGGAAGATGTTATTAGTTGGAAAGGATGCAGAAAATTCACAAGTGTTACTGTGACTGGACGCTCAAGAAGCTGGATAGGTTGGAATTTTTTCTCTCTGCAGCACAGGAGACAAAGGAGATTTATAGAATCATGAGGGGCATGAAAAAATATCAAAGCCTTTTCTTTCTAAAACTAGAGGGTATAGATTTAAGGTGAAAGGGGAAAGATTTAAAAGGGACCTGAGGGACTGATTCATCAGAAAGGGTGGTGGGTATGTGGATTGCGCTGCCAGAGGAAGTGGTAGAGGCAGGGACAATTGTCACATTCAAGAGATGTTTGGGCAGGTACGTGGAGCAGAAAGGTTCAAGGGGTGTGGGCATCTGGGACCACCTTGGCTGCATGGACAAGTTGGGCTGAAGGGCCTGTTCCCCATGCTGTGGAACTCTCTGGTTCTCCACCAAACACGCTCCCTTTTCTGGGAAGGGTTATGAGAAGTGACCTGGGGCATCTTTCTGGGAGGTGCGCAAGAACAGGAATTACCCTGAACGTGGGCAGGCAAAAGCAAGCAGATTCTGACTGCTCAACTACTGGCCGCTGTTCAAAAAAAATCGAACCAGGAAATTGATTGTGGGATTTGTGCCAGTCTCAGAAGAAAATACTACTCAGTTCTTGCATTTTGTCATGCCATCAGCCTTCAGTAGGTTACCCCAGCAGCAGGCAACTGTCTGGTTAACATTAACACTACAGGCCACTTAATATCCTGCTTGGACTGCAAATGCAAAGAGGCTTCCCTCTTCAATGAGGGGAAGACACAGAGAACACAACCTGATGATCAAATTCAAAACCAATCTCTGGAGACAGATAATCGTAATAAAAATAAATTGTTTTGTTGGGTAGATTTAAAGCGGAGTTTTAAATAAGACTGAATGAGTGCAGAAATTTACTAGGATGTTCCTGGGACTTGAGGAACGGAGTTGCAGGGATAGGTTAAATAGCTCAGGACTTTATTCCTCAGAGTGTCAATGAATGAAGGGAGATTTGATAGAGGCAAACAAAATTGTGAGAGGTATAGAAAGAGTAAATGCAAGCAGGGATTTTCCACTGAGATTAGATGAGGCAAGAACTAGAGGACATGGGTTAAGGGTGAAAGGGGAAATGTTTGAAGGGGATATTATGGGGGATCTGTTACACACAGAGGGTGGTGAGCAGGTGGAATGGGCTGTTAACTGAAGTGGTGAATGTGCACTTAATTTCAACATTGATGGGAGGGACATGGATAGGAGGGGCATGGATGGGAGGGACATGGATGGGAAGGGCACGGATGGGAAGGGTATGGTTCAGGTCAGTGGGACTAGGCAGTTTGAGCAGCAGACTAGATGGGCCAAAAGACTTGTTTTTGTGCTGCAATGTTATGCGGTTCTATGGTTGATAGGTTTTTGATTAGTGAGAGTCTCAGAGGTTATGAGGTGAGGGCAAGAGAATGGCATCGAGAGGAAAGATACATCAGCCGTGATTTGAATGGTGGGGCAGACGCAATGACCCAAATGATCTAATTCTGCACCAATGTCTTGTGGTCTCATGTTAGAGAAAAAAGCTGAGAAGTTGGATGGGGGGAGGTCCAGAGCTGCAGGACATTGGACAGAGGGATACAGAAGAAGAGAGATTTGGGGGAGGGGGTTAACGGAAATTGGAGGTTGACGTCAGTTGGAGAGTGCCCAGATAGAATACAAAGTGTTATTCCTCCAATTTGCAAGTGGCCTTGGCTTGGCAGTGAATGAGGCCATGGAATTAAGAATAGTTGGCCACTTGGGGATACTTGGTGTTGCAGCAAACAGAGGTAAAGTGATCAGCGAAGTGCTCTCCCAGTCTGTGCCTGGTGTCCCTGACATATGTGCTTCACTTGGAAGGACTGGTTAGGGCCCCAGATAGTGGTGAGGGAGGAGGACGAGCAGGCCTACCATTTGTTTGAACTCCACTCTCCTTTTGATCGGCAGGGACATGGCTCCCGGCCAGACTCGCCTCTCAGTTATGTCTCAACCTGCGGACATTTTTCCAGCTGTCTTATAGGAAATGGGAAAAAACATGAAGGACGACTCGGCTGTCACCATGGGTGGGGACAAAACACTGTAGTCCTCCAAGGCTGGGTCTGGTTTCCATGGGAACAAAACTCAGGGCTGAGCAAAGGTCTTGAGCAATGAGCAGCAGCAATTGTTGATGCCATGAATGCAGGGAATGACGAGGTACATGAAGCCACATGTGATGATTGGGTTATGAAGGCCACATACATCCCGAGGAAGGATCAAACTTGAAAAGTTTCCAAACAAATACAGAAGGGCTGCGAGAAGCTGGGAACAGAATTGTGCTTTACCTTCAAGCTCATACAGGAAGAAAGAAATAGGCTCATAATTGGAGCACTGGAAGAGAAAGCAGTTGAAACGTCCTCGTGAATTTTTTTGTAATACTTCCCAGACACGCGCTAAATGGAGCCGCGCAGTGAGTGTGATGCTATTATAGTGCCGGCGCCCTGGATTCGTATCTGCCGTTGCCTGTACATTGTCCCCGTGACCCACGTGGGTTTTCTTCAGGTTCCCCCTACGTTTGGAGGATGTACAGGGGTTTATCAGTCGCGTGGGTGTATTTGAGCCGTGGGCTGGAAGACCTGGAACCATGCTACATTTTAAAAGGTATCCCTCAACTAGCCTTAGCCAGAGCCAATTGATGGGTCCAAGATACAATTGTTGTCCATGGGGTGAAGTTATCTACGTATTGGCGCAGTCCCTATGTCCTTACATTGCATAAGTAACTCCAGCTTGACGTGCAGTTCTCACAATTTCCCCCACTATGAACGTTAAAAAAATAAGTCGTCAAAAGCACCAAAAGTTGGTGAAACTCTTGGAAAAGAATTGGCATCTGGATGGAAGAAAAATGGAGTATGACGGGTGTGAGGTCAGGAAGGCTGGCACAACATGCTGGGCTGAAGGGCCTGTACTGTGCTGCAATGTTCTATGTCCTACAATGGAGTGCAAGGGCTGAAATAAGCTGAACTCAACAGGAAACTGCCCAGGCTTCACAATGCAAAGGATGTTTGCAAGGCAGGAAACATCTGCGATCAAAGCCACAATATTTGTTCGTCTGCAGTCTAGGGGGGAGGGGGGGAATATGAAGGAAGCATCTGAGAATTCACTTCTGAGATCAAATGTTACTCCACTGAGACCCACTGGGTTATCTTGTTTTGGATTTTGACCTGTCTTCAACATCTCTCCCAAACAGTTACAGATCAGACCATTTCATATTTCCCATAACTCCAAACAATAGGACAGTGATGCCAAATGAGTGAATGAACCAGGCTGCAGATGTTGCGCTTGTCGTAAATGCACCTAGGAAAGAATCTTCTCTGCACCCCTTGTAGCTTGGTGTTTGTCCAGGGATTCAGTCACCAATGTCGTGCAGGACATTGGCTTCTGCACCTTCGTTCCATTCCATAACTCCCCCCACCAGATGACATCAACACAACTGCAACACCCAAAATGTGTCTCCAGACGACACTGAGAAGCAACAGTTCTCGTTTGTGCCGAGAGCAACCAGCTGTACCTCAGCACATTCTCCAGATACCGGCCCAGCGCCAATGGTGGATTAATCATTAGGCTGAAGCCTAGGGGCCCGGAAGGTAAAGGGGGCCCATCACAACCACTGGTACACCAACGTAACCACTTGCCAATATTGGCTCGCATTAGTCCTGGGTCCAGCTGCCAATCAAGGCTCACGGAAGTACCGCATTCACCTGTTGATCAGCAGCTCGGCCCCATGCATCCATTCAGGCTCCACCGGTCCCAGTGCTGCCTGTCCATCACTGTTTGTATATGTGCGCCAGTCTGAGGTCTTCCTCCTGCAGTAGACCTCGGCTCATGCAGTGTCACTCAACGGGAGGTTTACCTTTCTTAAAAAAAAGACTCTCTCCGTGTTATTTTGTATCGAGACTTTTTTTTTTAGAACTGATTTTATTTATCCTTTTGTAACTAACAGACATTTCAAATGATTTGGGGTGGACAGACGAGTTCTGTAAGGTAGTGCATTTAACACAAAGCATGTTGATCCAAGCACTGGATTGGTGGATATAAATTGGTTTATATCTACACAATGGCAGCAGCCATAATACACCGGTCGGCTGTCTTTTTACAGACTGTCCCACTTAAAACATTAATTATTTAAACCCTAACCCGTTCCACCCGATCGCAGCAACTTCCCAATTTCAAATTAACAACAGTAAATGAACAGGTAAAGTTTTGTTTGATTTTAATGAAGTTTTTCCTCCAAAGTGGTGTATTCTCAGCACATTCCTCGTGGATAAATTTAGAATATGTGAGGACATCACGCCCAAAGCCTAATAAATGGAACCATTTCACTTTATTCTATTCAGTAGAGGGTGGGAGCCCAGGGGCATGGTCAGGAGGGGCCTTGGGCCCGGATGGTAGTTAATCTGCCACTGGCCAGCATGGACTCACGGAGACACGCAAGTACACCATCCCAGGTCTGGCCAATGGAGTCAGGATTACGGTCAATCCAGGCTGTGGTGACTCTCCGCCACAACTCAGTGATATGGAGGCTGTGGAGCTCCACAGCACGGAGACATGTTCACCCGCCAAACTTTGTCCATACTGGCCAAGGTGATCCCACATCTTATTGATATCCTTCCTATCGTTAGGTGACCAAAACTGCACACAATACTCCTATAAACCCAACGACCTTCCAGTGTGAAAATATTGTCCATTTTACAGCACGGCTGGCGTAGCGGTTAGCACAACACCTGTGATCGGGACCGGGGTTCAAATCCCGCGCTGTCTATGAGATGTTTGTACATTCCCCTTGTGTCTGTGTAGGTCTTTCCGGGGGCTCCTGTTTCCTCCCATTTTTCAAAACGTTCTGGGGGTTGTAGATTAATTGGGTGTAAAATGTGCATCACGGACTCATGGCCCAAAAGAGCCTGTTACCGTGCTGTATGTCTAAATTTTAAAAAAATCTCATCCCTATTGCTTTAAATCCCTGCTGTTTGAGACCCCCCACTGGCTGGTGAAAAGACCTTCCCCATGCCCTTCATGATATTATATATAAATTCAATCTGTTCTGTAAGTCAAGCCTTTAACTCCTGGTAATATTGTCATGAATCTTTTCTTCTCTCTTTCCAGCCCAGTGCCTTCCTGCCCCTGGGTGACCAGAACCAATCACAGTACTCCAAGCGTGGTCTCACCACTGTCCTGCACAGCCGCAGTAAGACATTGCATCTCTTAAACTTAGCATCCTGATCAAGGAAGGCAAACATGCCAGACACCTTCACTACCATCTCTACCTGAGCCACCACCAGCCTATGTGGCACATGGACCTATGTGCCTGCACTCCCAAGAGTCTTTGTTTTGCAACACTCTCCAAAGCCCTCCTGTTCAATGCACCCCAGTTTCACTCAGCAAAGTGCAGCACTGCACTTGTCTGAGTGAAATTCCATCTGCCATTCCTTGGCCCACTTTCCCTCATCAAGATATTGTTATAATCTCAGGTAGCCTTCTCTCAGTTCACAAGGCCACCAATCTTGACGCCATCGGCAAACTTAGTAACAAGGCCAATTACATCTTCATCCAAGTCATTGATACAGATGGCAAACATCAGTGGACCCAACACTGATCCCTGCAGCACAGCACTGGTCATAGGCCACCAATCTGAGTGACACCTCTCCATTGCCAGTCTCCGATTCTTACTTTCAAGCCAATTATGTACCCGTTGGCCAGCTCATCCTGGATCCCATGCGATCTGAACATCCAGATGAGCTTATCATGTGGGACCTTGTCAAAAGTGATGACTATCAATCTGTGCCTGTCAATCTTCTGGGTCTCCTCCTCAAAAATCTCAGTCCAATTGGTGAGCACACACAAAGTCATAATGGCTACCTCTAACAAGTTCTTGCCTTTCCAAATACAGGTAGATCCTGTCTCTCAACATCCCTCTCAAGCAGGGGGTCGTGGCCATGCTAATGAGCTGAGCAGAAGCATTTTGAAAGAGCCCTCCACAAAAAGTATTAAAAACATGGTTTAAAAGTTCAAAAACCAAAATTTTATCATCAACAATAAACAAAGCAAGTGCTAAACGACTAAGGCGACCAAGAACAAAAACTGAAAAAGTGACAGCTCAGCCAGGAACATCGAGTGGAAGCCTGATGAGGAGTGACTCAGACAGGGCCTTGGGACTGGTTGAAGCCAGCAAAGCTGGGGAGTCGGCCCATGATATAACCACCACCCTGAACATATTGGAAACATTATGCAGTTTTACGAGTATGGAATCAGTGATGAGAGATACATCAGAGACGTTAAAAGAAATTAAAGAAGTTGTGCAAGACTTAAATGAATGGATAAGTTATTCAGAGGCTGAGCTGGATAAAACAAAAAATAGGCTTAAGGCACTAGAAGAAAAAGCAAAAATATGGGACACAGAAAAGAAAGGATTGATGGACAAGATCGACCATATGGAAAATTTCAGCAGACGGAACAACGTAAGAATCATTGGACTGAGAACAGGACTACAAGAAGAATACAGAATACTGGAGAATAAAAAGCTAAGATACAATACAAACATACAGGACAGAAAAAGCTCTATTAAAAACTAAACAACAATACTGAGTTGGGTAAATGGGCACACAAAGTATTAGCTTGGCAGATTAAAAGAGGAGTCATCAAGAATGATAAATATTATAAAAACAGAAACAAACACTCTAGTATATAACCAAAAAAATAACACTTTTATACAACATTACACTAAATTATACAAATCAGAATTACTAGGAGATGAGAATAAAATGGAAGAAGTTTTGCTGAATGTCAAACTCCAAGGCTGGAAGAGAGAGAAAGGACAGAATTAGATACTTCCTTCACAAGGGAAGAAATCAAAAAGGCCCTGGGCACCCTACAGGCTAATAAATCACTGGGAGAGAATGAATTTCGACCTGAGCTTTATAGACAATTTAAAGAATTATTAATGCCTGTTTTAATGGATGTCCTGGACCAAGCAGTAGAAATACAGACTCTCCTGGAGTCATAGAAACATAGAAAATAGGTGCAGGAGTAGGCCATTTGGCCCTTCAAGCCTACACCACCATTCAATATGATCATAGCTGATCAGTACCTGGTTCCTGCCTTCTCCCCATACCCCCTGATCCCCTTTGTCACAAGGGCGAAATCTAACCTACTTTTAAATATTGACAATGAACTGGCCTCAACTACTTCCTGTGACAAAGAATTCCACAGATCCACCACTTACTGAGAGAATAAATTTTTCCTCATCTCAGTCCTAAAAACCTTCCCCTTTATCCCAAAATGTGATCCCTGGTTCTAGTTTTTCCTAGCATTGGAAACAACCTACCTGCGTCTAGTCTGTCTAAACCCTTAAGAATTTTATATGTTTCTATTAGATCCCCCCTCAATCTTCTAAATTCCAGAGAATTGCCTAGTCTATCCAAACCTTTCTCCATGTGCAAATCTTTCCATCCCTGGTATCAGTCTAGTGAACCTTCTCTTCACCCTGTTTGACGGCCACATATTCCTCAGATATTCTTCCTCAGATAAGGAGACCAAAACTGCACACAGTACTCCAGATGTGGTCTCATCGAGGCCCTGTACAGCCATAGCAGGATCACTGTACTCCTGTACTCAAATCCTCTTGCTATGAATACCAACATAGCATTCGCCTTCCTCACCGCCTGCTGCACTTGCACGCCCACTTTCAGTGACTGATGCACAGCAACACCCAAGTTTCTCTGCATCTCCCCTTTTCCTAAACAGATACCATTTAGATAATAGTCCTCTTTCCTGTTCTTACCTCCAAAGTGGATAACCTCACATTTATCCATATTATATTGCATCTGCCACGTCCTGGCCCACTCGCCAAATCACTCTGCACCCTCCTAGCGTCCTCAACACAGCCAACCCCGCTAGCCAACTTTGTGTCATCTGCAAATTTTGAGATATTACTATCTATTCCCACATCTAAGTCATTGATATATATTGTAAACAACTGTGGCCCCAGCACAGAACCCTGCGGTACCCCACTAGTCACTGGCTGCTATTCCGAAAAGAACCCATTTATATCTACACTTTGCTTCCTGTCCATCAACCAATTCTCTATCCAGCTTAATACCATACCTCCTATACCATGCTTTTCAAGTTTGTACACTGTCTTCTGTATGGAACCTTATCAAATGCCTTAATATAATCCAGATATACCACATCCACTGATCCCCCCCCCCTTCCACTCAGACATAATTTTCCCTTCACAAAACCATGCTGACTCTGTCCGATGATGCTACTACTCTCCAGATGTACTGTGATTGCATCTTTAATAACTGATTCTAGCACCTTCCCTACGACCAATGTCAGGCTAACTGGTCTGTAGTTTCCCTGTTTCTCTCTCCCTCCCTTCTTAAAGAGTGGGGTTACGTTGGCCAGCCTCCAATCCTCAGGAACCAATCCAGTATCTAAGGAGGTTTGAAAAATTATCACTAATGCATCCACTTGTTCCTGGGCAGAACTTCCTTCAGCACTCTTGGATGCAGACCATCCGGCCCTGGGGATTTATCCGCCTTTAATCCCTGCAATTTAACTAATACAACCTCTCAACTTACAATTATTTCCTTTATACCCTCCCTCACAATAGATCCCCGATTCTCAACAATTTCCTGAAGATTAATTATGTCTTCCTTGGTGAGGACAGAACTAAAGTAGTCATTCAGACTGTCTGCCATACCCTTGTTCCCCATGATTAACTCACCCGTTTCTGTCTGCAACAGACCCACATTTGTCTTAACCAACCTCTTTCTCTTAACATTTCTATAACAACTTTTACAGTCGTTTTTTATGTTCCCTGCAAGCTTCCTCTCATAATCTCTTTTACCTTTCCTAATTAATCCTTTTGTCCTCTTCTGCAAAACTCTGAATTTCTCCCAATCATCAGGAATATTAATTTTTTTGGCTAATTTATATGCTGCTTCTTTGGATTTGAATCTCTCTCTGATTTCCCTTGTTAGCCACGGATGCGCTACCCTCCTTGATTTATTCTTTTTCCAAACTGGAATGTACATTTGTTGTACCTGCTCCAATCTATCCTTAAATGATTGCCATTGCATTTCTACCGTTAGTCCTTTAAGTACCATCTGCCAATCTATTTTACCCAATTCACATCTCAACCACGATTATTACAGTGTTACCAAAAAAGAATAGTGACCCACAAAAAACTTTGTCATGCAGACCAACATTCCTGTTAAATGCTGATTATAAGATACTAGAGAATGCATTGGCAATTGGTTAAGACAATACTTGCCAAAACTGATTACACATGGACCAAGCAGCATTTTTTAAAGGAAGACAATAGTCCAGGAAGATTATTTAATATAATACACATGGCTAAATCTGAACAAAATCCAAGTATTACAGACTCCCTGGGCGCAGATAAAGCACTCGTCTGTTTGGAATAGTCCTTTTTATTTAAAACACTGTAAAATATGGTATAGGCTGAACATTTATAAATTGGATAAAACCTTAATACCATAAACCATTCTTACAGAATATAGCTATGTTTTTGGGAGATAAATTGGGGCAGTTTTTTTTTAGTGTATGTCACATACAAACACTATAAAACGGATTTTATATAAATTCTGGAGCTCTGCTAATGCTAGACATATTGGCTCCACAGCCTTTGCAAAAGCTTTGGAGAGTGCCCAAAAGACTTCACTAATGGATTGTTGTTTACAAAAAGGCAACAGATGAAAGAGCTTGTTGGAGCCACGTGCTGTCTGGAGTGGAACTTGCTCTTTTAGGAGGGTCATGTGGTTTTACAAACAGAGAGAGTCAAACAGGCTAGCAGCAACTGGGACTGGAACAGGACAAGCTGGCAAGCTTGTGGAAAACTCCATTTGGAAGACGGGTTGTGAGTGCTTAGTTCAGCCTTGTCAAAGCCCTTGTGGTTCATGCAATGTTTCACTTGAAATAAGTGAAACAAAAAGGCACTCTGTGGTGACCTGAAAGAAGGAGGTTATCATCTAGAGAACCCTGAGGGGGCAAGTTTTGTCAGAAAGACACTGAAGTGGCTGATGGAAGCAAATCAGTTGTTGGGTGTCCTGGAACAACAACAAATCTCTCTCTGGAAACCGACAAAAACCTTGCTGAGTTGTAACCATTTACCTTTCAAGCACCAAAGCCTGGTGAATTTTATAAATGTTAAATTCTGTGCACAGTAGAAGAATTGCCTGCAACCAGTGAACTTGGACGAATGAAAAGTGTGACTGGACTGTGAATCTGAACTTACACGCACATTACATACACATGTGCTTAGAATTAGAAGGGGATTGTTAGGGTTGTTAAGTCAATAGTGATAAGTTAAAGTGTGATTCTGTTTTCATTTTTAAAGATAATTAAAAGCAACTTTTGTTTAAGTCACCATTTGTCTCGGTGAATAACTATTGCTGCTGGGTTTTGGGGTCCTCTGGGCTCGTAACACCACAAACTAAAATAATAACAAATAATCAGATGCCGGCAGTGTCCACTTGAGTGGATCGAGTAGACAGGGATACCCCTTATCATCTGTGCTTTTTATTTTAGTGATTGAACCACTGGCAGAGATAATAAGAGGAGATCGCATATAAAGGGCTTCAAAGTCAGACAAGAGGAACACAAAATCAGTCTATTCACTGATGATGTGCTGTTGTACCTATCAGAACCGGCTAAATCTTTGGAAAAATTACAAGTAACACTAGAAAAATATAGAAGAATATCAGGCTACAAAAATAAATATATATAAAAGTGGGATAATGCCATTAACAAATTTTGAATATGAAAGATATCAAAAAAGAAGCAAGTTTAAATGGAAGACGGATAGAATAAAATATCTTGGAATAACTTGCAAAATCAGTACAAACTAAATTACCTTCTTCTTCTTGGGAAGATAGAAAGAGACCTAGAGAAATGGAGAGACTTACCGATTACTTTGGTGGGAAGAGTTAACTGCATCAAAATGAAAGTGGTGCCAAGACGCCAATACCTTTTTCAAACACTGCCTATTCTGTTTCCAAAACACTTTTTAAAGCTACTAAATAACCACTTTAGACAGTCCCTATGGAATAGTAAGGAACCAAGAATTGCATTGGAAAAACTGACATAGACTATGGGCTTGGAGGACTTATTACCTAGCTGCACAGGCTAGATTTCTCGCTGCCTTCTTGACTGAAGACAACCGCCCCCCCCCCCCCACCTTGGGATCAAATGGGAATGTGCCCAATGGAGGAGGGGGAACCAAAGGGCTTTATCTAGAGATGGAATGTCAAATTACTAAAGGAAAAAACGGATAACCCCCATTCTAATACATATGATTAGAATGTGGCAGGAAATTAATGAATGTGTAGGAAAAAAAGTATGAGGACTATTGTGTAAAAATGTTATTGCCTATGAACATGGGCAATAGAATATTAAATTTGTGGTATGACAAAGGTATAAGATATATTAAGGACCGTTACATGGAAGGAACTCTTATGTCCTTTGAATATTAGAACACAAATACAGAGTGTCCAATGGGACCTTCCGTTTTCTCCAGCTTAGATCGTTCTTAAGAAAAAGATGGGGACCAATGTTGACCCCACCAGAAATTAATGAAAGTGAATGGTCTGGATGGAGAATACACCCAAACCTATAACAAAAATGTACTTTGCTCTCCACAGCAAAAGTGCAAATCCAGGGTTGCAGAGGTCAAGGGAAAGGTGGGAGTCGGACTTGGGTGTGGAAATTTCAGAAAGAAGCTGGTCAGATTGGTGTAAGGACAGCATGACATCAGTTATAAATGTAAGATATGGTTCAGTATAATTCTTTTTACACCAATTATATCTTAACCCACAAAAGTAACAGATCAAAAGCCAAAATTTCAGAGATGTGTTTCAGATGTGGGACTGAGACAGGAACGTTTTAACATGCCACATGGTCATGCGTGAAAGTGAGGCCATTTTGGCAAGAAATTGCACAAAATTAACCAGTATAACAGGAGTGGCCTTCACGGGCAACCCAGAGCTGTATCCATTAGGTAATTTCATGGAAATAAGCAATAAATTGACCAAATATCAAATCTCATTCATAAAAATAGCACTGGCGGTGCAAAAAAAATGTATCGTGATCACTTGGAAGTCCGACTCCCCTCTACTTATAGCACGATGGACTGCGGAAATGAACAGCTGTGGGGAAAACAATCACATACAACTTAAAGAATAAATATGACCCTTTTGTAAAGGTCTGGCAGCCATACCTGGACCACATAGAGGCCTACATACAGGAATAAAAAGGAACAAAAAAGGGTATAAAAGTAACTATTACATACGTATAAAAACAGTTTCCCCAACTGTACTCTATACACTTAAAATATATGTAAGGTCTGATGGTGAATGAATCTGTATGTATGGAAGGGGAAGAGGGAAGGACTGTTGTTGTATGTGGGAAAAAGTTGAATATATTGTATATTTAAAATGTGACTATAATTTAAAAAAAAATCCCCTCAAGTAAGTTTTCATGGAGGAGTCACGTGATGGAGAAGTGGCCGATAGGGTAATACTAGCCCTCTCCAGAAAAGAAGAAAATAAGTGAAGAAAAGACAAAGTTCAATAAATACAAAATATAAGATATTAAAGATAAAGTTGTAGAGAAAGAAAGAAAATAGCACCCAAGAAGGAAAAAGTAAAATCAACGGGAAAAAAAAAAGAAAAGACGCCGGAAGAGCAAGGAGAAGGACTTACCTGCATGAAGAAACAGGGAGCCATGGTGGAGAGCGCCCGATCTCCGAGGTTGGTGATGAGCCCGCGGAGTTGCAACCCCCCCGACTGCTGGACTGCAAAATTGGCTCTGAGCCAAACAAAAGTGTGCAAACTAAGGAGAAGGAAAACACAGATGGGATGGGGGCTCAGCCGAGGAGCGGGCAACCACAGCGCGACCAGCTGAGGGATGCCCAACACCAGGGCTCTCAGCTGGAAGAAGAGGAAAGCGGCAGGAGAGGGAGTGAAAGGAAAGATGAGCAGCTCAGAAGAAGAGGACCAACAGCAAGAAGCCAAGCAAGAAGAGGCCCGACAAAGTGAGACAAGCAACTCATCAGGAAAGTCAGAAGAGATACAGATACAAAGAAGAGAAGAAGACACAAACACAGGTACAGACACAGAAGAAGAGAAAGAAGACCACCAAGATCGTCACAGAGAAATAGAAGGTAAAACAGATGGACAGAATATAGATAAAGCTTTTTTTCAAGAGCAAATGAGAGCATTAAAAGAATGGTTGTCATTAGAATTTAGTGCAATTAAAAGAAAAATGAAAAGAACAGAAGCTAAAATACAAAGATTAGAGCTGGTCATGACAGAAATAGGGAAAAGAGTAGAAAATGTGGAAGAACGAGAAATGGCTGTAGAAATGGAAGTAAACAACTTGAGGAAAATTGGAAGAAAGTGAAAAAAAGTTAAAGTGTCACAAGAGGTGTTAGCTCAGAAAATTGATATGTTGGAAAATTATAGTAGGCGAAACAACATAAAAATAGTGGTCCTAAAGGAGGATGAAGAAGGCACAGATATGAAGGAATTTATAAAAGAATGGATCTCAAAGGTCCTGGGAACGATAGAAATGCAGGAAGGAATGGAAATAGAAAGGGCACACAGAACACTAGCTCCGAAACCACAGACACATCAAAAACCAAGATCAGTTTTAGTAAAATTTTTGAGATATACAAGAGAAAATATACTGGAGTGGGCAAGGAATAAAATTAGAGAAGACAATAAACCATTGGAATAGAAGCGTCAAAAAATATTTTTTTTTACCCAGACATAAGTTTTGAACTCTTAAGAAGAGGAAGGAGTTTAATACAGCAAAATCGATCCTATGGAAAAAAGGTTATAAATTTATGTTAAGACATCCAGCTATACTTAAAATATTTATCCATGGAAGCAAAACAGACTGTTCTCAGATCCGGAGGAACCACAAGAATTTGCAGAACGCTTGCAAGACAGAAGGAGAGATGAAGAGATGTAACAAGAATGAAGAATGGTGATAAAATATATATAAAGATGTAAAAACAATGTATATGTAAAGAACTAGAGAAGGGAAGGAAGGAAGTAAGAGGGAAAAAAGGGAGAACTTTGTTATATGTGTAAAACAAAAGTTTTCTGGGGGGGGGGTTGAAGGGGAGAGAATAACCGTCACTGCAAAATCAGTTGACGCTTGCAAGTAGGTTCACAATCCAAATGGAAAGGGGAGTTGTGGTTGCCCAGCAAGGGATAAGGGGAAACTCAGAGAGGGTGGGGGTGATATTTGGGGTTAAGGGAATATTGAATGTGGGAGTTGTTGGAGTATTTTATGTTTTAAATGTGTTGTCATACATTGAGTTAAAAAAGGGAAAACTGAGAGATGAAAATGGGGAAAAGGTGGATGGTGGTGGTGAGGAAGCGGAAATGAGGTGTAAACAGGATATAAGATGGCCATGTTGAACTATATGACTATAAACATTAATGGAATACATAACTAAATTAAAAGGAAGAGGCTATTAAATTTACTGAAAAAAAAATAGAGCATTTGTGCAGGAAATGCATCTAACTGAAGTGGAACATAACAAATTAAAGAAAGACTGGGTAGGGCACGTAGCGGCAGCATCATCTAATTCAAAAGCTAGAGGTGTAGCTATATTAATTAATAAAAATGTACCAATCAAAATAGAGAAGGAAATAATAGATTCAGCAGGGAGGTATGTAATGATAAAGTGTCAGATATATTCAGAATTTTGGAATTTGCTCAATATATATGCACCGAATGAAGAGGATCAAAAGTTTATGCAAGATTTTTTTTGAAGATTGTAGATACACAAGGAAATATATTGATAGGAGAGGATTTTAACCTTAATTTGGATCCAATGTTGGATAAAACTGGACAAAAGACTAGCAAAAAGAAAAAAAGTGGCCAAATTTATGGTTAAATCAATGCAGGAAATGAAACTTATGGATATATGGAGGAGGCAGCACCCAAGAGAGAAGGAATACCCATATTATTCAAATAGACATAAAACATATTCAAGGACTGATATGTTTTTGTTGTCGGCCCATAATCAAGGGAGAGTTAGGAAAACTGAATATAAAGCTAGATTATTATCTGATCATTGACCCCTGTTATTAGCAATAGAACTGGAGGACATCCCACCAAGAACATATAGATGGAGGTTAAACTCCATGTTACTTAAAAGGCAGGAATTTAGAGAGTTTAATGAATGCCAAATTAAAACATATTTTGAAATAAATACGGAATCAGTGAAAGACAAATTTATATTATGGGACGCAATGAAAGCCTTCATTAGAGAGCAGATAATAAGTTATGTAACTAAGATGAAAAAGGACTACAATTGGAAAATTGAGCAGTTGGAAAGTTAGATAGTAAGTACAGAAAAGGAATGAGTAAAAAGGGATGATATAACGAAAAGGAGAGAATTGGCGGACAAAAAAAAATATGAAACATTACAAACGTATAAGGTGGAGAAGAACAATCAAAATAAAGCAAAAGTATTATAAACTAGGAGGAAAAACACAAAATATTAGTCTGGCAACTTAAAACAGAACAAGCTAATAGAACTGTATTGGCATCAAGGAAAAAGGACAAACAAATTACATATAACCCAATAGAGATTAATGAGAACTTTAAGGAATTTTATGAACAATTATACCAAACTGAGAACGAGGGAAAGATGATAAAGTAGAAGAGTTTTTAGCTAAAACTGAACTGCCGAAATTGCAAGAAGAGGAACAAACTGATAAAACCATTTGAAATAGAGGAAGTACAGGATATATTAAAAAAGTAGCTGAACAATAAAACGCCTGGAGAGGATGGATTCCCAATAGAATTCTATAAAACACTTAAAGAGTTATTAATTCCTCCTCTCCTGGAAGTCATGAACCAGATAGAAGAAACACAAAACTTGCCAGATTCATGTAAGACAGCAATAATTACAGTAATACCAAAGACAGGGAAGGATCCACTGACACCAGCATCATATAGACCAATATCTCTACTTAATTCAGATTATCAGATAATAGCAAAATTATTAGCAAACAGATTGGCCGATTGTGTACCAAAAATAGTAAAACAAGATGAAACTGGATTTATTAAGAAAAGTCGAACAGCGGATAATGTCTGTAAATGTATTAATCTATTTCATGCAGTTCAAGGAAATAAGAAGCCAACAGTGGCTGTTGCTTTATATGCAGAAAAAGCCTTTGACAGAGTAGAATGGAATTATTTATTCAAAGTATTTCAGAGGTTCAACTTACCTGAAAAATATATTAATTGGATTAAAGCATTATTTTATGGACCATTGGTGAAAATAACAGTCAATGGATATGTATCGAACCAATTTAAATTAAGTAGGTCAACTAGACAGGGATGTCCATTATTCCCCTCACTGTTCGCTTTAGCAATAGAACCATTGGCAGAACTGATAAGAAAAGAAAAGAAAAGGGATAAAAATAAAGGAGAAGGAATATAAAATCAGCTTATTTGCAGATGACATCTTAGTATACTTATCAGAACCAGAAATATCAATAAAAGAATTACATTAGAAATTGAAGGAGTATGGAGAAATATTGGGGTACAAGATCAACGCAAATAAAAGTGAAGTGATGCCAATGAGTAATGCGGATTATACAGAATTTAAAAAAGAATCACCATTTAAATGGCAAACACAAGCAATCCGATACCTAGGTATTAGGTTAGATAATAACAATCCACTTGTACAAATTAAATTATCAGCCACTAATAAAGAAATTGCAGGAAGACTTAGAACATTGGAAAGAATTACTGCTAACATTGATAGGGAGGGTAAATTGCATTAAAATGAATGTCTTCCCAAGGATACAATACTTATTTCAATCATTACCAATTCCCTTAACAGAGAAATTCTTTAATGAACTAAAGAGAATAATAAGGAAATTCTTGTGGAAAGAGGGGAAACCGAGGATAGCTTTAGATATATTAACAAAGTGATACAAACAATGTGGTTTGCAGTTACCAAACTTTAAAAATTATTATAGAGCAGCACAATTAAGGTATTTATCAGATTTTTACCAGACAAGGGAAAAACCAGATTCGACTAAGATAGAACTAGATAAAATAGGGGAGAAGGTACCAGAACATATATTTTATAAGTGGAATGAAAAGCTGGTAAAATATAAAAGCTCACCAGTACTGCATCATTTACTCAATATATGGAAGAAGATCCACTTAGAAAGGAAAAAAACGAATGACCAAATACCAAAATTACGATTGATGCAAAATCCACTAATCCCTTTAACAATGGATAACCTTTCCTTTAGAGAATAGGAGAGAAAAGGAATCAAAAGAATAGAAAATTGTTTTTTGGGAAATAATTTATTAACATTTGAACAGTTGAAGTACAAATATGGAATAACTCATGGTGCAATGTTTGCATATCATCAACTGAAAGCTTATTTAAAGGATAAATTGGGGAACAGATTGAGATTACCAGAAGGAAGCAGCTTTGAATATGTGATTACAGAAACAATAATAATAAAGATTTATAACAAACATGTACATCAAGCTGCAAGAGAAGGAAAATAATGAAATAAGCTATAAACCCAAACAAAAGTGGGAAAAAGATCTAAACATAAAGATAAAATTGAAACATGGGAAAAGTTATGTTCTGAAACTATGAAGAATATAATAAACACAAGGTTACGCATGATACAGTATAATTGGTTACACAGATGATATATCATGCCCCAAAAGTTAAAAAAATGGGATCCAACATTATCAGATAGTTGTTTTCACTGTAAGAAGGAAATGGGAACAACAGTACGTGCAATTTGGGCATGTGAGAAAGTGAAAAAGTTTTGGGAAGATCTAAGTCAGATATGAAATAAAATCACAAAAAATAACATACCAAAAAATCCAGAGATTTTTCTTCTAAGTAATATGAGAAGTAAGGAATTAGGCCTCAAATTGGATAAAGTGCAAAATAGATTTATTACGATAGCCTTAGCAGTAGCAAAAAAATGTATAATGTCAACTTGGAAAATGGAAGAGAGCCTGAGAATACAGCAATGGTATATGAAAATGAATTAATGTATTCCATTGGAAAAAATAACATAATTTAAAAAATAAAGTCACATTATTTGAACAAATTTGGGAACCATACATGGAACATAACAGAGAGGGCTTGCCTCGGATCTCCATCCCCTAAAATGATAAGAAGACAAAACGACTTGATCCAGTGTGTAAAAGTAGATGACACATTTTTTTTGTTTATTTTTCATTGTGTGATGACATTGTTTAATGGTTTTACTGTATTGTATATGTTGAATATTTATTGGTTTTGGAGGTGGTTGGGAAGGGGGGGGAGGGAAGGTAGGGGGAAAAAAATGGAGAAAATGCCACTGTGTATACTTAATGAGAAACGTTTGTATATATTTTGGTTGATAGAGTTCACAGTATGAAAAATAAAAAATATTTTAAAAAGTAAGTTTTTCACCATGGAGGTGAAGCCCCACCCTTACACTAACCTCTGGAACTAAAGCATCAATTACCTACTCTTAGACCGGCCTCTCGAGCCAAAGCTTCGATATCCCACTCTTAGACTGGCCACTCACACAACTTTTTTGGAATCCTTATTTAAAGAAAGACGGTAACACAATGAAACTAGTGTCAAGAAGATTCACTTGGCTTGGACCAGGATCGAGCAGGTTGTCAACTGAGGAAAGGTTGAGCAGGCTAGGCGTACATCCATAAGGGCGAGAGGAGACTTGGCTGAGATCCTGAGGGTCTTGACAGGGTGGATATCGAGATAATATCTCTAAATCAAGAATTTAGTTTCAATACAAGGGCCTGTCTATTTTGCACAAAGAAGAAGCAAAATTCTCTCTTTCTGAGGGTTGTGAATCTTCAGAACCCTCATGAGGTGGTAGAAGCAGAGTCTTTTTAGAATAAAATCTGAATTTATATTAGTCATGGGGACTAAAGGGGGATGGGAATACAGAGAGGATACAGGGTTCTGAAGAACAGGATGGAGGAACCAAGTGGACGAGCCCTGCCCATAATTCGCATTACACACCTGACATATGATGCAACTTGAAGTGTTATTAATGACTGGAGGCTACAGACTGAAAACTTCCCAGCACTTCAAGAGATTAATAATATAACAGACTGGCTCTTTGATAAAAGTGCTAATGCAATCTTCAAAAGGCTGAGGATGGAGATGCTTCCCTGTGGAATTGTTTAGCATTGGAATGAAGAGCATCACGTCCTAAAATGCTGCCAGAGTGTCAACCTCTCAGCTAAACATACTGCTCAACGTAACAACCTGTTTAAAATGCTGTGTGCTTCTATGATTTTTAAAATAAAACTAATGGAGGAATACAACAAAATATGGACCACAATTGTTAGATATGGTGCAACTAGATTTTTCCATCAGAAATTTAATTCACTGTGCCATGAGGTAGCAGCACCTATACTTCTCAAGGAGATGAGCAGGGCAAAGCCTCCATCTTATCTCGTTCATAAATCAAAGGACCTTTTCATGGCCAAACCTAGAAACCTCTCTCTATCCTGATTATTCAAAAATCTAACCAGGATAGATTGAGGTCTCTGGGAATGGCTTGGGTCTTAAAGCTCTATAGGCTCTTTCTATGAAGATCTCGTCTTCAAAATGTTCTTCTCCAAATATCTTCGGAATCTACTCTTGTAAAGAACGAATCACATCAGGCCCTTCTTTACCTTCAGACATTTGCACAATTTTAACATTGTTTTTTCTACTAACATTTTCCAAAATATCCACTTCATCCATCAGTTTTTCATTCATTGAAGTTAAACCAGTCATCGAATCTTCACACACATTAGATCTTACTTGTACATCATCTGGAAAATTTTCAATTTTATTTTCTGATTTATCCATTCCCTGCGTGACATTATTCATCCTACTCAGAGCTTTAAATGTCAAATCTTCTTTGATTTGACAAACATTTTACAGCAACACAAATGAATGTGGTCTGTCTGGCTGTGTGGGACGGTAGCTGTAAAGTATTGGACCACAAGTCAGTAAAGAGGATCAGCCAAATGGCCAAGAATGTTCTCTACTGATGACGTAAATAGGGCTCAATGTAGGATTGAGAATCTCTCCCATTCATCACACAGTGTCTCTGACCTACTACCATGAAACAGGTACAAGAGCATCAAATTCAGGACAGCCAGGCTGGGAAATAGCTTCTTCCTTCACGCTATGAGATTGATGAACTGTATCCTGTAACCAAGTAAATCATTCCAAAATATTTATATACATTTTAAATGTATATATGTGATTTATGTGCTGTCTGTTGTGTGCGTAAGAATGTCAGGTCACTCGTCCACTGGTACCATGTAACCCAGTGCTACCTGTCGCATGGTTGGGTGGTTAGCGACTAAACTGGCTCCCCTGCCAGGCTTGCCTGGTGTGGAGGGTGGCTAGACACACTGCAGGATGAAAAACAAGACCTGTCAAAGGTCAGACCAACCCTCTCGTAGGGTCAATGGCAGTCGAGCCAACACATGCCATGAAGGGCATCTCTTGCATCAAACTTGGCCTGGCCACTCACTGCAACAGAACATCCCCCAGCCAACTTGAACATCACGGTGCTGCTGGATGTCGAGAGGGTGGATGTGGACCTGTGCAAACCCCCTACTCACCTAAATCCATTCACGCACACATTGTTCCTTTCTGAGGAGTGGGGTATAAATCCCACAAATTGACTGAAAGGAACCATCATCATCCCATGGGATGGAGAGCCCGAATGTTGTGTGTGAACCATTGTCCAGAAAACGCTGTTTTGTTGGGTTGTGTAAGTAGAGTCAGATGATATTAAACTTGAAAAAAATTGTAGTCTCCCTAATTAAATGAAGAGCAGAAATCTAAAACTCTTATAATTGGAGGAGCTGTCAGAAACTCAGAGCCCTGATGTGTTGTCATGTCAGGGAGTTTTAGCCTCCCTTCACTGCGTGCACTAGTAACTGGGAGGTCAGGCTCATTCACCCTCCTCTCCAAACAGCTGATACCATCAGTGGAACTGGACAAGGCTCATATCGAATTTCCTGGAAGGCTACCGTCAGAATGCCCTCAAACTTCGGGGGGGAAAAAAAAAATCGAGGCAATAGCAACTGCCTGCACTTTAGTCATGAATTCTTAGTCAATTCCAATTTTCTAATGAAACTGTTTAATGTGATTAAATATTTATTTTATTATCTTCTCAAGTATATTGATTTTTTTTTAACATTTAATTTTAAATTTAGAGATACAGCCCTTCTGGTCTTTGAGCCCGCGATGACCAATTAAACCCGCATGACCAATTAACCTCCTAACCTCTGTAAGCCTTTGGAAGGTGGTGGAGTACCACACACGGGTCCTGGGGGAGAACACACAAACTCTGTTCAGAGAGTGGCAGATTCGAACCTGGGTTGCTTGCGCTGCAAGAGTGCTCGCCTAACCATGAACCTGCTTTTTCTGTAATTATTACACGCTGTGTGATAGGATTGTGTGTATATGTACGTGCACTGTTGGCCAGAGAAATGCTGCTTCGTCTGGTTGGACACGTACAAACAGGTGATGATAAACTCGAAACTGGATTGACAAAAGCATGGAAGTTTGAAACTGATCTACATATTTCTGAGAGAGAGTAAACTAGCAGGTGAGAAAGTTTACTCAGTTATTTGAAAATCTCTTATTCAGACTGCAGTTTTACAGACAGGTGGCTTTCATTTGGTTGCAGAAACAAGGCTGCATTCATTGCATCTGTGTCAGAACAATGCTTGGCAAAAGTAAGTGCAAGGTCTTCAGTGGTTGAAGAGAAGGTCACAGTCCACAATTACAATGCACTGGCAGAGAAAGCTGGAACTGTGTTCAAGGGCTTTGGTGCACATCACATCCATTGTCTGGCGAATGTGCTGTAGCTCTGGAAGGATATCGCTCCAAGGCATTGCTGCAGGAGTTTATACAGCAGAACAAACCTCTCACACCTATGCTCGACCTTCTACCGTTAGGAAGGAGGTACAGGAGCATCAAACTCTGGACTGCCAGGCTGGGGAATCGCTAGCTGTGAGATTGGTCCCGTAACTGAATAAATCATCCACAAGTATTTATATATAGTGAGATTGGTCCTGTAACCGAGTAAATCATCCACAAGTATTTATATATAGTGAGATTGGTCCTGTAACCGAGTAAATCATCCACAAATATTTATATATAGTGAGATTGGTCCTGTAACTGAGTAAATCATCCACAAGTATTTATATATATTCATTTTTAAACAATATCTTTATGTGATTATTACATGGTGTCGGATGTGTGTCCGTGATCGCGCTCACCTGTGCGCACAATGTGACCTGGAGAAGTGCTGTTTGGCTGGGCTGTACGTGTACACTCAGATGATAATAAACTTTAAGCACAAGAAACTAGCAAGCAGAAGTTGATCCCCCTGTTACACATTTAAATTGGGTGGGGGGTGGAACATGATCATTGGTCCTGATTAATCCGACAGAACGGAATATATAGTGTGGGAGTGTCTGCAATTTTTGCTGTTGATGACCCACGATAATATGTTGTTGACCAAAACTATAGCTCAGCGGAAGATACCGGAACTTGCACACGGTACGAGACACCTGAATTCCCAAATTAGAGCATGCAACATTGCCACCCCAGGCTTATCTTGCTTAGCTTGTGCAGATTTACCTGGTATCATGTTATGAATGGGTGTTGCTATGTTGATATCCTGAAGGTGCTCGAGTGTCTCCGTGTGAAACAAGCGCAGAGCGGAGCCGGAGCTGAAGGCGATCCAGACTCCCACACCAGCGACCGCCATGTGGGAGATCACCATTCCCTCTTCCTGATGAGCATCAAACTGTTGCTGAAAGTAGCAAAAATTGAAGTGTCAAGGATGCTTGAATCGATATCCAGGTGCCCGCACCTGCTAAAATGGCCAAGGACCATTAACTCCATGCAATCAACAACAACAAAAAGTCCAGGTGCAGCAACAAAAACTCTGGCACCCAAAGACTAGATGACAAAGTTGTAGCAAGTACCTTGGTCAAAGAGGATCTGGAAGAGGATGTTAATCTCCCCGAACCTTGCAACCCTTTCATTTCTGGTTTCTTGGGCCCGCCCCTAGTTTACAACCCCTGTCATTAGTGGCTGTGCCTCCAACTGCCAAATCCCTGGGCTGAAATTTTCCTCCTCCAATTGTTCCTTAAAACCTGCCTCCCTGTCCCCGCAGTGACTCCTGTGGCTGCAGCCAAGCACCTTGGGGCAATTCTCTCTTCCAACATGGCTGCCTGACAAGGTGGCTGGAGAGGAAAACGAGGAAATGGAGGCCCAGCTCTGAGCACTGAAAGAGTTTGCAGCACACCCAAGCACAGTCTGAAGTCTTGGCGAAAATGCTCCCAAATTCCAGAACTGTTCGCAAGTGAGCTCATTGCTGTTTCTGTTGAGCTTGTAAAACAGTAACGTGGAAACCTGTGATGTAATAGTCACATGAAGCCTTCGTGGCTTGGCTTCAGACTCGACCATAATGATTTCATCCGGGATAATGTAAAAGGCCAAAATCAGGCAGTTAATCCACATTTACATCTGCAAACAATATTGTGCTTGTGGTCTGACTGGTAAAAATTATGCTCTCTCCAGTACTGCCCATTTAACACTGAATCCAGTTCACCAGTATTGTTCTGGTCCGAACCAATTTCTTCTCAAGCAAGGTCTTCAATCAAAGCCCCTTTGATCTGAAGTGAAGATAACAAATACTTCACCTACTCCTGTACTTCTTTCTTCTCCTCTAACCTTTCCTCCCTGCTTCTGAATCATGAACAAGTCACTAAATTCGGTGTTTGTGGCAGCATCACAGTGGAGACATTTATATTATAACCATCTTACAACAATAAATATTTAAAAAAAGTGCATGGAAAGTGAGGCCGTGTCTTTGGTTCATTGATCATTCAGGAATCTGATGGCAGTGGGGAAGAAGCTGTCCTTGTGCCGCTGAGTGCTCGTCTTTAGGTTCCTGTACCTTTTCCCCAATGGTAGCAGAGTGAAGAGGGCATGGCCTGGGTGGTGGGGGTCTTTGAGGATAGAGGCTGCTTTTCTAAGACACTGCCTCATGTCGATGTCCTCGATGGAGTCAAGTCTGGTGCCTGTGATGTCACAGGCCATTAACAACCTTCCAGAGTTCATTCGTCCTGAGAGTTGATGCCTCCACACCAGGCAGTGATGCAACCAGTCAGAATGCTCTCCACGGTAGACCTGTAGAAGTTTATGAGAGTCTTCAGTGATACCGAATCTCCTCAGATACCTCACAAAGTATAGCCACCGGCGAGCCTTCTTTGTGATTGCATCAACATAGAGGCTCCAGAACAGATCCTCGGAGATGTTGACACACAGGAATTTGAAGTTCTTGAACCTCTCCACTACTGAGCTCTCGATGAGGACTGGGTCGTGTTCCCCAAACCCTCCTGAAGTCCACAATCATAGTGGTTTCTCCCTATCCCTGTCTCTCCACCTCTCACATCTTCTGTCCTATACCCTATCACTTCTGGAGCCCTCTCCCAGCTTCAATTCCCCCCTTTATGTATGTGTAATATTACTCCCTTCTCACTTTAGTCCTGATTAAGGCTCTGACTTGTAACATTGACTGACCATTACTATTCACAGATGCTGTCTGACCCACAGAATTCCTCCGGCTGCACATACAGTGTGGCCCTGTTATAATGCAATTGTTGGGGTCCATAAAATCTAATGGTGAAAAAAGCAGGGTCATGCTAAATTAGGGTTTCAATAAATCCCTTCCTAGAGCTTGACATCCTCACTCCTGCCAAGGGCCTAACGCACCCACTCATGCTGGGAGACTGGTGTCCCGTTCCTGCTAAGAGCCTGAGGTCCCCGCTCCTGCCGGAAGCCCGACAACTCTGTTCCTGTCCGGGAGCTCAGTGGCCCTGCTCCTGCTGGGATCCCGACACCCCCGCTCCTGGCAGGAGCCTGATGCATTATATCTGAATTTGTGATAAATTGGTGTTTCACTATGTATATTGGAGTCCAGCATCTGCTGTCTACATGCTTCACTGTGCTGTAAGGTCTGCTGAGATGGTCAACTTACAGATGACACAGATCACTTCTCTCTTCCCCATCCCACCTCACAGTTAAAACTCAAAGTCAAGAAAATGGGCGTGGCTATGGACAGCGAGGGAGGGGGAAGGGTTAGAGTAATTGCAGGGCAGGCTTATATCAGTTGGCCAAAGGGCCTGCACTGTTCCACTCTATTCTATTCTAAAACAAAGCCCATTAGTCCAGATGTGACACAGACTCTGGCCGACTTGTGGGAGACAAGATGTTGCAATATGACCACGATTCACCTTCTTCCCCAACATCAGTTTTTAACCAGTCCACTTTAAAAAAGATGCGACAGATGTTGGAAATCTGAAATAAAAACTTGCATTTCCCTGTGAATGAGATCATCCGTTCCGTGCTTACTTGGCAGCCCTTTCCTCATTCAGCCTTCCCGATCTCCTAACCCACCTTCCTACAATTATCCTTTATTAACCTCAGTATTCCTGGTTCAGCCTTCGTCCACATGCCCCTCCTTTAATCCTCTGATTTATAATTATTTTTTAAATCTCGGTGCACAGCACAGTAATAGGGCCCTTCCAGCCAACGAGCCTGTGCCGTCCCAGGGGACCAATTAACCGACTGGCCTCTCACGACTTTGGAGGATGATACAGATACAGAGAGAAGGGACCCACTCCTCACAGACAGCAGGGGATTCAAATCCTGGTGCTAATTGTGCCTCCCAGTTACCCAAACCATTCTATTCTTTGCTTGCTGCCCCTATTCTGTTTGCAGAACGTAATCAGCCTTTGTTCTGATCCCCCTCATGTTAGTCATTAAAACTAAGGAATCTCGGCTAAAATGGAAATTTTGTACCAAATCAGATTTTCTTTAGTACTGTAAAGACTCCCAAATGTAATTAATAAGCAGTGGAACAACACAGTTGTCATCTCAGGTTGGCTTAACAAGAAAGCCCGCAGGCGCTGGCATCAAGTAACCGAGGCCACGCGTAAATTGGAGAAACACCACCATGTGTTCCATCTGGGCACTCTCCAACCAGACGACATTATATAAATTCCATTAACCCCCCCACTTCCCCTATCTCTCTCTCTTCCTCCACCCCTTTATTTCCTGTCCTCCAGCTCCCCACCGCCTTCCCTTCCTCCTCCTCCCAGTGAGCAACCCTCGACCTCTATTAGGTGTGCCAGCAGCACGTATCTTTCAGGAAGGCAAGTTTCAGCTCATTCAACTTCACTTTATAATTCATGGCGCACCCCCCAGCCTAGCAACTTCCTTGTAAATCTTAATGGTATCTTCCTTAGCAGGGTGACCAGAACTGAGCACGGTACTCCAAGGTGGGTTCTGATCAAGGTCTAGTACAGCTGTGACACAACATCTCTGATCCTGCCCTCAAGGCTTGACCAACTGAGGCAAGCAGTTCACCACCCTCTCCACTTGCCTCACCACACTGATGGAACAATGGAACATTATTGCACAATACCGGCACCATTTCTCATCAGCAGGTTCAAGGCTCCATTATCGTCAGGTGTGTGGCAGCTCACCTGCCAGGGAATCAGACCGGCTCGGGCAGCGCGATGATGTCACCTTTGGTTCTGCGTGGCATGGGGGTTTCCCGTTTGAACTCAACTCGACTGCAACTCTTCGTTTTGCACCGCGATGCAGTGACCACATAGGTGACCCCTTCCCCTAACCCCACACCCCCCTCCCCGACGGGCCCAAAAGACTTTTGGACCCAAAAAATTGACAGCTCACCAGTTTCCCTCAAACTGCCTGTGTTCTGGGCAAATCAACCAGTGGTGTGGTTTGGACATGCTGAGGCACAATTCTACATTTGTCAAATAGGGGCAGATGCCACCAAATATTACTATGTGGTAAACGCCCCCGACCAAGAAATGGCAGGTCGATTAGTCGACTTCCTCCGTAATTCACCAGATCACGGCAGGTATCTGGCTCTTAAAGACCTACTTCTCCGCATATACGGTCTCTCCCGGCACGAGCGAGCTGCGCGGTTCCTGCATATGGATGGCTTGGGTGACCGCTTCCCGTCGAAGCTAATGGCCGATATGTTGACGCTGGCAGATGGTCATAAACCTTGCTTGCTCTTTGAGCAAATATTCTTTGAGCATATGCCAGAGGATATCCGCCTCACGTTGGCCGCTGAAGACTTTGCAGATCCCCGGGGGGTAGCTACCCGTGCAGATGGTCTGTGCTACATGAAGCAGCAGGGCAGGTGCCCCACTGAAATTAGTGCTGCGTCACGCTCAAAGGCCCAGGCTCCACGAACACCAGTGACCAGGACACACTCAACACCATAAAAAGAAGTCACCGAGACAGACTCTTGGTGCTTTTATTACCAACGACGAGGTTCTGGAATGCACCGTCGCCGAACACCATGTGCATTTCCAGAAAACGCCAGGGCCGGTCATTGCTAATGACTATGGTGGCTGGCCACTGTAACAGCCTGCTTTACGTATGGGATGAGCTGGCTGGGTGCATGTTTCTGGTCGACACAGGAGCTGAAGTTAGTGTCCTTCCCCCGACTGGCTCTGATACCCGTACCGGAGTGCAGGCCCAATTCTCACAGTAGTTAACAAAATTACGATCCGCACGTACAGTTAGCAAATCATTCCCTTGCGGTTCAGTGGTAACAAATTCTCCTGGGGTTCACACTGGCTGCAATCTCTCAGCCGTTGCTTGGAGCGGGTTTTCTCAGCGCTCACTCGCTGCTGGTAGATTTAAAGGGGCACAGGCTGGTGGATACGAAAACCTCTCAATTTCTCAACCTAGGAGAAGCCAAACTACCCGCCCCACATTTGGACTCAGTGGTGTACTCCAATGAAATTGCAATGGTTCTTGCGGAGTTCTCGGACAGTTCTTCATGGCCGCACACAAACATGGCGTCGCACATCATATTCTAATGAATGGACCTCCACTTCACGCCCGAGCCTGCCAACTACCGCCTGACGAGCTGCGCTTGGCCAAACAAGAATTCCTCAAGATGGAGGAAATGGGGATTGTGTGCAGGTCCAACAGCCCATGGGCTTCCCCGCTTCCCATGATGCCCAAGGCTACAGGAGGCTGTGAGGGCATTACAGGTGGCTCAATGACACCACCATCACAGATCACTACCCCGTGCCTCATATACAGGACTTCGTCGCAAATCTCCAGGGGGCCAGGGTATTCTCGAAAATTGATTTGGTATGAGGGTATCATCGATCCCGGTGAACCCAGAAGACATACCCAAAACTATTATCATAACACCATTGAGCCTCTTCTAGTTTCTGCGTATGCCTTTTAAGAACGGTGTGCAGACATTCCAATGGCTTATGGACACAGTGGTGCAAGGAATGGACTTTCTCTTCATGTATTTGGATGACATGGTCATCACCAGCCACTCCCATGAAGAGCACCTTCAGCATCTGCGTTTACTCTGCTGTCACCTACAGGACTTAGGTCTAACAATAAACCCTGCGAAGGGCAAATTCAGGCTGTCCCCAATCGACTTTTTGGGACATCAGATCAGCAACCAGGGTGTCATCCCATTACCAGCCAAAGCATCCTCAAATTCTCAAGACCGCTTACAGTCAAAGGCCGACAGGAGTTTGTAGGAATGATCAATGTCTACCGTCGCTTTCTACCATCCGCAGCCCAGGTCACAAAGCCCCTGTTCGACCTCATGTCCATAGAAGCCAAGGACCTGGAATGGACAGAGGAAGCGACAACAGCGTTCGAGAACACAAAAAGCGCCCTGGCAAAGACAAATCTGCTGGGCCACCTGCGAATGGGCACGCCAACTGCATTCACGGTGGACGCATCAGATTCAGCAGTGGGCAGAGTATTGGAGCAGAGGATCAAAGGTCCCTGGAAACCTCTTGTGTTCTTTAGTAGGCACCTATGACTCCCGGAGACAAAATATAGCACTTTTGATATGGAGCTACTGGCCCTGTACCTGGTGGTTCAACATTTCCGCTATTTCTTGGAGGGCAGGAACTTCACAGTATTCACGGACCACAAACCACTCACATTTGGATTCACAAAAGTGTCGGATCTGTGGTCAGCCTGACAGCAGCGCCACCTCTCTTACATATCAGAGTTCACCACAAGAACTAACCACATCTCTGGTAAGAGTAACGTGGTAGCGGATACACTGTCCCGCCCCTGCATTCAGGTATCGCGATCTCCATCGCCAGGGGCTGACTATATGGCGCTTGTTGAAGTGCAACAAGACGACGAAGAGATTTCAGCATTCCGAACCACAGTCACTGGTCTGCGCCTTGAGGACATCACCTTTGGACCTAAAGGAACGACTCTCCTTTGCGATGTGTCCATGGATCAGCCTCAACCCCATTGTCCCTGCTGCCTGAAGACAACGCATTTTCAACGCACTTCACGGATTGGCACACCCCTCAACTCGCATGACAGTCCGCCTGCTTTCTGACAAATTCGTCTGGCATTTGATAGACTCCGGAAGCAGGTGGCCTACTGGGCTAAGATGTGCACAGACTGCAGACAGCTAAGGTGCAGCGACATGTGAAGGCGCCGCTTCAACCTGCCACAAGGAAGGTTTGACCATGTGCATGTCGACATCGTTGGCCCACTCCCCGTGTCATGTGGATCGAAATACCTGTTCACCACAGATTTAGCAGGTGGCCAGTGTGTTTTTACTATAATCACAACATCTGCAGGTTTTCATGTTTCACTGAATAATTCTTTGAGCACCATTTAAGAAACATAACCGGTAAATGTCTTTGACAGAGGAAAAGGAGACCCAGTGATCCTCTTGGCTGTTTTTATGGTCCTCTTCATTGTCTTCCCCTCCGATGCTTTGCAACTACCGTAGCACAAGGTGATGCTGTCAGACAGAACCCTCTCAATTGTGCTCCTGCAACCTCGCCCTCCTCAACCTCCTCAGGAAGTGCAGGCACTGCTGCCCCTTCCTGGCTAACGAGGAAGCGTTGTGGACCATCCTTTGTATGCATAGCAAGAAACTTGGTGCTCTCTGTAACGGAGGCATTGACGTGTGATGGAGAATGGTTGACCTTCATCCTCCTGAAGTCCACAATCGTCTCCTTTGTCTTGACTACGTTGAGATTCAGGTTGTTGCTCTCGCACCATTTTATGGGCCTCCCAACCTCCTCTAAGTGAAGGGAATTTTCCAACATGACCTTGCAAGTTATTTTTCTCCAGTTTCAATTGATTTAAAGCAAAACTCCCTGTAATTAATCCAGAACATTTTCCAACAGGACAAATGTCAGGGAAAATCATTATGGATATCAGTTCCGGGCAGAACATCAGAGTAACCTCAGCTGATACCAGCTGAGGCTTGTGCGACAGAGAAACAAGATCCAGAGGCAAACAGAGAATGATGGGATGGTGGGAAGCACACAAGATTGTTTACGCTGCCTCCAGAAGACTTGGCTGCGCCTCTCGCCAACAGCGAGAGATGCTCCAGGGGAGGGTTGGGGTGGTCGCCAACTGTACCATGGTAAGTGAGGAAACAAACACTTCTGCCCAGAGCTGCACAATGTCAAACCAATGAAGCTCAGAGAACTGACGGCAATGGGCAGGTAAGAGCAATGCTAGAAGGATTGGTTGAAGGTGGAGGTGGTTGAGCCGCACAATGAATAGGTTCCAGTGAATTTTGGTCCCCAGCAGGATAAAGTGACACACCAATGGACAAAATCGTCAGGATCGCTCTTTCCTCCACTGACGACATCCACTGGGAGCCTTGCTTAAATCGGACTCAAACAACTATCAAAGACTCATTCCATCCACCCACTACCATCAGGTAGGAGGCACAGGAGCATCAAAATGAGAACGGCCAGGCTGGGAAATAGTTTCTTTCCGCAGGCTGCAAGATTGATGAACTGAGCAAATATCCCAAAATATTTGTATATATTTAAATTTTTAGCTTTGTATTATGTGATTATTATGTGCTGTATACATTGTGGTCTGCTGGTTTATGTATAGTCAGACAGTAATAAACTTGAACTATTTAGAAATCTGTCATTACAGATTTTTAAAGAAACCACAAACCACAATATTATGGCCTTTGTACTATTGTCAGATAAATTCTACAACTTCCGATTCTGTCAAGATGGGACACCTACCTGCCACTCCTCTCTTCCATTGTGTACCCAGATGTGTAGGGAGTGTCCCAGTCCAATGGACTACATCCCCTTGACTCCCTTCTACAGCCACGTGTCCTTCCTGGCTGCCATCTTGTGCCAACTGTTTCCCGGCTCCATTTCTAGGCCTCCACGAGGATCTCTTCACTTCTCTCGCTGAATTCTATGGACCATCCGCACCTCAAATCTCAGGTGCCAGCGGAAACTGTAAGCTTGTGCTCCTCCCCCTTCCCCTTCTCCCCCCCCGCCCCCACCCCAATACTGTTTTTTTTGCTCGTTTCCGACACTGAAGCGTTGGTTGTCCTCTGGATGCTGTGAGACCTGCTGAATCTCTCCAGAAAATTATCGCACTCGGCCTGAGTGTTTGCGGACTTCCTTGTGTTTGTGCATCACCCGGACCTCATTATGTCAGCAACGCATCAAAAAGGCATACTGTAGGAAAGCAGTGGACTGGCAGCAGGGCACCAGAAGTGGGGAGAACCACCCCCTCCCCCCAAATACCGCTGAGAAGGAGAAGCACAGGAAGCGGCCCCATTATCTAGTTGACCACAGCAGTAGACCAGACAGGGGCTCAGCAGTTAAAGGACCCCCACAGGCTGCAGGGTGCAGGAACTGGCTCATGGACACTGGCTATTGGAACCAGGATTTGAAAGGCTTCTGAGGGCAAGAAAGGCTCCCGAAAGGCATTGGCCGCTGAAGGGCTTCTTCAACGTATTGAAGCTTGAGTTTGAACTGAGGCTGCGGGAGGCTGGAGGAGAATCCACAGACACTCAGTGTTTCTGAAAGGAATCTCCCTCGCTTCACTTTTTCCTATTGAGAGGGATGCCGGGGAATGCTCACGGCGACTCCTTGTTTGCCTTAAGGCAGAAAAAGTCAAAGTATATCCTACTTGTTACATTTTTATGTATTATTATTATTTAAAACGGGACCTTGAACTGTCCAGTCAATGGTTAGATCTTTCCACCTGCTTTCTCGGATGCAGAAATAAGCTCATTCTCTCAGTTCAACTGAAGGTTCTTTAACCAGAAACCTCCATGGATGCCCTTTCCATGGCATCAGCCTGACCTGCAGTGTTTCTCCAGCACATCCCAACATACTCTGGTCCCGTTTTCCCCTGGACACAGGTGGAATTATCCTCTTTTCCACAGAATAAATCCCAACCTCCTCCATGCCAAAAAAATGCAAACACACCAACTTTTAAAGTAAAATTGCAGAGATGTATGATCGCTGGTTGTACCTGCATCAGGCAGGCTACACCTCAACAGTTCAACAGATACAGCAGGGTTGCATGCCCTTCTGGTCCATGAGCCATATCACCTATAAGACCAATTAACCGATTAACCCCATCTGTCTTTGGAGGGAAACCAGAGCATCCGGAGGAAACCCACGCACATCACGGGGAGAACGTACAAACTCCTTCCATTAGCGTCAGGCTGCTGGTGCGGTACAGATTTGTGTTAACTGTTCTGCTCACTTCACTGAACCCCCCCCCCACCCCCACTCGCAGATCACCAAATTTTGAAGTTGGCACAATTATTGGCACAAAATTTTTACCAGCCAAAAATTTGATTCCAAACACTTACCTGCACTGTGTGTGTCTGGGAGCTGATGATAAAAACCCGTCCTCCAGAAGCAGTCCAGACTGTGTCGTCCATTACCAGGATGGTTTTAATCGGAAAATCTCCGAGCCTTAGCACTTTGGGAGAATCAGCGTTCCACGATCCATCTTCAAAGAGGAATTGAGAGAAAGTATTTTCAATATTCTTGTCATCAATGATGCGGGACACCAAATGCGATTCTGAGCGCAAGCATTTTTGTTTTGAGATTAAAAATGGATGCTGGGATCTGAAACAAAAAAAAACCCAGAATCGCAGAAAGAATTCATCCGGCATTGTTTTGGGCCAGGAGCCCTTCCTCAAAACTGGGTGAAGAGGAGAGCAGAGGAAGAGATGAGGTGAATGAATCTCCATTCCCACTTTGACCTGGCTGTCGGCGCTCTCCTCCTCCCCTAATGTAACCTGGATGAGCGATGCTTTATCCTGCACCTCGGCAACCTGGTGAATTCTCCAACTGGTAAACAGCTCTCTCAGCCTTTCCCACTCTCACCCTTGCACCTCTCTGCTCACCCCATTTCTTTGAGCTGCCTCCCTTGTGGTCGGCCCTCCTGCCTTTCGTCGCCTGGCCAAAAGCAACCCATCTCTGCAGGGCCTTTTTGTCTTACTCCTCCCCTTTGAAAAGGGGCAACTCTCCCTCCCCAACC
Source organism: Narcine bancroftii (assembly GCF_036971445.1). Taxonomy (NCBI): domain Eukaryota; kingdom Metazoa; phylum Chordata; class Chondrichthyes; order Torpediniformes; family Narcinidae; genus Narcine; species Narcine bancroftii. Next base: position 65,991,808 of record NC_091474.1, on the reverse strand, counting down.
TGAAACATGAACAGGGCTCCCTGCCCACAGACAATGCTTGATGGCCCGAGTTCTCCCAGCATTTGTGGCTACTTTCTCCGGAACAGTGCATCAGGACACAATGTGGAAACCTGAGAACCCCTAAGCTGTTCTTTGTATTTGACTGGAGTGCAATATTCATATCGTTTTCCTTCCTGACACATTTATCTGTTGGAAATAATAGATTGCCTCCAACGTTTATATAAGCTATCCTTGCAACTGAGATACATCATTTGCAAATATCTTTAATTCGAACCACTTTGTTCCATTGGTCTCAAAGGGTTTTAAATACTTGGCAAAGTGTCACATTTGATATTTGGATGATTTTTCTCAAGCATAAACTTCTGCAGCAATGGACATCAGTTAGTGGACAGTCACAGAATCTTAAAGGCGTTTTCAGTAATGAATATTATTTTTCAAAAATAGCTATGAACCACAAAATACTGTTGATATGTAAATGCTTAGATTTCTCCTTTCAATTGTTTTAACTTTAAACGGTGGAAAGCCCTTTCAGCCCATGAAACTCGTGCCACCCAATTAATCCACCAACCCCCGCAGTATGCTTTCAGAAAGTGGGAGGTAAATGGAACAACTGGGGAACCCCCTACACAGGTAGATCAAGATCAGGCTCTGATGGCGTACCTTAGCAGGGTACTGAAGAACTGTGCCAACTCACCAGCTGGGTTGTGTTCACAGACACTTCATTACTGCAGTCGGAGATTCTGACCTGTTTTAAAAAGGGCACCAATCATCCTGGTGCCCAAAAAAAACAGGGTGAGCTGCCTCAATGACTACTGCCCAGAAGCCCCAACATCTACTGCAATGAAATGCTTCGAGAGGTTCATCCTGGCCAGAATCAACTAGCGCTTAAACAAAGGCCTGGACCCACTGCATTCACCCTCCGCCACAATCACTCCACAGCAGATGCAATCTCACTGGCACTCCACTCAGTCCTGGATTACCTAAACAACAGCCACACATACATCAGGCTGCTTTTCATCAATTACAGTTCAGTTTTCAATACCATCATACCCTCGGTACTGATCAGTAAGCTCCAAAACCTGGGCCTCTACACTTCACCACCCCCACCCCCCCACCCCCACAACTGGACCAGCCAGTGTGAATCGGAAACAACATGTCCCCCTCACTGACGACTAACACAGGGGCTCCTCAAGGATGTTTGCTTTGCCCACTGCTCTACTCATTATACACCCACGACAGTGTGGCCAGGAACAATCCAAATGTCACCTACAAATTTGCTGATGACCTCATGGTCGTCCTGAAGCAACGAGGAAGCATCCAAGAGTGTGAATGGTGAATGATCATCTCGTTGAGTGCTGTCACAACAACAATCTTGCCTTCAACATGAGCAAAACTGAGGACCTAACTGTGGACTTCAGGAAGGGGAAACCAGGAGAACACAAAGCAGTCCTCTTGGAGGGGGTCAGCAGTGGAAAGGGTAAGGAATTTCAAATTCCTGGGTGCCAATGTCTTGCCGATGCACTCGTGAAGAAGGCTCGCCAGCTGCTGGGAGTTGGAGGAGATTCGGTATGTCACCGAAGACACTTGCAAATTTCTACTGGAAAGCGACAGAGTAACATCCGTCTTTTAGCGTTAATGAGGCATGTAGGTAGGTAGTGATCACAGCTGCAGGCATTAACTTGCCTTTGGCCTCCACTCACGCTGATCTGATTTGTGTTATCTGGAACAGCACTGACAGAACAGTTCAACTTTTGTGAAACACGGGATCTGCGCCAGCAGGGATGCTGAGTTCCTTAATGAGGCCCACAGAAATAAAAAATGCAGAGGTCTTCAAGGATGACAGTGAACCAGTTAGGTCTTTATAAATACCCAACCAATTTGTAGCCATTTTCATGAATCTATTGGAAAAGAACTGGGTGACATTTGAACTTGAAATCACTGGAATGAAATGTCAGTCGAGGATTTGGCAGCACAGTTGGCTACGCTATTACAACGCTGGTGACCTGGGTTGGAATCCACTGCAGTCTGTACGGAGTTTTTGCGTTCTCCACGTGACCTGAGTGGATTTTCCCCAGGTGTTCCGGTTTCCTCCCACCTTCCCAAAACGTGCGGGGGCTGGTACATTAATTGGGCGGCATGGATTTCATGAGCCAGAATAGAGGTACGTAAGATTAGAGAAGCAGGGATAGGATGGACGGCCAGCACTTTTCTCCCACTGCCACAATAGCAAATACTTGAGGCCATCTGTTTAAGGCAGTGGTTCTCAACCTTTTTCTTCCCACTCACATCCCACTTTAAGTAATCCTGATGCCATCGGTGCTCTGTGATTAATGGGATTACTTAAAGTGGGATGTGGGTGGGAAGAAAAGGTCGAAAACCACTGCTCTAGACCCAAATGTTACGGAACTATTTGGCTTGAGAAAAATTGTCATTGACCCATTTCCTTTGGAGTCCTGAAACCGTACACACAATAAGTCAATGAGGGACGATTAAAACAGTGGTTTTCAAACTATTTCATCACACTTGCATCCTTCCTAAGCACAGAACACCTAGGGAATACTTTTTTTTTTTTTTAAATTTTTTATTTTTCACACCATAAATCACAATAGCCATGATATACACTTTTTCTTTTCCACACATTTACAGTGACTTTTTCTCCCTCCCCCCTCCCTCCTCCCAAGCCACCCCCCCACCCCCCCCCTCTCATCCATTTTAGGTATACAATCTAGGTTGCATTAATTCAGTTAGACAATGTTGTCATTCAACAGAAATACACCAGAAATTCTACTGAGTCCATTCTTTTCTTTTCTTCTCCTTCCATCAACTTAGGTAATGTTTGTTCCCGGTAGGTTTTCGCTATTGTATTTAATGTAAGGCTCCCATACTTGTTCGAATATTTCAATATTATTTCTTAAACTATATGTTATTTTTTCTAATGGAATACATTTATTCATTTCTATATACCATTGTTGTATTTTCAAATTATCTTCCAATTTCCAGGTTGACATAATACATTTTTTTGCTACGGCTAGGGCTATCTTGACAAATCTTTTTTGTGCATCTTCCAAGTCAATTCCAAATTCTTTATTTTTTATGTTACTTAGGAGAAAGATCTCTGGATTCTTTGGTATATTGTTTTCTGTTATTTTATTTAATATCTGATTGAGATCATCCCAAAATTTTTCTACTCTCTCACATGTCCAGATTGCATGAATTGTTGTTCCCCTTTCTTTTTTACATCGAAAACATCCATCAGATACTGTTGGGTCCCATTTATTTAACTTTTGCGGTGTAATGTTTAGTTTGTGTAACCAATTATATTGTATCATACGCAGCCTCGTATTTATTGTATTTCTCATCGTTCCAGAGCATAACTTCTCCCATGTTTCCTTTTTTATCTTTATATTTAAATCTTGTTCCCATTTTTGTTTAGTTTTACCATTTGTTTCCTCATTCTCCTTTTCTTGCAGTTTAATATACATATTTTTTATAAATCTTTTGATTAACATTGTATCTGTAATCACATATTCAAGGTTACTTCCCTCTGGTAAACTCAAGTTGTTTCCTAATTTATCTTTCAAGTAGGATCTCAGTTGGTAATATGCCAGCGCTGTATCTCCAGTTATATTGTACTTATCTCTCATTTGTTCAAAGGATAAGAATCTACTTCCTGAAAAACAATTTTCTATTCTTTTAATCCCTTTTTTTTCCCATTTTCTAAAGGCAAGGTTGTCTATTGTAAAAGGGAGTACACCTAGGGAATACTTAAAGTGGGATGTGAGTGGAAAGAGAAAGGTTGAGAACCACTGGTTTAAGGTGAGTGGAGGAACATTTAGGGGAGTTGTCGGAGGCAAAAAAATTTTTTAAACCCACAGACTGGTGGGTGCCTGGAATACTTTGCCAGGTGTGGTGGCGGAGGAGGCTGGTACAACAGGGATATTCAAAAGTCTCTTAGATAGGAATGTAACTGCAAGAAAAATATGGGCTGCAACACAGAGAAGGATCAATACACAAAAGTGCTGGAGAAACTCAACGTTCCTTATGTAGCAAAGGCATTTAAGAAGAACTTGGATGGGTATATGGATGGGAGAGAGAACAGAGGAGTGGGAAATCAAAGGAATGCTGCCAGGGCCTCTGCCCTCCCAGTTCAGCCCACTGATGAATCTCGTTCTCCCACACTAAATTTTCCAATTTCATCCAATATCCCCTCTCTTTTTGTGATCCACTGCTGTTCTTTTCCCTTCCCCACCCGCATTTCCATCCCCTCCCCCCGCCACACTCTTTGACTGACATTTCACCCACTGCATCCCTTCCGATCCCACCTTGCTCAATCTGTCCTTCACCTCGCCTTCCCAGAATCATTTCCATTATGTCTCCTTCAGGCCTCGTGACTCATCAGATTCCAGTACTGTTTCCTTTGGCTGGCACTCGTCGCCCTCCAGCTTCACACCGTCTCATTTAACCTTCCTCGCCTTTGTTCCTCTTCCTTCTTGGCCTCTTGCCCACCGATGGTCTCTGCCTGCCAACTCTGCTCTTCATCCTCCTCACCAGTCCATCATCCCTCATCTCTCCCTGCTTCATCTATTCCCTTACGTTCCTGTTCCACCCCCCCCCCCCCACCCACCGCACTGTCTTGTCGAAGGAGGCTGCTTCTGTTGCACTGTTACGATGGTGGGGGGTGGGGGGAGATGAGCTTCTGAACTGGAATTAGACACAGACACGCTGGCAGTGTCCTCTATCCACATTGTTGTGCTGACTGCTGGTGGGACTCACTGGGTCAGGCAGCATCTGGTGGGGAGAAATGGGCAGTCCGTGTTTCGGGTCAGGGCCCTTTATTGGGACAGCAGTAAGAATGGGTTGATATTACTTACCTGAAGGGGGTGAGAAGCTGGGGAGGGGGAGAGGGTCAAGAGATGATGGTGCGTTGGGCAGCAGGTGGGAGGGTTGGAGAGACAAATGGGAAGGGTGGGGAGAAAGTGAGGGAGAAAGGCAAGTCAGGGCAGTACGGTTGGCGTAGCGGTTAACGCAATGCCATTACAGCGCCAGCGACTTGGATTCGAATCCCGCGCTGTCTGTAAGGAGTTTGTACGTTCTCCCCGCGTGTGCGTGGGTTTTCCCCTGGGGCTCTGGGATTAGACAGACACATTGCTCAGTGTGGATGGAGAGTGACCAAGAAGAAACCCTTTTATAACAATGACACCACTGACATTTTGAACTGGACAGTTTGCTTTCATTGCCTTGCTTAACTCATAGCACCTACATAAAACAAGCCCTCTCTGAGATTCAATGCTCATCTTCCCTGCTATTTACTTTAGTTGTATTTCATCAGATGCAAGGATCGACAATGAGATAGACAACAGACTCGCCAAGGCAAATAGCGCCTTTGGAAGACTACACAAAAGAGTCTGGAAAAACAACCAACTGAAAAACCTCACAAAGATAAGCGTATACAGAGCCGTTGTCATACCCACACTCCTGTTCGGCTCCGAATCATGGGTCCTCTACCGGCACCACCTACGGCTCCTAGAACGCTTCCACCAGCGTTGTCTCCGCTCCATCCTCAACATCCATTGGAGCGCTCACACCCCTAACGTCGAGGTACTCGAGATGGCAGAGGTCGACAGCATCGAGTCCACGCTGCTGAAGATCCAGCTGCGCTGGATGGGTCACGTCTCCAGAATGGAGGACCATCGCCTTCCCAAGATCGTATTATATGGCGAGCTCTCCACTGGCCACCGTGACAGAGGTGCACCAAAGAAAAGGTACAAGGACTGCCTAAAGAAATCTCTTGGTGCCTGCCACATTGACCACCGCCAGTGGGCTGATAACGCCTCAAACCGTGCATCTTGGCGCCTCACAGTTTGGCGGGCAGCAGCCTCCTTTGAAGAAGACCGCAGAGCCCACCTCACTGACAAAAGGCAAAGGAGGAAAAACCCAACACCCAACCCCAACCAACCAATTTTCCCTTGCAACCGCTGCAATCGTGTCTGCCTGTCCCGCATCGGACTGGTCAGCCACAAACGAGCCTGCAGCTGACGTGGACTTTTTACCCCCTCCATAAATCTTCGTCCGCGAAGCCAAGCCAAAGATTGCACAAATACCATTCACACAAGAACCATTTTCTTTTCCTGTAACATCTACCCCCACCATTCCTCTGCGGGCAATTTCTCCCTATTATTTCCAGAAATAACATCACTGGGGGCCAGAACGTCACCTATTCATTCCCTTGCCTTCCCTGGAAGCACGGTGGAGTTAAACTGGCTCTGAGCTTTCCCAATGGATATGTCACTCTTGAGGAAAGATGACAAACAAGGTTTCTGCCTCGTTAACGTGCCAAGGTAGACATTGACTGTTCAAAACTGTGACTGATTTACTTGGGCAAAAAAAAAGGAAATAAAATAGAGTGAAGCAAAGAAAATTTTGTATCAACCTTTCTTCACGCACAAGTAACTTTGGGAAGTTAAAGAACCCTCAACAATACGGGCCCTGTATTGTGCTGTATTGTTCTCTGTTCTAATCTGTCCAGGTTGGCAGCAGAACATCGCGCACACTTAACGTTGAACAGTGGCACACCTTGGAGCTGAGTGTTCGGCCCACTCCTGTTCACGACTGCAAAGTCAGATCCAGCTCCATCAAGGTTGCCTGCAGGTATAACTTTAAAGATTTAAGACACAGATGAACCTAAAGATTTTTAAATGTTGCATCGATAGGACTGTAATGCACAAAACTTCCCACCCAATTTTGATTGGAGACCCTGGTGATGACACAACAGTCGTTGGATTCATCAGCAACACTGATGAGACAAAATACAGAGAAGGAGCAAAATCTCGCAAAATGATGCAAAAATAACAACCTGAGTTTCAACGTGGACATAATTAAAGGAGATAATTGTGGACTTCAGGAGGATCAGGGACGACCACCCTCCACTACACAGTAGTGGAGAGAGTGGAGAGCACCAAGTTCCTTGGAGTCCACTTAACAAGTGACCTATCCTGAACACATATCCCCTCACTTGCCAAGAAGGTGGAACAGCGACTGCACTCCCTGAGAAGACTGAAGATGGCAAGGCGACCGGCCACCATCCTGTCAGCCTTCTACAGGAGCTCGATTGAGAGCGTCCAGGCCAGTTGCATCACACTGTGGTACGGTTGCTGCAGAGAAGTGGATCGGAGGTCAATCCACTCCCCCATTGACATCATCTTCCAAGATTGTTGTCTGAAGAGGGCTCACAAAATCTTTTAGGACCCCTTTCACCCTGCACGCAGCATCTTCAAGCTCCTCCCATTGGGAACGAGATACAGGACTATCAGAGCCACCCGGCTGAGAAACACCTTCTTCCCACAGCCAGAGAGACTGCTGAACGACCGATGACCTACTCATACAAACCTTCCCAGTCTCTACTGTCTATTTAACAATATTTTTTTATTTTTATAGATGTAGTATGTACTGTATACGTATTGCTTTGTGCATATATGTGTTATGCTTGTATGTTTTTGCACCGAGAATTGAAGATCACTATTTCGTTGGGTTGTACAATCAGATGAAAATAAACTTGAGCTTCAACTTGAAAATACTGAAGAAACAAAGGGACCTTGGAGTGCCAGACCAGGGATTCCAGAGTGTGGCAGCACAGGTGGGCAAGGAGTTAAGAAGGTGCATGTGATACTGGCCATTATTGGCTGGCCCATTGAGTAACGATCAGGGACAACTTAATAAGACACAGGGCGGGCCACCGCTGGGATACTGGGCGTTGATGCGGAGGCCACACTGGAGAAAGTGCACGACTGCACAGGGATGGGAGCAGAGGAGGTTCGCCAGCATGTTGCTCGAGATGGAATGTTTCAGTTCCGGGGAGCCGGGGAGGTTGCAAGAAACTTCCTCCAATCAGCGCAGTGAGGGGCAGCTGGTTTTGAAGGGCTTCTGATGAAGGATAATTCCACCTGGAGGAAATCCGGCCCTCTCCATCAGAGGTGGCAGTGGATTCCGAGTCTCCCAACGACAAGCATCTGATTGAATGTCGAAGGCTGCAGAATGCACCATGGTATGATGCAGGTGGACCCTGTTGGCCAGCATGAACATGTGCACAGAAAGGACTGTTTCCAAGCTGTGGCAGTTGAGGACATTCTTATCAGACGTGCGAACCTTGATTCAGTCCCAAAGCAGGTTCAAACTACCATTTCGAACTGACTCACACTGTGAACTACAACCTCCAGAGTGAGAGCAGCAGAATTGTATCAATCCATCTTCTCTATTATAGCAAGCTGAGACAGATCCATTCCTTTAATTGTTGAAAGGACACTTTCAAATTACACTTTAGAATGGAGGTTTGATCTCACCTCTTGTATGAAACACAACTTAAAAGGTCAGTGTGGTCTATTCAAAACTCAGCAGGTACAGCAGTATTCAGAGGAAGTAAAAGGCAATCGGCGTTTTGGGCCAGAGCCTTTCCTCAGGTGGATACCTAAATAAAGAAAAAGGGGGAGGAGAAGTGGGGGAAGAGGAAGCGCGCTGATTACAGGGTGAGAGGTGAATACAGATGGGAGGGTTGAAGAGAAAGATTGGGGGAAGAGGGCAGCTCTCCGAAGGAAGAGGGTGGGGAGGTGGAGGAAAGGAGGCAGAGGAAAGGGAGAGACTCGGGAAATGGGTTTAAAGGAAATTGGAGAAGTTATCGTTAATGCCGTCTGGTCGGACACTGTCCCGACGGAGTATAATGCATTCTTCCTCCAATTTGCAGGTGGCCTCAATTTGACACGAGGCCATGGACAGACATGTCCGTCTGTGAAATTAAATGGTTGGCCACTGGTAGCTCCTTGCCGTTGCAGCGGACAGAGCGACGGTGCTCAGTGAAGCGATTTCCCAGTCCACGTTCAGTTTCCCCGATATAGAGAAGGCCACAGTGGGAGGACTGGGTACAGTAAATGGCCCTACAATTCACGTGAAGTTTTGCATAAAGGAGTATCCCACCCCTTCTCCCTTCCTCCATCACCTCACCCCTTTCCCTTCCTTCTCCGATCACAGTGTTTACCTTTCTTAGCCCTCTGACCCTCCCCATCACTTCTCAGCTTCTGTCTCTTCTACCCTCCCACCTTTATCCACCACTCACCTGTTACCCTGTGCTCTTTCCCCCTTTCTCCACCCACACCCCTTTTATTGAGACATCTACCTGTTTTTCCACATAACAAAACAAAGCAAGTGTCTTCAAGTTCAAAAACCAAACAAATTTTGAGGCAAGCTATCACGGAGGTTGGGGAAGAGGAACTGCATCACAGAACATCGACATTGGATAAATATTTCTGTCAGCACTTTCAGGTGGCCAAAATACCCCGATGTAAAGCTGCATATTCTACCCTTATGTGGCTCTTGAGAGGCTGCCTGAAAGTGGAGAACCCGACCAGAAGGAGCACTTAACTAACCTTCCTCCTATAGGCATAATCTCTGGCTCTGAGAATCCCCCGTTCCACCTGAAAGCAGCAGTGGGACTATGGCCACAGTCCACAGGAGCCAGCGTTCGCTCGGATGTGGCTCTCCTTCAGCTGGTACGTTCAGGTGACAGAAAGGCATCTTCTCCGCGGCCACCTGAGCGTCCTAGCTGCACTCCCCCAGCTGTGTCTGCTGGTGCATTATCTGTGTCCGAGCACCTGAAAGCGGTTTATGTTTAAGGGACACTTAGACAGACAAAGCAGAGAAGGATGAGGGCTGAACAAGGGTCATCATGCATGTATTGATGAATTCTGGCTGCACTATTCCAGGATTCAAACAAGACTGGAGCTGGAAGCAGATTGCACCAAATTCATAGCAGCCACACAAAAGGGCTCAGAAAGAAAAAGGATGTGGGAAATTAATATGAATGAATCTTTGAGCTGCTCAGAGAAATCCTGATCCTCTTAAACTGTAAGGCAGTAAACGATCCCCGATTCTGGGGCCAAGATCAGCCTGTCCGTCTTTAGCCTCTGCAGTCCACATTTTCATGCCTCCATTTTTCTTCTGGATGTGAAACCCAGCCTTGCACTGTCATGAGAATACCAGAAAAGCGTAGCTCAGAAACAGGCCCATCGGTCCACATGCCTGTGATATACATGATGTCCGATTTCAGATTGATTGTCATATATTACCATTCACTGACTTTACCACCCTATCTACTTGTGTGGCCACTTTCAAGGATCTAAGGACCTCCAGATCCCTCTGCTCATCAATGCTTTTAAGAGCCTCACCATAAACTGTACACACTCCCTTTACCTTACACTTGTCCGGATTAAACTCTATCTGCCATTTCTCTGCCCATTTCTGTAATCGATCTACATCCTGTTGTATTCTTTGATAACCCTCTACACTGTCCACAAATCCACCAGTCTCCATATCATCGGCAACTTATTTACCAACCACCTACTCTTTCATTCAAGCCATTTAAACCTATGGAAAACAACAGGGGTCCCAACATCGATCAAACCACTGATGACAGGCCTCCAGTCTGAATTATTCCCTTCCACCACTACCTTCTGTCTTCTATGGGCCAGCCAATTCCGTAAATGCACCACATCCTGGATCAGCCGATCATCAAATACCTTGTCAAATACCTGACTAATCTTCATGGAGACAACAGACACCACCTAACCCTCATTAACCTCTTCAAAAAATTTATTTTTTTGACTATTTTAGTTATAATTTTTAAATCATATAGCATAAATTGTAGTATATTCATACTTAAAGTATATAATTGAAAAAAAAAACCACCCAATCTCCCTCATCCTCCCCACTAATACCTATCCTCCTCCTCCTTCTACCCACTAACATTCAGTTATCTAGCTGTGGAAACCAAGACGCCCACCGGGACGGGTTGGGGGATTAAATCTTCAAACCAAGAATTTTTAGATATGGGCTTCATATTTAAAAAAAAAATTATCCCTCAAATGATACATTATCTTTTCTAGAGAAATACAGGATTTTATTTCAGGATGCCGTCTTTGCATTTTTAAAACTAAATCAGATTTCCAAGTAATGGACAAACATTTTTTAAAAACAGGCAAAGCTAAACGTAGAAATTTAATTTGATACATATTCAATCTTAATCTTAAAACAACCAAATTAATATCCCCGAATAAAAACAACATTGAATCAAATAGAAGACTCATTTTTAATGCTTTCTCCAAAAATAATTTTACTTGTACCCAAAAAGTCTTAACTTTAGAAAAGGTCCAAATCAAATGAAAAAGTGCCCATCTCTTCTCCACATCGAAAACACAAATCTGAGGAAATTAAATTAAATTAATTTAATTTTTGAGGGGTTAAATATAATTGATGTAAAAAATTATACTGTACTAATCAACATCTTAGTCATACTATCCTTGTATACATTTCTCCAACCTCTTCAAAAACAATCAAATTTTAAGACATGACCTGTATTGTACAAAGCTACGCTGACCATCCTAAATCTGATTATAACTTTTCAAATGAGTGTAAATCCTATTGATTATGGGACACTCAGCATTGCCTGAGCCATTGAATGTCAAGGGGAGGGGTTCATCTCCATCTAGTTGGGGATGGTCATTTCCTTTTGCACATGGGCATAACTTGCCAAAATTCTGACTGTGACCATCTGTCATGTGACCAAGGCCCTAAAGTTCTAGAATCCCCTCCCTGAAATTGGATTGGAACTGAACTTTGCAGGAGATACCAGAGAGAATGATTTCCTGATACGCAATGCCTTCTACACCTGATTCGACAACAAAAGCAAGAACCACCACTGCGCACCCCCAGGTCCCCTACTGATTGTCTCCTCTCTGTATCTGAGGATGACGTATGGGTTGTCCCTAGGAGAGTGAATTCAAGGAAAGCATCCAGCCCAGATGGGGTACATGGTAATGTATTAAAGATCTGTGCTGACCAACTTACCAAGGAATTCACGGATATCTTCAACATCTCCCTCCAGCGGGGCCTGGTACCCACCTGCTTCAAATCATATTGGTGGCCTAGAAGAGTGTAGTAACCTGCCTAAATGACTGTCGACCAGTGCCACTCACATCAACAGTGATAATGTGTTTTGACAGGCTGGTGATGAAGCAGATCAGCTCCTGTCTGAGCGGTGACATGGATCTGTTCCAGTTCACCTACCGTAGTAACAGGTCTACAGCGGATGCCGTATCACTGGTTCTATACAAAGCCCTGGAACACCTGGACAGTAAAGATGCATACATTAGGATGCTCTTTATCGACAACAGTTCAGAATTTAACACCATCATCCCCTCAAAACTGATCAGCAAACTCCAAGATCTGAGACTCAACACTCTACTGTGTAATTGAATACTGGAGTTCCTCATGTCCAGACAACAATCAGTGAGGATTGGTAAGAACTTCTCCTCCACAGTCTCCATCAGTACCGGAGCACCACAGGGCTGAGTTCTTAGCCCCCTGCTCTACTCACTTTACACCTATACAACACCATCTACAAATTCGCGTACGATACCACAGTAGGTGGTTATATAAAAAAGAATGATGAGTTAGCATCCAGGATGGAGATTGAAAACTTGGCTAAATGGTGCAGCAACAATTAAACTCACACTGAATATCACCAAAACTAAGGAGCTGATTGTTGATTTCAGGAAGAGAAAACCAGAGATAATACAATCCAGTGATCATTGGGGGATCAGAGGTGGAGAGGATGAGTAAAATTTAAGTTCTTGGGAATCACTAATGTGGAGGATCTTTCCTGGACTCAACACACCAATGGCATCGTGAAGAAAGCACGTCAGCGCCTCTACTTCCTCAGGAGTTTGCAGAGTTTTGGTAAGATATTGGAAACTCGGGCAGATTTTTACAGATATTTGTTGGAAGTGGCCAGCTGCATCAAGGCCTGGTATGGGGACACCAATATCTCTGAGCGTAAGCCCTGCAGAAGTTAGTGGACACAGCCCAGGTAAAACCCTCCCCACTATCAAGAACGTCTATGGGGATTGCTGCCTTTGGAGAGCAGCAGCAATCATCAAGGATCCACACCACCCAGCACACGCTCTGTTCTTGGTGCTGCCATCAGGAAAGAGGTATCGGTGCAACAAAACTCCTACCAGCAGGTTCAGGAACAGCTGCTACCCCTCTATCATCAGACTCTTCAGCAATAAACTCAATCAGAGACTCGTTTAAGGACTCTTACTTGTCCACTTTATGTTTTTTCCCCTCTCTGTATTGAAGTCAGTTATTTACATTTCTTTATTTGTTTACATGTGTATCTTGTGTACAGTTGTTATTTGCATGACCAATAAATGGTAATTCTGCCTTGCCCAGAGGAAAAGGAATCTCACCGTTGGATGTGATGTCATGTATATGCTCTGATAATAAATCTGAAATCTGGAAGGCTACCGATCTAACTGGAGACTTGTAACCAGAGGTGTGCCTCAGGGATCGGTGCTGGGTTTATCGCTGGAGGTCATCTCTAATGTAGTTATTTGGCAAGTTTGAAGATGGCACAAAGATTGAGGATGCAGTGGACAGCATGGAAGGCTTTCAAACCTTGCAGCAGGTGCTGGACCAGCATGGCAGATGGAATTTAATGCAGACTAGAGTGAGGTGTTGCATTTTGGAAGGATAAACCAGGGTAGGATATACGCAGTAAACGGTAAGGCACTAAGAATCTAGTAAGTGGTTTTACAGGTTGTGATAGAATATTTTGAAATGTATTTGGGAGATAAATTAGTAAAATTAGAGTAGGTTACATGCACACACTTTAAAAGAGATCTTATTTGAAATACTGAAGAATTCATATTCAGTGACTTTACAGAAACAACGGAGAATGCTGTGCACATTTCACAAGTAGGTGCTAATTGAAATGATGTCATGAAATTAATGGACTGGAGACAGGTCGTCTGTGTTGAACATTTTTATAAGACCTCTGACCTTTCTGCAAAGTGCTCACTCAAAGGTCACTCCTGGGTTCTTATTTACCTAAAAACAACAGATGGGAGCAGAAGACTAACTCCTATTGTTTGCTGGAGAAGGAGGGGGTTTTGGCAAGTGAGAGAGAGAAGGATGGAGAGAGAGAGAGAGAGAGAGAGAGAGAGAGAGAGAGAGAGAGAGACAGAGAGAGAGAGAGAGAGAGAGAGAGAGAGAGAGAGAGAGAGAGATGAACAGTGTCAGCAGGAGAAGCTGGTTGGAAATGAAACAGAAAGCTCCAGAGTGGCGGATGGCTGGAAGTGCTATCTAGCTGATGTTACTCTTGGAATAAAAGGAACAGAAAGGAACTCTGTGCTAGCCTGAAAGAAAGAGGTTACCATCTGGAGAACCCTGATGGGGCAAGTTTCATCAGCAAGACATTGAGGTGACTAACGGTGGTACCTCAGTTGTGGAAATCCTGGAACAACAAATCTCTCTCTGCAAACCCTACAAGAACCTTCCTGAGCAGTAAACATTTACCTTTCAAGCACCAAAGCCTGGTGAACTTTATACATGTTAAATTCTGTGCTCAATATAAGAATTGCCTGCAACCAGTGAACTTGGAGGAATGAGAAGTGATATTGGACTGTGAACCAAAGAACTTTTCTGAACTTACACACACACACGTTACAGACACGTGCACTTAGAATTAGAAGAGGGTTAAGTTAGATTAGTTAAGCCAATAGTGATAAGTTAAAGTGTGATTCCATTTTCATGTTTAAAGATAATTAAAAGCAACTTTTCTTTAAGTAACCATTTATCTTGGTGAATATCTATTGCTGCTGGGTTTTGGGATTCTCTGGGCTCGTAACACTGCGCACATCTGAGATCATTGAATACCTACAGTATGTTAAGGGAACTGATAGTTCATACCAATTTTCCATTTGGAGGAGTGTACAACCCTGAGCCAGTCACATTCTCTGCTGCTGCTGAACCCGTGCATCACAGACTCAACTCTGCAAACAACGACTGAAGCTTTCCATCTCGTGGCAGTAATAAAAGAAGTCAAAATTCAGAAACTCGACTGAAAGAATACACCCTTCAATACACATCATCTGCTTCATTGCTCCTTTTTTCCCCAGTAGGAAAATTAATTTAGCCAGCTCAAGTGCAGTCATGAGGAGACGAGCAGTCTGTGCACAAGATTGTGCATATTTGGTCATCTGGTTTAATTCTGACTGCTTTACAATCCCATGTCGTTGCCTTCGCCTTCCTTTTCGCTAGAAGGGCCATTTTAATGAGATGGGAAGATTCTGCCCCTCCCACTCAATGGTTGTCTGATATAGGGCGTATCTGACCTTGGGGGAAAAAAAATTAGATGTTCCACGACTGAAATGAATCTTGACTTAGTTTCTTTATGGGGTTTCTTTTCTTAATTATTTTCAAAATTTGTACAATTAACCAGTTTTTGGTTTTTGAACCCATTGTTTACCTTGTAGCGGCCTGCACATGGACCCACAAAATGGCCAACGAATGGACCTGTGGAGGTGACACTGGCCGTCGTCCCAGGTGACCTCCCGCACGGTGGGAAGACGGGGAACTGTGGTGGGAACACCAGCCAATCCCAGGCTGGCGCTTCGATGCTGTGGGGCCCTGAGGTTAGCGCCTAGGGCCCTTATAAATGCAACGGCCAGTGCAACTTCAAGGCTTTAGTGTGCATGTCGTTCTTCTCCACACCCACGTAGCACAAACGGTACAACCTCCCTTTTTTTATTATTAGTAGTGGACTGTTTATGTAGACAATCACCTCCGAAGGGAGGGGATTGAATTAGATATTTAGTATATTTTTCTTTTTATCTTTCTGTTTAATGTAACATAAATCTCAGTACTATTTGTATTGCTTTACAAGATTTGTTAATGCTTTATTTTATTGCTATGTATCTATGGAACATAGAAACATAGAAGATAGGAGCAGGAGTAGATCATTTGGCCCTTCGAGCCTGCTCTGCCATTCAATGAGATCATGGGTGATCTTAAAGTTCAGTACCCCGTCCCCGCCTTCTCTCCATAACCCCTAATTCCCTCATACTGAAGAAATAGATCTAATTCCCTCTTAAATATATTCAATGAACCTGCCTCTACTGCTCTCTGTGGCAATGAATTCCACAGATTCACCACTCTCTGGGTAAAGAAATTCCTCCTCATCTCGGTTCTAAATGGTTTGCCTATTATCTTTGAACCATGGCCCCGGGTTCTGGACTCCCTCACCATTGGAAACATCCCTTCTGCATCCATTCTGTCCAGTCCTGCCAGAATTTTATATGTCTCTATGAGATCCCCTCTCAATCTTCTAAACTCCAATGAGTACAATCCCAAATTATGCAATCTTTCCTCATAAGTTATTCCTGCCATTCCAGGTATCAGCCTGGTGAATCGCCTCTGCACTCCCTCCACTACAAGAACATCCTTCCTCTGATAAGGCAACCAAAATTGCACACAATACTCCAGGTGTGGTCTCACCAAGTCTCTGTACAGCTGCAGTAAGGTATCCTTATTCCAATACTCAAACCCTCTTGATACGAAGGCCAACATGCCATTTGCCTTTTTAACCACCTGCTGTACCTGCATGCTCGCCTTCAGTGACTGATACACAAGAACTCCTAGGTCTCTCTGCACTTCCCCATCTCCCAATCTATTGCCATTCAAATAGTAATCTGCCCTCCAGTTTGTATTACCAAAGTGGATAACCTCACATTTATCCACATTGTAGTGCATTTGCCATGTATCTGCCCAGTTCCCCAATTTATCCAAATCACACTGGAGCTTCCTGACCCCCTCTTCCATGCACACAACCCCTCCTAGCTTAGTGTCATCTGCAAATTTGGAGATATTACATCCAATCCCCTCATCTAGATCATTAATGTAAATTGTGAACAGCTGTGGCACCCCACTGGTCACCGCCTGCCACTCAGAAAATGAGCCATTTATCCCAACTCTCTGTCTTCTATCTGCCAGCCAGTTCTCAATCCACATCAATACCTTGCCCCTAATCCCATGAGCTTTGATTTTGCATGCCAGTCATTTATGTGGGACCTTATCAAAGGCCTTTTGGAAATCCAGGTACACCACATCCACTGGTTCTCCTCCATCTGTTTTACCTGTCACCATCTCAAAGAATTCCAATAGATTTGTCAAGCACGATTTACCTTTTGTAAATATGACTAGCAGAGAAGGGATCAGACAGTCATATGCTCCGCTATTACATCCTTAATAATGGATTCCATAATTTTGCCCACTACTGATGTAAGGCTCACCGGCCTATAATTCCCCAGTTTTTCTCTATCCCCCTTTTTAAATAGTGGGGTAACATTAACTACCCTCCAATCCATGGGTACTGATCCTGAGTCTATCGAGTTCTGGAAAATAAATCTTAAAGCATCTGCTATCTGAATGTCCCTAGGATGTAGATTATCAGGCCCTTGGGATTTATCAGCCTTCAATCCCTTCAATTTCCCCAAGACCATGTCCTTAGAGATACTGATTTCTTTCAGCTCCTCCCTTGCATTAGTCTCTATGTTTCCCAACATCCTTGGGAGGTTATTTGTATCCTCTCTTGTGAAAACAGAACTAAAGTAAGAATTTAATTGGTCTGCCATTTCCTTATTCCCCATTATATATTCCCCTGATTCCGACTGCAAAGGACCTACTCTGGATTTCACCAATCTTTTCCTCTTGACATATTTATAAAAGCTTTTGCAGTCGGTTTTTATATTTGCCGCAAGCTTACTTTCGTAATTTATTTTTGCCCTCTTGATTAATCCCTTTGTCCTCCTTTGCTGCATCTTGAACTGTTCCCAGTCTTCGGATTTGGTACTTTTTTTGGCCAATTGATATGCTCACCCTTTGGACCTAATGCTGTCTCTAATTTTCCTTGTTATCCACGGTTGAGTCACCTTTTTTGGTTTATTTTTATGCCAAACCAGTATAAACGATTTCTGCAATTCTTCCATTAGATCTTTGAATGCTTTCCATTGCCTATCCACCATCAACCCCCCCCATAAACACCACCCAATTAATCTTACTCAACCCCTGTCGCATACCTTCATAATTCCCTTTATTTAAATTCAGGACTTTAGTCTCGGTTTTAATTTCTTCACTCTCCATGTCGAGTGAGAATTCGATCATATTGTGATCGCTCCTACCCAAAGGGCCTCGTACAACAAGATTGTTGATTAGCCCCTTTTCATTGCATAATACCCAGTCTAAAATGGCCTGCTCCCGAGTTGGTTCCTCGACATATTGGTCTAGATAACCGTCCCGTAAACATTCAAGGAATTCCTCCTCCTCAGTATTTTTACTAATTTGGCTAGATCAATCTATATGTAAATTAAAGTCTCCCATGATGACAGCTGTTCCCTTATTGCACGCTTCTCTAATTTATCTTTTTATGCCTTCCTTCACCTCTACATTACTATTTGGAGGCCTATATACCACCCCCACTAACGTTTTCCGCCCCTTGCTATTCCTCAGTTCTACCCATATAGATACCGCATCTTCCGAGTTGATATCCTTCCTGTCAATCATGTCGGTCCCTTCTCTCACCATCAATATTACCCCACCCCCTTTTCTTTCTTGCCGATCCCTCCTAAATATCGTATACCCCGGGATGTTAAGTTCCCAGGCTTGCCCACCCTGCAGCCATGTTTCTGTAATCCCAATCAAATCATATTTGTTTATCTCAATTTCCACAGCCAATTCATCTACCTTGTTCCGAATGCTTCTTGCATTAAGATATAAAGCCTTCATATTTGCTTTTTTCACCCTCCTTCCTCTTTCTGATATTTTACTTTTGCTGCCTAACCTAACTTTTCCTATTTTATCTTTGCTGTCCTTTGCTCTATCATACAGGTTCCCACCCCCCCTGCCAAATTAGTTTAAACCGCATCCGACGGCTGTACCAAAACCTAGCTGCCAATATATTGATCCCTTTTGGGTTTAGGTGTAACCCATCCTTCTTGTAAAGGTCATGCCTTCCCCAAAAGAGATCCCAATGGTCCAAGAAGCCAAAACCCTGTCTTTTACACCAGCCCCTCAGCTACACATTCATTTATTTGATAAAACCAGTAAAAATATTGAAAAGAAGATTGTCCATATTCGGTTGCTAATTGGAAAACTTGGACAGGGGTTAAGGCAGTGTTGAATTGTGAAGGTCACATTTCAATTTAACATCTTC
Organism: Narcine bancroftii; assembly: GCF_036971445.1. Lineage (NCBI taxonomy): Eukaryota > Metazoa > Chordata > Chondrichthyes > Torpediniformes > Narcinidae > Narcine > Narcine bancroftii. The sequence goes on along the minus strand of NC_091474.1, from coordinate 65,972,715 downwards.
GAATCAGCCTAGTTCATCAAGACAGATAAAACTCTGATAAAGATTCACAAGAGCCTCCATTATTATAAACCTTTGATCAAGTTTCACAAGAGCCCACATAACACAAAAACCTTTGAAATCTTTTGCCTTGTTCCCAAGAACCTTATTTGGGAGGGAGAGGGAAGGAATCAACTGGGGTAACATCAAGGAGGAGATGCAGGAACCAGGCTGGGAAATAGTCAGGATGAGAGATTGATGAACAGTATCCTGTCACTGAGTAAATCATCCAAAAATATTTATATATATATATATATAAATAAATAAAATGTTTTGGATGATTTACTCAGTGACAGGATGCTGTTCATCTATATATATATAAATATATAAATATATATATATATATATATATATATAATTATATAAAGGCGGCAAAACTATTTATTTATTTATTTTTGTCCCTTTTAAATATTTTATATAGGTATGTGATTGATTATTACCTGTTGTGTATTTTGTTCAGAGAGAGAGTGTGTGTGTGTGTGCACGCTGTGGTCTGGAGAAATGCTGTTTCAACTGCTTGGATATGTACAGTCAGATAATAATAAACTTGAACTTGATAATGTTTTACCAATTCAAACAAATATTCATTATTCCTTCTTCCTAACAAATGTAACACTTCACTCACTTTTACTTCTTGTTTGGAACATTTTTGAACACCTCTTGGAAGCCCACATGAATAACGTATAAAAGCAGACCCAGATTACATCAGTGTCAAATTCTGAAGGATTTCCTATAGGACTTTCACCATCCCACCCAGTTTGGTACTTTGAACACAGAACATGTTGCAGCATTATGTCTGACACCACACACTTGCTTCAAGCATTTCAGTCATAATTTTGAACATCTCTATGAGATCACCCCTCACCCTCCTCCACTCTAAGGAATAACACCCTCGCCTGGTTATCCTCATCCTGCAACTAAATCTTCTCTGCACCTTCTCCAGCTCAACGACATCTTTCCTGTAGCACAGTGACCAAAACTGAACACAGCACTCCAAATGGGACCTCATCAATGTCTTATACAACTGCAAGATGACCTCCCAAATTCTATATTCAATACTCTGACTGATAAAGGCTAATGTGCTGAAAGCCTTTTTGACCACCCTATCTACATGTGAAACCGCTTTCAAAGTACTACATACCTGTACTCCAAGATCCCTCTGGTCTACAACCCAGACCCCTACCATTCACTGTGTATGTCCTACCCATGTTAGACCTCCCAAAATGTAGAATCTCACACTTCTCTGCATTAAATTCTGTCAAACATTCATCTGCCCTCCTGTCCAAGTGATCAAGACCTTGCTGCAATCTGTGGTAACTGGTTTCACTATCCAACACACTGGACACATTAGCGTCATCCACACACTTGCTGATCTCGTACATTTTCATCAAAATCATTGAATCAGATGAGAAACAGCAGTGGGTCCAGCACCGAACCCTGTGCCACACCACCTGTCTGAAAAACAACCGTCCACCGTCATCCTCTGCTTTCTACCAAAAAGCCAATTGTCTATCCAGTCGGCTATCTCACCTTGGACCCCCATGCAATCTAACCTTCCAGAGCAGCTAATTGTGTGGAATCTGAGCAAATGCCTTACTGAAATCCATTTCTGCATTGTCTGTAGCTCTGCTCATGTCAACATTCTCAATCAAATCTTTAAAAAAACTTCATTAACTTTGCGAGATGCAACTTCCCAGTTGCAAAAGCATGCTGACAATTCCCAATTTGTCCCTTGTCCATCTCACTGATCGTAAATCTTTCCGAGAATCTATCGCAAAAAGCAGATCAGGCATTCACTGCCCATTGTTCGTTGAAAGTGGAATCTTAAACAGGGAGAGGTTTGTGTTTTTGCAATGCAAAGACACAGGGAACTCTTGCAATGAAAATCTGCAAACAGTTTGTGGCGTTGGATGGAATCTACCTTACCTTCTTCCTTTGTGTAGATGGAGATATTCCCATTGACAAGTCCAGCATACAGGCATCGACTCTTATAGGCCAGGCTCAGCACCGTTGACTTGTCTGCAGCAAAGAACTGCTGAAGGCGTACTTTTTTCGAAGCTTGATTGCTCTTGAACACCAAAATGCTGCAGGGAAAAACAAACAGGAAAGATGGTTTTCACAGCCCCATCCTTGCCACATCAGGTATCTTATCGTCTCAGGGTATGCTTGTCTGCAGCTGTACTCAGCCAAATGGGGCGGCATGGTGGTTCTCAACCATTCTCCACCCCCCCCCCCACCACTCACGTACCACCTTAAGTAATCCTTTACTAACCCCATAGCACTGATGGCATAGGATGGGTTGGTAAGGTGGGGGGGGGGGTGGGGAAAGAAGTTCAGAACCATTGGGTTAAGCACAATGCTGTTTTTGTGCCAGCGGCCAGAGTCCGAATCCACCCCGTCTGTAAGGGGTTGGTACCTTCCCCCTTGACCTGCGTCAGATTGCTCTGACACTCCAAAATGTTCAGGGGTGAGCAAGTTAATCGGTCACGTGGGTGCATTTGGGTTAGTGGGCTGGGAAATGCTGTGTCTAAAATATAAAATTAAATTACAATTATGATCAGATTCATATCAACAGGCACTACCTTTATATTGTGGTATAAAATGGATGACACCAAAATGCTGTTTATTTTCATTTTTTAATAAAAGTATATTTTCAACACGGTAGAAGCAAATTTAGGCCATTGAAACCCCAATTTACACTCAATTAACCGTACATTTTGGAGGGTGGGAGGAAACTGGAGCACCTGGGGAAAACCCAGTCAGGTCACAGGGAGAACGCACAGGCAGAGCTGGATTCAAACCCTGGTCACTGGCGCTGTAATAGTGTTGCGCTAACAGTTATCTTAGCGTATTTTACATATCCTCTAACTGTTATTTTTTAAAAAAATCAATGGTTATAAAAGTCAGAGAGGAAAATGAAATGCCAACTCACCATCAGGCACTTCACACAAAGTCAATCCCCATCCCACCCATCCTATCAACACAGGATTTTTTTTCAATAAGCATTGTTCTCAGCTACACGTACTGTTAACTTCTGGTTCTACAATAAGGGTAAAGGAAAATAATTTCACTCATCTCTGAATAAATGCCAGAAAAGATTAAAGTTTAATGCATTTCTCCAATTTCATGTTAATATTTCATGACAGGGATAAAGAGGCTTCAGGGAAAGCATGAAAATATTTCCCTTGAAATTGGAACAGGCATGTCAGTGCAGCACTCTGAAGGGCACTAACGTGTGTTATCTCAGCGAGGCATGACACTGGCTGGTAACTGACCATTGTGGCGTGTTCCCAATGCCCATCAGGGTGCAGGCTAAAGGAGAAATGAGAGGTGGACTCTTGTCACGTGTGGAGATGGAGGGAGGTGGGAGAGGGAAAGAGAGGGCAGGGGCAAGGTCCGGAGGTGAGGCAAGGGAGATAGGTATACATGTGATCATTATGTGCTGCTTATTGCGTGCGTATGCTCTGGAAAAACGGTGTTTCATCTGGATGTACATGAACAGTCCGATGATGATAAATTTGGAAGATCCAGAAATGTGTGGGAGCTGTCAGACAGTCTTGCTTGATATCAGCCTGGCCTGAAATTGCTTCGTTAAGGGCCTGCTTAAGATCACAATTTGCCTGAAATCATCTAGCAGTTTACTAAATATTCTTAAAATGCTAATTTGTGTAAAGTTTATTCAGATATGCATTTATTTAAAATCAAATACATGAACTTAAATTTTCAACAATTATTCTTACAATAATAACAAATGACATGTGTAAACTATAGGCAGTTATGTCCTCCAATCCAGAAAAAAATGCCTTAAATTTATGTTTATAAATCTATAATATTTTCTTGTTTAACTCCCTAAATTTAGATTATTACTTAGCTTCAAATATCTGCTGAAGACAGCTTTGAGTTTAAAGGGCAGTTCAACTGATGCTACAAACTGACTGAACCAAATGTACTTGAACAAAGTCGAAGAAAGCCTTTGATTAGAAAATGTGCAAGTGTGACAGCGTTCCTATCATCCTGACATTAAACACCGTCTGTGGGGCTCCCATCTTTGGATTAAACTTTGCCAGAAGTGTTCAGAGGAAGGATCCAGTCAAAACAAGGCTGCAGTGTTCAAGGGCAGTTCACACAAGGGCTCTTTGTACAATTATTTGGATTGCTCAGTTACTTTAGCTGAGAATGTTTTCATCTCAAAATGTCAGGATGGCAGGGGTTCAATGTAGCTGGACTGGACTTCAGAGACAGGGTTCATGATTACATTTCTTTAGACGGACGTTGCAATGCAGTTAAAATCTCAGCATACAGACACACACATAGACCCCAAACGAACATACATAGATACACATAAACAGACATACACACTCGTGCTTCATAATCCACCCTGCATTACCCATCATCTGTCTTCTGATCTTCCCATGTCACAGAGAGAGAACAATCCCCCCCGCCCCCAACCACCATGAACATCTGCTTCGGTTTTGAAGCAGCAGCTGCCAAATGGGACAAAATAATAATCTGGAGCCAACTCCACTGATTCCTCCATCTCCCCTCGGAAGCAGCACTCAGCGGGAGGATTCTTAAGTGACCACGATGGGGAAAAGAATCTGTTCCACGGATGAAAATGCTCGAGCTGGCCCATCTAGTGACTGGTACTGGCCATCAACTTGTGAATTCTAAATTCACAGGGACTGGATCTATGTGCATCAGTGGGGGCAGTGAACCTTCCTGATGACTCAGTGAAGAACAGTGGAAATTGTTATTTAAATAATGTGGGTAAATGAATGACTGGAGCATCTGTATTATTTGTTGTAAAATATTAAATTATCATTCAATTGAAAGCCTGCAGTCTGCTGGGTGAATATAGTGCATTGGGAGATTCAGCACCTTGGCTTGTCCTGTTCCGTCATACAAAGCATCACCGGTAACAATCCAGTACACCCTGCATAGGGTGTAATCACTCTCCTTCTCACCTGCCTTCCTCCATGCCAAGGCAGATGGTTGGGCTTGCAGTGGCCTTGGGAGTTGCTGCTTCAGAGTCACGGAAGACTTCGGAATCTTCGGGTTTGTCTTCACCTGGCACGTACGCCATGGCCAGGATACGAGACTCAACATTGAAACATTCGATGACCTTTGGATTGGATTTGTGCAACGCGACGATGGTGATTTGCCCCATTTGATTCGTGCAACTTCCAATCTACTCAATGAAACAGAGGAGTGAGTCATAGACCAGGGGCCCATAGAACGCTACAGCACAGAAACAAGCCCTTCAGAAACAAATCCATGCTGAACTGTTATCCCAATGACCTGCACCTCCCATCTACATACCAATCCAAATTTCTCTAAAGTGTTTACATCACTCTTTGTGTAAAATATTTACCCTGCACATCACCCTAAAACACTGTGCCCATTCCCCATCTTAAACCACGGTCAGCACCAGGACGCACGTTAGAGGGGGGCATTAGCAATTTTGAGCATCAAGTGCCACTAGATGCTACTGATGCTTGACACATGCTAGTGACATGGCCGGAGGGCGGGAGGAGAGTCATTAGCGTGCATCAACCGAGACGCTTCTGACGTGGCTTAAATACATGTTCTTTGGGGATCAGATTGTTTCAATGCATCTCATGATTTTGGAACATTACAGCACAGAAATAGGCCTCTTTGGCCCCTCTAGTCTGTGCTGAACCATTTTTTTGCCTTGTCCCACTGACCTGTGCCCAGTCCATACCCCTCCATCCCTCTCCCATCCGCATACCTGTCCAAAATCTTATTAAATATTAAAATTTACTGATCGTTGATTACCAACACGGGCACACCCCAGGGATGCAAGCTTAACCCACTGCTCAACTCATTATACACCCATGACTGTGTGACCAGACACAATTCCAATGCCACCTACATGTTTGCTGATGACACCACAGTTGTCGGCAGAATCACAAACGGCAACGAGGAAGTGTACAGGAGGGAGATAGATCAGCTCGCTGAATGGTGTAACGACAACAACAACCTTGTGCTCGATGTCAGCAAAACCAAGGAAATGATAGTGGACTTCAGGAGGAAGTCAGGGGAACACAACCCAGTCCTCATCCAGGGCTCAGTAGTGCAGAGGGTCAAGAACTTCAAATTCCTGGGTGTCAACATCTCCGAGAATCTGTCCTGGAGCCTCCACATTGATGCAATCACAAAGGCGGCTCGCCAGCGACTATACTTTGTGAGGTGTCTGTGCAGATACAGTATGTCACCGAAGACTCTCATAAATCTACTGGTGTACCGTGGAGAGCATTCTGGCTGGTTGCATCACTGCCTGGACTAGAATAAACTCCAGAGGTTTATTAACTCAGCCTGCGGCATCACAGGCACCAGACCTCACTCCATTGAGGACATTGACATGAGGTGGTGTCTTTAAAAAAGACCCCCACCACTCAGGCCATGCCCTATTCTCTCTGCTACCATCAGGAAAAAGGTACAGGAACCTAGACAAGCACTCAATATAACCATATAACCACTTACAGCACAGAACAGGCCAGTTCAGCCCTACTAGTCCATGCCATAGCAAATCCCCACCCTCCTAGTCCCACTGACCAGCACCCGGTCCATACCCATCTAGTCCCCTCCTATCCATGTAACGATCCAGTCTTTCCTTAAATGTAACCAATGATCCCGCCTCGACCACGTCTGCCAGAAGCTCATTCCACATCTCCACCACCCTCTGCGTAAAGAAATTTCCCCTCATGTTCCCCTTATAATTTTCCCCCTTCAATCTTAAACCATACCCTCCAGTTTGAATCTCCCCCTTTCTTAATTGAAAAAGCCTATCCACATTTACTCTGTCTGTCCCTTTTAAAATCTTAAACACCTCTATCAAGTCCCCTCTCAATCTTCTACGCTCCAGAGAAAAAAGCCCCAGTCTGCACAACCTTTCCCTGTAACTCAGACCCTGAAATCCCGCCAACATTCTCGTGAATCTTCTCTGCACTCAACAGCACAAGGACAGCTTCTTCCCCACTGCCTGAATAATCAATGAACCAAAGACTCTGCCTTACTTTTCGTGCATTATTATTGATATTTTTTATAGTAATGCTGTAAGATGGTCACAACATGAACATTTGCACTGTTGTGCTGCCACAAAACACTGAATTTTACAACTTGTTCTCATTCTGAATTGGGCCTGTATTCACCACTTCAGACACAGCTTGTTCCAATCCTCACCACTCTCTGAGTGAAGAGGTTCCCCCTCATTTTATAAATTTCAGTCAAGTCTCTCCCCCACCCCCTCCTCTCCCAGCCTCTGACACGCTAGAGCAGAGGTTTTCAAACTTTTTATTTACAATAACATGCCACCTTAAGTAATCCCGATGCCGGTGATTAGTAAGGGATTGCTTAAGGTGGGATGTGGGTGGGAAGGGAAGTTTGAGAACCACTGCTCTAGACACAATTGTTACTGAAATATTTGGCTTGAGAAAAATTGTCATTGGCCCATTTCCTTTGGAGTTATGAAACGGTGCACATAACGAGTCAACGAGGTACGATTGAAACAGTGGTTTTCAAACTTTTTCTTCCCACTCACATCCCACCCTAAGTTATCCCATGGGGGTACTAATCGTAGAGCACCGATGGCACAGGGATTACTTAAAGTGGTAAGCGAGTGGAAAGAAAAAGGTTGAGAAGCACTGATCTAGAGAAAACCAGCTAAGCTTGTCCAACCTCTCCCCACAAGGGTGGCACGATTAGGGTAGCGGTTAGCGCACCGCCTTTATAGTCCCAGCGATTGGGACTGAACCTTGGTTCGAATCCCCTGGACAGAGTTTGTACATTCTCCTCGTGTCTGCGTGGGTTTCCCCCAGGGGTTCTGCTTTCTTCCCACCGTTCAAAAAAAGTAAAGGGATGTAAGTTAATGGGGTGCAATTTGGGTGGCACAGATACTGATACAGTGCTGTATGCCTTATTTAACATCCTCTCTAAAGTATGCATCATCCCATTAAATAGTTTCTGGACGGTTTGCAAAGCCTCCACCTCCTTCTTCCAATGCAGCGGCCAGAACTGCACACAGTATTCAAAGCACAGTTTAATATTCCTGCAAAATTGATTTCTCACTTGAGAAATGCAAGTGAAAAAAATGTCAAATAAACTGCAACAAAGATAATTTTGTCATTAAAAACTGATCCCGAATGCATATCTTGCACTCTAACTTAGCCGGGAGAGGTTGTTGGGGCTATCGTGCAGGTCAAAATTGAAAGTTGGCCAAAGAGTCAAAGTGCGGCAGCGAAACTGAAACGCACTGATAGGCAGTTTTCAAGAGGAGTTCATTTGTAAGAGAGAAAGAGGATTCGATCAAAACTCTTCAGATGATAAAGTTGAAGATGAGAATGGATTAATATGAATATGAACCAAACAAAGGAGAATCAGGGTGATTATAAAGAAGCAGGGACGTGTAAGGCAAACTAACAGTCTCTGGGAAGTGAAGGCTTTTCTCAGGGCGTGAGGATTGCACGAGGAGACAAGGGTGGACTGGTGGTCTGCTGATTGCGGCACAGTTTCTGAGGCACCAGAAAAAAAATGTGACATAGCTAAAACGAGGAAGAAGCTGCTGACACACTGGGATCAGATAGTAATGGAAAGAGTTGCTTGATGAGTTGCTTGAGTTGAAGTCGGAGTGGAGAGACACCTGGTCCAGGAGAGATGCAGCTGAGGCTGCGGAGGGAAATTGGGGGGAGAAATATCGGAAGAGCTCATCACAGCCTTGGAGACCTCCCCATTTCAGGGTGGTACAGAGCAGTAGAAATGCTACACCAAAGGAAGAGAATAAACCTGATGATTACAGATCCATCACCACGACAGTTCCAAAAAGGCCCTTTGCCCCATCATGCCCTGGTGACTTACAAGTACCCATTGACTCTAACCCCACATTTATTCTGCCCGTTTGTGATAGTACAGATTCTATCACCAATGTGTATATGTACAGATGGTAGTGTAGGATGACTGTGATTGGCTGAGAGCGTAGCCACTCCTACTGGTAGGTCTTAAAGGATTGCTCCTAGCCAGACCAGGTCATTCTGGACTGGTCGACCTACTTGTGATATGCTCCAGTCTTTTAGTTAATAAAAACCTTGGTTTGGATCAACAAGTCTTTGGTTCTTTCGAAGCACATCACACCGTTATTTGCCTTGGCTTCCCCAGATTCCACCACTCATCGACACACCAGGAGTTATTTCCAGCGGCCAACTCACCGACCAACCCGCATGTCTTTGGGATACGAGAGGATGCCCAAGCACTCGGGGGGGAACCCACATGGAGAGGGCGCAGAGACGGCCATCCAGCCGCCAAGCCTGCCCCATGATTCAATGAGACCGTGGTCGATCTGGTCGAGACCAACATGCCTTTTTCCCATAATTCCCCTACTTTAAAATCTATCCAACTCTATCTTAAATAGTATATATAATAAGGCAACTCTACTACTTCCACAAGAAGAGAATTCCATAGATTCACTACCCTCTGGAAGTTCCTCCTCATCGCCATCCGAAATTTACTCTTCCACATCTTGAATCTAGGTCCCCTCGTTCCAATCTCACGTACCAATGAAAACAACTTCCCTGCCTTTATCTTATCGATCCTTTTCAAAATTTTGCATGCTTCTATAAGATCACTTCTGAATCCCAGTGAGTGCAGTCCCAGGTAACTCAATCTCTCCTCACAGGCTAACCCCCTCCTCTCTGGTATCAATCAGGTACTACTCCTCCAAAGCCAGTGTAGCTTCCCTCAAGGAAGGGGACCAGATAGGCGCACAGTACTCCAGGTGCAGCCTCCCCGGTACCCTGTACCACAGCAGCAGAACCTGCACTTGAATTTATTCCCTCTAGCCAATGGAGGCCAACAGCCCATTTTCCTTCTCGATGACCTGCAAACCAACCCTTTGCAATTCATGCACACGCACTCCCAGGTCCTTCTGCGTGACAGCAGGCTGCTATCAAACAATTGGGAGTGGCTCTCCATGCAGCCTGGAAATTGCACAGAGCCTGTTTAAATTTATGTATGGTTTGCATGGACAAAGCATCTCAATAACCAGAAGGGGTAGGAGTTGCTCTGCTTGTGAAGGAGGACATTACTGCTGTGAGGTGGCAGGTTGGTTTGGAAGGATCGTCCAGTGAGGCTGTTTGGGTGGAACTGAGGGATGGAGGAGGCATGAGGGCACTAATAGGAGTGTATTATAGACCACCAAATGGGCCAAGAAAATTGGAGGAACAAACTTGTAAGGAGATAGCATATATGTGTAATAAACATAAGGTAGTGATCATGGGAGATTTTAACTTCCTTCACATTGATTGGGATACTCATACAATAAGAGGGCTGGATGGGCTAGAGTTTGTCAAATGTGTACAAAATAGTTTTCTTAATCAACACTTAGAGGAACCGACTCGGGACGGTGTAATACTGGATCTCCTGTTAGGGAACGAGACAGGTCAGGTGTCTGAGGTTAATGTTGGAGAACAAATTGGGTCTAGTGATCACAACTCCATTAATTTTAGGGTAGTTTTAGGGAAGAGCAAAGAAGGGCCTATAGTTGAGGTTCTGGATTGGAGAAAAGCAAATTTCGAAGGAATAAGAATGGATTTGGGGAGTATTGAGTGGGACATGATTTTTTTCAGGAAAGGATGTAAATGAAAAATGGAGAATATTCAAAGAAGAAATTTTGAGAGTACAGAGTAGATATGTCCCAGTGAGGATCAAAGGAAAAGCTGGAAGTCATAGGGAGCCTTGGTTTTCGAGGAATATTAGAAATTTGGTTAGGAGAAAGAAGGAGGTGTGTAGGAGGTATAAAGAGCAAGGAGCTGAGAAATTGAAAGAGGACTACAAGGAGTGTAGACAAAATCTTAAGAAAGAAATTAGAAAGGCCAAAAAGAGACACGAAGAGGCTTTGGCAGGCAGAGTAAAAATAAATCCAAAGGGTTTCTATAAGTACATTAAAAGTAAAAGATTAGTGAGGGATAAAATTGGACCCCTTGTAGGCTGAGTGAGAAGTCAGAGGAAATGGGGGAAATTTTAAATGATTTCTTTTCCTCGGTATTCATTAGGGAAAAGAATATTGTACCAGTTGAAGTAAAGAAAAATAGCGGTGAGGTCATGAATCATTTAAGGATAACTGAGGAGGTAGTGATAGCAGTGTTAAAAAAGATAAAGGTGGACAAATCTCCAGGTCCGGACAAAGTATTCCCAAGGACACTCGGGGAGGCTAGTGTACAGATAGTGGGGCCATTAACAGAGATATTTAGGATGTCACTGGTCACGGGGGTAGTGCCAGAGGATTGGAGGGTGGCGCATGTGGTTCCGCTGTTTAAGAAAGGGTCAAAATGTAAGCCTGGAAATTATAGACCTGTGAGTCTGACGTCTGTGGTGGGTAAGTTGATGGAAAGTGTTCTGAGGGATGGCATTTACAAATATTTGGATGAACAGGGATTGATAGGTAGTAGTCAGCATGGTTTTGTCAGGGGTAGATTATGCTTAACAAATCTTATAGAGTTTTTCGAGGGGGTTACGATAAAGATTGATGAAGGGAAGGCTGTGGATGTTGTCTATTTAGACTTTAGTAAAGCTTTTGACAAAGTTCCCCACAGGAGGTTAGGTAAAAAGGTGGAGGCATTAGGTATAAATAAGGAAGTAGTGAAATGGATTCAGCAATGGTTGGATGGGCGGTATCAGAGAGTAGTGGTAGAAAATTGTTTGTCAAATTGGAGGCCAGTGACTAGTGGAGTTCCTCAGGGATCAGTCCTGGGTCCACTATTGTTTGTTATATATATTAACGATCTGAAAGAAGGGGTGGTGAATTGGATAAGTAAGTTTGCAGATGATACAAAGATTGGTGGTATTGTGGACAGTGAGGAAGATTACTGTAGCTTGAAAAGAGATATAGGAAAGCTAGAGCATTGGGCTGAGAAATGGCTGATGGAATTTAATACGGATAAGTGTGAAGTGTTGCATTTTGGAAAGGCAAATCTAAATAGGTCATATACATTGAATGGTAGACAATTGAGGTGTGCAGAGCAACAAAGGGATTTAGGAGTTCTGGTAAACAGTACCCTCAAAGTTGATACTCAGGTAGAGTAGTAAAGAAGGCATTTGGAATGTTGGCCTTCATAAATCAGAGTATTGAATTCAAGAGTTGGGATGTTATGACGAAATTGTACAAAGCATTGGTGAGGCCAAATTTGGAATACTGTGTACAGTTTTGGTCACCAAATTATAGGAAGGATATAAACAAAATAGAGAGAGTGCAGAGAAGGTTCACGAGAATGTTGACAGGATGTCAGGGTTTGAGTTACAGAGAAAGGTTGAGCAGCCTGGGGCTTTTTTCTCTGGAGCGTAGAAGATTGAGAGGGATTTGATGGAGGTGTTCAAGATTTTAAAAGGGACAGAGAGAGTCAACGTGGATAGGCTTTTTCAATTAAGAGTGGGGGATATTCAAACCAGAGGCCATGGTTTGAGATTGAAAGGGGAAAATTATAAGGGGAACATGAGGGGAAATTTCTTCACGCAAAGGGTGGTTGGGATGTGGAATAAGCTTCCAGCGCAGATGGTTGAAGCAGGAATGTTATTTACATTTAAGGAAAGACTGAATAATTACATGGAGGGGAGAGGATTGGAGGGGTATGGACCAGGTACTGGTCAGTGGGACTAGGAGGGTGGGGATTTGTTCCGGCATGGACTAGTAGGGCCAAACTGGCCTGTTCTGTGCTGTATATGGTTATATGGTTATACGGATTTTAAGTGAGAAGAAGCAACAAAACAATGTTTTGGAAGTATTTGAAATGGTCTCTTGAGAGATCAGAGATACAATTGTGCTTTTGTGAGTCAAGACACAGAAATTAATACACTGCATATCAAAATACTCAGGAGAACCCGCACGTCATTATATTTTCTCATAACGTCACGAGCAGTTTAAACAATTCTCACCTGCCAACAGCAGACTTACCCACAAGTACCCATGTTCCAGGGATAATGAGTTTGCCACATCGGATGCATGACAGCATTCTGGGTTATGAACGGCACATTCAACCTGGATAATAAAATGCTTAACTTTAGAAGTGAGATTGAAAGGGGAAAATTGGTATTGCTTGAAGTCCTCAAGCTACGTGATTGACAGGGGTAGATGATTTACTGGCCCACGTCACAATCTCTCCACAGCAGATGCAATATCGCTGGCTCTCCACTCAGCTGTGGATCACCTCAAAAACGGCAATTCATCGACTACAGCTTGACCCTCAATATCATCATTCCCTCAGTGCTGGTCAAGAAGCTGCAAACTCTACAATTTTAACAGTGGTTTTCAAACTTTTTCTTCCCACCCACATACCACCTTAAGCAATCCCTTACTAATCACGGAGCACCGACGGCATAGGGAATACTTAAAGTGAGATGTGAGTGGAAAAAAAAAGGTTGAGAACCACTGCTCAAGGCCTCTGTACCCCACCTCTGAAACTGGATCCTTAACTTTCTCATCGGAAGACCACAGTCAGTATGAATTGGAAACAACATCTCCTCCTCACTGATCATCAACACAGGTGCACCCCAAGGATGCGTACTTAGCCCACTCCTCTATACACCCATGACCGTTTGGCCAGACACAATTCCAAGCCATCTACAGGTTTGTCAATTATACCACAGTTGTCGGCAGAATCATAAACAGCAATGAGGAAGTGTACAGGAGCGAGATAGATCAGCTCGTTGAATGGTGTTACAATAACAACCTTGCGCTCAACACCAGCAAAACTGACTGTGGACTTCAGGAAGGAAGTCAGGGAAACACGACCCAGTCCTCATCGAGGGCTTAGTTGTGGATAGGGTGTTGATCACAAAGAAGGCTCGCCAGAGGCTATGCATTGTGAGGTGTCTGAGGAGATTCGGTCTGTCACCAAAGACTCTCCTAAACTTCTACAGGTGTACGGTGGAGAGCATTCTGGCTGGTCACATCACTGCCTGGTATGGAGGCACCAACTCTTAGGACAAGAATGAACTCTAGAGGGTTGTTAACTTGGCCTGCGACATCACAGGCACCAGACTTCACTCCATCAAGGACATCTACATGAGGTAAAGCAGCCTCTATCATCAAAGATCCCCACCACCCAGGCAATGACCCCTTCACTCTGCTACCATCAGGAAAGGGTACAGGGGCGTAAAGACAAGGTCTCAGCGGCACAAGGACAGCTTCTTCCCCACTGCCCTCAGATTCCTGAATAATCAAAGAACCAAAGATTTTTCGTGTACTATTATTGTATTTTTATAATGTCATAAGATGGTAACATTATGAACGTTTACACTATGATGCAACTGCCAAACAGCGAATTTCATGACTTGTTCATGACAATTGATTCTGATTCTGTTTGCAAGTAGATATTTTATAGCAGTGGGCCAATGCAGTCAAAGGGAAATATCCAAGTTGGATAACTGATTGCAGCTTTAGCCAGGCTTTGACAATGAATCTCAGTTTACTCCACAGGCTCCCCAAGTAATGATACCCAACATCTCTGCAGTAACCAAGGCAAGCCAAAAAATAGCTAAATGAGGACTCATCTACTGTGTATGCCTGTTGACATCTGTCCTTCTGAGACCAAGGAAGTTCTGATGAACTGATTGGTTCTTTCTCCGCCCGACCTGCAGAGTGCTTCCATGCTTAATCTTTTTAATTAAATGATTTCCAGCTCTTGTTTGTTGGACCCTATGAAGTTGGAAGATGGACGGATCAAGAGACTCCAAATCCGTCATCAACCTTGAAGGTTGTGAGCTCACCTTGAACTCCTGAAGTTTGGACATCATCACAGGCATTTGTCTAACAAGAAGGGGGTGCTTCTGCTGCTTCACATCCTTTCCATCGTCCTCCGCACAGTACCAGCCCAGATGGTTTTCCTCAGCTGTACCAGGCACACAGAAAGGGACAGCATGAGATGGAAGGACTGAGCTGTACCTTGCCACCCTCCAAACTCGATTTGCAAGCGTAGCCTCCAAGGCTCATCAAAGGACAGCGTTACGCTAATAATTCTGACGTCCTGAAACGTTAGTCCAAATATTTTTCCCTCCTCAGATATTCCTCATGAGGCATGATTGGGCATTCTGTCATTCAAAGAACAAGGAGCCCAGTTCAAGTTCCAAGGCATATCTTGAGATTGGAACACTTACCGAGGGCCAGTTTAGCCATCTGTAAACTGCTCATCCAGGAGAGTTTGTTGGTTGGAGTGAATGTATTGAACACGGCAGTGAAGAATGAAGGTTTCCCGGACCTGAAAAATAAGATCTGGCCATTTAAAAACTGTCAAAGCCAAAGAGAAAAAAATTTGATCAGATTAGTAAGTTAAAAAAAATAAACTGTATGTGGTAATTTAAAATAGCAGCATTTGCATCTGTTAGCATTGAGGCATGCATTAGACATCATTTGCCTCTGATGTCCAATTAGTTAGGCACTTCAGTGTTAAGCTCCATAAAGAGGACCAACCTCATCAAGATCTGAGCAAAATGACATATTTTGCAAGCGAGGGAGTTTTTTTTCGTGTGACTTAAAGCATGTACACTCCCTATGTTTTCTGATGCTCAGTCACGAGCGGGGTTCCTCAGGGATCTGTTCTGGGACCCCTGCTCTTCGTGATCTTTATAAATGACTTGGATGAAGTGGAAGGGTGGCTCAGAAAGTCTGCAGACGAGGCAAAAGTTGAAGGTGTTGTGGACAGTGTAGACAGGACATAGGCAGGATGCAGAGCTGGGCAGAGAAGTGGATATGGAGTTGAGTGTGAAGTGATGCATTTTGGAAGGTTGAATGGAGCACATGGTTAATGGAGGTATAGAAAGAAAGTGAGGTACAGGTCCATAAATCCATCAAGGCTACACACAAGTTGACAGGGAGGTTAAGAAGACATATGTCCTATGTCTTCATTAGTCAGGGGATTGAGCTCTAGAGCTGTGACGTAACGTTGCAACTCTATTAAACTTTGGTTAGATCACACTGGAGACTTGCGTTCAGTTCTGGTGGCCTCATTACAAGAAGATTGTGGAGGCTTTGGAGAGGGTGCAGAGGATATTAATCAGAATTAAAACACGAAAGTCTTCAAATATCATGGTTGCAATAAAAGCACAAAGCTGGAGAAACTCAGCAGGTCAAACCGCATCCTTCAGATTGCAAAGATAAAAATGCATAACTAACGTTTCAGGCTTGAGCCCTTCATCGAGGGATAGACAAATGTCGGCAGGCATCTGAATAAAAAGGTAATGGGGAGAGGCATGGGGGGAGGAGTATGGTTGCAAAAGCAGGAGGTGATAGATGAAGAAGGGAGGGAGGCCACAGCAGTGATCGGGGGAGGAAGGATGGCTGAGTGAATAGGGAGGGAAGGGGGTGGAGAGCCGAGAGAAAGAAGACAGGGAAGGGAGGGGTAAAGGGGAGCAGGTTAGCAGAAACCGGAGAAGTCAATGTTACTGCCATCCGGCTGGAGAGCCCAGATGGAAAATTAGATGTTGTTCCTCCAATTTACGGGTGGTCTTGGTGGGATAGTACATATGGCCTTGGACAGACATTGGAGACAAGTGAGTATGGGAGTGGGACACAGAATTGAAATGGCTGGCAACAAACTCACCTGGTCCATCTCTGACAACATTCTCCCCTTTCTGGATTTCTCCATCTCCATCTTGGGAGACAGGCGTACAGTATATTACAAACCCACCAACTCCCATAACTACCTCAACTGCACTTCCTCACGCCCTGTTCCCTGCAAGTTTTCTGTTTCCTTCTCACCATTTCTCTGTCTCTGCCTCATCTGTTCCCAAGATTTGATTTTCCAGTTCAGATCTTCTGATCTTCCACAAATGTGGTTTCCCCTCCACCATCACCAAGTCAGCCCTCATCTGCATCTCCTCCATTTCCCCCTCATCTGCCCTGGCTCCCTTTGCTCCCAGAAGCAACAAACAGAGAATCCCCCTTGTCCTCGCCTACCACCCACCAGCCTCCACAACCAATACATTATCCTCTCCAGAATTTCTGGCACTTGCAACAGGATCCCACTGCCAGACACATCTCCCCATCTCCTCCCCTCTCTGCCTTCCATAGAAACCGCTCCCTCCGTTCCTCTCATGCATTCATCCTTAGCAATCCCCCCCCCCAGCACCTTCCCCTGTGGCCACAGGAGGTGCCTCATTCTCTCACCACCTCCTCTCTCACCATGGTCCGGGGCCCCAAATGGGTCTTTCAAGTGAAGCAACATTTCTCTTGTGTATCCGCAGGATTGATTTACTGCATCTGGTGCTCCCTTTGTGGCACTGGAGAGACTGGGCACAGAATGGGTGCTTGCTCCGTTGAACTCCTTCGCTCCATCCGCACCAATGATAGGGACCCTCCCAGTAGCCAACCATTTCAGTTACGCATCACACTCCCATACTCATATGTCTGTCCATGGCCTCATGTACTATCCCACCAAGACCACCTGCAAAATGGAAGAACAAAATTTGATTTTCCATCTGGGCACTCTCCAGCCGGATGGCATTAACATCGACTCACCCGGTTTCGGCTGACCTACTCTCCTTTCCCCGTCTTCTTTCCCTTAGCTCTCCAACCCCTTCCCTCTCCATTCACCCAGTTATCCTTTCATCCCTTGTTTGCTGTGTGCCCTCCCTTCCCTTCTCCACCTATTACCTTCCGCCTTTCCTAGCATGTACCTCTTCCCCCCACCCCGTTACCTTTTTATCCGGACTCCTGTCGACATTTGTCCACACCTTGATGAAGAGCTCAAGCCCGAAACGTCGGTCATGTATTTGTACCTTTACTAATATAGAGGACACTATTTGACCTGCTGAGTTTCTCCAGCTTTGCGTTTTTAAATCCAGGATGTTGTCTGGATCATGTTATATGAAGCAAGGTTGACAGAGCTATGGCCTTTCTCTTTGGAGGGACTAAGGATGAGAGGTGACATAATGCAAGTATGTAAGATTATAAGGGGCTTAGACAGGGTGGACAGCCAGCAACTTTGACCCAGGCATCAACAGCAAATACAAGAGGACGTATGGTTAAGGTAAGTGGAGGAAAGTTTAAGGCCGATGCCAGAGGTACGTTTTTTGTACTAGACAGAGTTGGGTGCTTGGAACGGATTGCCAGGGGTGGTGGTGGAGGTCACTACAATAGGGACATTTAAAAGCCTCTTGGACAGGCAAATGGATGCAAGAAAAATAAAGGGTTATGACGGAGGGAAGGATAGATTGTTGAGTACGTTTATGTTGCTTGGCACAACGTTGTAGGCTGAAGGGCCTGTACCAAGCTGTAATGTTCTATTCACCGCTTTTAAGCTATCAGAGCCAACTGCCATGCTGAACATGCATAATGTAGCAGGTGAATGCTTCCAAACACTTGGCTTCTACCGGGGTTGGGGGGGGGGGGGGGGGGTGGGGTCGCATTGAAGGAATTTTGCTGAAGAGGCTAAATGTTCAAGCTGGAGGTTGAATGATTAATAATCAGGCTTTGGGATCGCATGATGCACTCAGGATCCCTCAGCATTTTTCATTCTTTGGCCCTCATCTCTTCACAAACTAGCTTGCGTTGTTGCAAATTCTGCCAGAGCATTTTTTATTCTCATGCAGCGTCACAGAGAGAAGAACAGATGTTCAAAGCCAACGTACATCGCCTTTGATGAATTTAAACCTTCACAGGTTTTATGCCCCAGGCCTCCCAATCGATGTTGCTGGATTTCCTCGCTTATAATTGAAAAAGAAAGTAAACTTCACATATGACGGAGTCAATAAAATGCAGAAACAGGACCTTTGGCCCGACTCATCTATTCGTACCGAGATGCCTATGGATGCAATCCCATTTTCCTGCATTTGGCCTGCATCCCTGTGGTTCCTTTCCAACCCAGCTACCTGTCCAGATATATTTTTTACAAATGCCAAGATTGCACTTTCCTTCACTACCTCCTCCAGCAGCCTGTCCTATGCATGCACCAACTTTTGTGTGAAGGTGGTACCTCTTGGGCCTACTGTAAATCTTTCCTGTCTCACCTTAAAGCTACAGCCTCTTGTTTTAGATTCCCCCACCCTGGGGAAAAGGCTGTGACTTGATAAACGTTCTCTCCCCTCCAGCCTCTGACACACCAGTGAGAACAATCCCTCAGTCCCAGGCTAGCCAATTTCTCCCTGATGAGGCAAGATCGATAGAACGTGGGCTTTTCCCCTTGGAGTGAAGAAAGAGGAGAGGTGACTTAATAGAGATTTACAAGATTATGAAAGGCATAGATAGGGTGGTCAGCCAACATCTTTTCTCCAGGGCAACAGCAGCAACTACTACTGAATAAGCTGAAGGGAGGCAAGTTTTTTCACATCGAGAATGAGTTTCCAGGGTGGTGGTGGAGGCTGGTACAAGAGGGATATTCAAAAAACTCTTAGCCAGGCACATGCATACAAGTAAAATAGAGGGTTTGGGTGTGAAGTAGGGAAGGTCTAGATTAATGGTTCTCAACCTTTTCATTTCCACTCACATCCCACTTTAAGTATTTCCTATGCCATAGGTGTTTTGTGATTAGTAAGGGATTGCTTAAGGTGGGATGTGGGTGGGAAGAAAAAGTTTGAAAACCACCGTTTTAATTGTAACTCATTGACTCGTTCTGTGCACAGTTTCAGAACTCCAAAGGAAATGGGCCAATGACCATTTTTCTCAAGCAAAATATTTCAGTAGCAATTAGGTCTAGAGCAGTGATTCTCAACCTTCCCTTCCCACATACCACCTAAAGCAATCCCTTACTAATCACAGAACACCAATGGCATCGGAATTACTAAAAGTGGGAAGTGAGTGGAAAGTAAAAGGTTGAGAACCGCTGGTCTAGATTCTTGAGTAGGATTATATATGTGGCACAACATCATGGGCCAAAAGGCCTGTTCTGAACTTTAATGTCCTATGTCCTAAAGCACTCCAGTTCCAGCGGTATCTGGTGAGTTTGTTCTGCACCACTAGATCCTTTCTGTACTGTGCTGGCCACAACTGTACTCAATGTTCCAAATGTGGCCAAGCCAATTTTATGTATAGTTGCAACATAACGTCCCAATTCTTGTGCTCAATAGCCTTGCCAAATGTTTTGTTCATCCGTCAGGGACTTATCAACTTGCCTGGATAAGTAAATGCTTCTGAGGGCCCTGCCAATTAGTCCGGCCACTTTGAGAAAACGTGTCTGGATTTAATTGCACCTGCCACAGCTCCGGGAATCATTGTTCCTCTGAATCCTTGGGCAAATATCCTTACTATTGACAAGTCAAATCTCTGTGTCGACATCAAACTTGTGAATCAGATTACTGGCATTCTCACCCAAGTTATTAACACAGATGACAAAGGTCCCAGTATGGATTTCTGCTGTGCAGTATTGGCCTCAGACTTCCAGTGGGGGAAAACAAGCCTCTCCTATGATACTCTACCTCCTATCTCCAATCCAGTTTTGGATCTAGATTACCAAAACACTTTCAATCCCACAATCCCCAACCTTCTGAATGAACTTACCATGCAGGAGCTTGTCAAACATCTCCCGATAGTGCACTACAACTTTACCTTCGTCAATTTTCTCTGCAACCTCCTCAGAGATCTTCATCAGGACAGTGAGACAGGATTTCCCTTCCACAATAGCATGCTAAATAACATCATTAACCCTGCCCTTAACTATTACCCAATAGATTCTCTTCTCCTGATGGAATGCCCACTGGTCGACTGTCACTTGGCTTATCCCTACTTCCCTTCTTGAATACATTAGCCACCCCCTAGTCTTCTGATGCCTCACCCATGGTGAACGGTGGTCCACAATCTCTGCCAGAGCCTCCACCCATGCTTCCCATTATTCACTGTGAGAGTTTTCATTGGGCGCTGGGAATTTGTCCACATTAACGCATGTCCACGTCTCTAACACTTTCCCAGTACAAGCATTTTCCAGACTATCAGTTTATACCTCCCCAAATTCTTCACTCTCCCCATTCTGGTAAACGCCAAAGCATTCATTCTGCACATGGCGTATATCCTGGCTCCACATAAAGACCCCCCTCACCCAACCCTTTGGTTGATGAAGATATCCTCTTTCCCAAGCTACCATCTTGCTTCTAATACATCAATAAGACCACAAGTCAAAGAAGTGGAATTAGACCATTTGGTCCATTGAGTCATAGATTGACCACCCTCTGGGCAAAGAAATTCTTCCTTATCTCTGTTCCAAAGTGACATTTATGCCTTCTGGAGCCATGCATCCTCTCTATGTCCATTCTGTCCAGGTCTTTCAGTAACTGATTAGCTTCAATGAAATACCCCCCTCATTATTCTAAACACTAGTGAGTATAATCCCAGAGCCATGAAATTCTCTTCATATGATCTAGGGATCATTCTTGTAAATCTCCTCTGGTAGCTGTCCAATGGCAACACATTCCATCTTGGATAAGGAGCCCAAATCTGCTCACAATACTCCACGTGAGGCCTGACCAATGCCTTATAAAGCCTTAACATTAGATCCCTACTTTGATCTGCTGTCCTCTCAAAATTGCCTTCTAACTACAGAACCTAGCTGCAAATTAACCATTAGGGAATCTTGTATGAAGGACGCCAAGTCCCTCTGCACCTCCAATCTCTGAACTCGTTGCCCGTTTGAAAAAAAAGTCTACATTTTACTCCTTCCACTAAAGTGTATGATCATACTCGTCTCTACATTGAATTCCATTTGCCATTTCCTTGCCCAGCCTTCTGACCTGTCTGTCCTTCCGCAGACTCAGTGCTTCCGCAACACTACTTGCCCCTCCTCCCATCTGTGTTGTCCGCAAACTTTGCCACAAAGCCATCAATTCCCTCATCCAAATTACTGACGTGTAACACGAAAAGAAGCGGCTCCAGCGTTGGGCCCTTTGGAACACCACTGGTTACTGGGAGCTAACCAGAAAAGCCCCTTTTATCCTTACCCTTTGCCTCTTGCTGCCCAGCCAATTTTCTTATCTATGCTAATATCTTTCCCATAATGCCGCAGGCTCTCATCCGGCTTGCATGTGCGGCACCTTGACAAAGGCCTTCAGAAACTCCAAATCAACAGCATCCACTGACCCTCCATTATCGGTCCTTCCGGTTCTCCCCTCAAATAATTCCAACAAGCTTCTCGGGCAACATCTGAAACCTTAAGGGAAATTGAAGAGAAACTCTGAAACCTCTTCAATTCAGCTGATCAGGGCCATTTTATAGAATGCACAACAGCACAGTACAGGCCCTGCAGCCCACGACGTTGTGCTGACTTATGTAAATCTAATCCATAACAAGCTAATTTTTTCCAAACTCACTCCCATAACCCCCTATTTCTCTTGTAGCCATGTGCCCCTCTAAGAGTCTTTTGAATGCCCCAATTGTACCAGCCTCCATCACCACCCCCAAGCAATGCATTCCAGACACCCACCACTTACTCTGTCATCTCCCCTAAACTTTCCTCCACTCATCTTAAACAGATGTCCTCTGTCATTTGCTGCTGCTGCCCTGGGGGGGGGAGAAAAAGTGCTGTTCGTCCACCCTGTCTAAATCCCATCTTACATATTGAGTTTCCTTGCCCCCTTTCACCCACCTGTCTGGTTTCTTTACACCCCTCTTGCTAAACCGCAGAGGACTCGGGAGATAATCGTAGTGTAAATGAGATTCAGAAGCAGGTGAACATTGAAAGTAAAACAACAACAGCTCAGTCTTCCAAAAAGCAAAGACTAAATAGCAGGTGCTGGTTTGAAACAGCCTTATTCCGACAAAAGTACATTTCAAAGAAGAGGAACTAGAGCTGTGAATTGTGTACACTAGAACTGTGTAACTAGAGCAACACGAGTAATTGTGTCACTGGAGGAGCTCAGCAAATCAGGCAGCATCTGTGAAAGGCCATAAAGAGTTGACAATTCGGGCCGAGACCCTTCAGCAGGGATAACAAGAAGTGAATAAAATGGTGGGGGGAGCTGCATGGGCTGGCAGGTGATAGGTGAATGCAGGCCAGGTAGGGGGGGGGGGGGATGGGGAAGAAATGGGCATAAAAGAGGAAGGTGCTAGGGGGTGATTGTTGGAAGGGGCAGAGGCCGCAGGAAGATGCAGAGGAAGGAAGGGAACAGTGTGGCGAGCTGTAGGTGAAAGGCAGTTGGAGAGGGCAAGGGCGAAGGAAAGGCAAAGGAGGGATGGGGCCAGAGAGAGGAGGGAAAACAAAGAGAGTGAAGAAGACTGGAAATTGGAGACGGTTTTCCTCCATTTTGCGTGTGGCTCCAACCTGGTGCGTTGAGATCCAACTGCCTGGTGCATCTCAAGCCAAATGACTGCAAAAATTTGCTATCGTTCAACAAGTACATTTGAATCAAAATGACGTGCGGAAGAGCATTTAATTTAGAGTCGAAGAATTTACGATCCATTAATGATGCTGCAGCGTCAAAAGATACATTTCAAAGGATCCGTACAAGAGACGGTAAATCGGCACAATACCAACTTGTCTGCTTTTCCAGGCAACTGCAGTTGAATTCGGCAACGATCCGCTGCTCTTATTTCTTCCTCCTTTTTATAGATCAGCTTCTGAAGACCAACTGTCCAATCTTGGCTCACAGCCGGATTCAGGTTCTGTCACAGACAAAAGGAAGAAGTTGAAAGGCCTGTGTTGAGAAATCGGAAAGGTCCCAGGATGCAAATGCAGCAGATACTCCCTGCTGCGTGTGTATACCACCCCCATTGACTAATTCCACTCTGTCTCCATTTCAAGCAATTTCTGCAATTACATACATAAAATGTCAGCATAGCAGTTAGCACAACGCCATTACAGCGCCAGCGACTGAGATTCCAGTCTTCCTCCCATGTTCCCATACAGGGGCTAGCTAGTTAATTGATCACATGGGAGTGTTTGGGTGGAGCGGGCTCGTGGGCTGGAAGAACCTCTTACCGTGCTGTACCTCTAAATTGAAAATGAACTTTGTTCACAGTAATGTTGCCAACCTCACCTGAGGGGAGATTTGATAGACTTACAAAATTACGAGGGGTACATTGGGTAAACCACTGTAATGTATAATTATCTGGTCAAGCCTACCTATTGGCCGGTTGTACCTATAGCCCCTCCCCACAGCCTCCTGTATAAAGGTGGTCCCCTGCAACTCCATGCAGGACAGCTGAACAGTAGTGATACACTAAATTTGCAAGTGTTTTTGGTTTTTCCACAATAGTCTTCTGAGTGATTGACGGGGCATCAGTGCACATCGGGTAAATGCAATACACTTTTCCCACTGAGGTTCAGTGAGACGAGAACGAGAGGACATTCAGGGAACATCAATAATTTTGACACTTAGAGAAGATTGGACAGGTACATGGATGGGACGGGTACGAAGGGCTACGGTCTGAGTGCAGGTTGATGGGACTAAACAGGATAAACAGCTCAGTGAAGACTCGACAGGCCTTAGGGCCTATGACAAAATAACTTCTGTTTGGATACAAAATAACATCCCACAGGATTAAAAAAAACCCTGTTCTTGCAAGCTCATTTCAGAGAATTTATTAAAGGAGGTAGAGGGAGTGGAGACATGGGTCGAGGTGGAGGGAGAAACCAAGATATTTGTTGGCTTTGCCTCCTGAAACGACCCTGGCAGTTAAGTTTGGGGATGATCGGTTTGGAGGAATGTAGATGCCCGAAGATGATTAAAAAAACTGAAGACCACAGAAATAGGACAAAGTGAATCATGAAGCGATTTGTAAATCCAATTTTAAAGTTAACCCAGTGTTTTCTAATGATGTTTCCAGTAGAGGGAAAGTCCAGGATCAGACGGCACAGCCTCGGAATAAAAGGAGGACCCTCCCTTTGCAATAGAGATGAGGAGAAATTTCTTCAGGTGGTGAATTTGTGGAATTCATTGACACAGATGGTCATTGGGTAGATTTAAAGTGGAGAATGATGGGCTCTTGATTAGTAAGGTTGTCAAAGGTTATGGGGAGAAGACAGGAGAATGGGGTTGAGTGACATCAGCTATGATATGAATGGTGGAGCTGAATGGCCCAATTCTGCTCCTATCTCTTATGGTCTATATTCTTTGGAGCTCAGAAGAATGAGTGATGACCTTATTTGGATGACTAAAGCCCCTGAAGAGGCTTGGATGGAAGGCGTTTTCACGAGCGGGAGAGGCTCAAGCTAGAGGACACGGTTTCCAGATGAGTCCATCAATTAATACAGAGATTCCTGGAAATGAGGGTGGTGAAACTCTCGAATTCTCTACCCCACAAAGTGGAGAAGGCTGGTTTATTGATGTTTTCAAGGTGGAGGTAGATACATTTTTGAAAAACGGGGGGAATTGTGTGGAACTGGAACAGAAGAGGAAGCAAGTGCAGCACAGAACATCCATGATCAGATTGAATCAGATTAGGGGTCAACTTGGAGACCCTCTCCTGTTCCTCCTTTTTTTTGTGTCCTTGCAATGAAAGTATGTACTGAGCTAATGGGCTAAAGGGACATTGCAAGCTCGGCCAGGGAATGAAGAATTCTGCATGACCGAAAGTTCAGTCAAAGTGTGTTGAAACAAACAGCTGAAATGGAAAACGACAGGAAGATAAACCTGGTGGGTTCAAATAATCAGATCATGTGATGATACAAATCTTTCCATGAAAGAGATGTACAAGTGGGAGACTTCAATTTCTCCAGCATGGATTGGGGTTTCCAGAGCAATGATGGCTGAAATGGAGGAGAATTTGTTGGGTGCTTCCAGAGGGTTTCTTGAATCAGCATGAAGACAAATCTAACCAGGGAAAGGGGTTACACTGGTCCTTAAACTAGGAAGTAAGCCAGACCAGATGATCAGAGATTCAGTGGAAGGGGATTTTAAATTTAAAATTTAGTCATACAGGCCATTTTGGCCCACGAGCCCATGCCACCCAATTACACCCAATAAACCTACACCCTGGTATGTTTTGAACGGTGGGAGGAAACCATAGCCCCCGGGGAAAACCCACACAGACACGAGAAGAACGTGCAAATTCCTTACAGGAAGCGTGGGATTCGAACCCTGGTCTGGTCCCTATCGTTGGCACTATAACAGCATTGCTCTTACCGGGCCACCCATTGCTGAATGGCAAACTTTGACATGATTAAGCAGGAGCTGGGGGAGTAAACTGGCAGCAGCTGTTATCAGGCAAGCCCACAACTGACTTGTTTAAGGATCAACTAATTCGAGTTCAGGACCGGCATATTCCAGTGCAAGGGAAGGAAAGGGGTGGTAAGGTACGAGAAACTTGGGTGATGAGAGAGGTTGTGAATTCAAGTCAAAAAATAGGAAGTATATGAAAGGCTGAGGAACATAAAATCAGACAGGGTCCTTGAGATTTATAAAGATTGCAGGAAAGGGCTCAGGCAGGACATCGGGAATACCAAGCGAGGCAATGAAATGTCTTTGGCAAACAGGAGTAAGGAGAATGATGGGGCTGTAGCAGCCCACGAACCGAGTCGCAATTTGGCTCACAAAATGGCTGCCGAACGAGGCAATCGTGAGGGCCCTGCAGGGACCCAATGGCAGTCATCCCGCATGATCTCCCGGATGGCAAGAAACAGCGGGAACGCCGGCCAGTCGGGGACCAGCGCTGTGAATGATGGCACTCCTGTCATCAGAGGCAGGGAGTGAACATAAACAGAACTGGCAGAGCAATAAATCAGTATTTGACCCCGACTTGACTGTGTGTGTCGTTCTTACTCCACACTTCACGTAGTGCGCATGCTATGTTGGTGACCCCGACAGGTCCAACTGGCACTTGGACACAAAGATGATGGACCGAGCAGCTCTCTACTCGGTCTTGCTCAAGCTGCCAACATTCTGAGCATCCCAGTCATACATGTGGTTCGAACCTTTGACAGATTGCTGCCAACAACACCAACTACTATTAAGTAGTGAGCTCGCTTGACCAGGGCACGACAGCGAAGGTCATGATTTCCTATGGCAGCCTCCGGAGCAAGGCAAATACAGTGCCTTCAAAGAGCTACTAACCCGCACTTTTAGGCTACCATGGCGGGAGCGCGCATCCCGTCTGCTGCACTTGTACGGTTTGGGGGAAAGGGTCCCATTTGCCCTCATGAGTGAGATGCTTGCACTTGCCAAGGGGCACAAGTCTTGCCTGCTCTTTTAACAGATTTTCCTGGAGCAGCTGCTCGAGGATATCCGACGAGGACTTCAGCGACCTGAGGAAAGTTGCAGCCTGGGTGGACGTGCTCTGGAGAGCAAAAAAAGAAAACAGTTGCTCGGTGGAACAGATCGTCAAGCCCCGACCCCAGCTGGCAATGAGGCCACAGCAGACGGAGAGGCAACAATGGGGTGCAGGGGCCCGTCGATGCTGCCCACCCTGCGTGTTTCCGGGAAATGCCATGCTCAGCCATCGTTGGGTGTGGCCAACATGACTGCCTCCTCCACGTGTGGGACTCTCTGTCGGGAAGGTGGTTCCACATGGACAATGGTGCCGAATTAAGTGTCCTTCCCCCATGGCCTACAACACTCGGAACACCAAGCACTGAGGGCAGCAAACAGCACTTCTATACGAACTTATGGCACCCGCACCATCCCCCTATGATTTGCTGGCCACCGATTTAAGTGGACTTTTACCATCGCGGCAGTGGTGCAACCGCTCCTGGGAGCCCATTTCCCGGACGCCATTGCCTGCTGGTAGATTTAAAAGGGCGGCATTTGGTGCACACCAGAACTTTTCAAACAATACCTCTGGGGAAAGCTAAACTACCAGCCCCCCTACCTCGACTCTGTCATGCTGTCCGACACATGCATCCTGGCTGAGTTCCCTGCAATCGTGGCACCACAATTCTCTTCCGCGGAACCGAAGCACGGGGTAAAGTACCACAACCTCACTGAGGGCCCCCACGGCCTCACCAAGCCACGGTGCCTTCCCCCCGAGCTCACTCTTGCCAAAGAGGAGTTTAAGAAAATGGACGAGTTGGAGATAGAGCGGCAGTCCCGAAGATGGCAGGAGGGTGGAGGCCATGTGGTGATTACCAGCGCCTCAATGAGGCCATCACACTGGACAGATACCCCATGCCCCATATTGAAGACTTTCCCGCCAACTTACATGGGCACGAGTGTTTTCAAAGGTCAATTTAATCAGGGGATATCGTGAAATCCCAGTGCACCCCAAGGACATACCCAAAACTGCCATAATCACTCCCTTCGGCCTGTTTGAGTTTGGGCTTAAGAACCCGGCTCAGACTTTTCAACAGCTGATGGACACGGAAACCCAGGACCTCCCATTCACATTCATCTACCTGGATGACAGATTGCTTATTGCCAGCCGCCACCATTCAGAGCACACGGCTGACCTCAACAACTATTCACCCGCTTGCAGGAGTTCGGGCAGACTATCAACTCCACCAAGTGTCATTTCGGGCCGGACACAATTGACTTGCTGGGGGATCGTATTGACAGGTACGGGGCGAAACCACTGCCTGAGAAGGTGGAGGCCGTTCGACGGTTCACAAAAACTCACACCATGAAAGGGCTGCAGGAGTTTGACAGTATGATTAACTTCCACCATCGATTCATACTGGCAGCAGCTCAGATCATGCACCCTCTTTTTGCGCTCCTGGGAGGGAAAAATAAAGACATTGCCTGTGACGAAGAGGCCTCAGATGATTTCCAGAAGGCTAAGGACACTCTGGTTAATACCACTCTTCTGGTTCACCCCACACTGGAGGTGCCGACCGCCCTCACGGTGGATGCTTTCTGCACTGCGGTCGGAGAGGTCCTCGAACAACTAATCGATGGGCAATAGCAGCCCATGGCCTTCTTTAGCAGGCACCTCTGCCCAGCTGATCTTAAATACATCTCCTCTGACCGGGAACTATTGACGCTGTACCTGGCGGTCAGGCACAATCCACTGACTTTCACCTTCCACAGAGTGTCTGACCTGTGTCGTCCAGGCAGCAGAGGCACCTTTCTTACATGTCTGAAATCATCACGGACATCCAACACTTCGCCGGCAAGAGGAACATGGTGGCTGATGCACTCTCCCGTCCCGCCATTGAATCCGTCCACACCCTATCCCAGGGCATAGACTATTTAGCCCAAGCCAAGGAACAACATGACGACCCTGAGATCCCAGCGTACAGGACAGCGCTTTCTGGGCTGCAGCTGGAGGTTGTTTTCTTTGCCCTCGGCAACCATATGCTCCTCTGCGACATCTCCATTGGCAAACCCTGCCCCATCTTGCCGGCAAAATAGAGATGGCAGGTCTTCAATGCGATGCACAACCTGGCACATCTGGGCATCAGAACCATGGTAAAGTTGGTGGCCAGCAGGTTCGTCTGGCACGGGCTCCACAAACAGGTCAGTTAGTGAGCCAAGACCTGCTCACTCTGCCAGGCATTCAAGGTGCAAATTCTCATTAAAGCACTTCCCCAGACTTTTGAGCCAGTGTGGTGTAGGTTCGGTCAGGTCCACATCGTGGGGCCACTACCGGTTTCCCATGGGGAAAGATACCTCCTCGTTATGGTTGACCGCTACACAAGGTGGCCGGAGGCAGCCCTGATGGCCGACGTGACCGCGGAAACCTGAGCCAGGGCACTAATCAACACCTGGGTGTCCCAGAACATCTCACCTCCCACAGAGGAGCACAGTTTACCTCAGTGCTCTGGGTGGCACTGGCCAAACTGTTGGGAACCCAATTCCACCAAACCATGGCATATCACCCGTAGACCAATGGGTTGGTGGAATGGTTCCACAGACACTTAAACCAGCCCTGATGCCTCGGTTCAAAGGGCCCAACTCTGCAGATGAACTGTCTTGGTTCCTTCTGGGGATATGCACTGCGCCAAAGGAGGACTTTAATGCCTCCGCAGCAGAAATGGTCTACGGCACACCCTTGGTAATTTCAGGGGGGTTCTTAGCTGCTGCCAAGGATCCAGAAACCACCACAGTGGCACTGAAACAACTGAGGGAAAGACTGAGTACCCTAGCCCCTCCACTGCCTCCACCGTACAGCCAGCCCAAGTCTTTCAAGGACTTGAAACCTGTGAATGTTTTTGTGTGAAGGGGAACACACCGGACACCCCTCCAACAGCTATACGAGGGGCTGTACAGAGTCATTAGGCACAATGGGTCGACATGTGTATTGGACTTTGCCAGCAAAGAGGAAAACTTCACCCTCGACTGCCTGAATCTGACCCATGTCGACATTAGCCAGCCAGTCGAGACTCAGCCCCCGCGATGCAGAGGTAGACCACCTAAAATGGCAACGGACACTCTGATCATCAGTTCTGGGTGGGGTCAGGGGGAGAGTTGTGTAGTGGTTATAAAATAGCCGGTTAACATCACGATCACGAGGCCATCATCCCGCATGACCTCCCGCATGGCGGAAAAATCAGCCAGTCGGAGGCCGGCACTGTGATGACATCGCTCCTGTTGTCGGAGGCAGGGAGTGACTATAAACAGAGCTGGTAGAGCAATAAATCGACTTCGACTCAACTGTGCATGTCGTTCTTACTCCAAGAGGGGAACTCAGGAAAGGAAGGGACTTATGGTTGGAGTCAGAGGAAGTGGTGAGGTACTAAATGAGTAGTGTGCATTATCATTCACAGAAGAGTGTGTGGAAGATCGTGAGGGCATTTTCAGATCAAGGTATGGGGGTTCTGGACCTTTTGATATATCCCATCAAGCCCTATATCCTTAGGGCCTGATGGGAGATAGCCCAGATTAGTGAAAAACTTAAGTGAAGAGTTTGCTGGGGCCTTGATAAAGATCTTTGCATCCTCGGGCACTGAGGGCTTCCTGATCATTTGGATCTCAGGTGGCTGATGAATCGAACAGGGGTCTGTGCGACTGTAAAGACAAATCCACAGACACTCTAGCCTGAACCCACCACTCTACTGTTTCTCTTACTCTCTTACTGTAAGGGGCCTCGGCCAACACCAATGGTAACTCTGCCTGACCGCAGGCAGAAGGTGATTTCGTACAATGTTACATGTTCTGTACTGTTATGTAACAATAAAGGAACCTTGAGTCTCGGAGAGAATTTGGATAAACTTGGGTAGTTTTCTCTGAAGCGTTAAGGCTGAGGGGAGGCCTGATCGAGATTTATAGAATCATGGGGTTGTTAGTCAGAATCTTTCCTCCAAGGTAAAAGTGTCACACACTGGAAAGTTGGTGGTGGCGGGGGGCAGCGGAGGTGGGTGGGAAAGTGTTTAGATGAGATGGGCAGGAAAACATTTTTTTTTAATGTACCAGGGTTGTAGATTAATTGGGTGTAAAATTGGGTGGCATGGATTCATGGACTGGAGTGGCCTGTTATTGTGATACGTCTACATTTATATTTTAAAAAAACATACACAGAGTGAAGGGTGCCTGTAATGGGCTGCCAGAAGCAACAGTCTAAGCTGATGCCATAGTTGTGTTTAACAGACCTTGATAGATCAATGAACATGAAGGGATACAGGGCTGCATATCAGGCACAAGCGGCAGTTTTCATTTAACTTGAGCATTGTGTTCAACATGGGCATGAGTTGGAGGTCTGATCCTGTGCCAAACTGTCCTTCAGCCTCTACAAACTCAATTTTTAAATAGAATAATTACTGAAATTTGGGGAATAAAAGGATTGGAGAGGAATCGAATGGAACTTTCAGAGTTTGACAGGTCTTCTGCCCTCGTTCGATTGCTCTCCCTCCACAGTTGCCAGGATCGAGCAACAATCTCTGGATGACTGTGTCACATACTCGAAACAGCAGGACAGTTCGCACACAAGACCCAGCTTGAGCAGGGGTGGAGGAGGGAGGGCTGCAGATTCCTGGAGCACCTGCGGGAGGTGGAATCAGCATAAACCAGACCTGCCTCCACCTGGGCAGGACAGGGATTAATGTCCTCAGGGGGATTGTTTGTTAATATCATTGGGGAGGGTTTAAACTGATGGCGGGGGGGGGGGGGGTAGGGGGGAGTCCATAAAGAAAGACAAAGGGAAGTAATATGGAGGCAGAAGCAAAAGTTTAAAAATAAAAAGTTAAACTGAAGGGCAGAAAAATCAAATTAAGTCCTTAGCATTGGAAATAAGGTCGATGAAATCATGGCACAAATCAGTACAAAGGAATATGACTTAGTGGCCATTACAATAACATGGCAGGGTGGA
The DNA here is from genome assembly GCF_036971445.1 of Narcine bancroftii. Taxonomy (NCBI): domain Eukaryota; kingdom Metazoa; phylum Chordata; class Chondrichthyes; order Torpediniformes; family Narcinidae; genus Narcine; species Narcine bancroftii. The sequence goes on along the minus strand of NC_091474.1, from coordinate 65,940,581 downwards.
GTAGGGTGGGAATTAGACATCCAGGGATAACCGGAAGTACGAGCAGGAAGATAAGGGAGATGAATGTGTGGTGATACAATCACACTGGCTGTACTCCCGCCAGCCTACTGCAGGGGGCGATCACTGTACATGCAGGTAGGCAACCTTGGAGGGTGTCCCCACCTGGCCAGCTGTCTGTATAAAGACTCAAGCCGGCCCCTTCAGGGACAGTCAGCAATGTTTCAAGCTTTGGAGTTGGGGAAAGTTAACAACACGTGGAGCCAGCAGTATACTGAGGTGTGTACAAGTTTAAGCTAATTAAAGCCTGTGGACTTTGCGTCAGAATTACTTGTGCAGCAGTGCTCACAGGGACAGTGTGCTTAATTAAGAATTGAGATCAGGGCAATGAAGAGACAATCTAGCCTCAAAGAGATTAGGAAGAGTCAGGGGAAGAAGTCACTGGTAGGAGTTGTCTGTAGACCGCGAATGAGTAACATTTCGGTGGCACAGATTACGAACCAATGGATCCATCAGGGAGAAGCAGCATGGATTCAGCAAGGGAAGGTTGCATTTAATTAATACAGAATTCTTTGAAGATATAATGTGCAGTGGATAGAGGGGAACAGGTGGGTTTTATATACTTGGATTTTTATAAGCAGCATAAAATAATTCTGCACAGGGGTGCACGGAGTTGAGGTTATGTATTAGCTTAGACGGTGTATTGGTTAATCAGTAGATGGCAGAGAGTTCAGATAACTGGGTGTTTCTCTGGTGCGATTTGGAGGTGGAAAAGCAAATTGTGTAGAAGGCACAGAGAGTCTGAGAGAGATATAGATAGTTTGAGAGGATAAAGGTCTGGCAGATCGAGTGGATTGTTGGTCAATGTGAAATAACCATTTTTGAAGGAATAATAGTAAATTGAATTATTTTTTAAGTAGTAAAAGATTGCGGCATTCAGAGGGACTTGGGAGTGTTAGTGCACGAATTGCAAAAGGTCGGTTTGCAGGTGGCATGGTTGGCATAGCGGTTAGTGTAATGCCTTTACAACGTCAGCGATCGGGACTAGGGTTCGAATCCTGCGCTGTAAGGAGTTTGTGCATTTTCCCTGTGTCTGCGTGGGTTTTCCCTGGGGGCTCCGGTTTCCTCCCACCCTTCAAAAAACGTCCGGGGGGGGTAGGTTAATGGGGTATAAATTGGGCAGCATGGATTTGTGGGTCGAAATGGCCTGTTACTGTGCTTGTATGTCTAAATTCTAAAAAAGATAATCAAGAAGGCAAATGAGGTGTTGACCTTCACTGTTAGAGGGACTGAATTTAAGAGCACTGAGGTTCTGTTGCAACTGTACAGGGCACTGGTGAAGCTGCCCCTGGATTACGACATGCAGTTCTGGTCTCCTTACTTGAGAAAGGAAAGACTAGCTTTGGAGATGGTGCATAGGTTCACAGGAGAGATTAAACAGCTTGGGGCTATACTTAATGGAATTAAGAAGATGGAGAAATCTTATTGAAACTAACAAAATTCTGAAATGAATAGATAAGACAGAAGCAAGGGGTGGGGGGGGGGTTGGTCTGCTTCCATTGGAAGGTGACAACACAACTAGGGAACAGAACCAAAAGGTTGGGGAGCAGATTAAGGATGTAGATCAAGAGGAACTGCTTCTCCTAGAGAGTAGTGAATCTGTGGAATTCTCTGCCCAACGAAGCAGTACAGACTGCATCACTGAATGCATTTAAGACGTGGATAAAGAGATTTTTGAATAAAAATTGAATGTTATGAGGAACAGGTGGGTCAGTGGAACTAAGTCCACAGCCAGATCACATTGAAAAGCAGGGCAGGCTCGACTGACCAGGTGGCTAACTCCTGCTCCTGTTTCTTAAATTTCTTACGGTTTCTCAAGTCCTCAAGTGAAATTCCTGCACCAATCAACTGTCGAGGAAACTAGTCAGTAATCCCTTAAACCTCGCTTGCGTCAGTCAGTTCATGGATGTATTTATCCCACCCTAAATCAGTTCATTGCCAAACATTTTGATTGAAGAATCAACATCTCTGAACTTGCACCGTGTCAGTGCAGTGAAGTTGGTGCCAAAACCTGCTGCCTCCGAAAATTCACACCGACGTTGAGCACAAGAGTTAAAGTGAAGCTTGCAACGTTTCGAGATTTGGAGTTGGGGGAAGTTAACCACATGCTGAGATTGATCATTATGTACTTCCTGTTTTTCAAATTCATTGGATCAAATGAAAATAAAAATCACAGAGATGTCTTACTGACACATGAATCCATGCTATCCAATTCATACTAATGCTGAAAATTAAAATTTACTCCCAATCCTTCTCTCGAAAGACCTTAAAGTGAATCAATGTCACAAGGGGGGAAAAAATGCTTGTGAAAACTTTTTGATTTTGGGATAACAAGACATTTTTATAGAGATTGTGAAATTTTACTGTACCTGATAATTTCCTTTCAAAGTACAGACAAGCTGTGTAATCTGGCCAACCACACTGAAATCATGCATCAGATTTTGTAAATCCTGATACAGTTGACATGGTCCCACATAGAGTTTGCCTAGAATAATAAAATTAAAATATAATTGAGAACCATAGTAAGGGAGCAAACTATATGATCCAGTTGAAGACAACATTTCAAGCTAAGTTTATTGTCAATTGATTGCACAAGTACAACCCGACGAAACAGTGTTCTCCAGTCCTCAGTGTAAAACATGCAGACACACACCCAGACAGAGCACACATACAAATTATACATATGCAGGACAAGTATTTCATCTGTCCAAATAAATAAATATTGTTTCATGAATATGAGAGTCTTGGTTGGTTAATGTGAGCAGGTCCTTTGGTCGTTCAGCAATCCCACTGCCTGTGGGAAGAAGCTGTTCCTCAGCCTGGTGGTGCTGGTTCTGATACTCCTGTAACCCTTTCTCAATGGGAGCAGCTGAATGATGCTGTGTGAAGGGTGGAAGGGGTCCTCAATGATTTTGCATGCCCTCTTCAGCCACCGATCCCAGTAGATCCTTTCTGCCACTCTTCTGGTCCTGTGGATTGACCTCCAATCCATTTGTAAAGGTTGATGAGATTATTTTGTTCAGAATAAATAATATCCTTATCTTTCCATATAATTAAGTGATATTATCACCATATTAAAAAATATTTTGAATAAATATTGGATTGCAAACACAAGATTGCTTTTATTCAGATTATCATGGGAGAGCCAGCTAGTTCTGTCCTTACATTCTTGCTTGGTTCTGTTCCTCTGTATAACAGGTATACTGAGGGTAAATACTGCTGCAGCATCTTTCTTCTCCCTGCCATCCCTACATCTGAAGGCCCTTTCAAGCTGCTGTGTAAAATTAGGTCAATTGGGCAATTTTCCCGGTTAGCGTCTCATTCATGCGGCCGACCCAGTCAGCGTGGTCCAAATCCAACTGGGTCCCTGCCCTACCTCAGAGGTAGTCAGGGAACCCAGTTAAACTTAACTCGATCGCATCCACCAGCAGCTTGAAAACAAAAATGGCCGACCCAGTTGTTCCGATGACGTCAACGCTTGCGTGCGTGCGTCTCCAGGCTGCATCGAGTGAACTGCGCAGGGTGTACATCCTGCTGCTCCTCCAGTGACTGCAGCATTCGCCTGACAGCAGTGCTCACAGCAGTTGCCTGCTGTACCGCAGCGCAGCAGAGTTGGTTAGCCAGCATCTAAAGACCATTCCCGTCAGCTATTTGGACTTTGATTCATCACTTCCGGTAAGTGCATGGCGAGTTGCGGGGACGGGATCCCCCCTTAAATTGCTGGGTTGGCGATTTAATGGGTCGACCCCCTGCAGCTTAAAAGGTGTTAAAAACACCTTTGCCCCAGTAATTGCACCTGGGTCCCAGGAGGGCTGCCCGGGTGCTGCAGCTTTAAAGTGTCTTGAATGTCAATAGCCACCAGTCCTAGTGGCCAGGCTCCACAAGCTGCATTTGGTTGATGTCCCCGCTCTTGACATCCATAGATGATTATCGCCCTGGGAGAAACACAAGTTTATTATCTGGCTGTATGTATATGACCTGACCAAACTGCGTTTGTTCAAATCATGGTGCACACACAATATACACATACATGGAGACAGACAGACAGACACACACACAGAATACACAGCACAAAATAATCACAAATATATTTTAAAATACATATCCCTTTTTAATTATTTTGGAATGATTTGCCCAGTTACAGGATACTGGGAGGATTCATCAATCTCACAGCCTGCAAGAAGTAATTATTTCTCAGCCTGGCAGTCCTGAGTTTTGATGCCCCATGCCTCCTTCCTTTTTTTAAAAAAGGAAACCCCCTCCAACCTTCCTCGTCCACCCCACTTACACCCTCCCTCCTCCCCTACCCACCTACAAAGAAAGAAAGAAGGAGATCATCATTAAAAACAGTCATAACCAACTTTTTAGCTGTGGAAACGGAGACACCATCGGAGTGGGTTGGGAGATCAAATCTTAATACGAAGAGTTTTTAAATATGGGTTCCATACTTTTACAAAAAAAATGATATTTATCTCTCAAATGATACATTATCTTTTCTAGAGGAATACAGGATTTCATTTCAGGATGCCAACTTTACATTTCTAAAACTAAATCAGATTTCCATGTAATGGCCAAATGTTTTTTTTAGAAAGCCAAATGTAAAAATTCAATTTCGTACCTAGTTAAGTCCTGAAGAACTTAATTCAAATTTCTTTAATTTTTGAGGAGTTAAATACAATTGATGTAAAAAATTATATTGTACCAGTCTATATCTTATGTTTATAACCTTAGTCATAATATTTTTACACAAATTTCTCCAAATACTTTCATCTATCTTTCTATTCAAATCAAGTTCCCGTTTCACCCAGCGAGTTCAGACGGTTTTCTGGCCTCCCGATATGGATTCCGCAGCAATCAATGTGGTCGCGGTGAAACTACACCCCCTCCCCCCCACCTTATAGATGCATTGTCCACGCACTTGGTTCGGGCAAGCGGAAGTGCAGTTTCGCCTCAGACACATCACTTCAGATGCCATGAGCGCACTCGACAAAGAAGCCCCGGCCCACCAGAGGAAGGTAAATACCTCACTCTCATAAGCCTCCTCCTTGGCACCTTTGGCCTCTCCCGCCAGCAGCGCGCCTCCAGTCTCCTACACCTGGATGGTCTGGGCAACAGAACCCCATCTGCCCTCGTGGATGAAATGCTGGCACTAGCAGAGGGCCACAGACCCTGTTTGAGTTGGATGTGTACATGGATGTGAGGGGGTTGGAGGGTTATGGGCGGAGAGCGGGAGGGGGGAGCTAGTGGAGTTGTTCAAGTGAACCAGCATGGACTTGAAGGGCCGACATGGCCTGTTTCCGTGCTGTAAACGGTTATATGGATGTTCGAACAGGCTTTCCTCAAACAGATGCCTGAGGACATCCAACTCCTGCTGGCAGATAGGATGTCTCAGATCCACACAGAGTCGCAGCCTGCGCAGATGTGCTCTGGTGGACCAAGCAAGAAAACGAGGCCACCCTCAGCCATATCATCCACCCAGGACCCAATCAGCCACAAGCATCCCCTAAGCACAAACTGGAAGAGCACTACCCCACCTGGTGTTTCTACCATGAATGCTGGGGGACCCAAGCCCGCAAGTGCAGGCAGCCCTGTCCATTTCAGGGAAACGACCTGGCCAGTGCCGTTAATGGCTGCTGCGGCTGGCCGCATTAACAGCCTCCTGCATGCGATTGATGTTCAGTGGCCAGTGTTTCCTGGTAGACACCTGAGCAGAACTGAGCTTGTTTCCCCCGACCGTCCTTGAAATCCACACCCGCGCATGGGGCCCAACCCTACGGGCGGCCAATGGATCCTCCATCAAGACTTATGGCACATGCAGCATACCGATCCAGATTGCCAGGGACAAGTTCCGCTGGAAGTTCGTATGGCCTCAGTGGGCACAGTGCTACTGGAAGAGCATTTCCTCCGGGCGCACAGCCTGTTGATGGATGTCAAAAGCAAGCGGTTGGTACATTCCTGCACCTTCCAATCTATCCACCTCAATTCCACAAACACGTATGGCCCGGGGATAGCTTCTATCAGCGCCCCAAGGACGGGTATTCTCGCATGCTTGACGAGTTCCCCTCCATCCTGCAGCCGCAGTTCACCTCTGCCATGCCCCAACGTGGAGTCTGCCACCACATTTCAACCTAGGGCACCCCCCCATGTTAAAGCCAGGCGGTTGCCCGCCAAGAAGCTGCAACTGGCAAAGGTGGAGTTCTCCCGACTGCAGGAGCTGGGGATCGTCCACAGATCAGATAGTCCTTGGGCCTCCCCCCTCCACATGGTCCCAAAGGCTTCCAGGGGTTGGCGCCCATGCGAGGACTACCGTCGCCTCAACGATGCGACCATGCTGGACCGATACCACATCCCACACATACAGGACTTTACGTCCAACTTGCACGGCGCATGGGTTTTCTTGAAGGTCGCCCTGGTATGGGGTTACCAACAAATCATGGTCCACCCCGATGACATCAGCAAGTCCGCATCATCACCCCATTCGGCCTATTCGAGTTCCTACGGATGCCCTTCGGCCTTATAAATGCGGTCCAGACATTTTAACGGCTGATGGACGCAGAGGATAAAGACTTGGACTTCATGTTTATCTATCTCGACGACATCCTCATTGCCAGTTTGGACCATAATGAAGACAAGGTCCATTTCCATATGCTATTCGCCCATCTGGCAGAGTTCGGCCTCACGGTCAACGTGGCCAAGTGCCAGTTCGGCAAGGAGTCCCTGCAGTCCCTGGGCCACACCATCTCCAAGGACAGGTCCGTCCCAGCATCTGAGAAAGTCACAGCTATATGTCAGTTCCCGAAGCCTGGCACCCTCAAGGGTCTACAGGAATTCGTCAGCATGGTCAACTTCAACCACCGGTTCATCCCGGGGTGGCTCGCATTATACAGCCATTGTTTGCACTGATCGCCGCCAAGAACAAAACCCTGGAATGGATGGAAGACGCTCTGATGAGTGCCACCCTACCAGCCCACCCGCAGCCTGACACCCACACTGCACTCTCAGAGGACGCTTCTGCGATGGCTGTTGGGGGTGTCCTGGAGTAATCAGTCAATGGCCAGTGGCGCCCGCTTGCTTTCTTCAGCAAGCACCTCCAGCCCCTCGGAACTAAAATACAGTGCCTTTGACAGGGAGCTTCTGGCCCTGCACCTGGCCATCAAACACTTCTGTTGCTTTCTGGAGGGCAGGCCATTCTCTGTTTTCACCGATCACAAACCGCTCACCCAGGCCCTCGCAAAGTCAAAGGATCCTTGGTTGGCGCGACAGCAGCGGCATTTGTCCTATGTATCGGAGTTCACCACCTTCATCTGACACCGAGCAGGTAAGGACAATGTCGTTGCAGACGCGCTCTCAGGCCCACCACCCACAGCCTCGTCCCCAGCCTGGACTATGCCCAGCTAGCACAGGCGCAGAAGGATGATGCAGACATACAAGCTTTCTGCACTGCCATGATGGGTCTCCAGCTCCAGGACTTCAAACTGCCGGACAGCCCCAACACGCTGCTCTGTGACGTCTCCACCGGCTTGCCGCGCCCAGTAGTCCCACCGCAATGGAGGCCACAGGCCTTCAGCATGGTCCACGACTTGGCTCACCCCTTGGTCAAGACCTCTGTTTGCATGGTGGCGGAATGGTTCGTGTGGCAAGGCCTCAAGAAACAGGTAGCCAAGATGGTGAGAAACTGCACACAGTGCCATGCCTCCAAGGTCCAGCACCATGTTAAGGCCCCGGTACAGCAGTTTGACTCCACGGCCAAGAGGTTCGAACACATACGCATCGATATCATGGGCCCCCTGTCGGTGTCCAGGGATGCCCGCTATTTGTTGACTGTGGTCGACCGCACGATGAGGTGGCCAGAAGCCAGTCAGCTGAGAGACACTTCCGCTGAGTCCTGCGCCAGGAACCTACTCGCCCACTGGATCACCATGTTCGGAGTCCCGGTGCACATGATGAGCGACAAGGGTGCCCAGTTCACATCCACCCTCTGGTCACAGCTGGCAAACCTCTTGGGGATCAAGCTCCACCACACCACTGCATACCATCTGCAAGCCAACGGCTGAGTGAAGTGCTTCCACCGGCACCTCAAGTCAGACCTCATGGCTTGCCTCACCGGCCCCAACTGGACAGACGAATTGGACTGGGTCCTGCTCGGCATCAGAACGGCTCCAAAAGAAGACCTACAGGTATCGTCCACTGAGTTGGTCTATGGTGCCTGTTGTCCCTGGGGAGTTCTTCATCCCAAGCATTGGTTCCGCGACCGAGAATTAGACCTTACTGGCAGACCTGCGGGGTAAGCTCGCCTTACTAGCGCTCCTACCACCAGCCCACCATGGCAGCCACCCATTCTGGTCCTCAAAAGAACTAGCCACAGCCGAGTTAGTTTTCATCTGGCAAGGCCTACACATTGTGCCCCTGCAGCATCCCTATGAGGGCCCCTACAAAGTCCTGCAACACTCAGGCAAGACATTCACCCTGGACGTTGGGGGCAAGGGGAAGATATTCACAGTCGACAGACTCAAGGTGGCACACCTGGACCTTAGCCAGCCAGTACTGACGGCCCGGTGGAAATGACGAGGTGGGGGGGATGTTGTGTGGCGGTGCACATCCTCATGGCGAACCGGCCCCGCTTGTATCACTGCACCAGCGGGGCAGCTGTGAGGAGAGGGCGCCGTCGGCGGGCCTCCGCGCCTCGTGGTTTCGGCCAGGGCACCCTCCTCAGGTGAGGGTGGTGACGTCACTGACAACACAGGGGTGGAGCACACGCCGCCCTTAAAGGGCACACATGACATTTGAATAAAGAGTTCGTTTGAAACCCCCAACATGGTAGTGGTGTGTTTCATTCTGTGTAGCAGCCGCTACAAGTGCATTTTTTTATTTATCAATTCTAACTTTTTGTCCCCCAGATGGATGTTTTTGTAAATTTTTTTTCCAAATTCATAATTTATTTCTCTAACTTACCTACTTCCTTAAGATAATTTTTCTTAATCTTAGTCAAATAACATTATTTGACCTCTCAAATAAGCTTTTAATGCATCGCATACAACAAATTTATTATCAACTGAAATGCCATTTGTATCTAAATATATCTGTATTAGATTTCTTATAAAATCACAAAACTCTACATTTCTTAATAATGATGAATTAAATCTCCGTATAAACTATTTCAATTTAAGCATGACATCAATAACAGTGAATGATCTGATACAATTCGAGGTTTATATTGTACATATTCAATCCTCCCTTGTAGATGAGCCAAAATTAGAAAAAGAATAAATTCCTGAATAAGAATCAAACTGATAAGAATAAAATGAATAATCTCTCTCTCTAGGATTCAATTTTCTCCAAATATCCACCAAATTTAACTCTTCCACTAATAACAATAATCTTATGGTCATTTTTGTTTTAACTAAAGTTTTTGTAGATTTATCTAAAATTGGATCTAAACAACATTTAAAATCTCCACCAATTATTATATTTCCATCTACTTATACCAAATTAAAAAAGGCATCTTGAATGAATTTTTCATCATCCATGTTAAGAGCGCAAATATTCATAACAATCCAAGATGCTGAATAAATTTGACAATTTACTAATAAAAAGGATCAATAATTGTTGATTGCAATTTAAATGGCAAATTTTTGTTAATTAAAATGGCTGCTCCTTGCACTTTAGAATGAAAAGATGAAGCTATAACCTGTCCAACCCATTCCCTTTTCAACTTTTGATGTTCTTTCTCTGTCAAATGAGTTTCCTGTGAAAAAGCAATATCTACTTTTAACTTTTTAATATGAGCTAAAACTCTCTTCCTTTTAATTGGGTTATTGAGCCCATTCACATTTAACGCTACATAATTCAAACTTTTTATTGCTATGTTTTAATTTTAGAAAATATAAAACTCTCCTCTCCACCCTGGCTCATCCCAGCTCCACAAGCCAATTTTCAAAACATGCTATCTCTAAGACAGAAAGCAAGAAACTCCAAAATAAAAGAATAAAATTGAAAAGAAAAAAAACCTCCCAAAGCACCGATTAGGTCACCACTAACTCCCTTAATAATGAGAAATGGCCCTCGCCACTAGTGGCACGAGGCCTCGGAAAAGGAAAGCGGGAAAAAAGAGAATCTGACCCCCCCCCCCCTCCAGACAGAATGTCAAAATTAAACTTAAATCAGTCTCTATTAACTCGATCAACATCAATTTCAACTTGAGCTTCAGTTGGCCGTCCTCCAGGCGAAAACCCTCCCTTCGATTTTTCTGGATCCGCTTCGATTTGTTGAGGTACAGAAGATTTAGGCAATGAACTGGCAAATTCCAAGGCTTCAGACTCATTAACAAAACATTTGAGCTTGATGTTGTCCATAAAAAACTGATGGATATCAAAAAGCAAATTTATATCCCTTATTCCACAAAACTGACTTTGCTGGATTAAATTCTTTTCTTCTTTTAACAATATCGTTACCCAAATCCGAATAAAAGAATATTCTATTGTTCTGAATCACTAAAGGTCTGTTGTTCTCTTGCTTTTTGAACTGCCATTCTTAAAATTATTTCCCTATCTTGATAACATAGACATTTAACCAAGACAGAGCGTGGTGGTTTTCCCAGATACATTTTTTTCCTTAGAGCTCTATGTGCTCTATCAAGCTCCAAACCATTGGGAAAATTCTCTGGTCCCAGAATTTCAAGCAGCCAATTTTGAAAAAAATTCACTGGATAATTACCTTCAAAATCTTCAGCAAACCAACAATTTTCACATTATTTCTTCTACTCTGATTTTCCAACGTGCCAACTTTCTGCAATAAATCCTTCTTCTGAACTTCCCACCCTGTAAAAGAATCTTCTGTAGCGGCAGCTACACTGCTACTGAAAGAACACACAACCAGACGGGTTGAGCTTGGTGAGCAGAACTGATTTATTGCAGGCTGCTGGGCTGGACTTATACTCCAATATACTGGCTGAGAATCGCGCTGGGGGGCGCTGACGTCATCCGGGCGTCACGTGGTCCCCCAGCGCGGGCTTCTGAGTCCTGTGCTGAGAAGAAGGGAAAACCCCTGACGGTGCCATTTTGGCTGTGTGGATTACAAGCGGGGCCGGTTCGCCTGCCTAGTGGTGTGCTGCCATACTTCTATCTTATTAACTGTATCTTTACATTCTTCCACCTCCATATGACATTCTTGGAAATCTTCATCAAATTTTTGAACTTTAATTTTAATTTTGTCAACAGATTTATTACATTTTGCCCTATTTGTTTTAAATACAGTCATTTCTTCTTTAATAACTCCCAACTGCTTGGTAAAATCAGCTTTAACCTGAAAAATTTGTATCCATTTTCTGACTAACTCCATTTTTTTCCAAAAAATGTATCAAAAACCTGTGGGTCAAGAGATTTTGGGATAACATAATATGCACCCATTTTACCTTGAATATATTGATCTCCTCCTTCTTCTGTTTCCACTCCTTAGGACTGTGGCAAAAAAACTTTCTTCTACTCCAGGATCATCTTCTTCCTCCTCCGTTGAGGTTGCCAGGGGCTGAAACTGTGAATGGGCTTTTTGTTTAGCCCTTGTCTGACCCGTGACCATTGTCAAAGTCAGATCCACAGATTCCGATTCAGTTGCTTCTGTGACGCACATGCGCATTGTCTCTGCAGCGATCTCTGTAGTTTTTTCCATGCTCCAGCGCCATCTTCCCGGCTCCCCGAGAAGGTAGCGCAGGAGTATGAATTCTCACCCGTTAAGCCTTCCTTTCCGCTGAAGAGGAACTAGGATCGGAGGCTGAGTCTTCAGAGTAGGCCCTGATTCTTCCAGCCATTTTCTTTTGTAGTTTGAGTTCTGGATTTCTTTGTAGCCATTTTCTGAGATCTCTAGAAAGTTTTTATAAAGCAGTTAAACTTAATTTAAAAAAAAAATCAGGTACTAATTAATTCTGCCAGGAGAGGCGTTTTCCACTTCTTCTCCTTACAGCATCATGCCTCCTGCCCACCCCCCCGTGCCTCCTTCCTGATGTTATTGAAATCCCACTGGCATAATCACAAAGTGAAATACCCTCACAAAATAAAACTGCTCTGGAGGAAACAAACAGAAATCTGACTTTCAAGAACGTTTGTTATTAGCCACAGAATGATAGCCATGCTGATTCACGTGAGAATTTGACAAGTTTGAAACCGTGAACTTTTCATGACCATGTAGATTGTTCACCTTCCATGTTAGTTTCATCATAACATTGCACTGTGGACCACAGGAATCCCACAGATTAGTGAATAGAAATTCTAAAATTAAGTTCTGTTGTTGACAAAACAACATGATAAAAAACACCAGAATTCTTTCGCATCTGACAGGATGTCACTGAGAGTTAAGTTGATGTGTTGCTCATCTCAGGAACGCAAGCCAAAACTTTGTTTCACCTGAAGAGAAATATGTGTTCTCAGCGAATCATTCCAAAAATGATGATAGATGTTTCTGTCTCTGCAATTTACACAATTAGGTTTCAGCCTCATTGACCATTTAAAGCAAGGTCGAAATTTTCACTGGCCAGCCCCATATATTTTCTGTGCCTTGCATGGCAATTGAAAGAGCGTACAAAGTAACGATTGTTTGACTTGTGTGGAATAAATATTACGTGCAATGCAAGGAAACACTGCTAACTAAGAACACCAAAGAGGAGCTTTCAGCAAATGCAAACAAGGGACGTGTATCTACAATCGTTGAGCAGCAAAAAAAAAATCCGGCGAGCAACCCCGACAATTTGCTCAGGAAGTTTCAGTCAGTCAAACATCAATTTAATTGCTCAGAAGGAGAACATGGCATTCCCTCCATAGATATTAGGGTTATAATCTTAACCACATTGGTTTTTGCTTTGAATTTTTAAAAAGGAAGACTAATTGCAGGTATTCCCTCGCTTTTTGAAAGTTCGCTTTATGCCACTTCGCTTTTACCAAAGATCTACACTCGTTGCTGTCTTCGCGAACCGAAAGGATTTTTGCCTTTAAGAAAAGCAAAAAGCAAAAATAGCATTCAAGGAGCTCTCAAGGAGAGCGCAGGGTAGTGGGATCAGTGTGGGGACTGATAGCAGGCTGTCAGGAGAGAGCAGGGCAGCAGACTCAGTGTGGAGACTGATACAGCGCTGTTGGGAGAGTGCAAGGCAGTGTGATTAGTGTGGGGACTGACAGCAAGCTGTCGGGTGGGCGTGTGGTTGCTCCTGTGTTAATGATCAGTGAGGAGGAGATGTTGTTTCCAATTCATACTGATTGTGGCCTCCCACGAGAAAGTCAAGGATCCAGTTGCATGGGGTACAGAGGCCTAGAATTTGTAGTTCTTGACCAGAACTGAAGGCCGAACTGTAGTCGATGAAGAGCAGCCATACGTATGAATTGCTGTTTTTGAAGTGATCCAAAACTGACTGGAGAGCCAGCGATATCACATCTGCTGTAGAGCGATTCTGACGATAGGTGAATTGCAGGGGCCCAGATCTTTACTTAGATACGTGTTAATTCTGGCCATGACCAGCATTTCATCACAGTAGAAGTTAGTGCTACTAGGCGGTAGTCGTTGAGGCAGCTCACGCTGATCTTGTTGGGCGCCGTGATGATTGATGTTCTTTTGAAGCAGGTGGGAACCTCTAACTGCAGCAATGAGGGGTTGAAAAGGTTTGTGAACTCTCCGGCTAGCTGGTTGGTGCAGATTTTTACTTCCCTGCCAGCATTCCCTTTTATTTTTATCACCATGAGTAGGCATATAAATCTTGGTTTCCTTTTCTGTCGAAATGTTGACGGGTACCTTTAGACTGAGGTCAACAACATTGCTGAGTTGTCATTTTCACTTTAGGGCACATGGGTCATTTGAGGGAAAAAGTCCCCAAATTAATCTGGGCCTGATTATTGCAACAATGCAGTAAAATCGTCTTTTTATCAATGAAAGTTTCTGTTTTTGATCAGCTTTGCAATAGAAGGAAGTAGCATATATGTGTGTGTTAAATGTTCACCTTGGAGCACCAGGAATATTTTGGCTCGCCTGCATTAACGTAAATGCGATTTGCATGAGTTTGCGGATCCTCCAATGAAAAGCCAGAAGAGAGGAGTGTTGTCTCAAATAGAAGAATGACTAGATCCTTTATTGATTTATCATTTTTGTCCGCCTGCTAGCCTGCGAAGTGTCAGGTAAGTCTGTGAACTGACGGTGGCAGTTCGCAATACCGTGCTGTGCGCCCGCTACAACAGTTCAGCTCAATTGGCATCCACGGTCAAAAACGCGAGCTGACCTGCCGACTCAGAAAGAGGAAAAGAGGCCGCTCAGCCTCATGCTGCCAGACCGCTGCTTGGACCACCTCACACCCCGGGGTCCCGCTCTCGCGGGTGCCCGAACCTCTGGATGGTGTTTCAAGAACTAAGTGGTATGATCCGCCACATGACTACCCCCCCCAAAAAAAACAGTATTGGAGATGGTTAGTTGTTCATTTGAGGGTGGGTTTGGTCACAATGATGGACGCCCCCTGAGGCAGGGTTGTGCCATTTGCGCTGGTCGGCCACTGTCCAAGAGTGCCAGCTTGAGACAGTCCACGGAGACAATCTCGAGTCTGACGCCCGTGTCGATGATAAAAACTGTGGCATTGTTTTGCATTGTTTCTGAAGGGCTCCTTGTACGCCGTTTGCAGAGGTGTAAAGTGGGAATCTCAGTGAAAGAAAATGTACTGGCAGTCCTGGAGGTCAGGACATGGTTCTGAGACCATGTCGGGATGTTGGGACTGGAGAAAGCGTGGCCACCTACTCACAGACGCGCATCACCATGGTCGTGGGCAGTTCTTGATGTCCATGCGCTGCCGGGATGACACCCCCGGGACCATGAGCAGGGCACTGCACAACAGCTCGGCAGAGGAAGTTGCCAGATCCTCCTTTGGGGCAGTGCGCACGTCTCGCATGACCCATGGCAATGAGTCCATCCTGTTCTGGGCCTGTGAGCCGTGCCTTGAGGGATGCCGGTGAAAACGTTCTACTGCCACTCGGCCATTGTGTGGTGGAGCTTAGTGTCAAGCAGCCAGGCTATTGCTGACCACAGCCCAGAGGCAAACTGCGCACCTCTGTCGGAGGAGTTGTCCGCTGGCAAACCAAAATGGGCTATCCAGTGGGCGGTGAGGGTACGTGCCCAGATCACGGTGGAGGTCTCCAAGAGTGGGACGGCCTCTGGCCATCTCGTGAATCTGTCCACATTGGTGTCATCTCTGGATGGGGACAGCAGTCCTGCAATGTCGGCGTGGATGTAGTTGAAATGTCAGTGTGTCACAGAGAAGTGATGTGTCGCTGAATCTTGGGGGTTTGACAGGGGATGCACACTCTGGCCCAGTTGCTGACCTGTTTGCGCAACCCAATAAGTTTCTTCATTGCCCAAATGGAAGGGTGAGCTAGGCTGTGAACCACACCAGGCAGCGGGGATGATGAGTCTTGGCTGTCCCATAGACATATCACAGAGGAGTGCAGTGTCAGCAGGCCCAAATCTCACATCCTCCATCGTCAGGTCTGAGATGGCAGTGTGGTAGGCGAACATCTCTTTATCCTCCCGCTGGGCGGCCGTGTAGGCAACACTTGGGGCCAGAGCATGGATGGCTGTGCAGGATAACGCATCTGCAACCTGCTTACTCTTGCCTGCGATGCGCTGGACGGAAGTCGCTTATTCCGAGCTGTAGGTCAGTTGGCGCTGCCATAGGGCTGACAAAGGATCAGACATTTTGGCAAAGAGAAACAAGAGTGGTTTATGGTCTGTGAACACTGTGAAATCCCCGCCCTCGAGAAAGTAGTGGAAACGACAGATGGCAAGGGAGAGAGCAAGGAGCTCTCAGATGAAAGTGTTGTATTTCTGCTCGGAGAGTCTCGGATAATGACTGAAAAAGGCGAGGGGCTGCCAGCACTCCACCCATGGCTGGGCCAGATAGCCAATCATGAGAGTGGTCAGTGTGTTGGCCCGTGGAGGTACCAGCATTGTTGCATTTGCCAGCGCTTCTTCGGCTTGTTGAACCCGGTTGTGGCCATGTGGTCTCAAATGAGCTCTTTCGGCTTGTTGGCCAGGACCTTGAAAAGCGGTGGCATTATCCTGGTTGCTGCTGGCACGGATCGGTGATAGACGATGACCGTGCCGACAAACTCTTGGAGTCCCTTCACAGTAGAGGGCTTGGGAAACTTGCGAATGGCCTTGACCTTGGATGGGAGCAGGACAGCTGATGTGGTGGCTGAGGAAGTTGACGGAAGTGGAGCCAAAATGACCCTTAGCAAGGTTGACTGCCAGGCCATGCTCGTCGAGCCTCTGGCAGAGCTGTTGGGGGTGTGCGCCACGTTCCTGGCAAGAGTGGCTTGCGATGAGGATGTCATCGAGGTAGATGAACACGAAGTCAAGCTCGCGGCCTACCACGTCCATCAGCCTTTGGAAACCTTGGGCAGCGTTCTTGAGGCCGAAAGGTATGCGCATGAATCGGGTGATGAGAGCCATCTTGGGGATGTCACGGTGGGAGAGACCAAATGTAAGCTCGACGGGCATTTTGATCCCTTTGAACTTGTCGGCTGGTGGGTGGTGGAAGTAACTGATAATGCGCCTGCCAGTTTCCTGGTCTAGCGCATTACTTTGTGGAGTCGGCAGTTACCTGGTGTATGTGGAATTGGGAATGAGCTTGTTCAAACCAAACGGGAAAATAACATTACTTATATGTAATGTCATCTACCAAAAAGAGTGCCGGTTTTTGGAGGTCACTGGTTTTTGGAATTCCGGATAAAAAGTTAGGCGCCTGCAGTGGGAAAGTCTCGGTCTAGGACCAGAGGGCAAAGTTTTGGAATGAAAGAACGTCCCCTGAGGTGAGGATTCTTCAGCCAGAGGGTGACGAGCCTGTGGAATTCATTGCCACAGATGGCTGAGGAGGCCAGATCATAGGGGAGATTTAAAGTAGACATTCATCAGTAAGGAGGTTACAGGAGAAGGCAGGGTAATGAGACTGAAAGGAAAAATAAATCAGCCATGATTCAAATGGCAGATCAGACTCGCCTCTCATTTTGATTACAGATGTCTTGCCTTTCTATCTTAAAGCTTCCAGATGTTGGGAGGTTTCACCGCTGGTTAATCTGTGGAATGGATTTGCTGGCTGTTGGAGTTTCTTATTCTTTGCTGTTTTATGGGCAATGTCCAAGTTTCAGGATTGTTCCATCAGCAGCACTTTAACACGGGGAGGTTGGATGGGAGCTTGCAGAGGGCTCCGACCCGATCCCACACGGAAAGGGTCAGAGGCTAATGGGAGACAGAGCAGGCATGAGAGGAAAAATACATCAGCCAGCATTTGAATGATGCTCAATGGACCGAATGGCCGAATTCAAGTCTGATGCCAACTGCAATGATGGTCACAAGGCAGAAGAATCCAAACTGGCGCATGTACTTACTTGGTTTTGCACTGATCAGGATCTTCTCCCCAGAAAGCGGCGGCGCCAGTCGACTTTTCTCAGCTAGATCCTCGGTGTTCCCAAATTCGACCACTTCCACCTGCTTCAGTGGGACACTCCACTTCAGCAAGTACCTCAGGCCCGAGGGCATCATGCCACCGCTGTCGTGCTGGGGTCTGGAATGCAAAATGGATGATTCAGTCGCAACACCAACCAACTGCCTCAGCAACATTCAGACGGGATTGCCCACTAAACTCTGCGGATCAAATGAAAGGCGACAGAAAGTCGACATCTCGGGCCAGGAGTTATAAGAGGTGGAATCGCCCACTCAATCCAAAGCCTCATTGTGCAAGGTGACTCAGCCCATCCAATCTCTCCTTACAACCATCGCCCTCCATTCCAAACAACATCCTGGAGAATCTCTTCAGCACTCACTCAGTTTCCACCACATCCATCCTGTAAGTGGTAACCAGAATTGTACAATATGGTCTAACAAGTCCAGAACCATATAACCCCAGTGGCTCTCAACCTTTTTCTTTCCAATCACAGACTATTTTAAGTAATCCCTATGCCATAGGTGCTCTGTGATTAGTAAGGGATTGCTTCAGGTGGGATGTGGGTGGAAAGAAAAAGGTTGAAAACCACTGTTTTAATTGTACCTCATTTGGTCGTGATGTGCATGCTTTCAGAACTCCAAAGGAAATGGGCCAGTGACAATTTTTCTCAAGCAAAATATTTCCATAATTATTGCATTTTGAACAGTGGTTCTCAACCTTCCCTTCCCACTCTTATCCCACCTTAAGCAATCCCTTATTAATCACAGAGGTCTTATGGCATAGGGTGGAAAGAAAAAGGTTGAGAACCATTGATATAACCATATAACAATTACAGCATGGAAACAGTCCCATCACGGCCCTTCTTGTCTGTGCCCTCTCCTAGTCCCACTGACCTGCATTCTGCCCATAATCCTCCATACCTTTTACATCCATATACCTTTCCAAATTTTTCTTAAAAGATAATATTGTACCTACCTCCACCAGAAGCTCGTTTCACACAGACCCCACTTTTTGAGTAAAGAAGCTTCCCCTTGTGCAGCACCTAAACTCTCAGCTCATGTCCTCATGTTTCAACTCACCTTTCCTCAATGAAAAAAAGTCTATCCACATCTACTCTATCTCTCCCCCTCAAAATTTTAAAGGCCTCTATCAAATCCCCCCTCAGCCTTCTATGATCCGAGGAATAAAGACCTAACTCTTTTAACCTTTCTCTATAATTTAAGTGCTGAGACCCAGGTCTCGTTCTGGTGAATCTTCTCTCTCTACTTTGTTCACATCCTTCCTATAATTTAGTGACCAGAACTGAACATAATATTCCAAATTTTGCCTCACCAATGATTTTTACAATTTTAACAGTACCTCCCAACTCATACTCTGCTGTGATTTATAAAAGCCAGCATTCTAAAGGCCTTCTTCATTACCCTCTCCACCCTAGATTCCACTTTTAGTGAACTGTGTCCCATTATTCCTAGATCTTTCTGTTCAATTGCATTCTTTAATGCCCTACCATTCACCACGTATGTCCTATTTTGATTAGTCCTACCAAAATGTCCTCCTCCTTCAAATATTAATTAATTCCTTACCCCCATCTCCTCTATTTTCCCACCTACCTGCCCTGCCCACCTCATCCAAGGTGCAATGAGGGCAGGATTTCCCTTGTCCTCAATTACCACCCCCCCCCCAACCCCCAGCTTCCACATTCAACATATTACCCTCCGAAATTTCTGCCACCCACAAACAGGATTCCCTCGATACATCTTCCCCTCTCTGCCTTCTGCAGGGAGAGCTCCCTCTGGGACACCCTGATCCACTCAGCCCTTTCCACCAGTCATCCCATCTGTGCTTACCCCCACGATCGGAAGGAATGCAACACTTGTGCCCACACGCTGTCCCTCACCATTATTCAGGGCCCCAAACAGTTGTTCTAAGTGAAGCAACATTTTACACGTGAATCTGCAGGGGTCATCGACTTCAGCCAGTGCTCCTGTTGTGGCCTCCTCTACACTGGGGACATGGGCACCATTGAGCATCTTTTCTCTGCCTTCGATTCTGAGACCCCATCTTTTACCATGTTTCACAACAATGGTGCTCACAGAGTGATCCGAGAGCTCAATTCATCAGTAACGCCAACAACAAGCCCCAAGGACTGGACCCAGAGTGAACATAAGACCTGGATTCTGTCCAATCTCATGTTTCCTTTTTACTGTCAGCATCTCCTTGTATTTTTTTTTGTTAGTTGTATTCCACAGCAACAATAATAAATTCACTGTACAAAAAAAACCTGAACCACAAATCCCATCGTCCGCCAGCTAACAATACATTACACACAAAGACCTGCATCATTCGTGAGCTATCCAAGTAAACAGCACATGAAAGTTCCTTGTTGTCATAATTTCTTTGAAGCTGAAGCCCAGGTAACCTCATGCACATGATCTGAGAGGAGTGCTTTGCTATCAGGCCGGCTCGCACCATTTTAACCAAACTGACCATCTGTGGGTGGTCACCTCTCAGAGCAGAAATATACTGGAGGCGAATGAGGAAACTCTTGCACGAAGAAGATTTCAACGAAGAGCAAGTGAATTCATGTTCCACTTGCAGAGTAAGATCTTAGCTCGATGCCCAACACTGCAGTAGAATCGCAGAACAAGCCACCATGTGTCAGTTGTACAAGATGTCGGTGAGGCCCTATTTTGAGGACTGTACTCAGTTTCGGACACTGTGCTGCAGGAAGAACGTTAACATGCTGGAGAGGGTGTAGAAAGGATTTACAAGGGGCGGCAAGGTTGGCGCAACGCCTTTACAGCGCCAGCGATCAGGACTGGGGTTTGAATGCAGTGCTGTAAGGAGTTTGTACGTTCTCCCCGTGTCTGCGTGGGATTCCCCTGGGGGCTCCAGTTTGCTCCCACTGTTCGAAACGTTCAGGAGGGTGTAGGTTAATTGGGTGCAAATTGGGTGGCATGGACTTGTGGAACAAAATGGCCTGTTACCGTGCTTCATTCATTACACATCAATTCAAAAATGACTGCATTCGCAAACATCAGGTTAAGTCGACAGGGACAGAATTTATTATCAGAATGGTCTGCCCAATAAACCATAAATCTAATCCTTCCCCCCCCCCGCCCCACCTACCTATTACCCTCTATTTTCCTTCTTTCCATGTGCCTAACTAAGAATCTTTTGAACATCTTTCTTGCACTAGAGGCCACCAGCATCCCAGGCAATGGATTCCAGGCATCCACCACTCTTCCAAATTTAAAAAAACCTACCTCTGACTGACATTGCCCCGAAACTCTCCTCCACTCTCCTTAAACAGACGTCCTCTGGTATTTGCTATTGTTGCCCAGGTAAAATGGTGCTGGCTGTCCACTGTCTATGCCCTTCCTCATCTTAGTCACCCCTTATCCTCCATTGCTCCAAAGACAAAAGCCCTAACTCACCACTCTCTTTGTAAAATAAATACTTACCTGTTGACATCTCCCCAAAACATTATTTCCACTTGCCTTAAACAAGTGTCCTCTGGTATTTACTACTGTCGTCCAGGGGTAAAAACACTGGCCATCCACCCTCTCTACGGACCTCGTATACACCTCTTGCTGCTCCAAAGAGAAAACTCCTAGCTCTGTCAGCTTTGCTTAATATATCATCATCTCCAATCCAGGCAACATCTTGGTTAATCCCCACTGCACCATCTTCAAAGGATCAACATCCTTTCCGTCATGAGGCGACCAGAACTGAACACAATTCTCGAAACGTGGTCTAAGAGAGCTGCAACTTGACCTCGCGGCCCTTGAACTCAATCCCCTGATGAATGAATGCCAGCACACCACATGCCTTCTTTAACCACTCTATTGAAAGGCACAGCAACTTTGAGGGATCTGTGGACCAGGACCGCGAGGTCCTTTTCTTCCCCTTCCTCACTCTCTCCTGGAAACGTCACATAGAAATTGACTGGCAACAACTGCTTTCACCAGGTTAAAATGTGCAAACACAGTTACTGAGAACCAGCATTATTAAACAGGAGCAGTCATACCAAAACATCGTTTGCTGCACATACCGGGAACTGACCGTGGCACACATGAGTACATCATTCAGCATGAAGAGTCGTCGTTCTTTGGTTTTCACCATTTCTCCCCTTTCATTGTAAACCGTTTCCACCATGTCATCTGACCTGATGAGGTATCTGTTTCCACTGTGAAGGAGCTGAATTATATAGAGAAATAGGATGTAACGAACACATATACACATACGTATTGTACCAACTTTAAACTGCGGCTGCCTTTAGTTGACAATGCATTGAAGTTGAGTCCAAAAATGTACCTCGTGTCCTGCCCACTGGGCAGGGTAAAATTAGAAGCCTGTTTCTTTCATCAGAGGTCACCGATATCCTCAGACTGATGACCCAGGATGAAATGATACCATTCCATCCATATTCTAACACAGTTAAATTAATATGTTGTCCAGACATGACACAGTAGAATGAGACATTTTCTGGGGAACTCACTGAGTTTCGAGTCAGTGTTGGAAAGTGGGTTTGGCATGTGAGAGGGGCACGAGAACTGAAGTCCCAGAGGGAAAACGGGAGCACTGGAACCGACCGGTGCCCCAGGGAGTCAAAGGGAGCACTGGAACTGGTGCCCCAGGGAGTTAAAGGGAAGCACTGGAACTGGTGCCCCAGGGAGTTAAAGGGAAGCACTGGAACTGGTGCCCCAGGGAGTCAAAGGGAAGCACTGGAACTGGCGCCCCAGGGAGTTAAAGGGAGCACTGGAACTGGCGTCCCAGAGAGTCAAAGGGAGCACTGGAACTGGCGCCCCAGGGAGTCAAAGGGAGCACTGGAACTGGCGCCCCAAGGAGTCAAAGGGAGCACTGGAACTGGCACCCCAGGGAGTCAAAGGGAGCACTGGAACAGGTGACCCAGGGGGTTAAAGGGAGAACTGGAACTGGGGCCCCAGGGAGTCAAAGGGAAGCACTGGAACTGGCGCCCCAGGGAGTTAAAGGGAGCACTGGAACTGGCGTCCCAGAGAGTCAAAGGGAGCACTGGAACTGGCGCCCCAGGGAGTCAAAGGGAGCACTGGAACTGGCGCCCCAAGGAGTCAAAGGGAGCACTGGAACTGGCACCCCAGGGAGTCAAAGGGAGCACTGGAACAGGTGACCCAGGGGGTTAAAGGGAGAACTGGAACTGGGGCCCCAGGGAGTCAAAGGGAGCACTGGAACTGGCGCCCCAGGGAGTCAAAGTGACCACTGGAATTGGCGACCCAGGGAGTTAAATGGAGCACTGGAATTGGCGACCCAGGGAGTTAAATGGAGCACTGGAATTGGCCTTTAATACTCTCACTAATCAAGAACCCTTTAAATAGACCCAATGACCTGGCCTCCACAGCTACTTGATCATTGCTGATCCCACTTTCCTGCCCTATTCCCCCTCTTGTTCCCAATCCACATCCCCCGTCCCATTCACAATCCCCCATCCCGTCCCCCTGTCCCATCCCTCTATCCCTGTCCCGTTCGCCCCATCCCCTGTCCTGTCCCCCACCCCATTCCCTGTTCCCGATCCTCTGTTCCGTCCCCGATCCCCATTCCTAATTCCACCCTTCCGTCCTGATCCCATTTGCGATCCCATTCCCGGTGGTGGTTCCTGTGGGGAGTGGTACCAAAGCGCCATCTGCTGGTACACTGTGACAAGGAAGCCGGTCAGTTGCGCAGAGAATCTACTACTCATGCCACCCATCAAAATTCAATTAACTTCCCCCACAGGCTTCATCCAACACTCAGCAGCAGCTTCGCATGAAGGGATTGCCTGCTGGTTATAGTGAAGCACGTGCCAGGAAAGAAATGTTAACGTGTTATGAATGTAATTTTGGCCAACATCATTTTTACATCAGTCCCACTGGAGACAACAGAAAATAATCTATTAGGGGAGAGTTTCCTGGATATCCTTTTTTTACAAAAAAAAGGTGAATTCCTGTCTGCTGAAAAGTGATTAAAAAATAACAGAAAAGGCCAGTTTCAATGCACACTAAATCAGGTCAACAGGCTCTCTTGACTTCAGGCAACAAATGACTCTATGAGCCGGCATGGATGACTGCACCATCTCCTTGAAATTGCCTCGTGCCATTTCTCGGGAGAATATTCTTGCAACCAGAGGCAGCAAGCAGACTGTAGGAGAGGCTCCTCTGAAGAACTTATTTTGCTGCTATCTTTATCTAAGTGGCAACCTGTTCCTCATCATTCATCCACTCTGAAAGCAAGGATGCCACCACCACCGCGAGTTCTCCCAGAGACTTGCTCAGTCATCGGCCCCTCTCTTGACTTGATAAATAAAGATCAATGCACAGAATGCAGCAGTCAGGGGAAGTAAAAGGGCAGTCAGTGCTTCGGGCCTGAGCTCTCCGCCAGAAACATGGACAATCAGGTGGATGGTCTCAATTAAAAGGTGGGTGGACAGGCGGGGAGGGAGAAAGGGTAGGAGCAACGCCTGGTATTCCATCTTGCCAGGCTCCAACCAGACGACATCAATATCAACCTCCTGTTTCTGGTGATCCCCCGACCCCCCGGTCTCTCTCTTTACCTTCCTCCAGCTACCACCACCTTCTCATCCCTCTCCTGGCAGAGAGCTACCGTCGACCCCTTCTCCCATCACTTCTCAGCCTTTTCTGTCTTCTGTCCTCCATAACATAACATAACAATTACAGCACGGAAACAGGCCATTAGGCCCTTCTAGTCCGCACCGAACCAAACACCCCTTTCTAATCCCACCTCCCTGCACAATGCCCATAACCCTCCATCTTCTTCTCATCCATATACCTGTCCAACCTTTTCTTAAATAATACAATTGACTCCGCCGCCACTATTTCTCCCGGAATATCATTCCACACAGCTACCACTCTCTGAGTAAAGAAGTTCCCCCTCATGTTACCTCTAAACCTCTGCCCCTTAATTCTTAACTCATGTCCTCTTGTTTTAAACTTTCCTCCTCTTAACGGAAATAGTCTATCCACATCCATTCTGTCTATCCCTTTCATAATCTTAAATACTTCTATCAAATCCCCTCTCAACCTTCTACGCTCCAAAGAATAAAGACCCAATCTGTCCAATCTCTCCCCATACTCCAGATGCTTAAACCCAGGCAACATTCTGGTAAACCTTCTCTGCACTCTCTCCACTCTGTTTATATCCTTCCTATAATTAGGCGACCAGAACTGCACACAGAACTCCAAATTAGGCCGCACCAACGTCTTATACAATCTCAACATCACCTCCCAACTCCTATATTCCATGCAATGATTGATAAAGGCCAGCATACTAAAAGCCTTCTTCACCACCCTATTCACGTGAGTTTCTACCTTCAGGGAACGATGTACCGTCACTCCTAAATCTTTCTGCTCTTCTGTATTCCTCAATGCTCTCCCATTTACCACATATGTCCTATTCTGATTCTTCTTACCAAAATGAAGCACCTCACACTTATCAGCATTAAATTCCATCTGCCATTTTTCAGCCCACTTTTCTAAGCAGCCCAAATCCCTCTGCAATCCTTGAAAACCTTCTTCATTATCCACTATTCCACCTATCTTAGTATCGTCTGCATATTTACTAATCCAATTCACCACCCCATCATCTAGATCATTAATGTATATAACGAACAACAATGGGCCCAATACAGATCCTTGAGGCACACCACTGGTCACCGGCCTCCAACCTGACAGACAATTATCCACTACCACTCTCTGGCCTCTCCCTTTCAGCCAATGTTCAATCCCACCTGTATTCACCTACGACCTCTTAGCCTGTGCTTTGATTATTATTTTAATATCTGGTTCGGGGTTCTAGCCGTGCGCTCCGTTACCTGCATTAAAAGGGAACAGGTGCTTCACAACGTTTGGAAAATCTCATGAAGGTAAAAGATGGGAGTCTAAATTTAAATCCTTTCTTTCTATTTGTTGATCTGCCAGTGACCAGACTCCCAAATGGTCCTCATTTTGATGTTGCCACTTTGGGACCCACTGTGTAAATGTTGCAGAAAACACACATTAAATTGAGAACTAGGTCACGATTGGTGGATCTTCACAGATGAAGCCATCCACGTTGCGAGAAATGGGCAGCTTCTGTTTCCAGTACGACACTCCTCTTCTGAAGTAAAGTCAGACTCCCTTCACTGGCAAGTTTCTGAAGCACGGTATTCCATTGACCCCCCCCTCCCCCCCACAGAACTGGGGAAGAAGCACTTGCCTCTGCTTTGTTGACAGTGTGAGAAGAGCTTAGTGGATGAATGGAGTTGGTTGGGTCATCAAAGTGACAGCAGTGGAGGAAAGGAAGAGGAGGGCATTTCCTCTTCTTGGTCATACCATTGCACAGCACTTGTGCATCACATGTGAGCTGAAGAGTTTGAATGGAATTGCGAAGGCTGCTTCACACTGCAGAACTTTCCATGTATCTCCTCTGCCCCAAGGCCACTAGAAATATCTAAAGGCGGCAAAGGCTTGACCAACTTCTGGGAGTTCATCTCAGGGCCTGAATTAGTCCAGCTACTGCCACCATCCCCTTCACTTTTCTCAAGAACAACTTCAATTTTTGGAAGTGTTTTCCTTCGGATTTGAGGTAGAGATCCTTGCAATGCACACGGTATCCAGAGGAAGTGAAGGGCGACCAACATTTCAGGCCTGGGCCCGTGGTCGAGGAGTTGAAGGTAACCAAATGCAGAGGGATCTGGGAGCCCTCGAGCAGGAGAGCTTGAAGGTAAACTTGCACATTGAGATGGCGGTGAAGAAAGCAAATGCAAGGCTAGCGTTCATTTCAAGAATATAGAATGTAAGAGCAGGGAGGGGATGTTGAAGGATAAGCAAACACAGGCAGGTGTCTGAATAAAGAGGTGGGGGAGGGAAAGAGAGGAGAGAAAGAGAGGAGAGGAGAAGGGAGAGAGGGGAGAGAGAGGAGAGGGAAGGAGAGGGGAGAGAGGGAAGGAGAGGGGAGAGAGGGAAGGAGAGAGGGAGGGAGAGAGGGAGGGAGAGGGGGAGGGAGAGGGGGAGGGAGAGGGGGAGGGAGAGGGGGAGGGAGAGGGGGAGGGAGAGGGGGAGGGAGAGGGGGAGGGAGAGGGGGAGGGAGAGGGGGAGGGAGAGGGGGAGGGAGAGGGGGAGGGAGAGGGGGAGGGAGAGGGGGAGGGAGAGGGGGAGGGAGAGGGGGAGGGAGAGGGGGAGGGAGAGGGGGAGGGAGAGGGGGAGGGAGAGGGGGAGGGAGAGGGGGAGGGAGAGGGGGAGGGAGAGGGGGAGGGAGAGAGGGCGGGAGAGGGCGGGAGAGGGCGGGAGAGGGCGGGAGAGGGCGGGAGAGGGCGGGAGAGGGCGGGAGAGGGCGGGAGAGGGCGGGAGAGGGCGGGAGAGGGCGGGAGAGGGGAGAGGGCGGGAGAGGGGAGAGGGCGGGAGAGGGGAGAGAGCGGGAGAGGGCGGGAGAGGGGAGAGGGCGGGAGAGGGGAGAGGGCGGGAGAGGGGAGAGGGCGGGAGAGGGGAGAGGGCGGGAGAGGGGAGAGGGCGGGAGAGGGGAGAGGGCGGGAGAGGGGAGAGGGCGGGAGAGGGGAGAGGGCGGGAGAGGGGAGAGGGCGGGAGAGGGGAGAGGGCGGGAGAGGGGAGAGGGCGGGAGAGGGGAGAGGGCAGGAGAGGGGAGAGGGCAGGAGGGGGCGGGAGAGGGGGGGAGAGGGGGGGAGAGGGGAGAGGGGAGAGGGCGGGAGAGGGCGGGAGAGGGGAGAGGGCGGGAGAGGGGAGAGGGCGGGAGAGGGGAGAGGGCGGGAGAGGGCGGGAGAGGACGGGAGAGGGGAGAGGGCGGGAGAGGGGAGAGGGCGGGAGAGGGGAGAGGAGGTGAGAGGGTGGGAGAGGAGGGGAGGAGGGGGGAGGAGGGGGGAGGAGGGGGGAGGAGGGGGGAGGAAGGGGGAGGAAGGGGGAGGAAGGGGGAGGAAGGGGGAGGAAGGGGGAGGAGGGGGGAGGAGGGGGGAGGAAGGGGGGAGGAAGGGGGGAGGAGGGGGGAGGAGGGGGGAGGAGGGGGAGGAGGGGGGAGGAGGGGGGAGGAGGGGGGAGGAGGGGGGAGGAGGGGGGAGGAGGGGGGGAGCAGGGGGGAGGAGGGGGGAGGAGGGGGGAGGAGGGGGGAGGAGGGGGGAGGAGGGGGGGAGGAGGGGGGGAGGAGGGGGGGAGGAGGGGGGGAGGAGGAGGGGAGGAGGGGGGGAGGAGGGGGGAGGAGGGGAGGAGGGGGGAGGAGGGGGGGAGGAGGGGGGAGGAGGGGGGAGGAGGGGGGAGGAGGGGGGAGGAGGGGGGAGGAGGGGGGAGGAGGGGGGAGGAAAGGGAAGGAGAGGGAAGGAGAGGAGAGAGGGAAGGAGAGGAGAGAGGGAAGGAGAGGAGAGAGGGAAGGAGAGGAGAGAGGGAAGGAGAGGAGAGAGGGAAGGAGAGGAGAGAGGGAAGGAGAGGAGAGAGAGGAGACGAAAGGGAAGGAGAGGAGAGAGAGGAGACGAAAGGGAAGGAGAGGAAAGGGAAGGAGACGAAAGGGAAGGAGACAAAAGGGAAGGAGACGAAAGGGAAGGAGACGAAAGGGAAGGAGACGAAAGGGAAGGAGACGAAAGGGAAGGAGAGAGGGGAGAGGAGAGCAGAGAGGGGAGAGGAGAGGAGATGGAAGTTGAGGGGAGAGGGGAGGAAAGGAGAGAGTGAAGGAGAGGAGAAAGGGGAGGATGACAAACAGTGTTTGTCCTGACCACAACACACACACACACACAGATGGCACATAAAATCACATATGTACATAAAGATATTATACAAAATAGTTATAAATAATTTGAAATAATTTACTTGGTTACTGTTCATCAATCTCACAGCCTGCAGGAAGAAGCTCTTTCCCAGCCTGGCCATCCCGATTTTGATGCTCCTGTACCTCCTTCCTGGTGGTAGTGGGTCAAAGATACCTTTTGATGGATGGAAAGGGTTATCGATAATTCTTCAGGTGAATGTCATCAACAGAGGAAAGGGAGACCCTGGGATCTTCTCGACTGTTTTCATGATCCTCTGTATGATTTCCAGTCCGATGCTTTACAGCTACCATCCCACACGGTGATGCAGCCAGACAGGACACTACCAATTGCTCTCCAGTAACATGTGGTCAAGTTGGGGGCCAGTTGCCCTCCTCAGCCTCCTTAGGAAGTTCAGACGCTGTTGCACCTTGACTAATGAGAAGTTGTGGTTCCTGAGTATGTTGTCCATTCCGTGTACATCAAGGTATTGTGCTCTCCACTCTTTCCACGGAGGAACTACTGATGTGTAATGGAGAATAGTTCATCTTTGCCCTCCTGAGGTCCAAAAATCATTTAATTTATCTTCTCCACATTGAGATTCAGGTTGTTGTTCTCGCTCCATTTGATGAGCCTCCCAACCTCCTCTCTGTAAGCCAACTCCAGGTTTGGATCTTGCAGAAGTTAACACCAAATATGACCATCTTGTTGACTCTTCATCCCCGATAGTGAATTCAGTGCAAGACAGACACGAAGTGGTGAGCAAAATCTTGGACCAAGTCTGTGTTATTTCCAGAGGCTTACTGTCCTCCAGTCAGAAGAACCAGTGGGGACATTGGAGAAGGAACTGGCCAGCTTCATTTACCTTTACACCCACCCAGAGACCATCCAGCCTTCACTTCTGTGGAGTTGTTTGTGCAAGGGGTGAACAATCGAGGGGACATTTAAAACCATGCACAACAATGCTCACAATCTGAACTGGACCTGACACCTGGTGAATCTCAGGCAGTGAGAACCTCACATGATTTCACCATAATTTCTGCATGTGACTCATTTGGCAATGGTGAAACTAACTGGGTTAACTGCTTTTTAAAAAATTTAACTTTAACAATACAGCGGGGTAGAAGGCCCCTCTGGGCCTATGAAACCCGAGCTGCCCAATTGCAAGCAATTTACTGACCAACCCAGCACATGCAAAGAGAGACTGTTACTTCCACAGATTCTACCTTGTTCAGGTAACGCTCATTCATGGCTTTTGCGATCTGTTTCATTTCGCAGCACTGATCTGCTTCTCGCTTCTGCTCATTCAGTTTCTCTGCCAGTGTCTCCAGTTCAGTGAGAGCCATCTGGAGTGGCAGTCTGTCAGCGTGTCCCTTGGGCGTGTTCCTCAGCATGTCCTGAAGAAATCAATACATCCACATTGAATGTGGTCACTTAACTGCAGGAAAGATAGCAGTGAGATTGAAAGGGTGCAGAAAAGATTTCCAAGGATGTTGCTGGGACTTGAGGAGCCGAGCTACAGGGAAAGGATAGGATTTTATTCCTTGGAGCGTTGGAGGAGGGATTTGATAAAGGTATACAAAATTATGATGGTATAGATAGACTAAATGTATGTAGGCTTTTCCACTAAGATTACATGAGACAATTCTTCTTCTACAAGATCTTTTTTTGAGGGAAAAATTGGGACCAGCAATGACCCGACCTGAATGCAGCGAAGTGGAGATTCTAATTTGAAAGGGGAATGTGTGCCAATTTATTTCTAAGATGTATTACATATTCCAAAGTGAGCGTTTGAAACCGTGCCTACAAAGGTTGAGGGAGAGATGGGAATCGGTCGTGGGTACAACAATCAATGATGAATGGTGGTAGGACCCATGTCTGGACAGTGCGACAGGGGTCATCAGCGGCAGATATAGGTTGGTGCAGGATAACTACCCCCACCAGTTGTACCTTACACCTCAGAAACTGCACAGATCGAAGTTGAAGATTTCAGAAATGCGTTTCAGATGTGGTGTGAAGGTGGGAACTTTCGTCCACCCTGTCTGGCTGCGCTCAAAGCTGAGACCTCTTTGGGAAGACCTAGGGGATATTCTAAAAAAAAATTACATGAGTGGATTTTCCACAGGATTCGGAGCTGTTCCTCTTGGAGGATATTGGAGAAGTGCAGTTTAGACTGACTAAATTCCACATTTTGTTTGTGAAGGTCGCTTTGGTGATGACCAGAAAGTGTATAGCGGTTTCGTGGAAGTCCGACTCCAAGCTAAATACCACACAATGGAATATGGAAATGCAGAGATGCATTCCCCTGGAGAAAATCACACAACCTTAGAAGGGAACATGACGCATTTGGTGGAGTATGGCAGCCTTATTTGGAGTTCATTGGTACTCAGATAGATTGATACCCCCCCCCTTTTAAATAGGGGTAAAGTTAAATTATCCCTGTACGGCCAGAGGTGTGATCATGGAAATAAGACTTGGTGTGGACAACATGCCTGCCCTTTTCTTTTCAGCTCCTTCATTATTTTTTTTCTTTTGACTTTCTTTCTTTCCGAGTGTTTTCTTTGAATAGTGTTGCCGTTGTGATTTCTTTTCATTCCAGGTCCAGATGGGGGTCGTGTGGCCCATGAGTGGGATCGAGATAAGTTTTTGGAATGTATTCGCTTTGGTAGGTGGGGGGCAGGGGGTTGGGACAAATACTTACTGTCATGTTCTAAGGTGCTAAATCTCTCAGGCTTAGAAGGAGCATGAGATTTTAGTGGATTTCTTGGGATCAAATTTGCTGACACAATAGCTCTAAAACAAAGTACCATTTCAGTTTTGGGTACTGGAAATACAAATTAAAATGTGCAAATCATTGATTGTTTTTTAATTTTATTTTTGAAGGATTGTGGGTGCAGGAAAGTAACAACAAGGAAAAAGAACAACAATGAGCTTGTGAGGTAGCAGAACAGGTTGAGAAATGGTTAATGGTGCTGTCTTGTGACTCCACCTTTGGACAGGACGTGTGGTTGGGAGTGGGGCGCGTTCAGACAGGACATGCGTGGTTGCGAGTGGAGCGTGTTCGGACAGGGCGTGCATGGTTGCGAGTGGAGCGCGTTCGGACAAGGCATGCCTGGTTGCGAATGGAGCACATTTGGACAGGACGTGCGTGGTTGGGAGTGAGGTGCGTTTGGACAGGAGGTGTATGGTTGGGAGTCGGGCGCGTTCGGACAGGACGTGAGTGGTTGGGAGTGGAGTGAGTTTGGACAGGACATGCTTGATTGGGAGTGGAGCATGTGGTTGGGAGTGGGGCATCTTCGACAGGATGCATGTGGTTGGGAGTGGGGCACATTTGAACAGGTGCAATGCAGGAAAGGGGATGCACTGGTCAAAAACAAGAGGCTGACTGGAAATAAGAGCAGAAAGTAATGACCTTCAGGAGCACTGGCTGGGTTCATGGACCTTCAGGGAGTATGGAAGAAGGCTCATGGACAGCAGGAGGGCACACAATAAAACAGGAGCCTTGGGGGTAGGAGTCAAAAACGATTGCAGAGTTATTGGGCCTGCCTATTTAATACGTTAATTGAGTGCCAGATTATTTCCACGTTCCAATTTTACACAGGTTATACCTCTCTTATCCAGCACTCTGTGGTCCAGCAACTCCCTTGGTCCGCCTCCACTATTTGAATCATGGCTGATGCACTCAACCCCATTCTCCTGCCTTCTCCCCATAACCTTTGAGGCTCTGACTTATTGAAAACCTATCAACCTCTGCTCTGAATCTGCCCAATTTCTTGGCCTCTGCAGCCATCTGTGGCAATGAATTACACAGATTCACCGCCCTCTGTCCGAAGAAATAGTTCCTCAATGTCAAAATCCTGGAAAAGATGGTCCAGTCAGCTTAAAATCCAGTACAGGAGAACACCGGCATCCAAAGCCATCCAAACTTCGATGCACGAGGAACATTTTTGGAGAACAAGGGTCAGAATGAATGGCTAGTGTGGTTTTCAGAAGTCTTGCTTCGACAAATAGGAAACAAAAATTAAAAACAAGTTGGCCAAAAATGCAACAGAAACATTTTCATTTTTAAAATGAAGTTAAACAAGAAAGTCTGCAGATACTAGGGTTGTGAGCAGTACACAAAAGTGCAAGAGAAACTCAGGAGGACACACAGAACTCAGATGATTTACAGCGTGGCCAACGTTTTGGGCCTGGGCCCTTTGTCGGGAAAGATGGTTCCTCTGTGGATGTTGCATGATTCTCCTGCCTGTTTTTAAGGTGGCTTGAGAGAAGGAAGTTGGATCACACCCTTGATCTTTCAACAGTTGAAGTGATTATTGAAGACAAAGCACTGACAAAAATAAAATCCTGGTCCTCTGGTTTGTCTTGGACATCTATCCGAATTGTAGGGGCAATGACCTCTGGATTAGCTGCTCCTTTCAGCAATTCCCTGTTATATACTAAACTGAATATCTCCTCCAATTACATGGAAGAATGAGACATTTACCACTTGCTGGGGCCAAGAATGGAAAATATTTGTTTCACTTTTTCCTCAAGATGTAGTCCAAGATAATGTCTCCAACATCATAAAGGACCCCTCCCCCCCCCCCCCCCACCTCGGTCATAACCTCTTCTTTAGGCAGAAGATACAGAAGTCTGAACAACAGCACCTCGAGGCTTGAGAACAGTTTTGTCCAACAGTTATCAGGCTTTTGAACCTCCTCTTGTTATACTGATCAGGGACTGCTCTGACAGGACTCTCCGCACTATTGCAAAGCCACTTTATTTGCATGAGGGGAAACTAAATGTTTATTATCTATCTTTTATATTTATTGCCTTTTTAATTATGCACATCATTCCAGTTGTGCTTTTTTTTAGCTGCAGCAAGAATTTTGGTGCAAGATATGTATGACAATAAACTTGCAGCATTACAAGAGGTTCATTATCTTCAGTAGCAACACTGTTATGGACCTTGACTGTTGTGTTCTTTGACTGAGGACCGGACTGAATTTACTGCTGGGGATTTGACAGGTGTAGTAGCGCTAAGCTACCCCTAGGGGACTTTGACTGCTGTCAAAGGACCGAACTTGCCACAGGGGATTTGACAGCCACTAGAAACTGTAGTAGTGCCAAGCTGCCACTAGGAAATTTTGAAAGCGGTGAAAGCGCGGGAACCAGGCACTGGAAGTCTGTGGGCTTGCAGGAGAGCGAGCCTGCATCTGCCAACCTCCCCGCCAATGGGGAGAGCTAGAGGTCACGCTGGGGCAGTTTAAAATGCCCAGTGCGCTAGTTTTGAGGGGAGATTAGTCAGTGGAGTGTGAGGAATTGACAGTGATGTATATGAAGATCACCCTCAAGGAAGATCAAGGAAGAGGGCTTGGGTGCCAGAAGGGCACTTGTGAACCCTAAGGTAGGCTTCGAAGGGTCACCAGACCATTCAAGACAAGGTGTCCGAAGAAGAGGACCCGCGTGCCAGAGGGGCACTTGTGAACCCTCAAGTAGGCTTCGGAGGTGTGAACCTCATATAGGGACCAGGAAATTCTTGGATAAAGGAAGTGAAGGGCGGTGGTAGCCCCACTCGAACCACAAGGCAGTCTTGTGTTCCCCTGACAGTCTTGACGTGACTGACTTGGGGGTTCTGGTTTTATTTTTTTGGGGGGCATTTGTCTGAGGTTTTTCCCCCACATAGACTGTATAATAGTCTGTTGTTGATATAGAGTTGCCATTAAGGCTGGGTGTTCAGGTGTTAAGTTTATTGAGTTAATTCTATTATTGTTAGTTTGGTTCATAAATTTTGTGTTAAACTTAACTCATTCGTTTGTGTTCCTCCCAATTTCTGCTGGGAAATTTAATAACACTGGACAGCCAAAAAAAAAACCCTGAACTCACACTCACTTCCATCTCCTTCCCTGATACTTTATAAAACCAGAGACAGCGGGCTTATTATTAAAAAGAGAGTAACATATATTTTGGCGTATAAGACAATCCTTGAAGCACCCCAAAATACATCAAAATCAGGGGTCCTCTTACAGACCAGATACAAAAATGTGACCTTAAAATAATACTACTCGATTAGTTCAATCAGACCCCACCCTACAACAAGTTTTTAAGCTACTGGTATATTAAAATTTTTATTGCTTTTAAACAAAACCACATCTAATATCCTTTGAAATCACCATCATCGTCTGAGGCAAAGAATTGGCCAAGCACATCCAGAGTATCACTGTTTACACTGTTGACATGCGGGTCGCAGTCAGAATCTAGTTCCGCTTCGCCGCCAGTGTCCCACAGTTAATTGTCTAGCGTATCAAAATTCATGGTGGTGGGGGGGAGGTTTGTCCACGTTTCCAGTATTTGACCATGGAAACTGGTGTATCTGCCGCTAACGTATAATAAACTGGTGAAAACTGACAACTTTACGACCAAGATCTTTCGGTAGTTTCTGACCAATTTTTGGTTTTTGTCGTATCACCAGATTTTTCCTGTTCACGAAATGGCCACACCAGCCGACTGCAGCCTCAAAATCGTTCCTGAGTTCTGGGTTTGACCTTGCCCACTTCAGTGTGCAGGCTCGGATTTTATTTCTTGTGCGATCTTGCCTCTGTTCGAGCGCCCATTCTGGCCAGCGAACGATTCCTCTTCTCCACGCTCTTCCCATCTTCTCAGTTACGTCCAATGTCCTTGCAGCAGCCCCGTTGGTAGATTCCTCGGCCACTTCAATGGCCTTTAACTTAAAACTCGCTTCATACTTGCTTCGCTTTGCTGGGGGCTCCGTAATAATGCCCACCTTCCAGCCACGCCCAACAGCTCAGTCAGCACACGTATTTTTTTGTGGGGGGGTCGTCTTATACACGCAATATTTGATTAAAAACTATTAAATTCAGGCTGAAATTGAGGACCCGTCTTATCTGAAGGTCATCTTATACGCCAAACTATACGGCACATTTATTTTCAGGTGTGAAGGCAAGAACATTTCTGACCAAGACCAGCCAATGAAAATGCTTTGTGAACACAGACTAACAAAAGATCAATGTGTTCACTATGTTCTATCTTGTCAAAGGGTAACTCTCCTTTCGCTAGTGAATATACTGACCTGGAGCAGAAGGATGAACTGTGGAAACCGTTGAATTGGCTTCATCATCAAGCCATACAGTGTAATACGATCAGAGCTGGTCTCGTGGCAGTTCTGTGATGGCAGGAAACAATTTTTAGAATGCCAGCAAACAGCTAAGGCTAGCTTGCCTGCAGTATGTTTAACTCAGCAAAGCTTGAAATCAAACAATCCAGAAGCACAGAAGAAAATTTATCATTTCACTTTGGCTCTGTTTATTTTGGAAAGGATTCACGTGGGCACGCCATCTGTGTGGCTTGAAGAACTCTTAAACTGTGCGGAGGAATGGAGAGATCTTGGGATTCAGGCCCATGGATCCCGCAAGGTCGCCGGGCAAGTTGATGGGGTGGTGAAGGCAGCTGTCCTTCATTAATCAGGGGATTGGGTTCAAGAGATGTAAGGTGACACTGCAGTCACTCTCGTTAGACCACTCAGAGCACTGTATCCAGTCCTGGTTGAATCATTACAGGATGGATATAGAGGCTTTCGAGAGAGTGCAGAGGAGATTAATCGTGATGGCACCTGGATTGGAGAGTGTGTATTATGAAGCAACAAAGATAACTCAATGGAGGTGTACAAGATTACGAGGAGCCAAGACAGGATGGACCTTTTTGACCAGGGCAATAATAGCAAACATCAGAAGGTGAGTTAAGGGGAGATGAGGTATGATTTTGTTTTACTCAAGAGAGCGATGGGTGCCTGGAATACCTTTGTGGGAGATGGTGGTACCATAAGGCCATTTAAAAAACTTTTTCTTCCTGTGCCCATTTAAGGGTTCAACCCTCATTTTGAGGGTTGTGGGAGTGAGGTAGGGAAGGGTTGGTTTTCAGATGTCAGCACAACATTTTAGGGCTGAGAGATAGATCTATGCTCTGCTGTATAATTCTAAGTGCTGTTAAGAGCCCTGTAGATGGCGTCTAGGTTTTTGATGAGACTGGCTTCATTTCCACAGTGCGCCAGCAGGGGGAAGGTGCAGCACTGTACCAAGACATTACATCAAAGTCAAGCAGGTCAGCTGCGCTCTGTTAATTACCATCAGCAGGAGGTGGAGGTGTTTACACTGCTTTGTGAGCAGGGAGCACTGACCAACCCTGGAATAAAGGTAGAATATGAAGTGAATTCCATTCATCATCTCGGCGAAATATGCCCCTTGCTCTGCTTGAAACATGTTGTTCTTCCAGCCCACTGAGGTGGGAGTGCGGGATGCTACCGACTAGCACATTGCAGGCTGCAGGGTGCACTGAGGCTTGTTGCAGCCAACGCAGGGGGGTGGTGGGGGGGGGGGCTGTGGGGAAAGACCACAGTCTAGAGTCCCTCTGTTATTGGGCATTGAGGAGCTGAGACCAGAGAGGAAAGTCGCTCAAACAACAGTTGGGAGCGAGTAATGACAAGGTGCCACAGTGTTACAACATAGTAAATCAGAAGTCTAACTTTGGGCCCCGAGTGGTGCTGACGGAGGAGGTGGGGGCGCAAATGGAGAGAAGAATATCGGCCTCTCCTCCCCTCTCCACCTTCCGCAGGGACCGCTCCCTCCATGACTTCCCTGTCCACTCCTCCCTCTCTACCAATTGTACCCTCGTGTGGATATCCCAGTGGTCACCCACTCCAATTCTCTGTCCCATTCCCTTGCCGAAATGTCTGTCCATGGTCTCATGCACTGTCAGACTGAGACCACCCGTAAATTCTCTTCCCTCTCTCCTTTCGCACAGATATGATAAATTCCACCAAGTCCCTTATCACATCCAATTAACACCTTTCGTTGGTCTCGATTCCTCCCCCATTGTTTGAATTCTGAGACTTTCTGATATATCCTGTTTCTGGCTTTTCTGATTTCTCCTTGAAGAAGGGCTCAGGCCCGAAACATCAGTGATGTATCTTTGTCTCCTAGAGATGCTGAAAAGACTGGCTGAGTACCTCCAGCATTTCGAGTGTTTACCACAATCACAGCATCTGCAGCCTCTTGTATTTCACTCTGGGAGGTAACTTTGCCAGCCTGGGTGAGTTCGGCCAAGTTAACAACCCTCTGGAGTTTGTTCTTGTCCTGTGCATTGGCACCTCCATACCAGGCAGTGATGCAACCAGACAGAATGCTCTCCACAGTACATCTGTGTTTGAGAGTCTTTAGTGACACATCACATCTCTCCAAACTCCTCACAAAGTACAGCCACTGGTGAGCTTTCTTTGTGATTGCATCGACATGGAGGCTCCAGGACGGACCCTCAGAAGATCGTCAGGATAAAGAAAGAGGGAGACCAGGGAATGGGGTTAACAGAAATTGGAGAAGTCGACATTAATGCCGGCTGGTTGGAGAGTGCAGAGATGGCATGCAAGGCGTTGTTCTTCCAATCAGTGGGTGGCCTCAATTTGGCAGTATACAAGGCCACGTGCCAGTGGGGTGTGGAATTGAAATGGATGGCCACTGGGAGGTCCCCACTGCAGCAGCAGGACTTCCCAGTGACCAAACAGTTCCAGGGCTCTAAAGAATACGGATTAAATGCAGACAAATGGGATTAATCCAGAACATCAACTTGGTCAGCATGGGGGAGTTGGGTGAAGGGCCAGTTCTCTGATGCTAATGCTATAGGTCTATGAATCTAAAGATGAAAAGACTGGTTCCTGGTCAACCTACTGTCAACTGTGGTCGACAATTTGACCACAATAGATGCGCGAGAGGTAAGGAGCTAGAGTACATTGGGAGTATAAATCCCAGGCAAGTCTCACCAAGTGTGCACCAAATCGACGCCCTACATAGAGGAGGTAAACCCTCTCTTCCATTCCATTCGGTCGCATATCGACACAAGAACTGCGCATTGTAAATTGCTTTTAAAGCCCAAACAATATTTTTTTCCTCTACTGGGCACTTCACTTACTTTCAAAAATTCCAGGAAGGCGGGT
The DNA here is from genome assembly GCF_036971445.1 of Narcine bancroftii. Lineage (NCBI taxonomy): Eukaryota > Metazoa > Chordata > Chondrichthyes > Torpediniformes > Narcinidae > Narcine > Narcine bancroftii. The sequence goes on along the minus strand of NC_091474.1, from coordinate 65,902,331 downwards.
TTGGTGGCACAGACTTTCTTCAGAATCCCCATGGCAGTGCTAAAATTGTTCACGTACTCGCTGTACGCGTCAAGGACCATTGACTTTGAAAACTGAAACAGAAATAAGTACAGCTCCAGAAATCATTCTTTTGAGTTTGACATAATCCATTGCTTGGAATCACCTGATAAACCAATGAAAAATGTGTATTGTTGCCCTCCCAGGGAGGGTTTACCCTTCGATGCTGAACAGTTTGGTACGTATTCAACTGAATCTGAGTTTCTGAAAGTCCCCTTAATGGATGTGAAGGTGAAGAGTTTAGGTTTCAAGCATAAACCAAGGTAGGACATTCATGATGGTAAACAGTGGGGCACTGAGGAATGGGGTAGAACAGAGAGATCTGGGAATACAGATACATAATTCCCTGAAAGTAGCATCACAGGGTCATAAAGAGAGCTTTTGGTGTGATGGCCTTCATAAATCACTGGGCGCAGGAGATGGAATGTTATGTTAAGAGGCAAAATTTGGAGTATTGTGTGCAGTTTTGGTCACCTAACTACAGGAAATATATCCATAAAATTGAAAGAGTGCAGAGAAGATTTACTAGGATATTGCCCAGACTTCAGGAACTGAGTTTCAGAGAAAGGCTAAACAGGTTAAGACTTTATTCTCTGGAGCGTAGAAGAATGAGGGGAGATTTGATCGAGGTATTTAAAATTATGAGGGGGATAGACAGAGTAAATGTAGATGGGCTTTTTCCGCTGAGGGAAGGTGAGATATAAACCAGAGGACATGGGTTAAGTGTGAAAGGGGAAAAGTTTAGGGGAAACTTCTTCACACAGAGAGTGGTGGGGATGTGGAACAAGCTGCCAGCTGAGGTGATGAATGCAGGCTCAATTTTAACATTTAATATGAATTTGGACAGGTACAAGGATGGGAGAGGTATGGAGGGCTACGGACTGGGTGCAGGTCAGTGGGACTAGGCAAAAATGGTTTGGCACAGACTGGAAGGGCCAGAGAGGCCTGTTTTTGAGCTGTAATGTTCCATGCTTCTAGATCAAATGAGCCAAAGGGTCCATTTCTGGGCTACAGTGTTCTATGGTTCTAAATAATATGTTCATTTTTAGAAGTCCAATTCAGGGGGAACAAATTTCAGGATGAAATTTTGCAAACTCCTGCATCAGCGAATGAGCCCTCCTCGGAACTACTCGATGTTGTGCTGCAGGGTTAACAGGCCACAAATCTGAATGATGCCAGTGAAACACTTCAAAACCAGTGACAACTCACGGAGATTTCAGCACTTTAAACTATTTCCCTAAGAAAGACGAACAAGGTTAGTGGATTAATGGGTTACATGGGTATATCTGGGTGGTGTGGGCTCGAAGGCCCTGATACTATGCTCTGACCCAAAATTTAATCTCTTTTAATTCAACAAGTGAAAAGATGAGATGTTTAGAGTTTAAGAATGGCTAACATTCATCCTCAACATGGCCTTTAAATTGTCATGACTGGATTTTTGGGGCCACTTCGAATTATATTGTCGTTGGTGAGTTACTATTTGTGGAAGAATCATTTAACTTTAATTTTAAATTTTAATTCAGACATACAGCTCGGTAATGGGCCTTCCTGCATCCCAGGCAAGTCTCACCAAGTGTGCACCAAATCGACGTCCTACATATAGGAGGTAAACCCTCTCTTCCATTCCATTCAGTCGCATATCGACACAAGAACTGCACATTGTAAATTGCTTTTACACGCCCATGCTGCCCAAACCTCCCAATTAACCTTCGACCCCCCATCCCACCCCGGTACATTTTTGAAGGGTGGGAGTGCCCAGAGAAAACCCATGCAAACACAGGGTGAACATACAAACCCCTTCTCGAGAGCGCTGAGTTCGAACCAGAGATGCTGTGGCTGTAATAGTGTCATGCTAACCATGCCACCGTAAATTATCTAAAACTGTGCAGTGAACTGAGAATGGTGTCTTCTACTGATGGTTGGCTCTTCCCCATCTCCCCATATATAACCATGGTTTCCACCCAAACCCTGAGCCTTTCTGAAGACCCTACCCTCAGTTATAAGCTAATAAAAGTGTATGCTCTCCTTCCAGTTGTGAGAACTTTTATTCACGCTACAAACGGAAGCCTCAAGATTCTTTCAAAAGGTTATTTTGAAATGCTTTTCTTTCATTTAGATTTTTGTTCCCCCCATTTAGAATTTGATCTCCTGAAAAAGCTTTAGTGATCGGGACTGGGATTCAAATCTTGCACTGTTTGTAAGGAGTTTGCACCTTCTCCCCATGTCTGCGTGGGTTTTTTCCGGAGGCTCCAGTTTCCTCCCACCGTTCGAAACATACCGGGGGCTGTAGTTAATTGGGTGTAAATTGGGCGGCATGGACTCGTGGACTGAAGTGGCCTTTTACCATGCTGTACATCTAAATATTTTTTAAAAATTCACATGTGAGGGATGTGACCGGCCCATTCTTTCAATTTGCCACTGCATCATTTTGTTCCAACTTAAGTTTTTCAAACTGTTACCAGTCATCTTTCATCCGCTGTCTATCACAATCAATCCCTCGGTTGTATCCACCATCTGCCACTACCCAACCCCCCCCATCCCCTTTCAACTTAAAACACACTCGTCTCCTCATTTTCCCAGCTATGATGAAAGGCCCTTGATCCAAAATATTGACCTCTTTTCTCTCCTTGCCAACGTTGCCAGATCTGCCGAGAACTTCCAGCATTTGCTGTTTTCCGATGGAAATACCATCTTCTGAGCAAATGCTCCTAACACCATTTTGACTCTGTATCAACGATCACGTTGATTTGGTTTCATGGACTTACTGAGGCAACAAAGACATCTCCAATCATTTCAACTGCGTCCCACTCCGTCACACGGCTTGCTAAGGCAATCTGGAACAAGCAATGGCACTGGAGAATCTCCTTTATTCGGTAAAATACCATTTTTAGTTTCCTTTCACTTAATAGTTTTGGATCCATTTCTGAAAGAGGTTTCTTGTATTGCTGTGGAGAAAGAAGGGCTAAACATAATCAACTTATTAACACATGCAAAAGCTTCTAGTTCGGTGGTTCTCAACCTTTTTCTTTCCACTCACATCCTACCTTCAGTAATCCCAATGCCATCTGTGATTAGTAAGGGATTGCTGAAGGTGGGTTGTGAGTGGGAAGGGAAGGTTGAGAATCACTGCTCTGGACCCAATTGTTACTGAAATATTTTGCTTGAGAAAAATTGTCATTGGCCCATTTCCTTTGGAGTCATGAAACCGAGCACAGAACGTGTCAATGAGGTACTATTAAAACAGCGGTTCTCAAACTTTTTCTTTCCACTCACATCCCACCCTAAGCAATCCCTCACTAATCACAGAGCACCAATGGCACAGGGGTGTGAGTGGGATGTGAGTGGAAATAAAAAGGTTGAGACCACTGGGCTTGTTGGAGCTAGCATGGTGTTTGAGCTCAGCACAATCGGCACTGACAGCCAACAGTCGGGTTACTCCAACTTCTTTTTACCCCAGCACCCAGATTAGCTATGGGGACACGGGGAGTGAATATTCCACTCCTACATGAGTTAACTAGATTTATTATCTCAAGTAGAACAAGATGGTCCGCAGGCACTGGGGGTTGAGTGCAATACACAAGCGCGCTGGAGAAACTCAACAGGTCATGCAGCGTCCATGAGAAGGGGAACCAACATTTCGGGCCTGGATCCTTCGTCAGGTGTAAATAAAAAGGCAGGCGGCTGAATTAAGAGGTAGGGCGAGGAGGAGAGGTTAGTACAGCTCGCAGGCGGGAGGGTAGAAGAGAAAATAAAAGCTGAGATGGGTAGTTCTCTGATCCGAGAAGGAAGGGTGGGCATCTGAAGGAAAGGAGACAGGGATAGGGAAAGAGAGGCTCAGGGTGGGGGGTAATTGAAATTGGAGAAGTGGCTGTTAATGCCATCTGGTTGGAAGGTGCCTTGATGGAATACAAGGCTCTGTTCCTCCAATTTGTGGGTAGCTTTGGTTGGGCAGTATCATGGACAGACATGTCAGTGTGGGATTGAAATGGATTGGCCTGCTATAGTCCTCACTGTTGCAGTGGATAGAGCCGAGGTGCTCAACGAATCGATCTCCCAGTCTGCGTCCAGTCTCCCCGATGTAGAGACCATAGCCGGAGCACCAGATGTAGTGAATGACCCCTGCAGATTCACATTTGGATCTGCTTGGGCTTTCGAATGGGTGGCGAGGAAGAGCGGGCTTAAGTGTAGAACTTCTTGCAGTCACAGGGTTCGGCACCAAGGTGGGGATTAGTGGGAAGGGGTTTGTAGATGAGGGAGTCCCAGAGAGAGCGGTCCCTACAGAAGGTGGAGAGGGGAGGGGAAGATGTACCTGGTGGTGGGATCATGCCATGGGTGGCAGAAGTTGCGGAGGATAATGCGTTGGATGCTGAGACTGAGGGAATAGTAGGTGAAAACAAGGTCCTCCAAGTACTTTAGCACCTCATAAAGTTCAATGGCTGACCTCCATTACCAATTCTTCCTGACCTACTTGAAGCTCCCATACTAATCACAGAGCACCAATGGCACAGGGATTACTTACACAGGGATTACTGTTTGTCATGAACGATTTACAAGCCAACGTAAACACTCGCAGGCCTTCTAAGATTAAAATCCGACTCTTTAGGAAAGCTCGGTACATATAGAAAAAAATTTGGAAGCAGAAATGTCACGTGACTTTGTGAATGACTCAAGCTGTACACCCTTTGTAGAATATTATGGCACAGAAACAGAATTCTCGGCCCATCCCATCTGTGCCAAACCATCCCAATGACCTGTACCCAGGCTGTAGCCCTCCAGACCCCCTCCCATCCATGCACTTGTCCAATTTTTTTCTGAACTGTCATAATCGAGCCCTCATTGACCACCTCAGCCGGCAGCTTTCCACACCATCATCTGGGTGAGGAAGTTCCCCCTTAACATTTCCCCTTTCACCCTAAACCCATGTCCCCCTGTCCTTGTTTCACCCAACCTCAGTGGAAAAAGCCGACTATATCTTCTGAAATTTTGTGTACTCCTATCAAATCTCCCCTCATTCTTTGATGCTCCAGTTAATAACATTCTAACCTATGTTTTTTATGCCTGTAATTTAACCCCTCAAGTTCTGACAACATCCTTGTAAATCTCTTCCATCTATCTTATTGATACCTTTTCTGCACTTCAGTGACCAAATCTGCACACGATACTCAAAATTTGGCCTCACCAATGTCTTCTTCTTATACCATCCCAACTCGGATACTCAATATTTTGAAGGCCAAGATGCCAAAAGCTCTCGTTATAACCCTATCAACCTGGGAACAATTCAGGTTTCCTTGCTTCCAATCATTTCCAGGTTACCATATTGTAAACGTCACCTTGGCAGAAGTCTATTGTGAAATTAAAATCCTTATGAACTGAAGCACTCCCAAGATTCAACACGATTTCATTTCTAATAGAAATGCCTGGTTATTAAATCAGTCCACAAGCAAGTGGCAAAACAGACACGAAAGGCGAGATCACCCACCTCCAGAATTCGCTTCAACGCATCATTGTAGTTCCTCTCACTGTCCACAATGGAACCAAGGATACGTCGCCGGATCACCTGGTGAAAGATGGAATCTCGTGGAATTGATGCAAAAATGCCTTTTAAACATTGCAGTCTACACCTTCTGTAGGGCAGATTCAATTACCGCAGCAGTAGCCACCCTGGTTAAAGGTTTGTTGCACACCAAAGCTACCAGGGTATGGTTCTCTCGGATGTAAACAGTTTACGTGGCATCAATTTTTGGAAAACATATTGCATAGATAAACAAATCCCAGTACCTGTTCTCTAGCAATATGCATGATAGCTGATAACTTTTCTAAGAGTACATCATACGTGGTGAGTTTAAAGATCAGATTCGCTGAGTTTAAATATCATATTTGTTGAGTTTAAAGATCTGATTCGCTGACTTTAAAGGTGCTGAAAGGGGATGAGTGAAAGGACCAGGGCGGGTCAGAAGGAAAGAGGAAGGACCTGACTGGATGTGGGCAAAGCAGTCTTCATGGCATTGGGTTAGAAACTGCCCAGGTGCAACATGGAGTGCTGTTCGTCTGTGGCAGGAGGAGGTGGCAGGTGGGTGTGGGAATAGGCTCATAAAGCAGGAGCTCGTGATGATCCATGTGGAGAAGGCCACACTGAGAGCAGGCAATGCACAATGCAGTGTGGTGTGGGGCACCTACTGGAGGCCCTGGATGGAGGTGAGGGAGGAGATGCAAGCTCGGAGGTTGTCGGCAAAGTGCACGGGGACGGAGGCCACCGGGAGAGGAGAAGAGGGTGGGGAGGGGGCAATACGGTGGGTGGTGGATAAAGTTGTAGCTTACAGGAACGATGGAGGACAAGCTGCTGGACGCAGAGGCAGGTGGGGTGAAAGGTGAGGATCGGGAACTGGGGGAGGGAGGGCGAGAGCAGAAGTTTGGGAAATGGGGGAGATGGGGGCTAGGGCTTTCTCAATGAGAGCGTGGAGATTCCAATCTTCTTCCCTTCTCCCAATGTCCCCTTCTCCCTCTGCCCCCACCTTTGACAGGGTTCACTGTTGTATTTCACATAGCACATCATGAATTTGTGGTGTAATGAGAGGACAGTGAGTTCGATGTGTAAGGTTACAACAGGATCGTTGGGAAAGTGGGTCAAGGACGAGCAGATGGAATATAACTCAGACAAGTGATGCATTTTGGCAAGTCAAACCAGGGCAGGATGTACACACTGTAATGGCAATGATCTGTTGTCAGGGTGCAGGTACATTACTATACAGGTAAACAACATTTAGCAAGCTTCCTTTCATCAGCTTAAGCAATGAATACAGGAGCTGGGATGCTGTATAACAGTAATTCAGAATGTTGGTTCAGCCACCCTTGGGGCAGGGGTGATGCAATTAGCGCAACGCTATCAGATCCTGGTTCAACTCCATTTCAGTCTGTAAAGAGTTTGCACATTCTCTCCGTGACCTGAGTAGGTTTTCTCCCACAGTTCAAATATATACAGAAATTAGTACATTAATTGGGCAGCACGGGTTTCAATGGCCGGGGCTTTCGACCATGCTCTAATGTTCAAATTACTTCTGGTTACAGAAAACCTCTCCTGGACACATAGCACCTCTTGAGTCAGGAAGGCGCAGCAGCGCCCACACTTCCGAATGAGGTTGAGGAAGTCCAGGCTGCTGGTCGCCATCTTGACAGCATTTTACAGTACAATACAAAGTGTCCTGTCCAGCTGCATCACTGTGCGGGACAGTCACTGCAAAACATTGGACTGGAAGTCGATGAAGAGGATCATCAAAATGGCCAAAAAGATCCCTTTCCTCTATTGATGGCATTCACTGGGAGTGTTGCTTAAATAGGGATCAAGGAATGACTGAGGACCCTTTCCATCCAGCACACAGGACCCACTACCATCAGGAAGGAGGCCAGGCTGGGGAATAGCTTCATCCTGCAGGCTGTGAGATTGATGAACCAAGTAATCCCAAAATATTTATATGCATTTATTTTAAATTATATATTTACGTATATTGTGATTATGTGCTGTGCATTGTGTGGCAATGTATGTGTACTGAGGTTCAGAGAAGCACAGTTTCATCTGGTTTTATATGTACAGTCAGATGATACGAACTTGATTCAACTAAAGAGGGGGCAGAAAAGGTTGAAAGGGACATTGCCTGGATTGGAGGGCTTGTGACGTGGGCAGATTGGGCAGGCTACATTGGTTTAATCTGGAGTGAGGGAGCAAAATCCTGAGTGGCATAGACGTAGGGCAGATCGCCAGAGTCTTGCACCCGAGGCAGAGGTGTCTATAGCAGCCATTCTCCACGTGTCTCCCGACTGGAAGCCAGAGCACAGTCAAGGGGAGTCACGGACTGAAATTACAGAATATTTTTTTGTTTTTCTGTTGTCGAGAAGTACAGGAGATTGCAAATAAACTTGCCTTGAGCAGAGTCCAAAGCCATAAAGAGGATGAGAATGGCTGGTTTAAAGCGGGGGCATAGGTTTAAAGTGAGGAGGGGGTTTAAAGAAGAAACAAGGGGTAAATTTCTCACACAAAGAGAGCTGGTGTCTGAAATGTGCTGTCAGGGATGGTGGTAGAGTAAGGAACAGGAACAACATTTAAAAGGCAGGTATTTGACCAAGTTGGGCACAGAGGAATGTGCATAGACACAACGGGCACCGATACCAGGATGGTCACGCTAACTTTGCTACTCCGGAGTACCGGCTAGAGGTTCCCGCAGTGTACCTGTTGCTGTGTCAGGCCTTCAGGCATGGGAGTCATTTCTGGCTCTGGGTGCATGCAGTCCACATCGATGAAGAGATTCTGTTCCTCTTCATCCAAGCAGCCCAGCCGGTGATCTGGGAAACAAAACAAGTGGCAAATGCAGTTGACAGCGTTGGATGTGGTCACACAGTGAACACTGGAGGAGCTCACGAGGGGGGGGGGGGTGGTCTATAACACTATTGTCTCTTCCTGTATAGCACTGAACAACCTCCCATAAATTTTGCTAGATGCCCGATTAACTCAGGGGTTTGCAATGGAACAGAAGTCTTCCTTTTCCGGTATTGCAGTCGAGATAGGGGGCTAGCTCCTCGAGCCCCGAGGGTGAACCAAGGGAGTCTGGCTGACAGTCACAATCTGCATCACACCTGGTGCGTCTCCATCCCTGGAACGTGCCCCGCCTTTGGTTTCTGATGAGCCACGAGTTTTAGCAAAGGCCATTCTCTATTTTGTCACAGTCACCACATTAAGCAGTGCTTCTATTTTTGGCCGAGTTGGGCACAGAGGGATTCACCTAGGCACGATGGGCACCGATATCACGATGATCAGCTCAAACAAGCCGAAAGAAGAACATTCTATTTAGAAAAGGTACTTGGTTTAGGCTATTTTGGATAAGATGTTAAGGGGATTAAAAGTGTTGAGGGGCATCAACTTAAATCGTACAGGACTTATTTTGTCTAAAAGCAAGCACGCTGCCACCCGTGCACATGAAGCGTTGACCCGTGCAGAGCTGGCTGGCCCTTGCTGTCGGCTGCAGTGCAGGTCCAGGCTTCATTAGTCAGCCTGCTCTGTGCAGCCACTGGGGACCTGAACAGGGAGGGCCTCTGTATCCCACAATGCTCCGGGGGCAACTGCAAGCAGCAATCCCGAAGAGCAGGGCAGATTAAAGATGGCTGCCCCCACCTTTGGGCTCCATCACCGTGCCTGGGTTACAAGTCGTCACAACGCGACAATGCTTTATTTTTCCTTTTTAATTTAGAGATACAGTGCGGTAATAGGCCTTCCCGGCCCAAACTGCCCAAATCCACCCGTGACCAATGAACCTGCTAACCAACCCCCCACCCCACCCTGAAACTGAAGCAGCTGGGAAAAATCCAGGCAAGTCACAGGGAGAACATACGAACCCCTTAAAGGCAGCAGCAAATTTGAACACAGGCTGCCTGCACTGTAAGAGCAGCGTGCTGATCCTGCTGCCATTTTCTGATCCTATTTCAGATTCCTGACGTGTATTATTTTAGAGTCACAGCAAAGCTGTGTGAGTCTTATCTTCTGCCCAGTGACAGTCACGGTTCCAGTGGACGCGGGAACCTTTCTGATTTGTATTGACCCACACTCAGTGTAACCCACTGGCCGTTACTGTGCACATTCCTACTGCATCAATCAGTGTTGGAAAGGCTTATATTTTCAGTGTGACTTTTCTGGCACCAGATCATCCACAGGAAAGGTGTAGCTACGTGAGTGTTTTTTCTTTTGATTATGGCTGTAATGTTTGGAAGGCCACATTCCAAAGATGTAGGTGGGGAGGGGTCACAGGGTTAATTGGTCAAATGGGTGGCATGGGCCCAGATGGGCCTATTTCTACACTGTGTCTCGGAATTAATGTGGGAAACAATTAGCTGCCACACAGTAAGCCTGCCGAGAGTTACCAGTGGGATGAACGTCAAGGCCCCCGGGGAGTCTTGGAGAACAGAGGGATGCAGGAGTACAGGCAAAATGTTGCCTGAGAGGTCCTGTGTCGCGTGGTGAAGAAGGTGTCCAGCACTTCATTGGTCAGGGCCCGGAGTCCAGGAGCAGGGTCGTGGTGTACAGGACTTTGTGCAGTTTCGGTCACCCTGCAGTCGGAGATGGAAAGGGTGTAGAAAGATTCAGGACAATTTTATCCCGACTGGAGGCCTTGAATTGCAAGGAGCAGCTGGAAAGGCTAGGACATATTTCCCTGGAACATAGGAGGTTGAACGGAGGGAAATACAAAATCACAAGGGGCATGGAGAATTTCTTTTTAAGACATACAGCACAGTAACACGCCATTTCGGCCCACGAGCCCGTATTGCTCTATTGCTTGCCCGGTACGTTTCTGAAATGTGGGAGGAGACCGGAGCCCCCAGAGAAAACCCATGCAGACACAGGGAGAATGTGCAAACTCCTTGCAGACAGAGCGGGATTCAACCCCAGTCCCCATTGTTGGCGCTGTAACGGCATTGTGCTAACCATTCCACCCAGAAGGAAAGTAGTCATAGGCATCAGTTTGAGAGGGAGGGATTTGAACGTGGCACCTTCTTCACACAGCGGGTGGTGGGTGTGTGGAACGAGCTGCCAGTGAGTGGTAGAGGCAGGGGCAAGGGCAACTGTAGCATTTAAAAGACATTTTATCGGATATATGGAAAGGGATATGGACTAAAGGCAGGCAAGTGGGACTAGCTTGATTAGCATGGATAAGTTGGCCTGTTTCTGTGATGTACAACGCACAGATCCGAGATCACTGAGAAGTCGATGAAGGGGAACGTCAACACAGCTTCACTCTCCATGGATGCTGCCTTACCTGCTGAGCATTTCCAGCAGTTCCCATTACAATTCCTGTTTGCAATTCCCACTGGGCACAATGGATCAAAGGGGAAAATGTTCTTCAAGTCTTGATCCATTCAGAAAATCTTAAAAATCATTTTCTTACTTTACGTGATCAGAGATCAACCCCAAAACTTGTGAAAGGTGCTCCCATCGTCAGGAATTACTCCAGCCTCAAGTCTCTTGCAGTTCCCTCTGTGACATTCACAGGCTGAGCCACTGACCTTGATTCCTGTGTCGGATAAATGAGCGGCTTCTCTTAAGAACAGCTGCCTTCGTCTTCTCTATGCCATCTTTTGTGCCCTCCTTTGCAGCTTTCATCAGCTGTTGCATCTGGAAGTTAACACAGTGCTTAGTTCAACACACAGTGGAGGCTGTTTTTGATCCTCAACACTATTCGCTGACAGCAACACCATCAGCTTGGGCTCTAGTTCACTTGCACATCTCTGCGGAGTTGACAGCTCTTGACCAAGGTGAGCATGACGTCCCTCAGGAATTGTGGACGATCTGCGGAAGGTAGCGTCTCTTGCAACACTCTACCCCCCCTCCCCACTTCTTGATCTCTCTGTCTTCATCTCGGGACGGACAGACATCTTCTACTGACCCACTTCCTCGACCACACCTCTTCTCACCCTGTCACCTGTAATGATTCCATTCCTTTCTCTCAATTCCTGTGTCTCTGTCACATCTGCTCCCAAGACGAGGTCTTCCATGCCAGATCATTAGACAGGTCCTTCTTCTTTCCCTACCGCCATCAACTGGGCCCCTACCCACAGATCCTCCACTGCCCACACATCTACCCTGGGCCCCTCCGCCCCTATGCACAACAAGGGCAGGATTCCCTTTGTCCTCACCGACCACTCCACCGGCCTCCACGTCCAACACATCCTCCTCTACCATTTCTGCCACCTACCATGTAATCCCACCACGAGACACATATTCCCCTCTCTGCCTTCTGCAGGGACTGCTCCATCTGTGACTTCCTCATTCATCCTTCCCTCCCCACAAATCATCCCCTTGGCACCTTCCCCTGTGACCACAGGAGATGCTCTATTTGCACCCACACCTCCTCACTAACCACCATTCAGGGCCCCAAACAGTCCTTCCAAGTGAAGCCACACAAAACTTGTGAATCTGCAGGGGTCATCTACTGCGTCGGTGCCCGCGGTGTGGTCTCCTCCATATTGGAGAGACTGGACGCAGACTGGGAGATTGCTTTGTGGAGCATCTCTGCTGGAATAGCATGGATCTCGTGGTGGACACTCATTTCAATTCCTCACCTCATTTTCTAGCTGACCCGTCTGTCCAAGGTCTCATGCACAGCCAGACTGAGACCACCTGCAAATTGGAGGAACAACACCTCATCTTCCAGCTGGGTACCCACCAACAAGATGGCATTAACATCGACTTCTCCAATTTCTCTAGGCAACACCCCACCACCTTCTTTCCTCTGTCCCCTTTCACAGAGCCAAAAATCAATTCTCACCTTCCCTCTTGTCATATCCAAATTAACACCTTATGTCTGCTGGACCCTCTTCCTCATTTCTTTGCACAGTCTTCAATTCAGGACCCTGTATTTTTTCCAACGTCGGTAATATATTTTTACCACCTATGGACGCCGAGAGACCGGCTGAATTCCTCCAGGTTATCCGTGTTCTGATTGCCAACATAGCCAGGTCCATCTGACGCCCTGACCTCCCATCCATTGTAAGAAGGCAGCCATAAGGACCCCCCCACCACCACCACCACCACCCTGGTTGCAACCTCTTCTCACTGCTACCTTCAGGCACAAGACCAGCACCTTTTAGGTTCAAGAACAGTTTGTTTCCAACGGCCATCAAGCTCTTGAACCTCCCGTTATTACACCAATCATGGACTACTCTGATTCTATAAAAGGACAGCCTGCATTATTGCAAGTCACTGGGATTATTGAAAACATCTATCATTTTTTTGTGTTTATTGTGTGACAAATTATGTTATGTTTACTATGTTTTAAAGGAGATAAATTGGGGCAAGTTTTTTTTAAGTGTCGGTCACATACAAACACTTCAAAAAAGACCTCATTTAAAACACTGGAGCTCGGCTCAAGCCAGACAGACCAGGCTCTGAGTGCCTTTGCAAAAGCTTTGGGGAGTGCCTATAGAGACTGCACTAAAGGATTGTTGCTTTGGAAAGCCACAGATGAAAGAACTCAGAGGATTAGGTCTGGAGCCGCAGGCTGACTGAGTGCAGTTTGCTGTTCTAAGAGGAACATGTGGCTTTGCAAGCAGAGAAGGTCAAACAGGCTTTTCTCAGACAGAGAGAGAGAGAGAGAAAGAGAATTTAGTTCTACAGTGCTGCAGTTCAGCAGCAGCAATTGGGACTGGAACAGGACAAGCTGGCAAGCTTGTGCAAAAACCTCATTTGGAAGACAGGCTGTGAGTGCTTAGTTCAACCTGGTCAAAGCCCTTGTGGTTCATGCAAAAAGGAGAGGACTGGCTGCCTAATGTTTCATTTGAAATAAGAGAAACAAAAAGGAACTCTGTGATGACCTGAAAGAAAGAGGTTATCATCTGGAGAACCCTGATGGGGCAAGTTTCTTTGGCAAGACACTGACGTGGCTGATTAGAAGGAATCGGTTTGTGTCCAGCGAACAACAAATCTCTCTCTGAAAACCGGCAAGAACCTTCCTGAGTGGTAACAATTTACCTTTCAAGCACCAAAGCCTGGTGAAATTCATACATGTTAAATTCAGTGCACAGTATAAGAATTGCCTGCAACCAGTAAACTTGGAGGAGTGAGAAGTAAGACTAGACTGTGAATTAAAGAACTCTTCTGAATTTACATACATATTAGATACACGTGCATTTAGAATTAGAAGGGGGTTAAGTTAATTGTAATAAGTTAAGAGTTTGATCCTATTTTCATGTTTAAAGATAATTAAAAGCAACTTTTGTTTAAGTAACCATTTGTCTTGGTGAATATCTATTTCTGCTGGGTTTTGGGGTCCTCTGGGCTCATAACAATTTCCTGTTTAATTCAATTAAGTACAACTATAATAGTTGTTTCAGCTGTTATTGTAGTTGTTCTATTTATAAATTACGTCTTCGTCGAACCACAGAATTGTCCATGATAATCACAATATCTCCGCATACAAAATTGCATTTAGCTTTAGACCATATTTGTCGTTCTTGTAATAACGAAAGATATTAATTAATCCAACTTTTCTAAAATAAATCTGCAATAAATTGCACTGCTTTCCATCTTCTTTTCTGAAATTGACCTGGAGGCATCAAAGATTTAGATCAGTGGTTCTCAACCTTTTTCTTTCCACTCACATCCCACTTTAAGTAATCCCTTTGCCATCTGTGCTCTGTGATTAGTAAGGGATTGCTGAAGGTGGGATGTGGGTAGGAAGGAAAGATTGAGAATCACTGCTATAGACCTAATTGTTACTGAAATATTTTGCTTGAGTAAAATTATCATTGGCCCATTTCCTTTGGAGTTCTGAAACTGTGCACATAACGAGTCAATGAGGGACGATTAAAACAGTAGTTTTCAATTTTTTCTTTCCACCCGCATCCCACCTTAAGCAATCCCTTACTAATCACAGAGCACCTATGGCATAGGCAATACTTAAAGTGGTAGGTGAGTGGAAAGAAAAAGGTTGAGAACCACTGCTTTAAATTTAAGAAGTAGGAAATAATTTGGTGCAAGTGACTCAATGTTATTTGAATTGAGAGATATTTTTGTTATTGGACGACTATTTAAATTAAGCCTTTCAGCCCATCTAGTCTGTGGCATATTATTAATCAGGTTAATCCCATTGACCTGCACTCAGACAAAGCCCTCCATACATCTCCCTCACAAAGGATTCGGTTTGCCCACAGTGATCTGCCACCAACCACACAATTTGACAAATACTTTAGTAGCGTCACAACTAGATAGGGTTGTAAAGAGTGCTTTTGATACACTGACCTTCATGAATCAAAATATCGAGTATAGGGGAGTTGGAGTGTTATGGTCGAGTTGTACAAGACATTGGTGAGGCCAAGTTTGGAGTATTGTGTGCACTTCTGGTCATCGAACTACCATAAAGATACCAATAAGATTGAAAGAGGAGATTTACTAGGATGTTGCTGAGATGAGAGTAACCAAGTTACATGGAAAGATTAAATGGATTTGGATTTTATTCCCTGGATCATCGGAGAATGAGGGGAGATTTGATAGAGATTTACAACATTAAGAGGGGTACAGACAGAGTAAATGCAAGCAGGCTTTTTTTACCCACTGAGGTCGGGTGAGACAAGAATTAGAAGATTTGGATAAAGAGTAAATGGTAATATGTTGAAAGGGAACGTCTTCACACAGAGAGTGGTGAGAGTGTGGAACGCGCTGCCAGCTGAAGGGGTGAATGAAATGAAGAAAATTTAGATTGGTGCACGGTGGAGGGATGTGATCCAGGCGCAAGTCCATGGGGATATGAAGAATACTAGATGGGCCAAAGGGCCTGGTTCTCTGCTGTAGTATTCAAGGACCACTTCTGCGTTCTCTCCCTGGACATACTTAGTTTCTTTTGCCTTTTTTAAAAATGGTTTGAAGCTTAATTCAAATGTTAATTCACACAAGACCCGGGTCTTATCTTAGGTTTAGTCTTGATGAAAGGTCTCGCCCCGAAACGTTGACTGATCATTTCTACCCATGGATGCTGTCTGACCCGCTGATTCTTTGCTCAAGATTCCAGCATTTGCACTTTTTCAGCTCAGATTCCTTTCCTGACATGTACTGATACACAAAATGTAATAATGCACAAAATGCGTCCGCTTTTACCTGCCATAAGGATTCACGAAGAGACACCATGAGCCCAGTGCCCCACCAATGAGAGAAAGAGTAGCAGAAGGTAGGCCAGACGGAGACACTGCATGTCTGTGGATTCGCCTCTTGCGCTCCCATCACCTCTGCAGCCGCTCGGCCTCCTCTCCGCTCCATTGGCGGACCTGAGGTGTTCATCTCCACTTTGGTGCTGGATTCCCCTGGGAATAAGCACCAGCACTCTGTGCGTTCCCAATGACCTACTGCACCTGAATACAAGCCCTTTGGGATTGGCCACCCACCACCCCTCCCCACCTTGGGGACCCCTCAGATCTGTCCATGCCCTTGTTATCTCTCCCCATTTCAGTAACAAGCATCTCCCTCATTAATCTTCCAAAAAATGGGACGTTTCACATTTTCCACCTTCCACATCTTGGCTCATCCATGAGCCTGTGCATTTCCCTTTGCTACGTTCCTGTGGGCCTCCTCCGCAACTTCAAACCATTTAAAATGATGGAGGCTGTTAGCTAAAGCCTTGCAGCTGTTGAACTAGCTGATATTCTTTTGCACCGTTCCACTGAGATTGCCATTCAAGGACTCAACAAGGCATCGGAACGAGACAACACCATTTCCCCAGCTGCGTTACTTCACAGCCAACAGCAGAATGAGCCTCCAGCAAGCATCGAAACAAGAATGATCTTGTGGAATCCACGGAGGAGTATGGGGAAAGCAAACTTTCATCCATCAGACTATCAGAGAGAATGTGGCCATTCAGTTCATCGAGTCCACCCCATCGTGGTTGATTTGCTATCCTTTTCAACCCCATTCTCCTGCCTTCTCCCCATCACCCTTGATTCCCTTAATAATTAAGAACTTAACGAACCCTTGTCTTGAATATCCTCAATAGCCATCGATGCCAACGTATTCCATAGATTCACCACCCACTGGGGAGGGAAATTCCTCCTCATCTCTGTTCCAAAGGGACAATTTTTTTGTACTGAGGCTGTGCATCCTCTTCACGTCCACTCGAGCCAGGTCTTTCAGCAATCGACAGGTATCAATGAGATACCTCCCTTCTTCTGCTGCTAAACTCCAGCAGGTACAGTCCCAGACCCATCAAACACTACTCAGGTGATAACCATTACATTCTGGGAACCATTCTTGTGAGCCTCCTCTGCTCCCTCTCCAATCCTTCCTTCGCCACACAGCCCAAAACTGCTCACAAGACTCCAAGTGCTGTCTGTCTTCTGCCTTACAAAGCTTCTACGTTACGTCCCTGCTTTAATATTCTCTCTCGAAATGAATGCCTTCCTTACCAACAACACCACCTGCAAATTAACTTTTAGGGAATCTTGCACAAGGACTCGCAAGTCCCTCTGCCTCTCTAATTTCGGAACTCGTTACCATTTAGAAAGCTCTCCATTCCTTCCACCAAAGTACACGATCTTACACATCTCTACACTGCATTCCATCTGCCATTTCCTTGCCCAATCTCCTGCGTCACTCTTAACCTGCCCTTCCTCCAATCTCTGTTGTTGTCCGCAAACTTGGCCGAAAAACCATCAATCTCCCGCATCCAATGTGAAAGGAAGCTGTCCCAGCACTGAGCCCTGTGGAACATCATCGGTCACTGGCAGCCAACTATCGGAACCAATTTCTAGCACAGAGAAGACACTGCAACATTCGGCAGGTGAAGGCAGGGGAGAAATGCAGAAAATAACTCAAAACTATCGGCCCCACAATCAGCTCAAACCACAGACTGTTTTGGAAAAACCTGATCGAGTTTGGAACGAGTCCAAAGGAACAGATTGTCAGGCTGAGAGTTCACTCGTGGTTACTAACTGGGGCTTGATGCCGACAGGAATCTGACGGGAGGGAGGGTACCTTGCGCTCCTGCTTCTGCTTCAGTTGCTGAAGTTCCACATTGCCAACAGCACTGGCCAGTTCCTTCATCTTCTTCTCGTAATGCTCCTTTAACCGACTTAGGTCTTGGGAAAGCTGCAACAAAGACATACATCGTCTTCAGTCACAGCCAGTGGACAACAGGGAGGAAAACACCTGGGTCGTTTCTCCGGCAAATGTGGGATTCGTGAAAATCATCCACAAGTTTACATTCGCATGTTCAATGAGGCTCAGGCCTTTTGAGGCACTGGTGGGGGGGGGGGGGGGGTCAGACACTTGGTGATGTCGGCCTGGGGCAGGCAGTCAGAGATGCCAGCGGTTAGGGGGGGGGGGGGTTTAGGAGGTCAGAGAGGCCAGCTGGGGGGAGGGCAGGCGGTTTGCACTATACAATGCAAAATTCCACATCTAGAAAGATTCCAACCTGAAACGTCGATAATTCTCTTTGAGCCTTGATGCAAGGTCCCTCCCTGAAGCGATGACTGACCATCCCTCCCCTCAGATACTGTCTGACCCACAGAGTTCCTCCAGCATTTGTTTGCTTAGGTTTCCTGCGTCTACAGCTTTTGTTGGTCAGTGCTCAGGTTGTATGTTTCTTTGTCACCTCGTACTGTGAGAAGGGTTCTTCTGCAAGGAGTCTAACAGGTTATTTCCAATGTATGTCACCAGCATCATCATGGAGTGTAGGGTTACCATGAAAAGCACCAAGGGCAGCATAAGTGCCCAGTTTTGGGGTTCATTTAGGAGACTGACAGCTGATAGAGGAAACTGTCTTTAAGAGTGTGGGGGGCAGGTTTTACACTCGAGCCTTCTCCCCAGTGGGAGGAGAGGGGATGTCCGCAGTCTGATGGGTCCTTCAGTGTTTTGGCTGCCTGGTGGATGAGCAAGCACACAAACGTGCTTGAGGAATTCGGCAGGTCACGCAGCATTCACAGGAAGTAAAAAGTAACCAACGTTTCGGGCCTGGGCCCTACGTCAGGTGCAAGGAAACAGCCTGAATGTTAAAAAAAAGCGGAGAGGAGGGGAGGGGAGGGAGGTGGTCGGGGAGGGGGAGAGTTTGGGGAGGGGAAGGAGGAGAGGATGAGGGAGGGGGGAAGGGGAGGAGAAAAGGGGGAAGGGATGGAGAAGAGGGGGAAGGGATGGAGAAGAGGGGGAAGGGGTGGAGAGGTGGGGGGAAGGAGAGGAGGCAGAAGGGGAGGAGAGGAGGGCGGAGGAGAGGAGGGGGAAGGGGAGGAGAGGAGGCGGAAGGGGAGGAGAGGTGGCGGAAGGGGAGGAGATGAGGGGGAGGGGAGGAGAGGAGGGGGAAGGGAGGAGAGGAGGGGGAAGGGAGGAGAGGGGAAAGGGAGGAGAGGATGGGGAAAGGGGAGGAGAGGTGTGGGGCAGGTGACCGTGCGCATCCCCCCACTCCCCTTGCCTGTTCTCTGTGCCTCCCTTCCCTCCTTGCAACACCAAAACAGTCTTCAAAGTCCCACTCCAAATATCTTTTTCCTTTCAGGATGCAACCCTTCCACGCAAAGAGAAAAATAAATGACACGTACGTGTATCTTATTCTTGTGAGATCGGCCTTGGAGGAAGGAATTAGGGATTCCGTTTTCAGTTCTTGAATCTCCATCACTCTGGTCTTCGTAGCTCTCAAACTCACTGGAGCTCCAACCATAATCCAATGAACTAGTCGCTGCCTCATCACCATGCTCCACATCGTCATAAATCAGTTCCTCAGGGTCTAATAGCATGGAACCAGTTACAGGCACTTCAAACTTTGCAACACGAAAGGGGAGAGGTGGTGGGGCTGGGTGAGGTGGAGGGGCTGGGTGAGGTGACGGGGCTGGGTGAGGTGACGGGGCTGGGTGAGGTGACGGGGCTGGGTGAGGTGACGGGGCTGGGTGAGGTTGATGGCAGGGGTGGAAGAGGTGGGGGGACCGGGCGAGCTGGAGGGGGCGAGACCTAGGACAAGGGAGTGAGGGTGAGAAAGGAGCAAGGCACGCAAGTGGGGCGGGGTAGGGAGGTGGAGCAGGGGGCTGCGCGGAGGACGGAGCGGACGGAGTGGGGAAGCATGAGGCAGGGATGGAGTGGTGGGAGCATGAGGGGGACAGAGCGGGGGGCGGGGCGCAAGGGGTTCTATGGATACATGAAGAACAGAAGGATGATGAGAATGAAAGTGGAGGCAACATGTGCATGGAGGCAGAGGAGGTTGGGGAGGTCCTAAATGAATACTTTGCTTCAGTATTCACCAGAGATAAGGATCTTGATCAGGGTGAGGTCGAAATTGAACAGGCCTGTTTACTGGATAATGTGGAGATTAAGGAAGAGGAAGTGTTGGATCTTTTTTAAAACATCAAGATTGACAAATCCCTAGGGCCAGGTGCAATTATACTCCAGGCTGCTGTGAAAAGAGATAGCTAGATGGTAGCTATGATCTTCGAATCCCCTTTGGCCGCAGGGGAGGTGCCGGGGGATTGGAGAATAGCAAATGTAGTCCCCTTGTTCAAAAATGGTAATAGAGAGAATCCTGGGAATTATAGACTGGTGAGTCTTACGATAGTGGTCCACAAACTAATGGAGAGGATTCTTAAGGATAGGATCTATGAGCATTTGGAGAAGTTCAGTCTACTCAAAAAAAATCAGCATGGCTTTGTGAAGGGAAGGTTGTGCCTCATGAGTCTAATTGAGTTTCTGAGGAAGTAACAAGATGAAGGGTAGGGTGATAGATGTGGTCCACGTGGATTTTAGCCAGGCATTTGACAAGGTCCCCTACGAGAAAGTCATGAGGCACAGGATCAGTGGAACCTTGGCCATGTGGATAAAAAATAGTCTTGTTGGAAGAAAGCAGAGAGCAGTATTGGAAGGAAAGTAATCTGCCTGGAAGTCAGTGACTAGTGGAGTGCCACAGGGATCTGTTCTGGGACCCCTGCTCTTTCCAAATTTTATAAATGACCTAGATGAAGAGGCAGAAGGATGGGTCAGTAAGTTTGCAGATGACATGAAGGTTGGAGGAGTTGTGGATGGAGCTGAAGGTTGTTGAAGGTTACAAGAGGATATCGACAGGATGCAGAGTTGGCCAGAAAAGTGGCAGATGGATTTCAATCCAGATAAGTATAAGATGATGCAATTTGGAACGACAAACCAGATGGCTGGGAATAGGGTTAATGGTCAGTTATTTAAGGGTGTGGATGAACAGAAGGTCCTTGGGGTACAAATCCATACATCCCTCAAGGTCGCCGCACAGGTTGATAGGATCGTTAAGGCCTATGTGTTGTTGGGATTCATTAATAGGGGGATTGAGTTCAAGAGCCGAGAGGTCATGTTGCAACTCTACATATCTCTAGTGAGTCCACACTTATTGTGTTCAGTTCTGGTCACCTCATTATAGGAAGGTCGTGGAAGCTGTGGAGAGGGTGCAGAGGAGATTTACCAGGATGTTGTCTGGAATGGGAAACAAGTCTTATGAGCCAAGGTTAGCAGAGCTGGGAGTGTAGAAGAATGAGAGGAGGCTTGTTAGTGATCTGAAAAGATTATGAGAGGCACAGATAAGGTGGTCAGCCAGCACCCTGTTTCCCAGGGCAGGATCAGCAAATACTAGAGAACGTATGTACAAAGTGAAGGGAGGGAGTTTTAGGGGAGTAGGGGAGCTTTCAGGGTTTTTTTTTATATACACAGAGAGTTGTGAGTTCTTGGAATGCTTTGCTGGGGATGGTGGTGGAGGTTGAAACATTGGGGCCATTTAAGAGACCCTTAAACAGACATATGAATGAAAGAAAAATAAAGGGTTACGAGATAGGGAGGATTTAGTCCTTTTTTTTAAAAAGGAATGAATATATGGGTCGGCACAACATTGAGGGCCGAAGGGTCTGTATTGTTCTATAGGTCACCAGGATCTGTCCATTTCCAGCAGGCAACAAAAGCACATTAATGAGCACTTGCCTGTTGCTGACGCGTCGGAATTCTCTCTTGGCACATCATCATAAATCACTTCATCCTGACCTGTGTGGGTAAGGTACACGTGAGGTTAAAAGGGTGATTACACAGAGGGCCGTGGCATTAATATTCTGTGAGACAGGGATGCCTCACATTGCCCAGCCATAAGCAGGAGACAGCAGATTTAGAACCAATGAGCTTTATCGTCATGGTTGATATTCTCTGGGAGTTCAATCTCAGCCCCACACCCCATGCCATGAGACGCCAGCTGCTCTGCCTCTCCATTTCACATGAAGCCACATCTTTCCCCTCCCCTCATCATCTGGAGTTGCTGGTCTGGGCACTGGTCCATTCTGGAGCAACAAGCACAGTGGGGTAGGTGCTGGCCACAGGACAGGCCCATTATGTCTGCACAGCATGAAGAAATCAATCAGGGGACAGCACTGGGAAACTCAACAATGGATCATGCCAACAAATTGAGCTCATAATATTTCCCAAATGTTAATTCAGCATTGAAACTCAGCCGGCTTTTCAACCTCCCCTTGGTACACTAATCAGGGACTGCTCTGAAACCACAGGATGGGCTGCACTGTTGTAAGTCATTTTTTTTTGCATGAGGATTACTGTGAATATCATCTACCTTATGTATTTATTACGTTTTTTTTAATATTTAATTCAATTACTTTACTATCATAGTTGGTCTTTGAGTGCATCAATGGGAGGAGAGTCAAGAGACCATGATGAGTGTACATAAGAAATAGGAGCAGGAGTCGGCTCCACCATTCAGTAAGATCATGGCTGATCTGATCATTGACCTCCACCCACCTGCCTTTTCCCCATATCCCTTAATTCTTTTTTTTAAGTAAAAATCTGTTTCATGGTAGCCTCAACTGCTTCCCTGGGCAGAGAAGTCCATAGATTCATGACTTTCTGGGGAAAAAGAGTTTTTCCTCATCTACATGTTAAATCTACTCCCCAGAATCTTGAGGATGTGTCCCCTAGTTCTGGTCTCACCCACCTGCCTCTATCTTATCTATCCCATTCATATGTTTCTATAAGATATCCTCTCATTCTTCTGAATCCGAGTCAGTATAATCCTAGACGATTTAGTCTCTCCTCATAGGTCAACCCCCTCATCTCCTCTGGATTGCCTCCAAGGCCAGCAAATCCTTCCTCAATTATGGAAGCCAGAACTGCACACAGAACGCCAGGTGTGGCCTCACCAGTACCTTGTAGAGTTGCAGCATGACTTCCCTACTCCTGAATTCAATTCCTCTAGCGATGAAGGCCAACATTCCATTTGCCTTCTTAATAACCTGTTGTGCCTGCAACCAAACTTTTTGCTATTCATGCACAAGCCCTCCCAAGACCTTCTGCACCACAGCATGCTGCAGTCTTTCACCATTTAAATAATAATCTGCTCTTCTATTTTTCCGACCAAAGTGGATGACTTCGCATTTACTAACATTGGACTCCATCTGTCAGACCTTTGCCCACTCACCTAACTATATCCTTCTGCAGCCTCTCCACATCCTCTGTACAATTTGCTTTCCCACTCAATTTAGTATCATCCGCAAACTTGGCTGCCCTACTCCCTGTCCCCTCTTCCAAATCAGCAACAGCTGCGGGCCCTGCACTGACCCCTGCGACACCCCACTTCCCACTGTCTGCCACCTATTTATCCCAACTCCCTGCCTTCTTTCAGTTAACTAAACCTCAATCCATGCCATTAAACTTCCCCTGACTCCATTCATTTGTATCTTATTGATAAGTCTCTTTTGCGGCACCTTATCAAACGCCTTCTGGAAATTCAAATATACATATACTTGGAGGCAGTCCAGAGGAGGTTCACCAGGTTGATCCAGGAAATGAGGGGGTTGACCTACGTGGAGAGACTAAATCTCCTGGAAGGTTCAAGAGACCATGATGAGTGTAGCAAGGAGAAATTCTAGAGCTTAGTCTGGGCTTTTCAATCCTGAATTGATTATTCAGCAAATAATATGAACCCCCCCCTCCCTGTTTGGCAGCAGCAGGAAACAATTCCAGGCATATGTGGATTGTACAATGTATCAAGGTGTCTGTGTCCAGGTGCCTGGATCTGACCATACTTGGAGACTGTGCACACCTTGACAAAGGGCCCAAGACCGAAACGCTTTCTATAGATGCTGTGCGACCTGCTGAGTTTCTCCAACACGTTTATGTGCTACACTGTGTGCAGTTCCTGAGTGGAGGGTGTTTTGCTTCAGAGGGAGTACCACGAAGATTCACTATGCTGGGGTCCTGGGAAGCTAATCTGTCGGAGATGCATCCC
Source organism: Narcine bancroftii (assembly GCF_036971445.1). Classification (NCBI taxonomy): domain Eukaryota; kingdom Metazoa; phylum Chordata; class Chondrichthyes; order Torpediniformes; family Narcinidae; genus Narcine; species Narcine bancroftii. Next base: position 65,878,539 of record NC_091474.1, on the reverse strand, counting down.
TCCCCAACTCTGACTTTGATCAGTGATCAACCTAATTTGTCCCCTCACTGTTCATTGCCTGTTCCTTGAAGTAGGGCTCAGGCCCAAAACGTCAACAATGTATCTTTGTCTCCTATAAACACTGAAAAGACCAGCAGAGTTCGTCCAGTATTTTGGTGTGTTTTTGTTGTTCTCTCCCTAGAAGCTAACTTAACTGCTGGAATTGACACCCGGTGCCAGAACAGAGGCCTGGCTGAGAAAGTCTGACCCCTCACACAGTGGGGCTCATCTTGTCGATACATACCCTCCAGTCGATACATACCCTCCAGCCACGCGGCATTTTCTGGGTCTGAAGCCCACTTGGCAAAGGCGTTTCCCGTTTCAAAAGCTGGATCGTCCTCCCTGTGGTCACACAAAATGGAAAAGACTGAGAAATGCAATGCTCACCAACGGAAATCAAACAGCAGAACTCGAGAAATCAGGAAACAGCTGTGGAAGATTGAAGCAGGCAAGATCCAGAATGACTCTGATTCCATTTCCCAGTGACCAGGCAACCTTCTCAGTCTGAAGAGCTGTTAACCTCTTGAACAAAGTGAGGCAGTGTTCCGGTTACACTGAGAAATTTGCCATTTAATCATAGAAGTGAAATTGCAGAGTGTCACAAAATGCACGGCCCCTGTAAACCTCCGGCCAGGAAGCCAAGAACATCCCCCAGTGACAAATTCAGCAATCTTACCCAGCCTGGTGATCGCTCCCTGGGTTTGGACTGCCTTGAAATTCTTCACTTTGAAATGATCCTGTAAAGATACAGCAAAGGGGAAGATCAATAAAAACTTAGCGCACAATCATACAGCCACAGAAGCAGCCCTGCTAAATCCAAACTGACCATCAGCACCAGAACTAGCTGAATGGCCCTTTGACACCAGTGGTTCTCAACCTTTTTCTTTCCACTCACTTACCACCTTAAGTATTCCTTGTGCCCATAGGTGCTCTGTGATTAGTAAGGGATTGCTTAAGTTGGGATGTGAGTGGGAGGAAAATGGTTGAGAACCACAGTTTTAATCGTACCTCATTGACTCATTCTGTGCACCTTAAGCAATCCCTTACTAATCACAGAGCACCAATGTCATAGGGATTACTTAAAGTGGGATGTGAGTGGGAAAAAAAAGTTGAGAACCACTGGGTTAGATTGTTGTGGAGTAGGTTTACATAGGTCAATACAAATCGTGGGCTGAAGGGCCTGTACTGTGCTGTAATGTTCTGTGTTCTTAACATTGTAAATAAATTTTTTCCCTTCAAATTGTCTCACATTCTTCCATGGAGGAGAATAATAACATCCCGTTAACAATTCATCAACAATTGTTGATTTTACAAGGTAGAGCCCTCACCTTCCTCTTCAACGGAAACGCCTCTTATTAGGCCTACTGGAGCGGAATATGCCGGGAGCAGCACTGGTACGTTGGACGGTACAGCGTAGCCACAGGGAACAGGGATACAGTATCCAGGAGACAGCCCGGGAGCCGTCGTTTTGCCCTCCTCATGGCCTTGTTCAGTTGCTGCAGACCCAACATGTTCAACGCCCTGGAGCGGCGCGATATCGATCACTGAATACGGGTTCACTTTTGGAATCTCAGCTGCGGTCAATAACCTGCCTGCTGTGTGGTTTTCTGCAAAAGCCAATGACATTTCTTTAAAAGCATTTCGTTCTCCCCATCGTTAACTAAGAGGCAGAAACGAGAGACCAAGGGATGGGGGTTTAAACAGGAATCGGAGCAGCTAATGTTAATGCCGTCTGGTTGGAGAGTCCCCAGACAGAATATGTGTTATTATTCCCCTGTCATCTTTCCTCCCGCCCTATCAGAGGACTTCCCCTTCCCCACCACCTCAGCTTTTATTCTCCTCCACCCTCCCATCTGCAACCATCTCTTTCCTGTTAGCCTGTGCTCTGCTCCGTCCCACCACCCCCCCACCACCATTTTATTCCGGTGCCTGTCTGTTTTTGACACCGACAAGTGGCCCAGGCCCGAAACGTCAGTTACCCTTTAGGTCCCACGGATGCTGCATGACCTGCTGAGTTTCTCCAGCACGTTTGAGTATTGCACTCAACTCCAGCATCTGTTGCCTTTCTCCGAAGAGCTTACAGGGTGAATAGTGAGGGCCCAGGGGAGTGTTGTAGAACAGCAGGTGTTTTTACGTCTCCCCTCCACCTCGAGGCTGGCCCCATCTGTGAAGAAAAATTTGAACTTCCCTTTTAATGGAACAGCCCTAAAAGGCTACTCCTGCTTCGCTTTTATGAAGGGTGGCATCTTGTAGTGCCCTCCGGAGCATATGGAGGCCGGGAGAGTGTGCCGTAGCGCTGCCCATCACCGTGAGGGCTAACGTACACGCCGAGCAATGCCTATCTTCGTTACCCATAATCCCCCGTGCAGCTGGAACCTGTCTGGGAAACACTGATCCTTCCTCCAGCTCTTCAGGCCAGCACTGTCCATCCAGCACGCCGAGCACAGCTCTTCGCTCCCCTCTTGCATCCATCGGACTCCCCGGCTCCACTCCTCAGCATCTCTCCTCCTTCCTCCCGGGCCCCTTCGACCTCTGGTCCTAGCAGACCCCGACCCTCTGTGCCCCTGCTGGGCCTCCACGCACTTCAGACTGGACTCCCTCCAACCCTTCACCTTGCATTCCCATTCCCGCTGCCCTCATGCTCCTCGGTCTCGGTGAAGAAGCGAGGGGGAAAGCGGGAAGAGGTCATGTCCAGAGGGCAGGAGGGAGTCCTCACCCCAGCACCAATCAACATAGGGCCCCTGCTGGTGGCTCCTGGGTCATGGGCTGATGGTATAATCGCGACATTATCAGCCTGTGCTCCACCTCTGCCACAAGCCTGAAGAGGGATTGGAGTCGACGGCTTGGAGCCGCTTGGAGCGTTTATGGTCGCATTTTCTCACTCTAGAGGGACCGAGGGGGTACAGGAACATCATTTCCTTCTCGTGGCCACATAGCGAGGCAAGAAGGCCTTTGGCATGCGGGCCTTCATCAGCTGCCTTATGCTTCCTCTGGACGCTGTGCGATCTGCTGAGTTTCTCCAGCACTGCTTTGAGCACAGGAGTTGGGACATCAACTGTACAAGACGAGGGTGAGACCACACAGAGTTACGTGCGCGGTTCTGGTCATCCAGCTGTGGGGAAGACATCATTAGGATGGAAAGGGTACCAAAAAAAATTCATTAAAATGTTATGGAGACTGGGGGGGGTGGGCTCTAATCATGAGGGGACTTTTTGTGGAGTGTCAGAGGCTGAGGTGGGGGGCTTGAGAGGCTCTAATAAGGTAAACAATCACAGTTTGTTCCCAAGGGTAGGGGAATCCAGATCAGATTTCAAATTTATTGTCAACCCTGAGATTCTTTTTACTGCAGGCTATTGGTCGTGTTCAAAAATGTAAACAAACTGTACCATACAGAGAGAAATTTAAAAAAAATCAATAAAGTCCACAAGTCAGAGTCCTTAAATGTGTCCCTGATTGAGTTTGTCGTTGAGGAGTCTGATAGTGGAGGGGTAACAGCTGTTCCTGAACCTGGTGGTGTGAGTCTTGTGGCGCCGATATCTCTTTCCTGATGGCAGCAGTGAGAACAGAGCATGTGCTGGGTGGTGCGGATCCTTGATGATTGCTGCTGCTCTCCAATGGCAGCATTCCCTGTAGACGTTCTTTTAGAGGCGTTTAAACTCAGGGATATTGGTGTCTCCATACCAGATGCAGCCGGTCAGCACATTCTATACCACACTTCTGTAGAAATTTGCCAGGGTTTGCGATGTCATGATACCATTAGTGTGTTGGGACCAAGAAAGATCCTCTAAGATAATGACTCCCAAGAACTTAAATTTGCTCACTCTCTTCACCTCCGATCCCCCATGATCACTTGATTGTACACCTCTGGCTTTCCCTTCCTGAAGTCAACGATCAGCTCCTTAGTTTTGTGACATTGAGTGCAAGGTTGTTGTTGGTGCACCAGTGAGCCACATTTTCAATCTCCCTCCTGTATGCTACCTCATCCCCTATCTTTGTACAACCCACTGCTGTGGTATCATCGGCAAATTTTTCGTACTGAGCTACACAGTCATAGGTGCATAGCATGTAAAGCAGGGGGCTAAGAACACAGCCCTGTGGGGCTGTGTAGATCGTGGAGGAAATGTTCTTTCCAATCCTCGTTAATTGTGGTCTGGCCTAAATCTAACACTGAAGGACACAGATTTAAGGTGAGCGGGGAAAGAGTTAAGAGAGATCAAAGGAGCACCTTCTGGACACAGACGGTTGTGGAATGAACTGCCAGAGGAATTAGTAGAGGGGACAACATTTAATTACATTTAAGCAGATAAATGGACAGCGAAGGGATATGGGCCAAATGCTGAAGAAGGGGATGAGTTTGAGGAGAAAACAAGGTCATCATAGACAAGTTGGGCCAAAGGGTGACTTTCTCTGGTGTAAAATTTAGGATCCATGACTAAATCCCAAATGCAAGGGGATGTTTACAGCAGCCAATGAACCCACCAATTTCAATGGATTATTCTGAAATCTGCCCACATACATATTTTCTATATCATTATGTAGATATGTGATTATTATCTGCTGCACCGTGGTCTGGAGAACTGCTGCTTCGTCTGATTGTTGGATGAGAATAAACTCCAATTCAGATTTATGGTCAGAGTATCTACATGACATCACATACAATCCTGAGATTCCTGCGTGCGCGGCAGAATTACCACTTACTGGTCATGCAAAAAAAAACCTGACTCAATGTAAACATGTCAACAAACTGACTGTGCAATTCAGAGGAAAGAATAAAGTGAAATTAAAAGTCCTTAAATAACTCCCTTGCCCCTTTTTTACTGGTCCCTTGTCCCAGGAATTAACTGGACAGGGTACAGTGGAAAAAGAAAACTGTCAGCGCACCAGCGCCAAATGACGTCATTTCACGGCGAGGGTTAACCACCTCGACCCCGACTCATATCCCCAGCGTTTGCTGACATCAGCAAAACCAGTGGTAAAGGGACAGCAGAAAGTCGCCCATTTCCAAATGAAGGTAAAACATTCCTATCCCCAGGGATAAGTTCCAGTTAAGGGTGGCCCAGAGGAAATGGCACAAAGGGCTTCCTATCCCAGGCCACTACACAGCCAATTAACTGGGATCCCAGTGGAAAAGGGGCTCCTAATTGAGTTTGTCTTTGAGGAGTTTGAAGGGGGAGGGGTAGCAGCTGTTCCTGAACCTGGTGGTGTGAGTTTTGTGGCACCTACATCTCTTTCCTGATGGCAGCAGTGAGAACAGAGTGTGTGCTGGGTGGTGAGGGTCTTTGATGATTGCTGCTGCCCTCCGACGTCTGCGTTCCTCGTAGATGTACTCAATAGTGGGGAGGGTTTTGCCTGTGATGTCCTGGGCTGTGTCCACTACCTTTTGCAGGGTATCAGTGTCCCTTTACCAGACAATGATGCAATCGGGCAGCACACTCTCCACCACACCTCTGTAGAAATTTGCCAGGGTTTCCGGTGTCAGACCCAACCTCTGCAAACTCCTGAGGAAGCAGAGGGCCTTTCTTCACGATGCCATGTGTGTGTCCAGGAAAGATCCTCCGAGATAGTGACCCCCTCAAGAACTTAATTCTCCACCTCTGATCCCCCGAATGATCACTAGATTGTTGACTTCAGGAAGGGAAAACCAGCCCTTAGTTTTGTTGATAGTGAGTGCGAGGTTGTTGTTGTTGGTGTACCATTCAGCCAGGTTTTCAGTCTCCCTACTGTATGCTGACTCACCACCCCTTTTTATACCGTGGTATCGTCAGTGAACTTGTACGCGGTGCTGCTGTCATACCGAGCCGCACGGTTGGAGGTTGTAAAGCGAGTTTCCTCCATGTGAAAGGAAACCGGAGCAGCTGGAAGACACCCAGGTGAAAACAGAGGGGGGAGTGTACAAACTCCACACAGACAGCATGGGGAGGATTGAAGGTGGGACACTGACTCTAACCCTCTTAAAAAATTATATCCAATCGCATGACTTGTCAGAGCTCACAAAGCTCTGAACGGTTAAGAGTAAAATAGCACTTGAACTAGTACTTTATCACACAGATATTGGAAATATAACTACAGAGGAGAAAAAGCATAGTCTTTTGTGTCGCTCCCCAATCTGGACTGACGGAATTCGTGAGGGTGTCAATAAAAGCCTCGTCTTCCCCAAGAACTAGTCCTTGCCTTGTATGGCTCTGTTCAAGTCATTTGAAAGATTCCTTTGTCTCTGCACGGGCAGATTTACGTCAGTTGCCGGAAGTAAGCAAAGTTCATCAATAAGCGATGCCTTCTTGCCCTGAGTCGGGGACCCCAGCAGGACTCTGATTGTGTTGCAGTGTCAGCCTGATTGACCTCTCTTCCCTGCAAACAAGACAGGCCTTCTGCAAACTCTACACTGATGCGGGCACCCACTGAAGCCTGCCCCTCACTTCAGGAGGCACGGTGGGGGGGGGGGGGGGGGGGGGGGGGGGGGGCGGGGTCGGGCAGGCTGTGGCAGAGATTCCCAAGTGCCTGCTACCAACGGCTTGAGAGCAGGTCCAGGCCTGGCGCATGGCCGCTGTGGTCACAGCGCAAGGGACCCTAGCTGGATGTATCTCGGCCAAGTCCCGTGTTGCTGTGGCTCCCCAAGACTGTGTGCCCAGCTGTGCTAGAGACTCCATTTGCTCAGCATTTTTAGGCAAGCCTGCTCAGGGAAGTCTGGAGGGAGGGAGTCACAGGTCACACTGCTCGGAATAAAGCCCAGTAGCCCATCATTTCCATGTGCCTGTCATCGGCATGGTTCCAAATTCATCAGCAACTTGGTCCACGACCCCCACCCTAACCTAATCACCTGGGCAATTAATGCTGAAGTGCTTCCGAAAGTTCGTGGAGTCAACCTCTACTTCGTCCTCACACATCAAGTACCCAATTCCAGCACCCAATACTTCTTCAGTTCACCTATCCCCCAAATCTGGGCCCGCTGGTTGGTGACAGAGAAGCCCCAGCAGTACTGCCTCCCTCAGTCAGGCCCTCTAAGCAGGCTCTGGTCCAAACCCAGCCTCCCACTCACCTGCCAAACTACCTGTTTTGTCATTCATTTTAAGTGCTTCGTGTTGTTAATTAGAATTATTTTAATATCAATAAAACATTCCTAACATAACAAATCACATGATTAGGTTTTAACTGCTGGAATATGTCTGCGACAATTAAAAATGTGATCCCAGAACCTTTGTGCAGGAGGGGAGACCCTTCGCTGACCAGTGACTCCGCCCCAGACCAGCGGCTCTGCCAGAGTAACCTCTGCCTGGAAGAGGGAGACCCCACCTAGGTCGCGGAGACCCCACCCGGGCTGCAAGAGTCCCTCGGCAGGATGATGGAGAACACATCCCCACACAGGCCACAGGGACCACCCGGGTCAGAGTGCACCCCAGAGCCCTTCCCCAGATCAGAGAAGCCTGTGCAGACTCCACCCCGGATGAGAGACCCTGGCCAGACCAGGAACCCCCTCCTCAGACCTTGGACTACACCACAGACCAGGGACTCCTTTTGGACCCCACCCCAGGCCACACACTCCACCCCAGTCCTGAGTGCAACACATGGCATGGGTCACTGGGAAAGAAGCAGGGGGAGTCCTGGGAATTAGGACACAGAGTGGGCTGGACTTTGGGAGCTGGTGGTGAAAGGGGTGGTGCCTCTGGACCCCAGTTGTAGAGACTAGGCCTCTGCAGCTGTCTACATGGGGCTGGACAATGGGAGCTAAATGGCCTGGGCATCACTCAATGTTTCACAATTCCACTCAATGATATTGAAAACACCATCTGAAAGTTGAATGCGATTTCATCTCATCATTGTACACCTTGAAGCCAGATATCATCCTGATGAATCTGCACTCTTCCCAGACACAGCCCGCCCCTGCTGGCTCAGACTGGACACCTCCCCACCACCCCCCCCAAGCCCAGTGAGGTTGGACACAAGATTTGCACGAGCACTGAATGTTTTGAAATGCGAGTCACGGTTCAGAACTGCACAGGGTTTTCCCTCTGGCACAAATACCTTGCGCTTTGGTCTCTGAGCTAGGAGTTGCACCATCTCCGCGTGGGCTCATGTTGCTGGTTCCTGTGATTTCGTGGCAGACGTCGTTCTCTGGTGACCCGTGCCCCTGTGCATTTAGGAACACAGGTAGGTGTTCAGGGGTGGATTCGCCATCTGCTTCTGGGACCTCATCACTGTCAAAGTCAAATGCTTGGCCCTCTTCCTGATCATCCTCAATATCATCCAGAAGTTCGTGTTCGAGCACTGAAGAAAAATGCAACAGTATATTTAGGAGAGACACTAAACTATTTTATGTGATGGATTCTCCACGTTACTGCATGAACTTGGCTTAACATTATCCAAAATATTTGATGCCCATCAACACTGGACTATGAAAATGCATCCAAATGCTGGAGAAACTCAGCAGGTTGAACAGTGCCTTTATGTAGCAGAGGTGAAGATACATCACCAACATTTTGGGCTGGAGCCTTTATCAAGGTGTGGGGGTACAAACGGGGGAAGGGGGAGATGATGGGTGGCGAGGGGGGGGGTTTGGAGGAGTCTAAGCTAGGTGGAGAGAGAAAGGAAGAAGGAACTGGAATGACTAGTTAATGGGGGGTGGGTGGGTGGGAGGGAGGAAAAAGCAAGCTGATGAGTGCAATGCAGTGAATTCAATGTTCATGCCCTGGGGTTGGAGGGTGCCCGGACAAAAAGTGAGGTGTTGTTCTGCGGGTGGTCAGGGTGGGGTAGTGTGAAAGGCCATGGACAGACATGTGGGGTTATTCATTTAATCTTTCCCCTCTCACTTTAACTTATAGTTTGAGACTCCCCTTGTCTGTGGACTGTGACTATTCACCTTCTCTATGCTTTTCGTGATTTTATCAACCTGTTAAGTGACCCGAATCAGGGAGACTATCCAAGCTCTCCTTGTAAATCATAGTTCCAGTAACATTCCTATCAATATTTTATTTTTAAACACTCTTTCCACCGTAACCAAATTCTGGTTTATTATCTGACTGTATAATATTTCTGGCTCTCCATACCATAGGATGATTATGGTTCCTTTCAGTCAGTTTGTGGGGGTTTATACCCCACTCCTCAGAAAGGAACAGCGTGTGCGTGAATGGATTTAGGTGAATGGGGGGTTTGCCCAGGTCCAGACCCACCCTCTCGACATCCCCTCCCACATCCAGTGGCATGGTGAGGTCCAAGACGGCTGGGGGAGGTTTGTTGCAGTGAATGACCAGGCCAAGGTTCGATGCAAGGGATGCCCTTCACGGCATGTGTTGGTTAGATGGCCGTTGACCCTACGAGAGGGTTGGTCTGCCATTTGACAGGTCTTGTTTTTCATCCTGCAGAGTGTCTAGCCACCCTCCATACCAAGCAAGGCTGGTGGGGGAGCTGGTTTAGTCACTGACCACATGTGACAGGTAGCACTGGGTTACATGGTACCAGTAGCACTCAGACGAGTGACCCGATTAAACAGCATTTCCCCAGTCCACAGTACACACAGTACACAGCATATAATAATCACAGATATACATAAAGATATAATGGAAAATAAATATAAATATTTTGGGATCATTTACTCATTCATTGACAGAATACCCTTCATCATTCTCACAGCCTGCAGGAAGAAGTTATTTTCCAGCCTGCAAGTCCTGATTTTGATGCACCTGTACCTCCTTCCTGATGGTAGTGGGACAAAGATCTTGTGTGATGGATGGAGAGGATTCTCAATAATTCTTTGAGCCCTATTTAGGCAATGCTCACAGGTGAATGTCGTCAACAGAGGAAAGGGAGACCCCAGTCATCTTCCTGGCCGTTTTGATGATCCTCGGTATCAATCTCTGGCCCGATACTTTGCAGCTACTGTAACACACAGTGATGCAGACAGGCAGGACACTCTCAGTTGTTCTCCTGCAAAATGCTGTCAAGATGGGGGCCGGTAGCCTTACCCTCCTCTACTTCCTAAGGAAGCATAGGTGCTGTTGCACCTTCCTTACGAGGATGTGCTGTGGATCCAGGCACACTCCTACAACACCCCCTCCCCCTCACAGGATCTCTGTAACATTGGCCTGTGCTCCTCCCCCCACCCTTTCCCTCCCCTCCACCTTTCTATTCTGCCACCTGCTTGCTGCTTGCGTAGACCTTGACGGAGGGCTCAGACCCGAAACGTCGGTTATATTCCTTTGCTTCAAAAAGACACTGCGTGACCTGCTGAAGTCCTCCAGCACTTTTGTGCCCTGCCCTCAATCACAGTCTCTGCAGGCTTTCTTGTTTAACTCTGCATATACATCTAGTTGTGTACATGATGGACTTGTCACGACTTATCCAACATAGATACAGAACCCACACAAACTGTATGCACTACCCCCCTATGTCCACACACACACACACCACTGTCCCAGGATGACTCACTGACCCATGCAACACATCCTCCACTCATTCCAAACTAATCCTCATTGCACTCACCCCAAACACAGTTGAAACCCATATTCAGGGCCTAACAAAGACAAAAAAATAAAACCCCACATCAAGGACCATCATCTCTGGGGGGAGTCACATGATGGAGTAGTGGCCGGTCGGGGAACTCCAGCCCTCTCCAGAAAAGTTAAAAAAAGATAGAGAAAAAACAAAGGCACAAACTTAAAAACCAAAACAAAGTGAAAGTAAAAGTGTGAAGACAATGGCAGCGAAGAAATAAAAACCAAAAACAACGGGAAGAAAAGAAGGAAAGACGTCGGAAGAAGAAGGTGAAGGCCTTACCTGTCCGAAGAGGCCCGCCGCGGAGAGAGAGGCCCGCTCCCACAGGTCAGTGGAAGTTCCAGGCTCGGGACTACAAAAATGGCTCGCAGAGCCGAGTAAAAGTGCGCAACCGCGCATGAAAAAAAAACACTGACGGGAGGGGGGGAACAGCTGCGGAGTCGATCTCCACAACTGAGAGAGGCACCTGCAGCACAGCAGCAGGTGCAGAACACAGACAATAACGACAACAAGAAAGAAGAGGGTAAAAAGAAAACAAGGAAACAACAGATGGTCAACCCAGAGGAAGAAGAAGAAGAACAGAAAGAAATGGAAGAAGAAGAGAAAGGCAAGACAATGGATGTATCTTTTTTTAAAGAATATATGGAATCAGTGAAAAAATGGCAATTACAAGAATTTGATGAGATAAAAAGAAGAATTAAGAATGCAGAAGAAAAAATGAATAAAATGGAAGTGGCCATATCAGAATTGGCAAAAAGAGTGGAAAATATGGAAAAACGAGAAACATTTGTAGATATGGAAGTAAAAGACGTAAAAGAGAAATTAGAAGAATCTAATAAAAAAGCTAAAGAAGCACAGGAGCTGTTAGCTCAGAAGATAGATATGATAGAAAACTATAATAGAAGAAATAATATAAAGATAGTGGGCCTTAAGGAAGATGAAGAAGGCAAGAATATGAGAGAATTTATAAAAGATTGGATCCCCAGGGTCCTGGGAAGACCAGAATTACAGGAAGAAATGGAAATAGAGAGGGCACATAGAACTTTAGCTCCGAAACCACAACCGCAGCAAAAACCAAGATCCATTTTAGTAAAATTCTTAAGATATACAACAAGAGAAAATATATTGGTGAAAGCAATGAAGAAAGTAAGAGAAGACAAAAAGCCACTGGAATATAAAGGTCAAAAATTTTTTTTCTATCCAGACATAAGTTTTGAACTCCTGAAGAAGAGGAAGGAGTTCAATACAGCGAAAACGATCTTATGGAAAAAAGGATATAAATTTATGTTAAGGTCCCCAGCAGTACTTAAAATAATTATTCCAGGGCAACAAAACAGACTATTCTCAGATCCAGAGGAAGCAAGGAAATTTGCAGAACAACTACAAAACAAGCAGAGAGATGAAGACATGTAATAAGAGTAAAAATGACCACGATCTATATGTATATGTGTAAAGGGGTATATGTGTGTATATATATATATATAGTGTGCATACATGAATGTATCCGTATTTAGAGGAAAATATATAGAGTATAGACAAGAATTAATAAGGGAGGGAAATGGAATAGAGGGAATAAGGAGGGAATTAAAAGAGTGACCTTTGTTACATATGAAAATTGAAATATTTTCTGGGGGGGGCTGGGTGGGGAGGAGTTACGGTCACTTTAAAATCAGCTGAGGTTTGCGAGTGAATTCGCAAATCCAAATGGAGAGGGGAGATGTGGTTGTCCGACAAGGGATAAAGGACAACTCAGGAGGGGGAGGGGAGATTGGGGTTAAAGAAGTTTTAAATAGGAGAATAGGAAAAATGTTTGATGTTCTAGAAATGTTGTCTTATAAAGTGTTCAAAACAAGAAAGCAGAAATGGATAAGAAGGAAAGGTAATGATGGAGAAACGGAAAGGGAAGATAAACAAAGTATAAAATGGCTACGCTGAACTATATGACTTTAAATATTAACGGAATACATAACCAAATTAAAAGGAAGAAACTGCTAAATTTACTGAAAAAAGAAAAAATTGATATAACATTTGTGCAAAAAACACATTTAACTGAATTGGAACACAAGAAATTAAAGAGAGATTGGGTAGGACACGTAACAGCAGCGTCGTATAATTCAAAAGCAATAGGGGTAGTTATATTAATTAGTAAAAATGTGCCAATTAAAATAGAAGAGGAAATAATAGATCCAGCAAGGAGATATGTAATGACAAAATGTCAGAAATATTCTGAGTTTTGGAATCTACTCAATGTACATTCACCTAACGAAGAAGATCAAGATATTTTTTTGAAGATAGCAGATACGCAAGGGAACATATTAATAGGAGGGGATTTCAACCTGAATTTGGATTCAAATATGGACAAAACTGGGAAAAAAATTAACAGAAAGAACAAAGTAACCAAATTTATAATTAAATCGATGGAAGAAATGCAACTTTTGGATATATAGAGGAAACAACACCCAAAGGAAAAGGAATATTCATATTACTCGGCTGGACATAAAACATACTCAAGAATAGACCTATTTTTGTTATCAGCTCGTATGCAAGATAGAGTAAGAAAAACAGAATATAAAGCTAGAATATTATCGGACCATTCACCCTTAATATTGACAATAAAGTTAGAGGACATCCCTCCAAGAATGTATAGATGGAGATTAAACTCCATGTTACTCAAAAGGCAGCATTTTAGAGAATTAATTGAAAGACAAATTAAAATGTATTTTGAAATAAACACGGAATCAGTGAAAGATAAGTTTATACTATGGGATGCAATGAAAGCGTTCATTAGAGGGCAAATAATAAGTTATGTAACCAAGATGAAGAAGGACTATAATCAGGAAACAGAGCAGTTGGAAAGGGAAATAGTAAATATAGAAAAAGAATTAGCAATGAAGGAAGATACAACTAAAAGAAGAGAATTGGCAGATAAAAAAATAAAATATGAAACACTACAAACATATGAGGTGGAGAAGAATATAATGAAGACAAAACAGAAATATTATGAACTGGGGAAAATCGCACAAAATTCTAGCATGGCAGCTTAAGACAGAACAAGCTAAGAAAATGGTATTGGCATCAAGGAAAAAAGACAAACAAATCACATATAATCCAAAGGAGATCAAGGAAAACTTTAGAGAATTCTATGAACAATTATACCAAACTGAAAATGAAGGGAAAGAAGGGAAAATAGATGAATTTCTAACTAAAATTGAACTACCAAAACTACAAATAGAGGAACAAAATAAATTAACAGAACCATTTGGAATAGTAGAAATACAAGAGATAATAAAAAATTACCAAATAATAAGACACCAGGAGAGGATGGATTCCCAATAGAATTCTATAAAACATTTAAAGATTTATTAATTCCTCCCCTCCTGGAAGTAATCAACCAGATTGATAAAGTTTACCAGATTCATGTAAAACAGCAATAATTACAGTAATACTAAAGGAAGGGAAAGATCCACTCGCACCAGCGTCATATAGACCAATATCATTACTTAACACAGATTATAAGATAATAGCTAAACTATTAGCAAACAGATTAGCAGAGTATGTACCAAAAATGGTAAATCTAGACCAAACTGGATTTATTAAAAAAAGATGCACAACAGGCAATATTTGTAAATTTATTAACTTAATTCATGCAGTAGAAGGGAGTAAAGCGCCAACAGTAGCAGTTGCTTTAGATGCAGAGAAGGCCTTTGACAGAGTAGAATGGAATTATTTATTCAAAGTATTGCAAAAATTCAGTTTACCAGAGAAGTATATTAATTGGATTAAAGCATTATATAAGGGACCATTGGCGAAAGTGACAGTAAATGGATATGTATCAAAGCAATTTAACTTAAGCAGGTCAACACGGCAGGGATGCCCACTATCACCTTTATTGTTCGCGTTAGCTATAGAACCACTAGCAGAATTGATAAGAACAGAAAATAATATAAAAGGGATAAAAATAAAAGACAAGGAATATAAAATCAGTTTATTTGCGGATGATGTTATAGTATACTTAACAGAACCAGAACTATCAATAAAAGAATTATATAAGAAATTGAAGGAATATGGAGAAGTGTCGGGTTACAAGATTAACGTAAATAAAAGTGAAGCAATGCCTATGAATAATGCGGATTTCTCAAAATTTAAGAAGGAATCACCATTCAGATGGCAAATGCAAGCAATAAGATACCTAGGTATACAAATAAATAAAAACCTCGGCCAACTATATAAACTCAATTATTATCCACTAATGAAAAAATTACAGGACGATTTAGAGCATTGGAAAGATTTACCACTAACACTAATAGGAAGGATAAACTGTATTAAAATGAACATTTTTCCAAGGATATTATACCTATTTCAGGCATTGCCAATACACCTGACAGAGAAATTCTTCAATGAGTTAAAGAAAATAATAAGGAAATTTTTATGGAAAGGGGGGAAACTGAGAATAGCACTAGATAAATTAACAGAATGGTATAAACAAGGAGGCTTACAACTGCCAAACTTTAAAAATTATTATAGAGCCGCACAATTAAGATACCTATCAGATTTTTATCAAACAAGGGAAAAGCCAGATTGGACTAGATTAGAATTAGATAAAATAGGGGAAAAGATACCTGAACACATATTGTATAAATGGGATGAAAAATTGGTACAATATAGAAGTTCTCCAGTATTACATCATCTACTCAATATTTGGAAGAAGATTCAAGTAGAAAGAAATAAAACAAATTATCAATTACCAAAACCAATATTGACGCAAAACAAGTTACTCCCTTTTACAATAGATAACCTTTCCTTTAGAGAATGGGAAAAAAAAGGGATTAAAAGAATAGAAAATTGTTTTTCAGGAAATAGATTATTATCCTTTGAACAAATGAAAGATAAATACAATATAACTCAAGATACAGTGCTGGCATATTACCAATTGAGATCCTACTTGAAGGACAAATTAGGAAGTAGTCTGAGGTTACCAGAGGGAAGTAACTTTGAATATGTGATTACAGATACAATGATAATCAAAAGATTTATAACAAATATGTATATTAAACTGCAAGAAAAGGAGAATGAGGAAACAAATGGTAAAACTATACAAAAATGGGAACAAGATTTAAATATAAAGATAAAAAAGGAAACATGGGAGAAGTTATGTTCTGGAACGATGAGAAATACAATAAATACGAGGTTACATATGATACAATATAACTGGATACACAGGCTATACATTACACCTCAAAAGTTAAATAAATGGGACCCAACAGTATTTGATAGATGTTTTCGATGTAAAAAAGAAATGGGAACAACAATTCATGCAATCTGGACATGTGAGAAAGTAGAAAAATTTTGGGAAGATCTAAACCAAATATTAAATAAAATTACAGAAAACAATATACCAAAGAATCCAGAGATCTTCCTCCTAAGTAACATAAAAAACAAAGAATTTGGAATTGATTTGGAGGATGCACAAAAAAGATTTGTTAAGATAGCTCTAGCCGTAGCAAAAAAATGTATTATGTCAACCTGGAAATTGGAAGATAATTTGAAAATACAACAATGGTATAGAGAAATGAATAAATGTATTCCATTAGAAAAAATAACATATAGTTTAAGAAATAATATTGAAATATTTGAACAAATATGGGAGCCTTTCATGAAACACAATAGCGAAAACCTACCGGGGACATTCACTACCTAAATTAACTAAAGGAGAAGGAAATGAAAAGAATTGACTCAGTGGAATTTCTTGTTTATTTTTATTGAATGACAACATTGTTTGACTGGTTTAATGTATCCTAGATTTTGTACTTTAAATGGACGGGAGGGGGGAGGTAGGGAGGGTGGGATGGGACGAGGGAGGGGGGGGGGAGAAAATGGCACTGTATATATTTGAAAAGGAAAAAGTATGTATCATGGTTAATGTGGTTTATGGTGTGAAAAATAAAAAATTTTAAAAAAAAGGACCATCATCTCACTCATCCCCCACACTGAACCCATTCACACAGCCCAGCTCCTCATGTTGACCTGAATCTCACAGTCAGCATTCAGTTTTAGAGGGCGAGAATATAAAAACAAGGATGTAATGCTGAGGCTTTACAAAGCCTTGGATGGCCAGACCATGTTTGGAGTATTGAGAGCAGTGTTCGGTCGAATACGGAAGGAAGGATGTGCTGGTGTTTGGAGTGGGTCCGGAGGAGGTTTACAAAACTGATATCGGGGATGATGGGGTTAACATAGGAGGACCATTTGTTAACTCTGGGACTGTACTCACTGGAGTTTAGAAAGATCTCATTGAAACCTGTTGAATATTGAAAGGGCTGGAGAGAGTGGATGTGGGAGAAGATGTTTCGAGCAGTGGGAGAGCCTGGGACCAGAGGGCACAGCCTCAGAAGAAATGGACATCCCTTTAGAACAGAAATGAGGAGAAATTTATTTCATCAAAGTGTAGTAAATCTATGGTCACAGTCGACTGTGGAGGCTAGTTCAATGGGTGACCAGAACTGCACACTGTACTCCAAGTGTGGTCTCACCAGAGATTTGTAGAGTTGCAACATGACCTCTCTAGTCCTGAACTCAATCCCCCAACTAATGAAGCCCAGAATCCCATAGGCCTTCTTAACTATCCTATCAACCTGCATGGCGACCTCAGGGATGTACTGGACCCAACCCTGTACTCAGCCTTCTGGTTTGTCCTTCCAAAATGCATCACCTCACACTTACCAGATTGAAAACTATCTGCCACTTTTCTACCCAAGTCTGCAACGACCTTCAGCACCAGCCACAGCTCCTCCAACCTTCGTATCATCTGCAAACCTACTGACCCATCCTTCTGCTTCTTCATCCAGGTCATTTATAAAAATTCCAACGAGCAGGGGTTCCAGTACAGATCCCTGCAGAAATCCACTAGTCACTGACCTCCAGGCAGAATACTTTGCTTCCAGTACTTCTCTCTGCTTTCTACATGCAAGCCAAATTTTAATCCATGCAACCAAGGTTCTGTCAATCCCATTCCTCATGGCTTTCTGAATGAGTCTCACTCATGGGGGACCTAGTCAAATGCCAACAACTTCTGCCCAACCCTCATCAATATTTTTGTTACCTCTTCAAAAACTCAATTAGACTCGTGAGGCACAACCTTCCCATCACGAAGCCATGCTGACTATCCTTGAGTAGACTGGACTTCTCCAAATGCTCATAAATCCTGGCCTCAAGAACCCTCTCAAAAGTTTTCCCACCACTGCGTTGCTGGTCTATAATTCCCAAGATTCTCGCCATTACCTTTTTTAAATAACATCCTTCGATACTTCCCCTGTAGCCAAAGAGGACTCAAAGATCATAATCACTGCTCCAGCTATCTCTTCCCTCACTTCCCATAGCAACCTGTCTGGCCCCCGGGATTAATCAATCTTAATGTTTTCAAAGAAGATCTTCCTTAATCTCAACATCGTCTAGCACACAGGTCTGTTCTATTCTGACCCCATCCTGATCAAGGATCTTTTCCCTTATGAATACTGAAGCAAAATATTCATTTATACCTTCCCAACCTCCTCTTCCTCCACACACATGATGCCTCCATTATCCTTCATTCTTGTCTTCTGTTCACACACGCATAGAACACTTTGGGGTTCTCCTTAATCCTACATGCCAAGGCCTTCTCATGCCCTCTTCGAGCTCTCCTGTCCTTTTTTTTAAATAAAAGTTCCTTCCTGGCTACCATCTAATTCTCATGAGCCCTTCCTGCCTCCTATATCTAATGTCTGCTTCCTCCTTCCTCTTAACTATCTGCTTCACCTGTTTCATCAGCCATGGTTCCCTCTTCCTCCCATCTTTTCCCTGTCCCAGTGGGACAACCCCATCCTGAAACCAGACCGTGGTCCCTAAACTTCCTCCCTATTAGTGCTGTGCTTTCACCCTTGAACATTGCCAGTTCCTGCCTCATCCCATTGTAATTATCCCTACCCCAATTGAACACTTTCCCATTTTGTCTGCTTCAATCCTTGTCCAAAGCCATGCTGACGCTCAGGGAGGGGGGGGGGGTCACTTTCAGTGAAATACGGTGGTCTGCCATCTGACCAGGTTTATTACCCAGCACTAGATTCGGTATGGCCTCTCCTCTCGTCGGCTGGTCCACATACTGTGTCAGGAAACCTTCTTAGATACACTTCACAGATTCTGCCCCCTATCCCTCTTGCAGACAGGAAGTGCCAGTCAATATTAGGAAAGTTGGCGC
This sequence comes from Narcine bancroftii, assembly GCF_036971445.1. NCBI lineage: Eukaryota > Metazoa > Chordata > Chondrichthyes > Torpediniformes > Narcinidae > Narcine > Narcine bancroftii. Next base: position 65,859,785 of record NC_091474.1, on the reverse strand, counting down.
ATTGGTAACAGATGCTAAACGCAAGCACAAAAATGGAACGATCAGAGGCAAAATAGCCCTTCATACCTCTCCTAACCATGTACCCATCCAATTCTTTTCCTTGCCAGCCATTAATTAACCTATGAACCCTGTGTGGTCTTGGAACATGGGAAAAAACTGGAGCACCCGAAGGAAACCCACACAGAGAGAACATACAATCTCCGGGCAGGCAGGGGTGCATTCGAACTCGGGTTGCTGGCGCAGTATTAACATTCCACTAACTGTGTTGCCTCAAAAATATTGTTGAAGCCCATGCCCATGAGGTGAGAGTGCCCTGAATTAAAATGACTGCTGACGTAGCTATGAACACTGGCTTTGGGCCTTCGAGTTGTTCACTGTCGAAGCAGGTTTATTTTATGTTTCTGGTGGGGGGGGGGGGGGTTCTAACCAAAGCAAACTGAAAGAAATGCATCAACAGCAGCATCCCAAATGTGAACCGGTTTGCTTTAGGGGGTGGAGGGGAGGGGAAGCAATGACTCAAAATAGAATGGAGGTAAGATAAATTTTGGGACAGCAGTAAAGCCCTTCTGCAGGTGGGCAGGGCAACAAAAGGGAAAGGTTGCTCTTGATACCAATTTTTAAAATCGCTGATGTTGGTGAGCTGGAACATGATTGTAATTTAATTTTGAGATACAGCATGGTAACAGGCCTTTCCGGCCCATGAGCCTGTACTGCCCAATTACACCCATGTGACCAAATAGCCTGCACACCCAGCCCGTTTTGGGAATGTGGGAGGGAGGGAAGGAGGTGGTTGCTGAAACACAAAATGCAGGCAGATTCATCCCCTCATGAGGAGAAAATATGGGAGCACAAAGGAGCAATGAGTTGCTCCCAATGAAGCCACCCATCCCAAATTTTCAAGACTGTCAGTGGCTCACAGCATTCAGCAGAACCAACAATGGGGGAATTTCCAGGCAGAATTGTCGACGTCTTTTCTCTAGGTAATGTGCCATCTTTTCTGGGGGGGCTGGTGGATCACTTTTGAAACCCACGTTGGGGAGACAGCAAACCTTCCAGATAACACATTTTTGTTCTTTCTGAGTTTTGCTCATTCTACTCCAGGAAGTGACGAGAAAGCCAATGTGCCAACAGAGTCCAAAACGGGCTGTATAAACAACCTCTTTTGGCATCGTATTCTCTGCAGGCATTGTGGGCTTGAAGGGCCTTGTTCTGTGCTGAATTGCTCTTTGCGCCACATACCACCTAATGCGACTACGCCTCACGAACCACGACCAAGATCACACATGACCACGAGCCACATACCACGCACCATGATGCACATACCACGACTCTGCACCACGACCATGAACCACATAACACAACTCTGCACCACGACCACAAACCACGGCCATGTTCTCCAACCACGCACTATGACATGCACCACAACCACGTACGACCATGTAACACATAACATGACTCTGCACCATGACTATACACTCCACACCATGACCACGAACATATACCATGGCTGTGCACCATGTACCATGACCACTCACCACGAACCAAGGACCACACATATCGATAATGAACCATGTACCACTACAATGCACCACTGTTGAGCAGGGAGGAAACGTGGCCTCCCTGCCTGTCAACAATGTGTGTATTGCCGGAGGTAACTGTCTTCCCCATCAGGAACAGACCATTTACATATGTTAGTGATGCATCTTATTTAATTTATGTAACTGCCCATACTATCTTATTGAATTGTATCCTTTTTGTTTGTACAGGTTCTTCAGTGAAATCAATAAAAATATTTTTAAAATAACTTATTTGGAAGTCACATCACGTACCAGCTACTAATTAGTGCACTCCTTGCTGTTGTGTTGGCTAATTCAAATCACTCAACGTCACTATTGGCTAGACACACAGATTAGGAATGTATTAGGCACCAGCACAGAGCACATTTATCTCTCTCTGCCTCGTGGTCCGAGTCCTGGATACCACTCCATGCCAGGTCACTACTGTGTGTCTAGCTGAGTCGTAGTATTCCTATAGGTCAAAACTTGCAATAGAGCTGCACCTTCCGACGATCAGAGGTCCGGGAGGGTGAATATAACCCCTGTGTACACTGTGGTCTGGAGCCACCTCCCAGTGATCAGGGGTCCGGGAGGGTGTGTTGAACTCCTGTTTATAGCGTGTGAATGTCAGCACCATGACTCTGAACCACGCACCGTGACACTGCACCATGTACAATGACTCTGGACCACGACTCTCCGCCACACACCATGACTCTATACCACATAAAATGACTCCAGATCGCGAATCTGCGCCATGAACAGTGACTCTGCGTCACACACCAGGACTCAGTGCCGCGACTCTGCACCACGCAACATGACTCTATACCACATCTCTGCATCTCGCACCGCGACTCTGCCCCACACACTGCGACTAGGCGCCGCGACTCTGCGCCACGCACCATGACTCAGTGTTGAGACTGCGCCTTGCCATTCAACTCTACACTGCGAATGTGCTACACGCCATGACCCGACGACTCTGCACCACGACTCTTCACCTTGCACCACGACTCTGCACCACAACTCTACACTACATACACTTCACATGTAACAAGTCATTGCAACCCGTACCACGACACTACACCATGTTCAATTCATCATGCCGGATGTACCATGTTCCATACCCTCTTAGTAAGGTAGCAAGTATTCTGTAGAATATAGAACATATATAACCTTCAGCTTATGAGAAAGCATGGACTGTGCACCATGTGGCATGTTCCATATACTATTCCTGAGATGAATAAAGATCATATGAAACTTTATGCAAATGGAAAGCATCATTGGTGCAAGTAACTAAGTAGCTCACCTCGAGTGAATGTCCAGGACACCTGCTTGAAAATCTAATAGTTTCAATAATACATCCAAACAAGATTTAATTCATACGTGGAATTCTTACACAATTAATTTGCTGCCGATTCAAATCTACATTGCTTTCACAATATAATGACTTTAAAACATAATGACTCCATTTGTTAATTCTTGTTAACATATGTTCAGGGACCATATTGCAATCATTTGTTCAGCCTGCTTAGATTACAACCAGCGAGGAGGCCATTGAAAGCATGTTAATAAATCTGGCCTGTGTAAAGCAAATGACTCATTCCCCTATCTGCAGTGAAAGCAAAGCCAAGAACAGCTTCTTAAGTACTGCCCTTAACTGCCACGTTTACATGGTTTCAGAATCTCGGACTCGCAAATGATCCAATCGAAACAGCGTTACCAAACCTTGACACTCTTACTGAACTTATTTCAAAACATCTGTTTTCTCCACCTTCCCTCTGCTGCGCAACACTTTCTGAGACACTTTCGAATCCACCTCCCTGCACCCTCAAGTAAAATGGAGTGTTAAGGCAAGCAACTAAAAACAATAGAAGAAATGTAATATTTATAAATGTTTCTTCTGTGGTTTCCAGAACTAGAAACTTGCAGCACAATACAGGCCCTTCGGCCCACAGTACTGTGACGACCTATGAAAACTTACCCCACAACAATCTAACCCAGTTCTTCCCACTCACATCCCACCTTAAGTAATTCCTATGCCATCGGTGCTCTGTGATTAGTAAGGGATTGTTTAAGGTAGGATGTGAGTGGGAAGGGAAGGTTGAGAATCACTGCTCTAGATCTAATTGTTACTGAAATTTATTGCTTGAGAAAAATTGTCATTGGCCCATTCCTTTTGTTCTGAAACATTGCACATAACAAGTCAATGAGGTACGATTAAAAGAGTAGTTTTCAAACTTTTTCGTTCCACTCACATTCCACTCCTTACTAAACACAGCGCACCTGTGGCATAGGGATTACTTAAAGTGGTATGTGAGTGGACAGAAAAAGGTTGAGAACCACTGAATTCTAATCCTTCCCTCCCTCACACCCATAATCCTCCATTTTTCTTACATTCATGTGCCTGTCTAAGAATCATTTAAATATCCCTATTGTACCAGCCTCCACCACGATCCCTGGCAATCCATTCCAGGCACCCACCAAAATATCTACCTCTGACCTCCCCTAAATTTTCCTCCACTCACCTTAGACCAATACACTGGGTTCGAGACAGATGGCCGGATCCATCAGTTCCTGCAGGTCCCCTTCGGTGTAACAAACAACGTCTTGGTCTTCCAGTGGGAGATGGTCCGCATGGTAGATCAATACGAGCTGCAGGCAACATTCCCGTACCTTGACAACATCACTGTCTGCATCCACAACCTGCAGGACCTTGATGCCAACCTCCAGAAATTCCTCCACACCGCCAAGCTCCTTAACCTCATGAACAACAAGGCCAAGTGCGTATTTCGCACAACCCTCCTTGCCATCCTCGGCTGTGTCGTTGAGAACAAAGTCATTGGCCCAGACCTTGACCGCATGTTCTCGCTCCTGGAACTCCCACTCCCCAGTCAGGTTCTTCCCTTATTATGCCCAATGGTTCCCTAATTATGCAGGCAAGGCCTTCCCCCTCATTAAATCCACATCCTTCCCTCTGACGGCGGAGACTTGTCCAGCCTTTAACCACAACAAGGCAGACATTGCCAAGGCCACAATGCACACTGTGGATGAATCTGTCCCATTCCAGGTGGAAAGTGATGCATCAGACTTCGCCCTGGCTGCCACCTTTAACCAGGCAGGTAGACCAGTTGCTCTCTTTTCCTGTACCCTACAGGGCCCAGAAATTTGACACACCTTGGTCGAGGTAGTACACACCGGAGCATTAACTGGCTGGTAAACGATTTACCGTGCTAACTGACAAACGTGGAGATGCGTTTGTGTTTAACAACCAGCAGTGGGGCAAAATTAAAAATGACACGAGACTGAGGTGGAGAATTGAACTACCCACCTACAATTATGATATCTTGTACCAGCCATGGAAACCTAATGATCCACCGGGCGCCCTGTCCTGCGGGACCTGTGCCAATGGGCAGATTAACTGCTTACAAACCCTCCATAATGATCTCTGCCACCCCGGAGTTATCAGGTTCTTCCACTTCATAGAAGTGTAGAACCTGCCAAACTCCACTGAAGAGATCAGATCCATGACCAAGAATTGCCAGGTCTGGACTGAGTACCAACCACACTTCTACCAGCCAGATAGGGCACAGTCGATAAAAGCCACCTGCCCCTTCGAGGGCCTGTGTTGACTTTAAAGGACCCCTGCCCTCCCCAGACCGCAACATGTATTTCCTCAATATCATTGACGAATACTCCCATTTGCCATCCCCTGCTCTGACGTGACAGCTGCCACAGTCATCAAGGCCCTGCACAGTCTTTTCACTCTATTTGGCTTCCCCAGCTATATCCACAGCGACCGGGGTCCTCTTTAATGAGTGATGAGCTGCGCCAGTACCTGCTGGCCAGGGGAATCACCACAAGAAGGACCACTAGCTCCAGCCCCCAGGGAAACAGCAAAGTGGAAAGGGAGAACCAAGGCCTCCTGATCTTGGGGCCTTCCAGTCTCCTGCTGGAAAGAGGTCCTCCCAGAAGTGCTCCACTGCATCAAGCCCCTTCTGTGTATTGCCACTGATGCCACACCTCATGAACGCATGTCTTCCTTTCCCAGGAAACTGGCAACAGGGACCATGTTGCCGGCGTGGATGATATCCATAGGGCCGGCCCTGCTATGGAAGCAAGTGAGGAGCCATAAGTTCTGATCCTCTGCTCGAAAGGGTCCACCTCCTCCATGCCAACCCCCAATATGCCTACGTGGTGTATCCTGATGGACACGAGGACACTGTCTCCATTAGTGATCTGGCTCATCCAGGGAACCTCCATTGATCACCCCCCTCACCCCTGACCACACACGATGCACCTGAACCATGGTACCCTGCCTCCTCCCAACAGAGGATACACCAGACTCATTGTTGCTTACGCACCAGCACCAATGAGCACATATTGGCACCCAAGACCATCCAGGATCTTGTCACCACACTGCAGTCACAACCGGGATGACGACAGTCCCAACGAATGACCAGACCACCTGAGAGACTTAATTTGTGACTTTGTAAGCACCACTTTGCCCTGCTGAGCTCTTTTTAAAAAGGGGTGAAATGTGGTAAACCACTGTTGTATGTATTTGTCCGGTCTGGCACTCCATTGGCCGGCTGTAGCGGTAGCCCCTCCCCACAGGCTCCTGTACAAAGGTGACGGTTCCACAGCCCCCTCCTCAGTGCAGGACAGTCGGGTAGTATGGGCATGCCTTTGTTCCTTCGTGAATAAAAGCCAATTGGTTTCTCATCTTCAGTCTTTGAGTAATTGATGGTGCATAAGTCACACAGCCACCTTTAGGAAGTAAAAGGTAACCGGGTCTGGGGCCTTTATCGGCCACATTTTTCATGACATAGGGCTCAGGCCCAAAACGTCCACTGCCTTTTACTTACTGTGGATGCTGCCTGAGCCATTGAGTTCCTCCAGCTGAAGACTTGCGCCATATACATTACAGAACTTTGTCCTCCCCAGGAGTTAAGTGGGGGGGGAAAAACTCTGAGAATACAGAATTTAAATAAGCAAATGATGGTAATGATGAAGGAAATAAAGTACATTAATGGAAAAATCAAATGTTAGAACTAAACTTGCAGAAGACCTAGAAGTGAATATGCATAAAAATCACCATGTATTAATTTTTTTCATTATTTTCAAATAAGAAATTTATGTACAAGCTTTTTTTTAAATGCATTTGTGAAATTAAATAAATTTTTTTAAATACCCAAAAAAATTGTTATCACCTGACTCTATCTATATAGGGAGTTCCTGGGTTATGAACGTCCGACTTACATTTGCAGTTACGAACAAATTACACTCCCAATTCATGGCACGTGCATAATATTACCTCATGGATGCATGCAGGGCATCGATGGAATGAGCGTAAGTGCTAACTTTTAATCATGATCTTTTTTTCTCTATCCAAACTGTTTTAAGAACAGTTTCTTTAATTTCTTTTTAAACAATACCACGACAAACATTTGACTAACTGACGATAAATAAGAACCATATGCACCTGTTCCGAATCACCTACAAATTCAACTTAAAGACAGACGTGGGAACAGATCTCGTTGATAACCTGGGGACACCCTGTCCAAGCAGAGAAACAGCAATTCTCCCGACTGCAGTGCAGACTATACTATGATCACATATATACAAAAACACATAATTTAAAATAAATATATAGAATATTTTGGGAAGATTTACTTGGTCACAGGATACCATTGATCAATCTCACAGCTTGCAGGAAGAAACTCCCTGCTAGTAGAGGGTTGGATGGATAGGGTCATCAAAAATTCTTCCAGTCCTATTTAGGCTACACTTCCAGTAAATGTGGTCAGTTGAGGAAAGGGTGACCCTATGGCGGCACACATCTCTCGTGGCAAACCAGCCCCTGCTTGTATCGCCATGCCAGCATGGGTATCTGAGCTCAGGCCACAGCGCGCACCTCGGGCAATGTGATGACATCACTGCCCACGCGGGGCAGAGCACAATGCCCTTAAAGGGCGTGCGTGAAGTTCAAATAAATCAGTTCAACTGAAACCCCTCAGCATCCTGAGGTGTGTTTCAGTGTTGGTAGCTACCACTACAACCTCAGTGAATTTCTCAGCCGTTTCAATGATCCTCTGTATTGACATCCAGTCCAATGCTTTGCAGCTACCATCCCACACAATAATTGTGGTTATACGTTGTATATAGTTATCATTGTCGGTTGGATATATGCAGCTGGCCCACCCACGGATGACTCATACCCTATGACTCCTTCCCCATGGTCCTGGGCCATAAAGGTCGAGCCACCTCTCCCTTGCCTCCATTCCTATCCTGGGATCCGGGCCAGCAAGGTTCTTCTGTGTATTAAAGCCTATCATTCCCTCAGCTTGTCTTTTTGGTTACTGGTAGTGCCCTACAATTTAACACACAGAAATTATTTCTCTGGTAATGGGTAAGCTGCTGCGTCCTGATCGACTGGAAGTGGACCCCCAATTCCCAGGACTGTCTGAACTCTATGAGAAGTGGATCGGCTGCTTTGGTAATTTCCTCGAGGGTGCTGCTGACCTGGTGGACTCTGATGAAGAGAAGTTCAAGGTACTGCAAACAAGAGTTGGCCAGAGAGCATTCCAGGCAATCATGGGCTGTGTCATGTACACCAAGGCGATGGTTGAGCCCTCTATACCAATGATCAATGACGTCTACTCGTGTTATCTCCCGCCTTCTCGAAAGCAACAACCTGGTGGGTCGACCCAAGAATTCATTCATTCATTCCTTGCTTGTGCTGGGGAAAGACTGTGGGAGTAGTTCAACGGCTCCTATACCACTGGCCAAATGCATCAAAGACCTAGTCCGGGACGCCTGTGTGTCGGGTTTGAGGTCCGATTACATTCGACAGCACCTCCTCGAGGACCAGTTGTCACTGAAGTGAGCCATACAGTTAATCAGGTCTCTAGACTCGGCCCAGCGCCATGCAGAATCGAAAGCAGGCCCTCCATTTGCGTGTCAAAAATGCCACCATCTTGGGAGATGGAATCGGGGCCGGGCGACCCGACGATGGCAATGGTGGTGACCAAACGCACAAAGTGCTTTTTCTGAGGGCAGCCGAAGCACCCATGACAACTTTGTCCCACGAGGGGCACAGCTGCGAAAAGAGGGGACACTGTCTGCGGGTATGTCAAGCTAAGACCTCTGTTCGAAGCAGCGCGGCGTGTACAGCTGACGGGCGGATCCTGCCCCTACTTCCAGTACAGACCACATACGCGCAGAGAGGGGCACCATCTTACCTGCCACAGCCCCCGCCTTCTGCATGGCCTACACAGGCGCAGCCTGCTCCGCCGACGCCTTTTCCGCCTTCTTCATCGACAGCCATGACTGCGTGGTCAACATGGAGACCGCCATCTTGTGCATCGGGTCTCCATGCCAACGAAGAAGATGGTGCATCGATCCTGGCATCTGTAATGCTGAATCAGACCAGCCCTTATCCGATCGCCCACTTAATGATGCAGATCAAGGTGAATGGACATAAAACAAACTGCCTATTTGACAGCGGCAGCACAGTAAGTTTTATTCACCTGGACATTGCCTGCAGACTCTCGCTCCCAGTCTGACCGATGAGCGGCTTGATATCGCTGGCAGCCAAAGACCACCAAACTGACATCGGGGGGGTATTGTGTTGCATCTCTGACGGTGGGGGATGAGTGTTACAATAATTTCTCGCTGCTTGTTATGCCCCAACTCTGTGCACTGATCCTCTTGGGTTGGAATTTCAAACCCAGTTCAAGAGCGTGACGATGGCATTCAGAGGCCCCCAGCCACCCCTCACAGTGAGCAACCTACAATTCACAGATCCCTCACCCCGCCCGCAGTACCCAGCTCTGGCCTGTGGCCTCACTACCCTTTGGGTATCTCCTCTGTCACCCCGGATTGTCGACCCATCATTACCAAGAGCAGGCACTACAGCACTGAGGACATGATGTTTATCTGGGCTGAGGTTCAGCAACTCCTGGTGGAAGGGATCACTGCTCCGAGTACCAGCCCCTGGAGAGCCCAGGTCCTGGTGGTCAGGGGTGGGATCAAGCCATGGATGGTCATTAACTACAGTCAAACTATCAATTGATTCAACCAGCTAGACGCTTACCCCTTTCCCCGGATAGCCGGCATGGTCAACAAGGTCACACAATATTGTGTATTCTCGACCATTCACCTTAAGTTGGTCTATCACCAGCTTCCCCTCCACCCCTGTGACTGAATTTATCCAGGTTTTGAGGCTGACGGGAAACTTTTCATTTTCTCTGGGTTCCCTTTGGTGTCACCAACAGTGTCTCCGCGTTCCAGAGGGTGATGGACAGGATGATGGAGGAGCACAATCTGGCAGCGACCTTCCGCTACCTCGATAACGTCTCCATCTGCGGCCACGATCAGCAGGACTATGACACTAACCTTACCTTGCTAAATTTCTGCAGACTGCAAAGTCCCTCAATCTTACATTCAATAAAGACAAGTGTGTCTTTAATACCAATCACCTGGCTCTCCTGGAATTTGTCGTGGCACATGGTGTCATTGCCCCAAACCCTGACCGCATGCGGCCCCTCATGGAGCTCCCAGTCCCGAACCCTGAAAGCACTGAAGAGGTGCCTGGGGTTGTTCTCCTACTATTTGCAATGGGTGCCCAACTACGCCAATAAGGCCCACCCCCTCATTAGGTCCACAACATTCCCATTATCAACGGAGGCCCACGATGCTTTTCATCAGATCTGGAAGGACATCGCTAAGGCCACGATGTATGCCATGGACAAATCCATCCCTTTTCAGGTGGAGAGCAATGCTTCCGACTTTGCGCTGGCCGCCACACTAAACCAGGCAGGCAGGCCAGTAGAAGACCATACCCTTCACGACCCTGAGACATGGCACTTCTCAGTTGAGAAGGAGGCGCAGGCAATTGTTGAGGTGATGCGCCACTGGCGCTACTACCTGGCTGGGAAACAATTTACCCTGCTGATGGACCAACAAGCTGTCGCCTTCATGTTCAACACGAAGCAGTGGGGTAAAATCAAGAATGACAAGATCCTCAGGTGGAGAATTGAGCTCTCCGCCTATAATTATAATATCTTGTACCGACCAGGTAAACTCAATGATCCGCCTGATGCCCTATCCCGGAGGATGTGTGCTGGTATGCATCTTGACCGTCTCCAAACCCAACACGATTCCCTCTGCCACCCCAGAATTACGAGACTGTTCCACTTTATCAAAACTCAGAACCTCCTTTACTCCATCAAGGATATTAGGTCCATGACCAGATGCTGTTGGGTTTGTGCAGAATGCAAGCCACAGTTCTACAGACCTGACAAGGCACGTCTCATTAAGGCCACTCGCTCATTCAAACGACTGAGCGTTGATTCCAAGGGCCCCCTTCCCTCGTCAAACAGAAATATTTATTTCCTGAATGTAATCAACGAGAACTCTCAGTTCCCTTTTGCCATCCCCTGTTTGGATATTACCTTGGCCACAGATACGCAGTATCTCATCCTGTTCGGGTACCCCGATTACATCCACAGTGATCGGGGTTCCTCGTTCATGAGCGAGGAGCTGCGCCAGTACTTTCACACCAGAGGCATAGCCACCAGTAGGACCACCAGTTATAACCCCGTGGGTAATGGACAGGTGGGATGGGAGATCACCACTGTTTGCCCCTGAAGTCCAGAGACCTGCCAGCGTCGCGCTGGCAGGATGTCCTACCAGAGGCATTGCATGCCATCCGCTCACTCCTTTGTACTGCCTCGAACACCACCCCTCACGATGCATGTTTGCCTTCCCTGGAAGTCTGCAAATGGTTCCTCGATTCCCCCATGGTTGGCGACACCAGGTCAGGTCCTGCTCAGGAGGCACATGAGGGGTTGGTCGAAGAGGTGCACCTCATTCATGCAAACCCTCAATACGCTTCTGTGTGGTATCCCAATGGCCACGAGGACACTGTACCCGTCCGGGATCTGGCGCATGCCGGAGAGCCCAGAACCACTCGTTACACCCCTGTTAACCCTGCATTTCACACTACCCCACAATGGGGTTCACTGTTAGGGGCAGAGTTGCCTGGGACACCACCCCCGGCAGATTTCACTCCAACGGGACCGGCTCCCATCAGGGCACTGACCTCGCCTCCCTTCAGTTCTGTGACCTACATCCCCCGACATGGACAGTACCCTCTCCATCTTGTCCAACACCGCCTGTAGACACTCGGCTGGCGGAACAGTAGACTACTCCCACCCCTGCTCCCCGCAGGTCCTTTAGACAGAGGAGGTCACTGGTGAGACTGAATCTTTAGTCTTGGCAGTTTTTTTTTCTGTTCCAGGCCTAAAGGGGGGGTTCTGTTCTAGTGTAGACGGTGCTGTGCCTTCCTGACTAATGAGGAGGTCGTCCGTTGGTATATGTATAACTTGGTGGTCTCCACTCTCTCTACGAGTTAATTCAGGAACCAACAGTTACAACTGGTCAAAATAAGCCAATATTTTATGAGAGGTGATCATGATCAGACCAGTCATGCCATTTTCATGAAACATTAGATGTGCCATTATTGAGAAAGAGATTTTTGGATTAACAGTAGAAAAAAAAGTTTAGTGTGAGTTCAGCAAGATTTTCTCTTCTCGCCTTGTAATGAGCACCACAAATGTAACTTGCTTCCAGAGCGGTGTTCTCAAAATAATTTCACTGGCAAAAGTAAATTTTAAACTAGCCAAAACGATTTGACCTGGTTACAGAACCTAAAGACTACAATTGAGAAGAAAGTACTTGGGTCCTTGTTCTGAAGATTGCCAACCATTAGATCATGAAATTTGTGAAATTCCTTCCAGGGAAGTAACCATAATCAGCTTCATGCTAAATATCACTGTAAGTAATCGAGGATCAGCAAGTCAAGGGAGAACACTTCGATCTCTTATCCCCTCTTCAACCCTGTGCTTGCTGACGGCAGCTGACTGCAGAAACTGCCTCTGCAGCCGTGGACCGAATGTCAGCGAGCAAGAGAGGTTTCAAGGGCTCAAAACTAGTTTCTGCATCTTGCCCATTTTCTTACAGCACCTGTAACAAGCAGCAACCCAATTAACTCAAAACAATTTAGCAACACTGAATAGCAGTTTGCTAACTCATTATAAAATAATTCTGAATGAGCAACTGGGACGAATTGAAAAGCTGCAAGATTGTGACCTCGCCTCTCCACTGCAGACTCTCTCAGGAGTAACAGGCCCCACTGACCATTAGAACATTGCTTCCCTTCACTGCAAGCAATTGCAGCATGCTGCCGTGCAGAAGGACTTGGGAGTGCTTGTGCATGAATCGCAAAAGCAGGTGTGGAAGGAGATCAAGAAGGCAAATGTTGGCCTTCATCGCTGGAGGGATTGAACTGAGCAGCAGGGAGATTACGCTGCAATTGTACGGGGTATTGGTGAAGCCGCATCAGGGGTACTGCGTCCAGTTCTGGTCTCCTCATTTGAGGAAGGATGTACTGGCTTTGAAGGCGGTGCAGCGGAGGATCACCAGGTAGATTCCAGAGAGGTGGGGGGGGGGGGGGGGGTTGGTCTTTGAGGAAAGATTGGGACTGTACTCACTGGAATTGAAGAGAATGAGAGGGGGATTCTTATAGAAACATAGAAAATTATGAAAGGCATGGATAAGAGAGAGTAGATGTTCCCATTTGTGGGGGAAGACTAGAACTAGAGGACATAGCCTCAAGATTCAGGGTAGTAGATTTAGGACGGAGATGAAGAGGAACTGCTGTTCCCAGAGGGTGGTGAAACTGTGGAATTTGCTGCCCATTGAAGCACTGTATATTTAAGACAAGGTTGGATAGATCTTTGCATAGTAGGGGAATTAAGGGTTACGAGGAAAAGGCAGGTCGGTGGAGGTGAGCCCATCAGATCAGCCACGATCCCATTGACTGGTGGACCAGCCTCGACGGGCCGAATGGCTGACTCCTGCCTCAATGTTCTTATGTCCCTTTTACACTCCTTTCTCTACGTGGAATGCAGTTCATTAACCACCGAGATGGTGGAAAGCTGGCCAATTTAAAGATAATGTCCTCTGTCCAATTCAATTAAAACCTGAAGATAGCCAATCCCACCACCACGGTTCATAGTACTGCTATCTTCGAAAATCAGAACATTAATAAATCCGCCTTGTGAAATCATTAGCCTTTGCTTCCAAGTCTAATTCACTCATAGGATCGATACCTGGTATTGTGGGAGACTCACAACATCAACTAGGTCGAAAAGATAAAAACAAGTTGTGCAATGAAACTCAGAAATCATCAAGAGAAAATGGTGTCTTGAGTATTTGTCATAATTATGTAAACTTCTTCAGTATATCCGCATGGGTAAAAAAAACATTTTTAACTTGTTGGATTAATTATCTATCTTTCTGTTATTCCACCTCAAAAGACAATCTATCACATTACACAAATAGTATTTGATCCACAATAGTCTTCCAACATTTCTACTCATGTACTCAGGAGAGTTCAGTCTCTGCCCTCCTCACTCAAAATGGTTTGCCCAGCACATAAGCATTGAAGACTCAGTGAGAGAGGTAACGAAATAAGGCAATAAGATCATGAGGGGGTAATAGAGGGTGGACAACCACGACCTTTCTTCTTGGGCATTAATAGCAAAGGGGCGGCCCGGTTGGTGTAGTGGTAACTCAACGCCTTTATGGCGCCAGCGATTAGTTTCTAATCCTGCGCTGTAAGGAGTTGGTACATTCTCCCCTCCTCTGCGTGGATGTTCCAGCTTCCTCTCACCATTCAAAACGTACCGGGGGTGTAGCTTAATTGGGTGGCATGGACTCATGGACCGAAATGGCCTGTTACCATGCTTTCTATCTAAATTTTTTTAATTACAAAAGATACCAGAGGACATCGGTTTAAGGGGAGGGGAGGAAAGTTTAAGGAGGAGGTCAGAGGCAAGTATTTATTCTTTGAACACAGAGAGTGGGGTGGGGGGGGGGAGTGATTGGAGCACATTGCCGGGAGTAGTAGTGGAGGGTGTTACAACAGGGACTTTAAAAGGATACAGAGGGCTATGGATGCAAGGTGGTGAAAAATTCAACTGAAGGTTTACATAGGTCAGCACAACATGGAGGGGCGAAGGGCCTGCCCTGTGCTGTTACATTTTATGTTCCAAGACAGTGGTTTTCAAACTTTTTCCTTCTACTCAGACCACTTTAAGTATTCCCTATGCCATCAGTGATTAGTGATTAGTAAGGGATTGCTTAAGGTGGGATGTGGGTGGAAAGAAAAAGTTTGAAAACCATAGTTTTAATCGTCCCTCATTGACTCATTATGTGCACGGTTTCAGAACTCCAAAGGAAATGGGCCAATGACAATTTTTCTCAAGCAAAATATTTCAGTAACTGTTAGGTGTAGAGCAGTGATTCTCAACCTTCCCTTCCCACTCATATCCCTTACTAATCACAGAGCACTTATGGCATAGGGATTACTTAAAGTGGAAAGAAAACGTTTGAAAGCCATTGTTCTAAGACAGTTCTGCAAGTGAGGACGTCATCACTTATTTTGAACCTGGCACACAGATCACTTTGGTTCATCTGCAATCAGTGACCCCTGTGACTGGGGACTGACAGTAATCCTGCACCTAATTGACAGCCAAGTACCACAGGCCCATTTGTCCCAAATCACTGATGGTCAAAGTAAAATTTTAGGGACAGAAGCAGGAACAAATTTAATTCTATTTTCTGATAAAAGTATGAAATAAATAGAAATTAAAAATAGCAACAAGTGCACAGTGGACCACCCAACCCCATTTTCCTGACAGTCAAATCATTACACTGTCATCTATTGAATATTTTATTTATAAATTTTCAAATTCATACAGTTTCCAGTAATCAATCACAAGCCGTCGGGTCTGAGCCACTCCCCCCCCCGCCCACCCCACTTCCCACATTCAACAGACCACAGTTACACACAACATTCAAGACACCAAGGTAGAAAACACATCAGGGATTTATCACAGCGCGACAGCCAGCACCTCGGCTGGTACATTTTGTTTGATTTCACTTGATTGGGCTGGAATGGACCCCCCCCTCCACCCCCAGGATAGATGGGGGAGGCAGGGCGGCAAGACACGCAGATCCACACTAAAACTCCTCTACTGCACTGTCATCTTTGATAAAGGGCAGATTGTAATCCTCTCAGGCAACTCGCACTGCTGGGTAATGGAACAATGCCTTCTCCAGTTCCCAGGAGGTGGCACGTTGGCAGTGTGAACTGCAGCTGGCACACGATGAGCCTCCTGCAACAAGTTCGACCATGTTTCGCATTCATCAGGGGGAGGCCGGAATGTAGCTAATGTTATGTGTGCACATGAAGAGCTGCAGGGCACGACTTGTGCGCACACCATCCATGGGATGCTAACTCTTGAAAAGAATGAGGAGTGTTAATCAACAGGTGACTGACGAACACCTTTATGTTCCAGAGGACAGCAGCGGGCTTCGTCTCAGGCATGCACGTGGAAAATCAGCTGGAAGGGATGGCCTTTCATTGAGCAAGTTACCGAAAATACCAACAGATTCCATTTGATAAGGCCCCACATGTAAACTTTAAAAACACGTTCTGGACTTGAAGAATTTTGAACTTTTAACTCTATTTCAACATAACCACACAAAAAAAAATTGAACTCTGTTTGAAAGGGAGGAATGAGAAACTGGACGTTGTTGCTGTTACAAGTCCGTACAAATCCTGCACCAATGTCTACTGCACAGTTGTAAAGTAACCTGACATGTCACCGTTTAAACCCTCAATTAACATTTTGTTTTCTCTCTTCTACTTGCTGAGCCCCAATGAGTCATCATGTTATGGAGCACAGCAACAGGCCCTTTGGCCCAACTCGCCCAGGCTGGCAAAGTTACCTCCCAGAGTGAAACACAAGAAGCTGAGACACTGTGATTGTGGTAAACACACTGAAATGCTGCAGGAACTCAGCCGGTCTTCTCAGCATCTCTAGGAGAGAAAGATATATTGCCGATGTTTCGGGCCTGAGCCCTTCTTCAAGGAATAGGCCGAATTCAAACAGTGGAGTAAGAATCCAGACCATCAATCTCCCCACTAATCATCCCCTTGGGACCTACCCCTGTGACCACAGGATATGCTCCACTTGAGCCCACACCTCCTCCCTCACCACCATTTGGGGCCCCAAACAGCTGTTCCAAGTGAA
The DNA here is from genome assembly GCF_036971445.1 of Narcine bancroftii. Lineage (NCBI taxonomy): Eukaryota > Metazoa > Chordata > Chondrichthyes > Torpediniformes > Narcinidae > Narcine > Narcine bancroftii. The sequence goes on along the minus strand of NC_091474.1, from coordinate 65,843,065 downwards.
GCAACGTTTCACTTGTTATTCTGCAGGGGGTCATCTACTGCATCCGGTGCCCGCGCTGTGATCTGCTCTACATTGGAGAGACTGGACGCAGGTTGGGAGGTCGCTTCATTGGGCACCTTGGCTCTGTCTACTGCAATAGCATGGATCTCCCAGTGGCCACTCATTTCAATTCTCCATCCCGATCCCTTGCCGACATGTCTGTCCATGATCTCATGCACCGTCAGACTGAGACCATCCGTAAATTGGAGGAACAACGCCTCATCTTCTGACTGGGCTTCCTCCAACTGGATGGCATTAATTAATATCGACTTCTCTGACTTTTGTTAAAACAACACCTCCCCCCCCCACCCCTTCTTCCCCTGTCATCTCTCCATTCCCTTTCTCCTTTCGCATAGACTGGATAAATTCTCACCTATTTGTTGGTCTGGATTCCTCCCCGATTGTTTGAATTCTGAGACTTTCCTAAATATCCTGCTTCTCCCTTTTCTGATTTTCCCTTGAACAAGGACTCAGGCCCAAAACATCGGTGATAAATGTTCGTCTCCTATAAAGAGCTGCAAAGAGCAGCTGAGTTCTTCCAGCATTTCAGTGTGTTTACTAAGTTACCTCCCTGAGCTCATCCCATTTGCGGACGATCAGCCCATATCCCCGTAAACCTTTCCTATCTATTTACCAGTTCAAAGGTCCTTGAAATGTGGTAATTATACCCTCCTCTACCACCTCCTCGATCACCTCATTCCACATTCAAGTTCAAGGTCATCATCTTCTGACTGCACTTATACGACCAGACAAAATAGTGTTTCCCCGGACCATAATATACACAGATACACACAGTACACAGCTCATGAATACACTAAAATATTTTACAAACTAACTAAATATTTTGGAATAATTTCTCCTTTTCATTTATCAGAACCTCGTTCATCAATTTCGCAGCCTGCAGGAAGAAGCTATTTCCCAGCCTGGCTGTCCTGATTCTGATGCTCCTGTACCTCCTTCCTGATGGCAGTGGGCCAAAGATTCTGCAAGCTGGATGGTAGGGATTCTCTAACTTTTTTGAGCCTTATTTAAGCAACGGTCCCAGTGAATGTCGTCTACAGAAAAAAGGGAGACCCTGGTGATCTCCTCGGCTGTTTTGATGATCCTCTATCTTGACATATGGTCAGCTTTTTTGCCGTTACCATGCCACACAATGACGCACTCTCACTTGTGCTCCTGTTAAATGTTGTCACGAGGGAGGTTGGAACCCTTGCCCTCCTCGACCTCCTTATTAAAGTGTAGGCACTGCTGTGCCTTCCTGAGTAATGAAAGGAAAGTTGAGTCCTCTGTTACATGCACACCAAGGAACTTTGTGCTCTCCCCCAATGACCCAGCCTCCCATCGTAAAGGTCCCTTTTTAAACCTAAAACCTATGCCCTCTGGCATGATACTCTCCGAGCCTGGGAAATACTGCGAATTTCAACCCTATCAATACCCCTTCTGATTTGACATCAGCCTTTAAGGCCACCCCTCAGCCTTCTTCGCTCCAGGGGAAACTGTTCCAGCCTTATTCAATCCCATCAACATCCTTCTGAATCTTACCTGCTCCCTTTGCAGCTTAATCACACCCTTTCTCTAGTGTGGCACCCAGAGCTGCTCACAATTAGAACCATAGAACATTACGGCCCTTCTAGTCTGTGTCGAACCATTTTTTTTGCCTAATCCCACTGACCTAAACCCAATCCATAGCCTTCCATCTCTCTCCCATCTCTGCATCTCTCCATGTGTTCTCATTAACATCTCGCACAGTTGTCAAATGACATCCTGACTCCTGCCCTCGATGTCCAGGTGTGCAAACCACCTTCTCAGCACCATGTCTAACTGTGCTGGGATGGCTAGGGAAAACAATGCCATGTTCCATCTGTCCTCACACCACAGACACACAACTAGATGCCTTCTTCAAACCTGAAAGACACCTCGGCAGAAATAAATCAAAACACACACCACTCTGTGTAAAGTAACGTCTCTGACATCTCCCCTCACACTTCCTCCACTCACCATCAACGAATGCCCTCTGGTCTTTGTCATTGTCACCCCCAAAACAACCACATCAGAAATTAATTCAGCCAATTTAAACCTAATTTGTTCCTTGAGCCTCCATAAAAATTAATTGCCTTCGTCTCAGTGTGGGGAATGTTTACGGCGCACAAGCTTCTCCACAATTTCTGCACCTTGTTTATTTCTCAATCATACCCAGAATGGTTCTGCAACACCTTCAACAGTGTATTGGGTGTGTAGGTTCATTTGTGTTTGGGTGGTGCTGGTTTAGGGGCTGGAAGGGCCTGTTCCCATGTTGTATGGCTGAACTTAATATCTTGAAATAAAAAGTCAACTCTAACATCGATGTAGCAGTAATAAGGCGCAGTTTCCACAACATCGCATCTCATTGGGAGGTCAGTCTGCAGAAGTTGCAAATCGAACCATCTGATGGCGCCGAGCATTTCCCGTCCCTCTCTGTCGCCATTTCATGGCCACCCTAAATATCAAGGGCATCATTTCCCCAAACCTATGGGCCAAACTCTTCCAGCAACTTCCTCGCCCTGCCCCCGCAAACACCGATCTCGCCCCTCCACCCAGGGAGTCAAACAGCTGACCTAGAGTTGCCAACATCTCCCTCCCCACCATCTGTATCAGGATTAATGAGGTCACCCGGAGAATCAGGGGACTTTTAATTACGGTTAGTTTCATACTGTTTCTGAATTGCTTTCAAAATGTCATTATTTCATTTCAGGGTTAAACAAGGAAATCTACCAATGGTAATTCGAGTGCAATAAAAATTGGAAGAACAACTTTTTAATATTCCAACCCGGCAGTCTTCAAATAGACAGTGTCAATATCGACCGTCCCCCCCTCCCCCTGTCTCTCTCTCTCTCTCTTTACCTATCCCTCTGTCGCATTTCTCCCTTCAGCCCCTTCCTTCTCCGATGCCCTCTCCTCCCTATCACTTCTCAGCTCCTACCTGCCCACCTGTATCCATCCATGACCTCTCATCTTTAGACTGTGCTTCTCCCCTGTTCCTCCCCCCACCCCACCCCTTTATTCAGGTTTACTTTTCCTTACACCTCGATGAAGAGCCCAGGCCCAAAATGTTGGTTACCCTTTACTTTCTATGCATAATGAGTTTCACTGGGAGGTTTACATATTGCATTACTTCATTTCCTGTGCTTTGCAAATGCATCCAAAGGTTTTTGCGCTTTTGAGGTTTCTGGGTGAATGTGCGATGTCCTCCCCCTCCCGTGTGGTTGAGTTTGGCTCCGTGGTCTTAATTTAATGGTTCTAATTTAAGTCTTAAATTATACAAAAACATTCTTTAGTATACTGCTATGTTTCACTCAAGATTTGAACTATGCTGCAAAGCATAAGAGAACAACAATATATTTAAAAACTGGAAGGCAAATGCAAACACCGAGGCAAATATTGAAAGAACTGAATAATTCTTAACTGATCATCCCTTTCATAAATCTCCATGGTAAATGCCATTCACTGTGCACATTGGGTAAAAGCAAGTCTAGGAATGGGAGTGGGGGTGTGGGGCGGGGGGGGGGGGGGGTTTGCGGAGAGCGCAGGCAGAAATACCCAGGAGAAACAATCCCAGAAACAGTGGAGTGCCAAGTCAAATATACTCCATCGTCAGCTCTCCACAGTGCTTGCAGAGAAGGAGCATTTAGTTGTGGAAGTGCAAACAGTTGTGGAAAGCAATTTAAAAAAAAACCAAAAGGACTCAAAATGGCAAAACTGAAAAAGACAGCAAAAATAATTAGATGATGATGCCAAGAGTTTATTGTCATGCACACAAGTACAATGAAATTCTTTCAAGCAACAACCTCACAAGAATGAAATGACATCAACAAACACTAGTCTAAATTATTTTAAAACAATCCACAAAAAAATAGGAAAGATAAATATTCTCAGTTGCAGTAAAAAGTGCTGTTTCAGTCACGCAGTCAGAGCTTTGCTGGTCTCAGTGAGAGCAGCAGCAGAGGGAGGTTCAAGAGCCTGATCTCACAGTGTTGTCTTCGATGGGTGGTAGGTCATTACCCGTGGGGGATTTGGCTTGGTAGGTCTCTGCAGCCTTCTGTGTCCCTGGGCACCAGATTTTCCAACCAGGCTATGATCCAACTAATGTGGCGATGCACACAATTGCAGTGGCGAACCGGCCCCGCTTGTTACACGCGGGCAGCAAGGCAAAGATGGCGTCACGGGACCGTCTCTTCCGGGACAGGGCGTGTACGTGCTTAGGTCATTGTGACGCGAGCACTGGTGCGTCAGGGGAGGAGTCGGGCTTAAAGACTGTGCGCGAGATTCAATTAAAATCAGTTCATTCTGATACCCAAGTTAACGACCTACAGCTTCAGTCCCTGCACTTGCGCTCACTCCACAACACACTACATTGGTGACCCCGACCAGTCTCCATATCCTGAAGACTCGACACAATGGAACAAGCAGCTGTCAATGCCATTGCGTTGAAGCTGCCGACTTTCTGGACGAACAGGCCCCACACTTGGTTCAGCCAAGCGGAGGCCCAGTTCCAGATCAAACAGATAGCCTGTGATTCAATGAGATATTTCTATGTCATTAGCTCGCTCGACCAGGAAACTGCCTCATGAGCAGATGACCTTATTCGCCAGAGGAAGGTAAATACATGGCTCTGAAAAATCTCCTCATTGGCACATACAGCCCCTCACGATGTGAGCAAGCAGACAGGCTCATGCACTTAGATGGCCTGGGTGACAGAATCCCCCTCAGCCCTCATGGACAAAATGCTCAGACTGACAGAAGGACACAAGCCCTGCTTCACGTTCGAGCAAGCACTCCTTGAACTGGTACTCAAGGACATCAGGCTCCTGTTGGCCGATGCCAATTTCAGCAATCCGCACAAGGTTGCAGCATATGCAGACATCCTTTACCGTTCAAAACATGAGGTAGTAAACACCATCAACCACATCTCACGGCCACCACTGAGGGCAACGCTCAAGTCCTGCAGGCCACTCCCCATCAGAAAACAGAGGTCCGATCCCAAATGGTGTTTCTATTACCAACTTTGGATGGGCATCTGCCCGGAGATGATATCAGCCATGTTTGTTCCCAGGAAATGACATGGCCAGCTGCCATTAGTGGCTGGCCAACAAAATAGCCTTCACCATGTTTGGGACAGCATTTCAGGCCGCAGGTTTCTCATGGACATGGGGGCGGAGATAAGCACAATTTCCCCCTATGGCATTCAAAACACGCACAGATCCCCAGGGCCCTGCTCTTCGAGCCACCAACAACTCTGCCAATTGAACTTTCGGAAAAAGGCAGATTCCTGCACATTTCGGCAATAACACTCTCACGCTCGCTTTGGTGGACAAATGCCTGCTTGGCGCAGACTTCCTACGGCCGTATTCTCTGGTCATCGACCTCCAGGGCACATGGCTAGTCCACACAGAGTCTTTCTACATGGTGCCCCTCGGCAGGTCCAACGGACCGTCCACCCAGCTTGCTTCCGTGGAGACGAAGCACAGCCAGTACAGCCACCTCCTGGTGGACTATCCCTCCATTCTGTGCCCACAGTTCACAGCAGCCATGCCCAAACATGCCATCCAACACCACACTGCTACCACTGGCCCACCATTTCATTCACATGCCCGATGCCTGGCCTCAGGCAAACTCAACCTCGCAAAGGCAGAGTTGAGGTGCATGGAGGAGCGAGGCATCGTTCATCGGTCCGATAGCCCATGTGCCTCACCCCTCCAGTTGGTGCCTAAATCCAATGGTAGCTGGAGGCTCTGTGATCATTACAGACATTTCAACAACACCAGACCACTACCCAATCCCCCATATCCAGGATTTTGTAGCAAATCTCCATGGCGCAAAACTCTTCTCCAAGGTTGATCTGATCCGGAGATGCCATCAAGTTCCCATGCACCAAGATGACGTCCTGAAGACAGCGATCATCACCCCTTTCGGCTTTTTCCAGTCCCAACATATGTCATTTGGGTTGAAAAATACAGCACAGACCTTTGAGCACCTCATGGATGCAGTCGGAAGGGACTTGCCTTTCCTTTTCATCTACCTTGAGGATATCCTGGAAGCCAGCAGCATGCCTGAGAAGCTGATGAGGCAACTCTGCCAGCTTTTCACCCGCCTCACACAGTTTGGGCTCACCGTCAACCCAGAGAAATGCCAGTTCAGCCTCATGGAGCTAGACTTTCTGGGCCACAGAATTACCCCAGTGGGAGTCACCCTGTTGCCAGCCAATGTCGAGTCCATCCGGCGGTTTGCCAGACTGGCAACAGTGAAGGGTCTTTAGGAATTCATGGGCATAGTGAATTTCTACAGCAGATTCATCCCTGTAGCTGCCAAGGTCATGCACCCGCTTTTCACGTTGATGTCGGGTTCATCGATGGAGTTTGAACGGACAGAGGAGGTGTGCAGAGCGTTCGAGCAGATGAAGGAGGCCCTGGCCAACACGACATTGCTGGTACACCTACATATGGATGTACCGATAGCCCTCACAGAGGATGCTTCCAATACTGCCATGGGCAGGGTCCTGGAGCAGTTTGTGAATGATTTGTGGCAGCCTCTTGCCTTATTCAGTAGACACCTGTGGCTATCCTAGTTGAAGTTCACCACATTCGACAGGGAGCTACTTTCCCTTTACCTGGCTGTCTGCCACTTCCTGGGAAGGGCGTCCATTCACCATCTACACCGATCACAAGCCACTTTCACCTTCTCAAAGTCCTCCAATCCGTGGTCTGGCTATCAACAAAGATATTTATCCTAAGTCTCTGAATTCACCACTGCTATCCGAAACTTGTCGGGAAAATACAATGTGGTTGCAGACGCACTCGCCAGACCCACAGTCAATGCTCTGTCACAGGGAATTGTGACAAGTTATATATTTTATATTATATATAAATGTTTTTTTAAAAGAGATAGATTGTGGTGGGGGGGGGGGTTTAGTGTAGGTCACCACAAACAATACTTACACTTCGCATCTCATTTAAAATGCAAGAGCTTGCTGAAAGTGAGACATTGAGGCACTGAGTGCCTCTGCAAAGACAATAAAAACTATTTTGGAAAAATGCTTTGCTAAGGAACTTCAAAAGCAGGTGCAAATGAAACAGTCCACACTCAGAGACTGATAAGATCTTTCAGAGACTGGGTCTGGAGCCTTGCAGGTAAGTCATGTGGTTTTGCAAACAGAGAGAGAGAGAATTGACCAAAAAGGCTTTCTCGGAGAGAGACTTCTGCAGTGACTTGTGGAAAGGCCCGTTTTGAAGGTCAGTTGTGAGTTCTGGGTTCAACTTGTTGAAAAACCCTTGTAGTCCTTACAAGAGGAAATTGCTGGCTTGAGTGTTTCTCCTGAAATAAGGAGAACTCAGTGGTGACCTAGAAGAAGAGGTTATTATTTGGAAAACCCTGATAGGGCAAGTTTCTTCGGCAAGACACTGAAATAGCTGACCAGAGGGAATCAGTTTGTGTCCAACAAGCAATTAATCTCTCTTTGAAACAGACAAGAATCTTCCTGAGTGGTAACCAATGACCTTTTCACTAGAGCCTGGTGAAGTTCGAAAATGTTATATTCTGTGCACAGTAGAAGAACTTGGAGGAGTGAGAAGTGAGATAAGCCTGTGAATCAAAGAACTTTTCTGAACACGTACACATTACATACACGTGCACTTAGAATTAGAGGGGGGTTAAGTTAATAATAAGTTAAAATTTTTATGTTTAAAGATAATTAAACGCAACTTTTGTTTAAGTAATCATTTGTCTTGGAGAATTTCTATTGCTGCTGGGTTTTGGGGTCCTCTGGGCCCGTAACAATTTGAGGAAATAATTTTTTATTGTCTTTGCAAAGGCACTCAGTGCCTCAATGTCTCAATTTCAGCAAAGCTCCTGCATTTTAAATGAGATGTGAAGTGTTACTCTGTTTGTGGTGACCTACACTAAACCCCCCCCCCACAATCTATCTCTATTAAAAAAACATATTTATATATAATATAAAATATAATACACCTCATCACAGAATAGACTACCGTGGGCTGGCCCATGCACAGCTAGATGACCCAGAGACATTCAGCTACAGAACGGCAATCATGGGTTTGCAGCTCCAAGACCTCTCACTGGATGCCGAAGGGCCCTTACCAGTCTCCCAAGGGTTGCACTACCTGCTCACAATGGTGGACAGGTATATTCGCTGGCTAGAGGCCATACCCATCCCAGATGCTATGACCGAGATGTGCACAAGGGCTTTCCTCTCTGCCTGGGTTTCACACTTTGGTGTACCTGCGGACATTACAACAGACCGAGGTGCACAATTCACCTCCGCCCTGCGGATGAAGCTCTTAAAACTCATGGGTACCCAGCTTCACCATTCCATGGCCTACCACCCACAAGCAAACGGCCTAGTCAAAAGGTTCCATTGCCACCTCAAGGCAGTGTTGATGGCATGCCTCGAAAGGTCCAACTGGGTGGACGAACTACCCTGGGTGCTACTGGGGATACACACGGCGCTCAAGGTCGACCTTGGTTCCTCCTCTGCTGAACTGATCTATGGCGAGACCATTTCAGTACCTGCCCGGTTCCTCCCACCTTCGACGAAGCAGGACACTGACACCACTGCCCTATTCGAGAGGTTGCGGCACAAGCTGGGTTCACTTGCACCAGCATGGTCAGCCACCCTGCAGCTACCCCCCAGATGGCCTCTTGTGACTATGTATTCATGCACAGTGACCCGCACAGATCTCCCCTTCAGCGACCTTATGAGGGACCATACACAGGAAGGCGTCCACATTCGCTCTCGACATTGGGGGCAAAGAGGAGCTGTTCACCATGGACCGATTGAATCTGGCCCAGCTTGACTTGTCCCAACTGATACAGCCAAAGCGGCACACCTCCCCCGCGATGCAACACAAGACCATCAGTGCTGGTTCTGCTGGGGGGGGGGGGGGGTGTTGTGTGGCCATGCATATAATTGCAGCGGCGAACTGGCCCGCTCGTTATGCGTGGGTGGCGGGGCAGCCATGGCAAAGATGACGTCATGGGACATCTCATCTGGGACAGACCAGAAGTGCATGGATGCTTTCGCGTCATCGAGACATGAGCATTGGTGCGTAGGGGGGGGGGGGGAAAGGAGTTGGGCTTAAAGGCTGCGTGCGAGATTCAAATAAGATCACTTAGTTGTGATACCTGAGAACACAGCCTGCCGCTTCAGTCTCTACGCTGCGCTCACTCACAACACGCTACACCCATTCACTATAGATGCTCCTCAACTTATGACGGGGTTATGTTCCAGCAAACCCATCGTAAGTCAAAACAGAATACAATACCTACCATTTTTTATAATTAAATTTGGAATACCTTTATTCCACACTGAAAAATACCATTACTGTAGACAGCTGAAAGCACACTGGACATGAAGAAAGTGTGAAGCATTAAACTAAAATTAACTGCAGGATGGTGGAGATGCTAAAGCGATAGGGTCATCAATTTCACTCATTCGCGTGATCCCTATAGAGACTGTGAGTTTGGCTGAGTCAGTGTCGCGAGAGAACAGTGCACTGCATATCGCAAGCACAGGAACGGATTGGAATTCGAAACAAAGTACTGATTCAAACCAGTGCAGTTTTCAAAAATCGCAAGTTGGACCATCGTAAGTGGGGGGGGGGGGGGGGGGTGCACAGTTCACGTGATCGAAGTTCAGTTAAGTGTCCAACGACGTACCGAATCTCCTCAAACCCGAGAAAGTCAAGGCGTTGGTGCGCGTTCCTCACAATTGCCTTGAGGTACTGGCCCCAGGAGACCCTCTCCACCTCTCTGATGTGGACAGGCGCACGGCCCCTTGCCTCTCCTTCCTATTTTAAAGCTTAAAAGCCTAATTTCATTGTTGGTTAAATATTGATTTGCTGTTGCTACTGAGCTGCTTTTTTTAAAAAAAAAATGACCTGTTCTCCGACTAAAAACTGCCTATCCAAAATAGGCCTGGTCCTGACATTTTCTGATAATCGGGGCTGTACTGCAATTTATTATGATTAAAGTTTCTTTTTGGAAAGAAAAATAGCACAAACCCACAAAAAGCAGCAAAGTGTTCTCCAAAAGGCAACCCTGATGTCGGTCGACAATCAAGGTCAGCCGGGATGATGGGAGAACTCTCTCATTCTTCTTTGAAGTGGGGCAAGAACACCACACATGGCCTGATGATGAACTCCTGACAGCAGCATTCTCCTGGTTCTGCACCAAGTGTCTGATTCAATGTTGGTCTTTCTATCTGGTTATGAGGGCTTGAATTTATTATCCCGTCCACGTCTGACTGAACCAGGACAAAAAGCAAGGTCAGCTGATCTCTTCACCAGATCTGAGTACTTACATTTCAAACATTCAACCCACCAGTCGCTCATGTCCAAATCAAGGCACAGTCCCTTCACAAGGCCGAGTGCAGATTAAAGGTTCCTGAATGTGCATCGCATGCTCAGTCAACAAGAAAACTGCCCGTCAGCAATCATTTTTTCAACAATAAACACTTTTCAGAGCAATCTTTTCTCCTCCACACTCCCGACAAGGAAAGAGGAGAAGCACATTTTAGGAACACTGCTGTCGCTCGCCACTGCCCAAAACATATTTTCTTTGAACCTTGCATTACCTGGAAAGCTCAACAGCAGAAATAAATGCAGGCCGCAAACAATCAGCAGGCTCCAACTTGTCAAAACTCACTTCATTGACAAATCCAGCTCCCGAAACAAACCAGAATGCTTTCAAGAATTGGTATCTGAATCCACAAGAAGGAAGAGTGGAGCTCGAGGTGAGAAACCCACAGATGCTGTGGGCTGCTGGAGGTTCGTGTCGGGCTGCGGACTGCTGGAGACTGGCAAAAAACTGGCTGAAGGAGTACCTGGCACCGGAACCAGCACGCAATGGGGTGCTGAAGGGCTCCTGACCGTGTCGGAGGTTTGGATCTGGAGCTCGGGTCGCCAATGGTTTGAACTGGACTCTGTGTGGTTGTGGAGACTGTGGGAGAGCTGGAGGTGAATCTACAGATACTCAGTGACTCAGGGGGCTGGGGGGGGGGACACTCTGCTTCTCTTTCTGTGACTGTAAGAGGCTCTTCAGGGAATTTCTGCCGATGGCGATTCTGTCAGCCTTACAGCAGGCAAAAGCAATTGCGTGTAATATTACACTGTTTTATTACTTGACAATAAATTGAATCTTGAAATTCAGCCCATTGAGTCTGACCATGGCTGATTTATTATCCCTTTTAATCCCATTCACCTGCAGTCTCCCCATAACTCTCAATACCCTTCCTAATCAAACCCATCTAACTTCTGTCTTAAATATACCAAAAGATTTGGCCTCCACAGCATCTATGGCATCAAATTCCACAGATTTACCGCCTTACGGACAAAGAAATTCCTCCTCATCTCTGTCCTGAAGGGACGTTTTTGTATTTTGAGGCTGTTTCCTCGGGTCCCAGATTCCCCCACCGTAGGAATTATCCTCTCCACGTCCACTCTACCCAGACCTTTCAGGTTTCATGAGATTCCAACACCCTCCCCCCCCATTCTTCTAAACTCCTGTGTGTACAATCCCAGAGCCATCATACACTCCTCATATGAAAACCCTTTCACCTCGGGGGGGGGGGGGGGATCATTTCAGGGAACCTCACCTGGACCCTCTCGAATGCCCACACATCCTTCTTTAGATAAGGAGCCCAAAACTGCTCGCAATGCTTCAAGTGTTGTCTGACTAATGCCTTGATCAAACCTCAACATTCCACTCGCAATCTCTTCCTCTTGCAATCTTACACTTCTTTCCTGCCGACTCTACCTGCAAGTTAGCTTTTAGAAAATTTTGCACGAGGACTCCCACCCCCGATTTCTGAACTCTTTTCCCGTTGAGAAAGTAGTCGGTACCTTTATTCCTTCCCCCAAAATGCACGATCAAATCCATCCCTGCACTGAATTCCATCTGCCATTTCCTTCTCCTACAAGTCTCTCTGCAGACTCTGCACCAACTCCCCTCCAATGTGCAAACCTGGCCACAATGCAATGTGAAAAGAAGGTCCATGCACCGAATCCTGTGGAATACCAACTGGACGCCAGCGGCAAAGTCTCTCCAGTTGCACTGGTTCAATATTCTAAATGGGGAAAAATATTTACTTTTACTGCCAACTTCACAGCAGCGGGCCGGCAAAGGCTCAGCGGCTGAAGGACCTCCGCAGGCTGCAGTGGGAAATCCCGCACACGCTGCAGGCTGTTGGAAACTGGCCTGCGCAAGCCAGGAATCGGAACTACGATTCGAGAGGGTACTGAAGGCAAAAAAGGGCTCCCCGAGGGCCTCGGGCGGAAGGGGGATGAACGATCCTGGTCGTACAGGTGGTTTGGATCTGCAACTCGGGTTGCCAACGTCTCCAACAGGGGTCTGTGCGGCTGAAGAGGCTGTTGGAGCACTGGGGGCGAATCCATGGACAACTCAGTGTCTCTGGCGGGACTCTCTTGAGTTTCTCTTCCTGTTAGGGGTTCTGGGTAATGCTCACGGTGACTCCTTGTCTGCCTTACAGCAGGCAAAAGTTGAAGTTTATCATTTTTAATGTCTCATTACGCAACAATGAAAGGAGCCTTGAACTGCGGCACGGTTGGCGTAACGGTCAGCCGTTACAGCACCAGTGATTGGGTTCGAATCCCATGCTGTCTGTAAGGAGTTTGTAAGTTCTCCCCATGTCTGTGTGAGTTTTCCCTGGGGTCTCCGGTTTCCTTACACCCTTCAAAAATGTACTGGGGGAGTTGGATAATTAAGTGCAATTGGACAGCATGGATATGTGGGCCAAAAGGGCCTGTTACCATGCTGTATGTCTGAATTTAAAATCAATTGAAATTTAAACATTATGTTTAAATTTAACCTTGAAGCATTCACATAACAGTCAACTGGTTAGCATGACATTCTACGTCCACTGTTGGTTTAATTGTGGGCAGTTTCTACAAGTGTTCAACACAAACAGGGGCAGAAAACTCCCCCCCCCCCCCACTCCCCCATTGGCTGCCAAGTTGAGACGCAGCCGTGGACAAAATAATGAAGGGTTCCTGCGATGACAGGCTGCACAACAGCCTACTTTTCTCCAAGGATTTGACAGTCATCCTGCTCTGTGCGATTCATTCAAAGCACATTCCGTGAAGAAAGGCCCATTGTATCCAGACTGCGATTTAACCAATGATTGTTCAGAATTTTCAACATCAAGTGGAATTTTCAATGTCTGTCATGGGCTAAAAAGCCTAAAAGGGCAGCATATAACATACAACCTCTTGATCCATATTCATTGAAATGCAGTCCTCGTCTCCGTCGGAAAGCTTGCCCTGATCGGGACCTTTAGAAAGTTGACTCACCACAATTCAGACCAGTGCCATCATATTCCAGTCCATCATGTTTTGTGCAAATATTTTTAGATACACTATAAAATGAAATGGAGAATTAGGCCTTTAAATGGACTTTCAGTCTCTGAAAGACTTGGAGCAAAGGAGTGGAGTGATCAAAAAGATTTGTTTTGAAAATGTCTAAATGTGTATATTTAAAACATTAGAATACACCTACTGAGTGATTTTATCTGATTCTAGCACTGCGGTAAGAGTGAAAGAAATAAGATGTGAAATTTTACAGAATAACTCACTGATCCCCACACCACCATGTCTAACCCCAGTCGACGTTCCAAATCAGAGCAGCCCCAAGCTCCAGATCCAAACCTCTGACATGATCAGCACCCTATTCGCACCATGGTTCCGATACCTGATGCCCCTTCGGCCAGTCTTGACCAGACTCCAGGAGTCCGCAGTCTGCCTGGGCTCCTCGCCTCATGTCACCAATCACCTGTGTGTTCTTCAGCCTCAGAGCCCCTTTCTGGTCTGCCGCCGTGGTTACTGCCCTGTGGGTTTTCCCTTCTGCTTCTCAAAGGGGAGGTGGCGGAGGGCGGGGGGGGGGGTGGTCTGATAATTTTCTGGTGCCCTGTGCCAGTCTTCTGCTTCCCTGGAGGTCTGCAACCCCTCAAGGCCGCAGCCGAGCATAGAAGCCACCATCATGGGCCCAGACCCTGTGGTCGCATGTTTTAAAAAACAAACCACTGCCGGCTCCTTTAATAGGCCACTGGAAGCCTGTTCGGAGCCAACGGCAGTCAGACGGGGTAGTTGGACCCAGCGGGGCAAACACTGCGTCTCCTCTCCCCACAAGTCTGCATCATTACAGCAGCTCTAGCAGTGCCCGCCATGTTAAAAAAAAAACATTTAAATTTAGACATGCAGCATGGTAACAGGCCATTTTGGCACATGAGCCTGTACCAACTAAATACACCCAATTAACCAACACTCCCTGGTGCGGATCAAACGGTGGGAGGAAACTAGGGATCGCGGGGAAAACCCACGCAGACACAGGGAGAACATACAAACTCCTTACAGACAGCACAGGATTTGAACCCCGGCCCCAATCACTGGCACTGTAAAGGCGTTGCGCTAACCGCCAATTGTACCTCAAGGTTGGCTAATCCTCTAATCCCAGACATTTTCCTCCTACTGTTCCTAATGCCAGTATTTACCCCGATACCCCGATATTCAACACAGCAATGTTAATGACGGGTATCATCTTAAAGTGGTCTCTTTGAAGTCTAATTAGATGCAATGGACTGGAACAAATGTTGATCATTTATTTGGCCACCTCCCAAACTTTTGAAGATAAATCTGGATGAAACTATTTTGTATAAGATTTCGTTATCACATGCAATATGTGCTCTGCACAGATACATCATAATCCTTGCTGCAACAACTCAGACACACAAGACAAATAGTTGCAAAATTAATATACCAAAATATCCATCTTTATAGAAATTTGGGAAATCATGATCCGACAATCCTTTCTATTAAAATAAACATGCCTATACTAGTATTCGTTGTTTGACTGGGCGAAGATAAATCAGCCATTGCATTTACGCCCCATGATTTATCAAGAATAGATTTTTTTTTAAAATTGTCCTTGCAGCTTGGGACGGGAAATGCTCTGCTCAAGGCCCCAAGAAACTGCGGAGAGTGTAGAACACAAATCCCCCCCTCCAACCTCCATCAACTTCGTCTGTACCTCCCGTTATCCTGGGAATGCTGCCAACATGTGAAAGGGCCCGTCCCACCCTGGTCACACTCTCTTCCCTCTCCCCCCCCACCTCCCCTTTCCCTTAAGCAGGACATACACGGTCTTGAAAGCGGGGACCTCCAGGTTCAAGGACAGCTGCTTTCCTGCTGTTGTCAGACTCCTGGAGGGTCCAGCCACCAACACAAGATGGTGCCCTGCTCTGTGTAACTGCACATTTTAACATGATGCCCTGTACTTTGTAGCAAGGCAAAACTAATTTTTTCCATCGCACCTGAGTACACGCAACAACGAACAATCCAACACAACTATTTGATTTCCCCTCCAGATGCTGCCTGGCTGAAATATTTCCATCTTCCAGCACCGACAGTGTTTAAACTCGAACTTCCAACCCAGCCTACACTGATCGATAAGCACACTCTTTCAAGAGATTCCACCACAGGGCAGAGCAAATTGTCAAGTCGCTTGGAATGAATTGGGGAACAAGCGTTTGGATGGATGTTCAAGCTCAAAGATGATCTGACAAAGCCAGTAATGTGATTGACCAAGGATGTGAAAGATTTGGAGAGGGAGCAGAGGGGATTTACAAGGGATGTTGCCTGAATCTGAGACCATGCGATATGAAGCAAGGTTTACAAAGCTCGGGAGTTTCTCTCTGGAGCGATGAAGGTGGAAGGATGACTACAATATTACGAGAAGCATAAAGAGGGTGGACATCTTGCACCTTTTTTCCCCCCAGGCGACAGTAGTAAATACCAGAGGTGAGGGGAGGAAAGTTTCGGGAAGGCGTTTTTTTTTTGAGTGCCTGGAATGCATTGCCCGGGGTGGAGGTGGAGGCTGGTACAATAGAGACATTTAAAAGGCACATGATGAAAGAAAAATAGAGGGTTATGGGCGTGAGAGAGGAAAGGTTTCGAAGCCCTCACTGTGCTGTAATGCTCTGTTCTATTAATCACACCCCTCTCCAGTGAATGCTGCCTGACCTGTTGAGTATTTTCAGCATTTCCTGCTTTTCTTTTTGAAGGAGCAACTTCGCAGCCGAAAAGAACTAACTTGGTACAGGTTGTACCTCTTTAATCCAGCAATATTGGGACTTGGCCAAAGACGGACCACAGAAAATGCCGGAAAACAGAAATTGACCCCTAAGGAAATGCCCAATGTAAACATATCAAAGGTAGAACAAAGCTTAAAGCAGGAAAAAATACTGTGGGGCAGCACAGTTGGTATAGTGGTTAACACAACGCCTTTACAGCGCCAGCAATCAGGACTGAGGTCCGAGTCCCGCGCTGTCTGTAAGGAATTTGTACTAATGACACGGCAGCAGATTCAACCTTTACATCTCCAGTGATTGGTACCAGGGTTCGAGTCCAATGCTACCTTTAGGAGTTTGTACCAACAACAGCAGATTTATCCTTTACAGCACAAACGATCACGACCGGGGTTCGGGTCCTGCGCTGTCTATTAGGAGTTTACATTAACGGCGGCAGATTCAACCTTTACAGTGCCAGCAATCGGGACTGGGGTCCGAGTCCCACGCTGTCTGTAAGGAGTTTGTACTAATGGCAGCAAATTCAAACAAGCTGGACCACGGGAGTCGCTAAACCACAGAGCACCGGATAAGAGAGGTACAACCTGCACAAGGTGGGATGCCATTGGTTAATGGGTCAAAAATTAGGAAACCAAAGCAAGCCTAACGGGTTACACCGCGCCATCACTTGCAGTAAAATTAAGCCAGAGAAAGCCCCACAAACCAAGGTAATCCGCGGGACAGTGCGCGGTGTACGGTGGAGCCACAGAGAAGCTGCGGGCTATTACCACTGACCACATACATCACAGAATCGGGACATCAAGAAAGGTGACCGGGTTGGAAATATTTTTGGATACTTTCAGCTTTTTTGTCTCGTTCATTGAAGTGCATTTGCTGAAGATGAACAAGGACCCACCCCCATCCTCACTACCATCAGGAAGGAGAAACAGGAGTCTGAAAATGAGCACAAGGACAGCTTCTTCCCCTCCGCCATCAGATTTCTGAGTGGACAATGAACCAAAGCCACTAACTCACTTTCTCCTATTTTTATTGCACATTTTTGATATGCAAATTAGAGCAACAATCGCACTGCGACCCTGCCTCAAAACAATAAATTTTGTAACCCTTTCACGACAATAAATTCTGATGTGTGTCGGAGGAAGCAATGACATTCAGTTTGAAATTCCAGTGTTCAGACAATTGCACTAAATAGCCAAATCAGGATCCCAGACCTCGAGAAATGTTAACAAAACAATCTTTCATTACTGCAATTTACATTTTACCAGATGGATAAACTCATTTATGCCTCCCACACAAGATCACCTTGTAATGAAGGCTTGAAAGAAACTTGATCAAAACATTGCAAAACAAATAAATAATGGGCCACGCTATTTAAAAAATGTAGAAAACACAAGGCTTGTACATTCCTGGAATAAATGAGCATTCACCCCCTCCATTTGGGCCAACTTCATTATCTATGACATAGCCACTCAACTGAGGGTGGAGAGCAACAACTTGCAAACTAGTTGTCATTTGGTATGAAGAATTGGAACGCCTTACCTTCAGGAGGTGGGGGTGGGAACTCATCCTGATCCATGCTGTTTGGATCTCAGCCCACTCAGGTTCACATTTGAGTGTGCAGAGCTGGTCCTGAAAGCATTCATTCCCCTGCAAAGAGAACCGCAAGTTATTACAGAATTCAATCATCCTGGCTCAAAATCTCAGTTTAGCGCCTCTGCAGAACAGGTCAACCTCACCGTCCTCTGAAGATGCAATCCATCAAACACTGCATCACAGAAACAAGCCCCTTTGGCCCATCTATGTCGTGCCAAGCTACTATTTCGCTGAGTTCCCTTGACCTGCACCCCGACCATACCCATCCCATCCAAATTTCTCTGAAATGTCAAAAATCGAGCCCGCTGCCACCTCATTCCACACTCACCACCATCTGCATGGAGAAGTTCCCTTTAAACATCTCATCTTTCACTTTTAACCAATCTCAGTGGGAAAAGCCGGCTTGCATTTAGTCTATCTACACCCTTCATAGTTTCATATATCTCTCTCAAACCTTCAAATGTGCAAGGAATAATGTGTTAACCTGTTTAACCTTTCCCTGTAACTCAGTTCTTCAAGACCTGGCAACATCCGTGTAAATCTTCTCTGGACACTCTCTATCTTATTGATATCCTTCCTGAAGTTAGGTGGACAAAGCATCTTCAGTTGCAAATCAATGGCCCACCTGGAGAAAGACACCTTATACACCAGGCTGCTGTTTGCTGACTTCAGCTCGGCATTTGATAGGATCATCCCTTGGAGGCTGTTGGAGAAGCTGTCCTCACCGGGACTCAACAACCCTTCTCTGTAATTAGATATCCTGGGCTTCCTAACAGAAAGACCAAAGTCTGCCTAGGTCACTTAGCAGATCATCAAGCACTGTCACGCTGAGCACTGGAGCAACCCAGGGCTGTGTGCTCAGCCTGCTCCTGTTCAGGCCACTGACCCATGACTGCATTGTCAGATCCAGCTCCAACAGAATCATCAGGTTGCCAGATGGCACAACAGTTGGCGGGCTCATCAGCAATAATGATGAGTCGCACTACAGAGAAGAGGTGGAAAATCTTGAGAAATGGTGCGAGAGGAACAACCCGGGTCTCAACAAAGACAGATGAAGGAGATGATTATGGACTTCAGGAGGACCAAGAACAACCATCTCCACTACACATCAATAACTCTGTAGTAGAGAGAATGGAGAGCACCAAGTTCCTTGGAGTTCACTTAACTAGTGACCTTTCATGGACACTCAACATCTCCTCACTTATCACGATGGTGCCACAGCGACTGAAGTTCCTGAGAAAATTGAAGTGGGCAAGGCTACCGGCCACCATTATATCAATCTTCTGGAGGAGTTCTATCAAGAGTGTCCTGGCCGGCTGCATCACAGTGTGGTACAGCTGCTGCCGAGAAATGGATCGGAGGTCAATCCACAGGTCCACCCATAAGAGTGGTAGAGAGGATCACTGGAGTTTCCCTCCCCCCAGTTGACGTGATCTACCAGGATAGTTGTCTGAAGCAGGCGCGCAAAATCATTGAGGAGCCCTTCCACCCTGCACACAGCATCTTTCATCTGCTCCTATCAGGGAAGAGATACAGGAGGATCAGAGCCAGCACCACCAGGCTGAGGAACAGCTTCTTCCCATGGGCAGTGAGGATGCTGAACGACCAAAAGAACTGCTCACACTGACCATGCAAGTCTCATTTAAACAAAACAATATTAATTCATTTATTTATCAATAAAATACTTGTCCTGCATGTGTATTATTTGTCTGTATGTGTGTTACATCTAGTTGTGTGTCTACATATTTTGCACTGAGGAACGGAGAACGCTGTTTCATCGAGTTGTACTTGTACAATCAGATGACAATAAACTTGACAATTCACAAAAAGAATCACATTAAGAGAGATTAGGTTGATATTCTGTGAGGTTTTGAAAAATGAATGGTGATCTCATTGAGACATAAGGGCCCAAGAAGGCACGACATGGCACCTATGGGGTTGCTTTCACCACTGGAGGCATCTTGAATAAGGAACATAGTCCTATTGTGCAGAAGATATAGAGAGCCTGCAGGAAGATTTCAATAGGTCAAGTAAGTGGGTAAGGATCTGGCAAATGGAGTACCATGCTGGTAAATGTGAGGTCTTCTACTTTGGAAGGAGAATCAGATCATATTACGATATATATGGTGAATGATTGCAGCATGCTGTTGTTCAGAGGGACTAGAGAGTGTTTGTGCATGAAGACAAAAAGTTGGTTTGCAGGTGCAACAGGCTGTCAAGAAGGATGTTGGCCTTCATTACTAGAGGGATAGAATTTAGGAGCGGGGGAATTTATACTGCAACTGTACACGGTACTGGTGGGGGCCACATCTGGAGTACTACGTGCAGTTCTGGTCTCCTCACTTAAAGGATGTACTGGCTGTGCAGGCGGTGCAGAGGAGGTTCACCAGGTTGACTCCAGACAAGGGCCTGCACCTGTGATGAGAGATCGAGTGGTCTGGGGCTGTCGTCACTGGAATTCAGAAGAACAAGAGAGGATAATTTAGAAAATGATAAAAATTCTGAAAGATAGAGAAAGGAAAGCTGTTTTCGCTAGTTGGTGAGATTGGACTGAGGAGTCACAGACTCAAGATTCAGGGAAGCCATCTAAAATTCCAGCAAATAATCTGTATTTTCATCTCCCAGCACTGGTTACTCCAGTTGTTTTCACATCTGTTTATGTAACTTCTTGGGGATGAGGGGTGGGTCATCGTTACCCCACACAGACAAGAATGACCCAAATTACTTCCATCTACGCGATACACCTTTGGTGACTGACTCAGTACCTGTGGGAAAGAGTGGAAACAGATGGATGCAATTGAAAGCACCAGCACTCGGGTATCCAAAGGGTGAAACACACACCAGTTGCCTGGTTTAAGGATTTGATAACCCAGGAATACAGAAGGTTTAATCAGGCCCATCACAGGCTCCGATCTCCTATCCATTGGAGGCATCTATGTGGGGCGGTGCATCAAGAAGGCAGCCAACATCCATCATCCTGCCTTCGGGCAGAAGCCTGAACACCAGCACCTCCAGCTTCTTTCCAGCAGCCATCAGGCTCTTGAACCTCCCCTTGTTGCACTAATCAGGGTCTGGTCCAACACCAGGCCTTGGGCCTGTCCTGTATTTAGATCAAATAGCCAAAATTGACCGGGCAATTAGACTTTGCATGAGCTCGCATCACACAAATTGGCTACCATTTCTCAGTGTTCCATCAGAAATCACAATTTAAAATTATTCCATTGGTAGCAAGAGAAATGGGGCCTGCAGTAATAACAAAATGTACAGTTCCTCTCTCCCTGGGCCTACCACTCTCCGGCAACAATAAATCCCAATTGGAGACTGTCACACCAGAGGTTTCTCAGGCACATCTGTGGAAGCTCGTTCCACAAAATCCGGATTGAATTGCAACACTAGGAGAGTGCATTTGCCAGTGCACAAAATATTAAATTTAAAATAGAGACTCAGGACCTTCCCAAATCAGCCAATGGACTACATTCAACAAGGAGCTCCAGTTAATGAAGGGAGTGTGGCAGCACTCATCCTCATGGCGAACTGGTCGCGCTTGTATCGCCGCGTGGTGGAGCAGCCATGGGGAAATGGCATCGTCAGAGGTTTCTCTCTGACTCCAGTGGGCAGCGATTATGATGTCACAATGCACCAGGTGACTGAGCTCCTGCTGCCCTTATAGGGACGTGCTGAATTTGAATAAAAACAGTCGTTAACGACCCTCAACGTGGTGGCTGTGTCTCTCTCACTGCTCACACCACCACAGTGGAGACCCCAACGAGCCCAGACGTTTTTCTGGACTCAAACACCATGGATTCAGCAGAGGTTAACACTGTCTCCATCAAGCTTCCCCCCTTTTGGACCCACCGACTGAGAACATGGTTCGGGCAGGCGGAAGCACAATTTCAACACTGCAACATCTCCTCAGATGGCACAATGTTCTATCATGTCGTGAGTGCTCTGGACCAAGATACAGCAGCGAGGGTGGATGACATCATCCACCAACCCCCCGGCTAAAAGCAAGTACACTGCACTCAAAGACCTGCTGCTTGGAACTTTCCGGATAACTCCCCAGCAACGGGTTTTCAGGCTCCTTCACCTAGATGGGCTTGGGGACCGTAGTCCGTCAGCGCTGATGGATGAAATGCTGGCTTGGCGGAAGACCACAAGCCTTGTTTTCTCTTCCGCCATATATTCCTGGAACAGATGCCGGAGGACATCCAGTTGCTCTTCACAGATGAAGACTTCTCAAACCCAAGGAGAGCAGCAGCCCATGCAGATGCCCTCTAGTGCACAAAGAGGAAGAAAGAGGCAGCCCTCAATCAGGTGGCACGACTAGGAGCCAGCCGACTGTAAGCCGCCCCCAAGACCAAGCCAGAGGATGCCCAGTCGACCTGGAGTTTCTACCACCAGCACTGGAGAGCGCAAGCTCGTAAGTGCCGCCAGCCCTGCGGGTTTCAGGGAAAAGACCAGGCCAGCCGACATTGATGGCTGCAACGGCTGGCCACACAATCAGCCTCCTTCATGTGATGGACAGATCCACCAGCCGCCAATTCCTGGTGGACACAGGGGCTGAGCTCAGCATCTCCCCCCCCCCCCCCCCCCCCACTGCATTAGAGATTCACACCTGATCTCGAGGTCCAACCCTGCAGGCAGCCAACGGCTCCACCGTCAGGACCTATGGCACCCGCAGGGCACAGATCCAGATCAGGAAGGAGAAGTTCCACTGTAGGTTCGTCCTAACCTCCGTGGGCACTGTGCTGTTAGGCGACGACTTCCTCACAGCTCATGGCCAACTGGCTAACATGAAGGGCAAAAGGCTGGTCAACGCCCGAACGTTCCACTCCACCCGACTGGACACAGCAGACGCCCACAGGCCCAAAATTGCCGCCGTAACCACCGCCAGGGATGAGTTCAACGAGATCCTCCACGAATTCCCCGCCATCTTAGATCCACAGTTCAATGCCGCCCTGCCCCAGCATGGGGTCTTTCACCACAACACCACACAGGACCCCCCGCTGCATGCTAGACCCAGATGGCTGCTGCCTGAGAAGCTCCAGCAGGGAAAGGAGCAGCTCTCCAGGCTCTAGGAACTGGAAATCGTCCAGCGCTCGGACAGCGTCTGGGCATCGCCACTCCATATGGTCCCAAAATTGTATGGGGGCTGAAGACCATGCGGGAACTACCGTCAGTTGAATGACACAACCACCCCCGACAGGTACCAGCTGCCCCACATACAGGACTTCTCCGCCAACCTCCATGACGCACAGATCTTCTCCAAAGTGGAACGTATGGAGATACCATCAAATACCAGTGCATCCAGGCAACATGGGTAAGATGACCATTATTATCCCCTTCGGCCTCTTCGAGTTCCTACATATGCCCTTCGGTCTAAAGAACGCGGCCCAAACGTTCCAGCGCCTCATGGATGCGGTTGGAAAAGACCTGGACTTTGTGTTCATTTGCCTGGACGATATTCTCATTGCCAGTCACAACCGCGATGAACACAAAGCCCACCTCTTCACACTCTTTGCCCGGCTGGTGGACTTCGGCCTCACGGTCAACATGGCCAAATGCCAGTTCGGCAAGGAGTCGCTCCAGTTCCTGGGACACACCATTTTGGTGGCTGGGGCCGCACCGGCACCAGAGAAGGTAGTGGCTGTTCAACGATTCCCCAAACCCTCCACCACGAAAGGCCTCCAAGAGTTCGCGGGGATGGTGATCTTTTACCATAATTTCATCCCTGGAGCCGCGTGCACCATGCACCCATTGTTCGCACTCATGGCCACCAAAGAAAAGACTTCATCGTGGTCAGAGGAGGCGGACGGGGCTTTCATCACGGCAAAGGAGATTCTAGCCAGTGCCACGCTGCTAGTGCATCCGCAGCCAGAGGCCACATGGACGCCTCAGCTACAGCAATGGGAGGGGTTCTGGAACAGTGGCTCGATGGACCATGGCACCCGCTGGCCTTTTTCAGCAAGCAGCTGCGTCCACTGGAGCTCAAAAACAGCGTCTTCGACCAGGAGCTCCTGGTGCTGTATTTAGCCATCTGCCATTTCAGCTACTTCCTCGAGGGCAGGCCATTCACAGCCTTCACAGATCACAAGTCCCTCACTCAAGCACTGGCAATGGCCAAGGATCTGTGGTCCAGTTGACAGCAGCACCACCTCTCGTACATGTCTGAGTTCACGACCGACATCCGACACAGGGGCGGCAAAGACAATGTAGTGGCGGATGCGCTCTCCCTTCCAGCCATCAACACTCTCACGCCCAACCTGGATTAAGAGCAACTGGCTCAGGCACAGAGGAACAATGCGGAGATGCAGGCCTTGCAGACTGCCATCTCGGGCCTCAAACTCAAGGATGTCTGGGTGCCCAGCAGCCTGGACACATTGCTCTGCGACGTCTCAACAGGCACGCCACGCTCGGTGGTCCCACCGCACTGGAGGACGAAGGTCTTCAGTCTGATCCACGACCTCGCTCACCCAGCAGTGAAGACAACTGTACAGATAGTCATGGAGCAGTTTGTGTGGCACGGGCTGAAGAAGGTGGCGGAACCGTACCAGGTGCCAGACCTCCAAAGTCCAGCGACACACACGAGCCCCCATCCAGAACTTCGACCTGGCGGTTCGCAGATTCCAACACCTCCACATTGATGTCGTCAGGCCCCTGCCGGTGTTCAAGGAGGCTCGTTATCTCCTCATGGTGATGGATCAGGCCACAAGGTGGCTGGAGGCTGTCCCGATTAAGGAGGCCTCCGCGGAGACGTGCGCCAGGACTCTGATCAGCCAATGGATTGCCCATTTCGGAGTCCCGGCGCACATCACTAGCGACAGAGGGGCGCAGTTCACGTCTGCCCTGTGGACTCAGATGGTGAAGCTCCTGGGTGTCAAGCTCCACCACACCACAGCATACCACCTGCAGTCCAACAGGTTGGTGGAGAGGTTCCACAGGCACCTGAAGGCATCACTTGTATCGCCACGTGGTGGGGCAGCCATGGGGATATGGCATTGTCGGAGGTTTCTCTCCGACTCCAGCGTCCCTTCCAGCGCCCACCCTGGGCAGCGATTATGATGTCACAATGTACCAGGTGACTGAGCTCCTGCTGCCCTTATAGGGACGTGCTGAATTTGAATAAAAACAGTCGTTAATGACCCTCAACATGGTGGCTGTGTCTCTCTCACTGCTCACACTGCCACAGGAGCATCATTCTTCTTCGTCCCAATACAATTCATACATTTTAAAGGAATAACATCCAAGTGCCCTGGTCCGCACTCAAGTCGAACGCAGAAACCGTCTGAGCAGCTCGACGGTTGACAAGCCATCTTTGTGCAGCATTATAATCAGTCAGAATGACATGCAGACCAATCATTCAACAATTAACTCAGGCAGTGGGTTCCACTCTACCAGGGCTCCTTGGGTGCTGCCTCAGGTCAGACACACTAGGCTGAGCTTGAGTGAGCGGTGGAACCTTGGGGTGGTTGATGAGAAAGGGGGGAGAACAGGAAATGAAATTAAGGAAGGACGAATGTGTGGGTTGAGAGCAGTCACCGCAGAATTGTAATGGTGGATCATCAGTTTTTGGTTCTTTACCCAAATTTGTTGTCTAACCAGCTGAATGTTCCAACCTTCTTGCATTTAATTGAATAGGTCACCTATCACACAGAACTCTGCTTTTGTACAGAAGCGTAGAGCAGCTTCACCGCAAATTTCAAAGATGTACATAGCCCCGAAGATAAGGAGCACATTGCTGGTTTTACTGCAGTGAACAGCCAAGGTTATTTCAAATTAAAAATTAGTTCCCACAGGCGTCAACAGGTGACAGGACACAAATGTGCTGGAGAAACTTGAGTCACGCAGGAAGTGAACAACATTTTGGGCTTGAGCCCTTCGTTAGGAGTGTCAAAAATCAAGAAAACAGATGAGGGTGAAGGAGAGGAGAGAGAAAGGGGGAGGAGCAAGGGCTAACAGGTAAGGTGAATACAGGTGGGAGGGGAAAGATAAAAAAGTTGAGAGGTGATGGTGGAGAAGGTCCAGGGTAGCTCTCTGATAGGAGAGGGAAGGGAGACAGAGGAATAGGGAGAGAGAGAGGCTGGGGGGGGAGGGGGGGAAATGTGGTTCACAGGAATTGGAGAAGTCCACATTAATGACGTCGGGTTGGAGACTGCCGAGGTGGACTTTAAAGTGCTGTTCCCCGAAGTGGCCTCGGTTTGGCACTCCTCAAGGCCATGGACAGACCAGTTGGTGTGGCTGATATTGTGTGGAACTGAAGCGGTTGGGTGCTTTGAGGTCCTTGCTGTGGCGTCAGGCAGAGGTTTTATTCACAGTGGTTAGCCGTTTCGATTCCACACGCTATTGCTAAACACTTGCGGACTATTTGGATAAAGGGAATTAAATGAGGTGCAACAGCCAAGGAGTCCACAGCAAACATTGATGGAACAGGAGAAGCAAAATAAATGCGACCCCCGCTATGTTCACAACTGATAATTAATGCCTTTATCATTATGAGCACTAGTTAGGACTTTGCTGGTATTTTCTGCATTCATTTCCCCAAACTGCATCATAAATTTCAAACTATCCCTCAGGTCCTCCATCCAGCAAAAGACATTTTCTCAGTTCTGCTGCTGATCCAGTTATTTTATATAAAGCAATGTTTGGGACAGAGAGACTTTTCTTCCTTTATTTGCCCGTACTCCAGAGTTTTACATTCTTAAAATCAAACAATTCACATTTAATTAAAATGCACATTCCAGATTCTACTCAAGGATGTTTGTATGCATTTTGGTTTGACCATGTACAAATTACAGCACTTCTTATCCATAGCCCCTTCATTTAAAGGCCAACTTTGAGCCGATCGGACCAACTGCTCCCAATTGAGCCCCGTGCCAGGGTAATATCTTCTCTAGCCTTACACACACAGCACATTGCAACATACACCTAACACCACATTGCAGGCTTTATAGAGAACAGTAATGATTTTAATTTTCTTCTGCATTCTGAAAAGCTCAGTAGTTTGTTTATACTGGTTATATTTTGAATTTTGTTTTACCGTACAATAGAAGTCCAAAATACCAGATTACCCTAGGTAATGAACTCTTTAAAAATTCTGTTGAAATTGTTTGTTTACATGAAGGCAATTTTATATTAAAATGCGCTTAGATCTATTTGGTTCATTAACCCACATGCACTTTTTAAAGCACACATTTTGATTAACATAGAAACATAGAAAAATAGGTACAGGAGAAGGCCATTTGGCCCTTCAAGGCTACATCACCATTCAATATGTATGATCATGGCTGATCAGTACCCAGTTCCTGCCTTCTACCCATACCCCATGAAGCCCATAGCCACAAAGGCCAAATCTAACCTACTCTTAAATATTGAGAAGGAGCCAGCCTCAACTACTTCCTGTGGCAAAGAATTCCACAGATTCACCACTCTCTGAGAGAAAAAACTTTTCCACATCTCAGTCCTAAAAAAAAACTTCCCCCTTATCCTTAAGCTGTGATCCCTGGTTCTGGTTTTTCCCAGCATTGGAAACAACCTACCTGCATCTAATCTGTCTAAACCCTTAAGAATTTTATATGTTTCTATAAGATCCTCCCTCAATCTTCTAAATTCCAAAGGATACAAGCCTAGTCTATCCAAACTTTCTTCATATGCAAGTCCTTCCATCCCTGGTATCAGTCTAGTGAACTTTTCCAATCTACTATAGAGATATAATAAGCTTTATTTATATCTCGAAGATTCTACAGAACTTGGCTGTGAACTTGGGGCCCTGCAAAAAAAATGTTTGCAATTGGAGCTCCTGAGGCCAGCTCTGATTTCAGGGCACCATAACATTTGGGACATTTGGCTTTGCAGCTGTTTGTGTGTGCTCAGGTGTTTAATTGCTTCATTGGTGCAGGTACAAGAGAGCTGGGCTTGCTTCTCAGCTTTTTGATCACCTTTAGAGTCTTCAACTGCCATTTTTCAACATGAGGACTAGAGTTATGCCAATGAAGCCATTATGAGGTTGAAAAACAAGAATAAAACAGTAAGAGACATCGCCCAAACCTTGTGATTACCAAAATCAACCATTTGGAACCTCATTAAGAAGAAAGAGTACTGGTGAGCTGGGGGGGTGGGGGGGGGGGGGTGTAAAACACTGGATCCTGTTGCCACCGTGGTTAAGTGAAAAAACACATAAATGCTGGAGAAACTCAGCTGGTCAAACAGTGCCTTTATGTAGCAAAGGTGAAGATACATCACCAACATTTCCGGCTTGAGCACAGTAATCGCAAAGGGACTGGTATTCCAAGGAGGACTTCTACTACAAACCATGGGAAAGGTAGTACGCTTTGAATCTTGTACAGTTCCTTTATGTCTCCACACTTTGCTCTTGCCATCACTCAGACAAAAGTTAATCTTGGTCTTATCTGTCCGCATTACTATTTTTAGAATTCTGCAGGGTCTTTTCAATACTTTTTGGCAAACTGCAATCTGGTCATCCTGTTTCTGTGGCTAACACGTGGCTTGCATCTTGCAGTGTAGACTCTGTATTTCTGTTCTTGAAGTCTTCTGCGGACAGTCATCATTAACACATCCACATCTACCTGCTGAAGCGTGTTTCTGATCTGTCAGACAGGTGTCTGGGGATTTGTCTTTATTATGATGAGAATTCTTCTGTCATCAGCAGTGGGGGGTCTTCCTTGGCCTAACAGTCCCCTTGCAATGACTGAGTTCACCAGTACGCTCTCTTCTAAACGATGATCCAAACAGTTGATTTTGGTAATCCTAAGATTTTGGGTGATGTCTGTGACAGATTATGTTGTGTTTGTATTGCATATAGGTATGTTTTTGGGAGATAAATTGGGGCATGTTTTTTTTAAGTGTTGGTCACATAAAACACTTCAAAACAGATCTCATTTAAAATACTGGAGCTCTGCTCAAGCCAGACAGGGTGAGGCCTGGGGGCCTTTGCAAAGACTTTGGGGAATGCCCAAGAGACTTCACTAATGGATTGTTGTTTTGAAAAGCAACAAATGAAAGAGATTGGAGTAGTAGTTCAAAGCTGCAGGCTGTCTGGGAGTGCAGCTTGCTGTTCTAAGAGGGTCGTGGTTTTTGCAACAGAGAGAGTCAAACAGGCTTTTTCTCAGAGAGAGAGAGGGAATTCAGTTCTACAATTTTACAGTCAGCAGCAGCAGCTGGGACTGGAACAGGACAAGCTGGAAAGCTTCTGGAAAAACCCTATTTTGAAGACGGGTTGTGAGTGCTTAGTTCAGCCTGGTCAAAGTCCTTGTGGTTCATACAAGAGGAGAGGACTGGCTATCTAATGTTTCACTTGAAATAAGAGAAACAAAAAAGGAATGAAAGAGGTTATCATTTGGAGAACCCTGAGGGGGCAAGTTTCTTTGGCAAGACACTGACATGGCTGATTAAAAGGAATCAGTTTGTGTCCAAGAACAACAAATCTCTCTTTAAAAACCAACTGATGTCCTTCTGGGAAGGAAATCTGACATACTGATTTAGCCTGCCCCTGTGTGACTCTAGAATCAACGTGAACAGTTGCGGGCTGAGTGCGCCTGTGCTCTTCTGCTTCCTCAGAGCCCACACCTTTTGTTGTTTGAGCTGCCAACCACCTTAGCACGGACAAACCACCCCTCTACAGCCCCTCTGCTCGAGGCTGTCAGATAGGACAGGTTGAACTCTGCAGAGAGGCCATTGGAAAGTGCTCCCTACTCACCTGGGTTCAGACCAATGACAGCTCTGCCATTCCTGCAAATGGAGAAGTTCAGACATTCAAAATCTCCATCCCCAGCAGTTGTACATGCAGAGTTCAGGGCAGAGCTCAATAGATATCAGGACATCACGAGACACAGAAAACACAGTGAGAAAGGAGATGGCCGGCAATGCTATTCATCGGTGGCGCAGCAGAGTCGAGGCTCCGAGTGACCCACTTCTGCCCTTGTTGCCTGTGCTCTGGGAGCCTTGGTGTTTGCTCCTGAATCTTGGGCAGATAATGCTGTCCAATATTGGATCCAATCTCCCTACACGCCGCACAAATACTGGCTGCATTCCCATTCCTCCATCACAGCTTCAAACACTAAATAGGGAAAAGATTAGAAAAACAGAATAGGATTGGACAGATACTTTACGGTGAAAGGCTTGGGGGTGGGGGGGGGGGTAGAATATCTTCACTCAGAAAGTGATGGGAGTTTGGAACAAGCTTTCATCCGACGTGGTAAATGAGGGATAATTTTTAAGAATTAATTGGGTGGGGGTGGATGGGTGGGAGTGGGTCGGAGGGTTATCCGATGGGTGCAGGACAGTGGGACTAGTGGAATGATGTTTTGGCACAGACTAGAAGGGCCAAAACATCATTTCTGTGCTGTCATTTTCTATGAGCAGGCCTGGTTGAGTCAGAAATAAACAATGCTTTCTCTCATAATAGCAGCATCGATTGATTCCAGTTACATTTTCAAAGCTAACCCTTGCATTCCTTCCCAAATGTTCCAGAATAAACCTTCAGTTCAAAAGATCAAAGTCGAAAGATTCTCAACACTTTCCAAACTCACTCAAACACAGTGGTTGTGACCGACACCAACTGCAAACAGCCAACTGCACTCCACCCTGAAGTTTACCACCTGAACAGCTCCTGGGAATGCAGGACCCTGATGTTTATCACCCACTGTGACCTGAACAGCTCCTGGGAAAGCAGGACCTTGACAATTCCAATAGTCCACCAACCCCAGCCCAAAGCATGGCTTTCAAGGAACTCCGGTCCACAGCACACCATTTCACATCAATGTCACCATTCCTGCCCTAGAACATTAGACCACCAACAAAAAATTGGAATATCATTATATTTTTTTCTAAAACATTGACAAGGTATCACATCAGAATGTACCTATGGACCTCAAAGCATAGTTAGCTTTGAAAACAATTGATCAAAAGGAAAATCAACAAATTATCATCAGGGTTTATTATGCTTTCAGCACAGGTATCTCATTATTCACTGAATTGTAAGGTTGAATTCTTAACAGTTAAATACAGGTGGGTTTGTCCTCAAAGTTCTCAACATTTGGCGTGGCATGGTTGTCGTAGCGGTTAGCGCAACGCCTCTACGGGACCGGGGTTCAAATCCCGGGCTGTCTGTTTGTACATCCTCCCCGTGTCTGCGTGGGTTTTCTCCAGGGGTGGGCCCTGTTGCCTCCCACTGTTTGAAATGGTGGGGGCATAGGTTAATTGGGTGCAAATTGGGCGGACAGGTCGAAATGGCCTGTTACTATGCTGTACGTCAAAAATAAAATTTTAATTTACATTTACAGCCCATTGACCAGGACAGCTCAAGAAAAGGCCCCTTCAGCACACGTGTCAGTGTCAAGCACGAAGTCCCGAGTAAAACTCTGCAGTTTGCACTGAATAGCTATCTCTCCACATTCGCCTGGCTGTCTAAGAGGCCTCTTAAATATTGTGTTGTAAAAAAGACTCCACCTTTAAGAACACCCGTGGATTTTGCTCCCACCCCCCACTTTTTATTCAAGCACCCGCCTGCTTTTAGCTCACCCCTTGACGAAGGGCTCGGGCTCAAGACATTGTTTGGACATCTTTGCCTCCTGGGGAGTTTCTCCAGCACTTCCGTGTATTAATGGCCATCACAGCATCTGTAGACATTCTTGTTTCACAAGTATTTAGTGGTAGCCGTTATGCACAAAACCATGACAGGCCAGAAAGAGGAATCTCTCCGAGGAATAAAATCAGATTAGAGGTTTAGAGATGTTATTTAATAAGCCTGTGTGAAGCATTGTTATGGATCCCAATGGAACAATATGCTCTCAAACAATCAATTACAATGTTGACCTCAGTGTTTCAGGGACAAAGATTGAATAAGAAAAGCAAGCAAAGCAAACTCAGCAATTAAATTTTCAGTAAATCAGTACCATCGCCCAGTGATGCTCACAAAAGAATTGCAGCCCTTCGAAACACTGGGCCTTGTTAAAAATAAATATGCAGCCCACACAAACTGAAACCAAAGTTTGAAAAATGACAGGCTTTACACTAATTCCTTGCATTCTTCAGCCGTCGGAGGCCAGCGGTCAGATTACTCCCAGGTTTACGAGGGCACGTTATTTGCGTGACGACCCATCTGTGAAAGTGGTGAGCGCGGAGAAGTGAAGCGAGTGGAGCTGCTGGAAAGCAACAAATGCTCAGAGGTGTTCTCCCCGGATCAAGTTCAGTCACTCTGGGCAACATGCTGAACTGCGGGAGGTGCGAGAAGATTTCCACCCAAAGACTAAATCACAGTCTCTAAACAAAGCCCGATTGTCTTTCACACCAACATGAGCAGATATCAATCAGGAAGGTTCTGCAAAGGCAGATTACCTCTGCATGCTAAGAATAGTTATTTCTGTGGAAAGAGGAAAAAAATCAATTTATTACAAAATGAGCTACGCAATGGAAGCAAAAATGCTATTCAGGAAACTCCTTCCATTCCAAATGCTTTCCCTTTCCCGCCAAAGGTATTTCCTTGCTACCAGGTCATTGGTCTAGGAGCTCCCCTGGGTGTCTGTGTCGGAATCTATCCCACCTCCACGCGTGGTTCTGATCACCCATTCACAAAGTGGAGATGCCACAATTCTGGAATCATTCGCCGATTTTGCCACGCGTTTTAAATGGTGCTTCCAAGTTTGTTCACCGGAGAACTAATGTCAAGGCTGATCGGTTCACCGAGATTCCTTCTGAACCATTTTCAGCAGCTTTTGAAGGAAAAAGGGCTGGAGGCTGGTGGGATTTGGGCAAGGAGCTGCAGAGTGCTGAGACTGGGCCAGTTCACGTGCTGGGGGATAGGAACATCAGAAG
Organism: Narcine bancroftii; assembly: GCF_036971445.1. Classification (NCBI taxonomy): domain Eukaryota; kingdom Metazoa; phylum Chordata; class Chondrichthyes; order Torpediniformes; family Narcinidae; genus Narcine; species Narcine bancroftii. The sequence goes on along the minus strand of NC_091474.1, from coordinate 65,810,457 downwards.
GATCAGGGCAGAGAGAAGCTACAAAGGTGGGTGAAGGGACAGTCAGTAATGAGGAAACAGAGTTGGAGAATTGGCAAAGAATTGGCACATTGGAAAGTGAACAGTTATCCACATTGGTTGAAGGAATAAAAGGTCAGACTTTGAATGGGGAGGATATTCAAAATTCAGAGGTGCAAATGGGCAGGAGTCCTCTTAACCATATAACAATTACAGCACGGAAACAGGCCATCTCAGCCCTTCTAGTCCGCACCGAATCACGTCCTCTCTTCTAGTCCCACCTACCTGCACCCTGCCCATAACCCTCTATTTCTCCCCCCACCCCATCCATATACCCATCCAATTTTTCCTTAAATGACAAAATGGACCCTGCCGCCACTACTTCTCCCAGAATCTCATTCCACAAAGCCACCACTCTCTCAGTGAAGTTCCCCCTCATGTTACTTCTAAACTTTTGCCCCTTAACTCGTGACCTCTTGTTTCAATCTCTCCTACTCTCAATGGAATAAGCCTATCCACATCAACTCTCTCTATCCCCCTCATAATCTCTATCAAATCCCCTCTCAACTTTCTAAGTCCAAGGAATAAAGACCTAATCTGCTCAATCTTTCTTTGTAATCTAGATGCTGAAACCCAGGTAACATTTTTGTAAATCTTCTCTGCACTCCCTCTACCTTGTTGATATCCTTCCTATAATTCGGTGTCCAGAACTGCACACAGTATTCCATATTTGGCCTCACCAATGCCTTGAACAGTCTCAACATCACCTCCCAACTCCTGTATTCTATGTTTTGATTTATAAAGGCCAGCATACTAAAAGCCTTCTTCACCACCCTATCTACATGAGATTCTACCTTCAGGGAATGATGCACCATTATTCCTAGATTTTTCTGCTCCCCTGCATTCTTCAATACCCTCCCATTTACTACATATGTCCTGTTTTGATTATTCCTTCCAAAATGAAGCACTTCACACTTCTCAGCATTAAACTCCATCCACCATCTTTCAGCCCACTCTTCTAAGCAGTCCAAATCCCTCTGCAGTCTGAAAACCTTCTTCATTATCCACAATTCCAACCTATTTTAGTATCATCTACATATTTACTAATCCAATTTACCACCCCATCATCCAGATTATTAATGTAAATGACAAACAGCAACGGACCCAATACTGATCCCTAAGGCACACCGCTTGTTATCAGCCTCCATCCTGACAAACAGTTATCCACTACGACTCTCTGGCATCTCCCTTCCAGCTACTGTTCAATCCATTTGACTATCTCAAAATTAATACCTAACAACTTAACCTTCCTAACTAACCTTCTATGCGGAACCTTATTGAAGGTTTTACTGTCTACCCTCATCAACATTCCTGCTCACTTCTTCAAAAAAATTCAACAAGATTGGTCAAATATGACCTTCCATGCACAAATCCATGTTGAGTATTCCTGATCAGGCCCTGTCTCTCCATATACTTGTATACACTATCTCTAAGAACACTTTCCATTAACTTACCTACCACAGATGTCAAACTTACAAGCCTATAATTGTTAGGCTTGCTCATCAAGCCCCTTTTAAACAAAGGAACCACATGTGCAATACGCCAATCCTCTGGCACTATTCCCTTCTCTAGTGACATTTGAAAAATCACTGTCAGAGCCTCTGCTATTTCCTCACTAACATCTCAAGGTCCTGGGAAAATCCATAAGGACCTAGAGACTTATCCACCTCTTTCTTAATCACTACATTTTCCATAATTACCCTGCTCAATTCAATATCCTTTTCCTTATTGAAAACCGAAGAAAAGAAATTATTCTCTATCTTCCCCCATCTCTTTCGGCTCCACACACAGTTGTCCGCTCTGATTCTCTAAGGGACTCATTTTATCCCTCTCTCTCCCCTTTTGCTATTAACATATTGTAGAAACCCTTTGGATTTATTTTCACCATTTGCTAGAGCCATCTCGTACCTTCTTTCAGCTTTTCTTATTTCTTTAAGATTTGTTTTACATTCAATGTGTTCTCCACACATCTCCTTTATTCCTTGTTTCTTATATTTATTGTAGGTCTCCCTCTTTTTTCAAACCAAGTTTCCAATATCTCTTGAAAACCATGGCTCTCTCAAACTTTGACCCTGCCTTTTAACCTAACAAGAACATAAAGATTTTGTACCCTCAAAAATCTCCCCTTTAAAAGGCCTCCATTTCATTACTACATCCTTCCCATGAAACAAATTGTCCCAATCCACTTCTCGTAAATCCTTTCACATCTCCTCAAATCTAGCTTTACCCTACTCAAAAACCTCAACCCCAGACCCTGACCTATCCCTTTCCATAACTACATTGAAGCTAATGGCACTACGATCACTGGACCCGAAGTGTTCCCTAACACCTGACCTAATTCCCCAACAGTAGATCCAACACTGCCCCTTCCCTAGTCGGTACCTCTACGTATTGCTGTAAAAACTATCCTGGACACATTTTAGAAACTCCAATCCATCCAGCCCTTTCACAGAATGGGTTTCCCAATCTATATGTGGAAAATTAAAATCTCCCACAATCACAACCCTGTGCTTTTTACAAATATCTGCCATCTCCCTACAAATTTGCTCCTCTAGTTCTCACTTCCCATTAGGTGGTCTATAATATGTGTAACTACCCCTTTCCCATTCCTCAATTCCACCCAAATAGCCTCCCTGGACGAGCCCTCTAATCTATCCTGTCTAACCACCGCTGTAATATTTTCTCTGACGAGCAATGCTACACCACCCCCTCTTTCCCCTCCGATTCTATCACATCTAAAGCAACGAAATCCAGGAATAGTTAGCTGCCAATCACACCCCTCCTGCAACCACTTTTTACTAATCATTCCCACGTTATACTGCCAAGTGTATATCCATACCCTCAGCTCATCCACCTTCCTTAATACAATATATTAAAGTATATGCATTTCAGAGATTTCCCACTTCTTACTCTGTTTACCCCTATCTTTTTCTATCATCTCCCCTCCATCTTCGTACAGAGCATGTCCCTTCTCTATCACTGCCTTTCTACCCACAAACACTCTCTACAAGCTTTCTGTGTTTACAATCTAACCTTCTCCTTGCTGTTCTCTTCCATTTGGTTCCCTCCCCCCCCCCAACCATTCTAGTTTAAAGTCTCCTGAGTACCCTTAGCAAATATCCCTGCCAGGATCCTGGCCCCATGGAGGATACTCTAGAGGTTAACCTCCAGGTCATTAATGGTGAAGAAGGCGCATGGAATGCTAGTATTTGTAGGGAAAGGAATAGGATAAAAGAACAGGGATGTGATGTTGAGGCTTCATATGGAACTTGGGTACGGCGTACAGTCTTGGGCTCCTTATTTAAGAAAGGATGTGCTGTCATTGGAGAGGGTTCAGAGAAGATTCACAAGAATGATTCCTGGAATGAAGGGATTATCACATGAGGAACACTTGATGGTTCTTGGACTGTACACCTTGGAGTTCAGAAGAATGAGGGGGGACCACATGGAAAATATTTTGAATGTTGAAAGGCCTGAGTAGAGGTGGCAAAGATGTTTCCTATGGTAGTGGAGTCGAGGGCACAACTTCAGGATTGAAGGGTGACCAATTAAAACAAGATGCAGAGGGAATTCTCTCACCAGAGAGTGGCGAACCTATGGAATTTACCACCACGGGCAGCTGGGGAGACCAGGTCACTGGGTGTATTTAAGGCAGAGGTTGATAGCCAGGGTATCAAAGATTACGGGGAGAAGTCCAAGGAGTGGGGCTAAGTGGATCAGCTCATGATGGAATGGCAGAGCAGGCTCGATGGGCTGAATGGCCTACTTCTGCTCCCATATCTTATGGCCTTCTGGTTTGCAAAGCCTAGGACCAGAACCATGAAACTAGTTAAGCCTCCGGAGACACAAGTAAATGCTCATCAACAGGTCCCGAGGAGACCAGGAACAGTGGAAGCTAGAAGGCCACTCAGCCCCCTGAGCCTACCCCACTGCTCAAGAGGATTGCAGCTGATCTTTGTCGACCCAAACCCCTCTTCTGTCCCTATTCCCACATAACCCTCAATTCCTCCACCCTTCAAATATTTATCTATCTCCAACTTAAGCACATCTCATGATCTGGCCACCACCCTTAGGGATAGAGAGCAGCTAAGGTAAGTGGGCACAGTCGCATTTCGGATGAATTGAAGGCTGGGTGGGAGAACACGTATGAAGGAGTTGAGGAGTGCAGGGCCTGGAAGAGTGAGATGCAGGAAGATACAATTTAATAATACCCTTTACTCTTGAGGGAAGTAAATCACAATCGAAGTACTTTTGAAACATATTCACTAAAAACCGGGAAATAACAGGGAGAAGTAATAAACAGCCAATTACTGGAAAGCGTATTCATTATCCAGGACCCGGGACATCTTCCTCCAATAACAGGGATTCTTGGGAACATTTGATCCTGAAGGTCGCATTTAACATTGTTCCTGCTGTTAACTGCACTCTGGGGGAAATGGCAAGACACAATAACATGTTTCCAATGTTCAACTTTGACTTCAATGGAAACAAAGTTCAGAAGTGCCACATCTTCTGTGCCAAAAGTTTTATTCAAATGGTCAAGGCCACATTTCTTCCCCGAGACAGTCAACGTGCAAGCCTGCCATCGATGACTCCTCCTCCTCAAAGGAAACAACAACTCTGGCCTATCTAATCTCAACTCTGCCAAGGCTCTCCAGCCCCAGTAACAACCGCATCAATTTCCCACCTCTCCCTTGTCCAATCACGCCCTCCTACATCCACGGTGAGAGCAATGCATTCTGGCCAAACCATACTGCACAGTTCAAGGCCGGCTTTCTTCCTCTTCCGAAGCAAACACTGGTTGAAGTGTACCATGCTGCCCTGACTGATTTAGCCATGCTCCCTGCTACCTTTAAAGAATCACAAACCTGCAATCCAAAATCCTCTACAAAGGGGAGAATCTGCAACACATTGTGTTACTCCTTGTCCTTCTCACCTTCTCACCACTGAATTCCACCTGCCACCTCTCTGTCCAGCTGACTTGTCCTCCGATTGACTGCAACATTTCTCACTTTCATTCCCAACATTAGAGTTTTAATTCAAACCCTTAACCGGGTTCCTAAGTCTCGATTATTAAAGCGTGTGCTTTACAAAAGCTTAGCAAACAGTACAGGTTTTGGAATCATTTTGGTTTTCCATCCCTTTAAGCTTGCCCGAGTCGCACTGATGCGTCCCACCCCTTCCCGAGTCACACTGCTGCGTCCAACCCCTTCCCAAATCTCACTGCCGTGTCCAACCCCTTCCCGAGTCGTACTGCTGTCTCTCTCTCCTCCCCCTTGTCCATTTGAGTCGTGCTGCCGTCTCTCCCCCTTGCACACTCAAGTCGCGCTACTGTCTTTCTCCCCCCCCCCTTTCCCCCCCATGTCGCACTTCTGTCTCTCTCCCCCCCCCCGTACCAGTGCCAGGAAAGCGGCCCCCTTCTCAGTTCCCCTGCACTGGTACAGTGTGGGGGATCATTGGTAGCAATGACGGCCAATGAGCCGCCACCGGGGCAACTGAAAGCACCGCGACTCTGGACGGGTATCAGTATTTAGCAATTCGGAGGTTCTTATAAAATAATGGAATGCAACAGGATACACGGGAGTTGAGCGATAGTCACATCTGATCACGTTCGGCGCCAAACTCCATCTTTGATGAGCAGATGTCATCTACCGCTAAACGTGCTGGGTTTTGGAGGTTGCCGGTTTTCAGAATTCCGGATAAAAGGTTAAGACACCTGCACCAGGTAAACAGCCATCCATAGCAGATCAAAGGCCCATCTTCCTTTGGGTCCCATACACTGTTTCATTGCTCAGTCTTCCACAAAGAATCTTCTCAACAGCCACACTAAAATCCCAATTAATATTATCAAAAGGGTCACCTTTTCATCTTTTCAGAAAAAGAAAATCTAATTACAAGTTCTCGCAAACTTTTCTGATTTATTCTGTTGCCCCAGGACAAATCAATGCATTCATTGCTTCCAGTTAACCAGAAAAGATCTGCGGGCGCTGGGGTATGGTGCAATACACCAATGTGCTGGAAAAACTCAGCAGGTCATGCAGCAACTGGGGGAAATACAGGAGAAGCAACGTTTGGGGCCTGAGTCCTTCATCAAGGTATGTGCAAAAAAGCAGACATTTGCCTGAGAAAAAAGATGGGGGTAGGAGAAGAGGGAAGAAGGGTGGCATGGTTAGTGTAGCAGTTAACACGGCGGTTCGAATCCAGCACTGTCAGCAAGGAGTTTGTATTTTTTTCCCCCCCAGGCTTGCGTGGGTTTCCTCCAGGTTCTCTGGTTTACTCCCATCATTCAGGTTGTTGGTCATTTGGGTGGGATGGGCCTGTTACCGTGCTGTATATCTAAATTTAAGATTAATGGGCAGAAGTACAGACCAACAGGCAAGTGGTCATTGGTGGATATAGGTGGGAGGGCAGATGAGGAGAAAAAAAATGCTGAGGTGATCAGGGGAGGGATTAACTCTCCGAATGGAGAGGGAAAGGGTGGGGAGCTGCAGGGATAAGGAGAAACAGTCTGGGAAGCACACTGATGGAAAATGGAAATATCAACATTCATGCTGTCTGGTTAGAGTGTGCCCAGGCAGAACCTAAGGTGTTGCTCCTCCCATTTTGCAGGTAGCTCTGTTTGGCACTGCACAAGTCCATGGACAGCATGGGAGTGGGGGGTGGGAAGAATTGAAATGGGTGGCCACTAGGAGGTCTCCGCTATTGCAGAGGGCAGGGCAAAAATGGTCAACAAAATGATCTCGCGTCTTTGTCTTTCCGACATAGGGGAGACCACAGCGGGAGCACCTGATGCAGTAGATGGCCCCTGCCGGCTCACCAGTGAAGTGTTGCTTCACTTGGAAGGATGGGTTGGGGCTTTTTTTTTGTTTTGCCTTTCTCTCCTCAACAATTTGTAAAATCACTGCAGTTAACATGCCTGCCAGGTAATTACCTGGTCTATCCCATTTTCCCATTACAATATGAAGCCATCTTCAGTCCTGCGTACTTTACTCGTCTTTCCCTGAAGGACCACATCATGAGTTGTTAAAGATCAGAATGCATTTTACCAAAGATGCCAATCCTTTAACATATCCCATCCAATATTCACACTCATTACTTCAGTATAATCACAGTGTTGTTTCCTTCCTTTGCATGTGTTAATCGTCCTTCATCATCTCTCTCCTTGGTTTCCCTGATTTTCTGTTCACTTTCACTCCACATCTTCTGTACCCCTCCAGAAGTCTGGCAATGGCAAGTTCTTTCCATCAGACAGAAGCTTTCCTTCTTCACCTTTTCCAGCCTTTCCAAAGTCACGAGTCCCGTCCACTTACCCCTCTCTGGGATGTGTTCCTTTAAAACCCCCAAGTCTTCCTTGGAGACCTCCCATTGGTCTGGCCATCCAAAATCTTCAGGCCACTATTAACTGTTCATATTTCAGTCTAGAAAACTGGTGTTCCTTCAGTTAAGAAATTAATTACTTCAGGTTTGTTCACCCTAACCCACAACTCCGGTGAATCTGGTCACCACCCGCATCTCATCATTCTGAACAGTTCACAGCTGGCTCAATTAATGTCAGGAAGTGGAATTTCTGCACTTGCTCCATTTGGGGAACCAATGCAAACTCAGTGTGAATTGGGCCCTTTTTCTTCCTTCTTGTTTAACCATGTGACTTCATTCAGTGACCCATTTGGCACGACACCCCAGTAATCTTTTCCTTACCCCAGTGGTTCTTTTTCCTTCCGCTCACGTCCCACTTTAAGTAATCCCAATGCCTCGATGCTCTTTGATTTGTAAGGGATTGCTTAAGGTGGGATGTGAGAGGAAAGAAAAAGTTTGAAAACCTCTGTTTTAATCGTAGCTCATTGACTCGTTATGTGCACGGTTTCATGACTCCAGAGGAAATGGGCCAATTACAAATTTTCTCAAGCAAAATACTTCAGTAACAATTGGGTCTAGAGCAGTGGTTCTCAACCTTCCCTTCCCACCCACATCCCACCTTAAGCAATCACAGAGCACCAATGGCAAAGGGATTACTTAAAGTGGGATGTGAGTGGGAAGAAAAAGGTTGCGAACCACGGCTTGTACCAATATTAGGGCCTACCTCATCTTTGTATTAACCTCAAGCTCATCTGAAAATATGCAAACAGCAATGGTCTGCTGATATTCTTGGCTTGTTTAACAACCATCAATAGCCATTACAGTCTAACATCCATTTGTATATTCCTTCAACCTTTACGATGCAGCCTCCATTAATTAAAATATTCAGGTACTGCCCAAATAATTTGTTGGGCGTTTAATACAGTTCCTTTAATCTGCCTTAAAAAAAAGCAAATGTTTTCATTTCTATTTCCACCTTTGATGTTCTCTCTTCAAATGAAAAATACCAGAGTTAATTTCCTTTGCTATGGCAGTTTAAATCCTGGCTGACATCACCAAAAAAATCTGTGATGTTATGGTCGAACCCTGCAGGCGTATAGACTGTGTGGATCTGCTCCCAAAGTCCCAGCATGTGAAGGCCTCTCTTCTGCACCGCCATCTGCATCATCCTCCCAGTGTTCTCTGCTGCATGACATGGAGAGTTATCTGGGGATTACTCAGTTTCAAGCTCTACTCATCATATCAATCAGCCACCTACTCGGGTTATTTTGCAGACCTGGTGGCCAATGACGCCTTGGATTCTAGGCCAAGGTGGACAGCCCATCCAGGAATCGCGTCCCCAGATACTGCAACACCAGCCTGTCTCACTAACCCCACACACTCCAGCACTATATTTGTCCTGATGACCTTTCCTACCCCTTGTCTCATCAAGCTAAGTCATCCTTGGATCTGAAGACTCTGTTGTGGCTGTCCTCCCCACTCCAAGCCCTCTTGCACCGTGCACTTGTTTCGTTGTCATCTACTCAGGGTGCTCTTCTCCAACGGAGTTTTGTCCACAACTCTCAGCCTTGGGAGTGCTTGGCATTGATGCCAATAGCTGCCCAAGTTCGAAAGCCCAGATCTAAAGCTCGACCAGCCCACGATGGTTCCTCAGCTGCCTGATTGAAGTCTGCTTGTGTCCTCACATTGTGCGGTCAGTGGGGCCGATGCACGTCCACCCATCAGATCACTAAGCCAGCTTGCTGCACAAGAGAGCTGGGTGCAATTTCAAAGTCAGGAGGCATTTGGTCAGATACATAGTGAAGAAAGGTTTGAAAGGAAACAGGGCAAGCTCAGGCACACAACTTGGTTGGCATGGACGAATTGGGCAGAAGGCCGATTCCGTTATGTGTTTCTCCATGAAACCTAATCACTGATCGAGTTAAAAATAATTGCTTTTATTTGTGAGGAATGCATGGGAGAGCCTGCCAATAAAGGTGCTTTTTAAAAAAAAAAATTGGGTCAGCCACTTCAAACATGATGACAGAGCATCCGATTCTGCCTTCAGTTCAGTCAGGAATTAATCTCAAAGTTGGGGGACAGGCTGGCGCTGACAACCTGAGCAGAGTCCACATTACTGACCAGTGATGAATTAAGGCAGAAACATTCGGATATCGATTCAAGGAAAGAACAGGACATGGCCTAATCAGCAACACGGCACACCACTCATCTCTCAGATGAGACAAAGAATCGTGTGTTTTTCCCTCTGCTTCCTGCTGGAATTTTTAGGATCGTGTTTGCACATCACAAACCTCAGAGGTTAACAACCAGATGACTTTGTTAAACAATTTCCAAGAACATAATGCTAAACCTGAAGCAAATCCAACAATTTTGGGTTGTTGAGATGCTCTTTAAGCTGTCAATTATTTGAGAAGAGTGGTGAATGTGTTCATGACCTATTTAAAGTTTCTAACAAAGAACTAGCAGACAGAGCGACTGTTGGCATTTTTTTAAAATATAAATGCAGAAACTTCGGGATTATTTTTAAAAAAATTAGCATACTTCCCTCTGGTGTGTCCCGATCTGGTGGTGTACACAGGGGCACTTTTACACAGGCTTTCCTACGTTTCAGAGTTTGTCGGAGGGGGACCATCATATTAATTAGGCCTGTTTCTCATGGAGTGGCTGCAGCCGTTCCGTAAAAATGTGTAGGGGTCCCAGTGAAAAAAATTATGGGACTGTAGCGGCGCTACGGTGTCACTACAACTCCCAGAAGGCATCGAACCGGCCATGTGACATCAGTGCGTGATGATGTCAGCGCGTGTCGAGTGCGTGATTCTGGCTTTTGAAAGGTTGCACAGGTGATGAGGAGTAAATCCGTTTCATTCACTCTAGAAACTCCTTGTGTGGTTATTTCGTCGAGTCCACTGCGATTCCAGTGGCCATAATTGGTGACCCCGACAAGTCCAAAAACATATTTTTGGACAAACGTGGACTCTGCAGCTGTCACTGTGAAGCTGCTACCTTTCTGGATGGCTGAGCCTGAAATGTGGTTCCAACAGGACGAAGCACAATTTCACCCTTGCAAAATCAAATTGGACACCACTCATTATTACCATCTCGTCAGTGCCCTGGACCAGGCCTTCACTGAGAGGATCGGCGACTTCCTACAGGATCCACTATGCATATATGGTGTGTCCTGTAGGAAAATGGCAGCCAAATGACTACATCTCGATGGGTTGGGAGACTACACCCCTTTAGAACTAATGGAAATGCTGTTCCTGGCAACTTATATGGTTATATGGTGACAGGCCCAATATGTTATAATATTAGGCTCTTGTTATCCAAGTGTTCATTTGAAGACCCATAATAAATTTTGTCTTGACATTTTCACAACGCCACCGGAGCAGAAAATTTCCTGTGTATAAGTGTCTCACGATTGAAATAGCATCCATCTCACACTGATATTACACCAAGTGAATTCAGCCACTTTCAATCCAACTCCTGAGAAAAATATCTCCACAGCAGAATGGCAATCCAAAGCTCTTCCAATGCTAACACACTTGATGAACCTCCTGAATACATCAACTACTTTCGAGGAAATTTGACAAGTTGTCGGATACTCTATTAAATTTCTACAGGTGCACTGTGAAAAATAGACTGGCTGGTTGCAACACAGCCTAGTTTGGAGACTCAAGTGACCAAGAATGCATAAGGCAATAAACATAGCCAGATCCATCACAGGCTCCAACCTCACATCCATGTGAGGGGATGCCTCATAAAGGACCCCATCACACTGGTCACAACCTCTTCTCACTTCTACCTTTGGGCAGAAGATACAGGAGCCCAAAGACCAGCACCTCTCGGTTCAAAAACAGTTTCTTTCCAACAGCCATCAAACTCAAACCTCCCCATAATGCCCTAACTATAAACTAGACTGGAACCACCAGATCAGTCGACAGTAGTGATTCCCAAAGTGGGCGATGCTACACCCCCACCGGGTGCAATGGAAATATCCAAGGGCCCAGTGAGGAAAGGGGGGTGGGGGGGGCAGGTCCGAAAATTTCCAGCCAACTCAGCCCTCAACGTGCGCTATCCGTCAGGTGAGGAGGGGGAGGGGATGACTGGCCAGGATGGGACCACTCAGGATGGGGACAGCATAGGACTGCTGGAACAACGACTGCTCGAGACGGTGACTGCCCAGGACAGGACCACTGGAACAGTGGCTGCTCAGGGTGGTGACTGCCTGTGTCAGTGACCAGCTGGGACAGTGACTAACCATTGACTGAACTGCGCAGGGCGTATGCCCTGCTGCTCCTCCAGTGACTGCAGCATTCGCTTGACAGCGGTGTTCACAAAGGTTGCCTGCTGTACTGCAGAATAGCAGAGTTGGCTAGCCTGCATCTGAAGACCGTTCCCGGTAAGTGCGTCATTCAACACACAGGATCCCCTGCAGCTTAAAATGTGCTGGAGGCACCGTCACCCCACTAATTGGACCTGGGTCCCAGGAGGCTTACCCGGGTGCTACAGCTTAAAAGTGCCTAAAGAATCCGAATTTATTGTCATGAACAAGTCACTAAATTCGGGGTTTTGCAGCAGCGACACAGTGCAAATGTTCATATTAAAGCCATCTTATGACATGACGATTAAAAATAATACTAAAAATAATAGGGCATGAAAGTCAGGCCATGTCAGTGGTTCATTGATTATCCAGGAATCTGATGGCAGCAGGGGAAGAACCCGTCCTTGTGTCGCTGACTGCTCGTCTTTAGGCTCCTGTATCTTTTCCCCAATGGTAGCAGAGTGGTGGTGGGGGTCTTTGAGGATAGAGGCTGCTTTTTATTTAAGACCCTGCCTCATGGGAGTGAAGTCCACTAACAAACGAAGTATAAATTAAATCCTCACTTCAGAGGAAATACCTAATATAACAGGAAAGATAAATATCTGCAGCTGCAGTTAAATATAAAATAAAGTGATGTTTCAGTAGTATGGACCAGTGGTTCCCAAACCTTTATGGGCTGCCGCCCCCTTGGTCCCATGCAAAGAACACGCACCCCTTTCTTGCCATTGGGTCTAATGCAAATTTCAAATAACTCATCTAACACTATAAACAAGTGTATTTATTTTACAAATAAAACTTACAGTAAACCAAATTATTTAGCAATATGAAAGGGTAAATTTACATAACATGCTCGATCACTGTCGTGGGCAGTTAGCCACTGTTCCAGGGGTCCTATCCCAGTTAGGATTGCAACCACGACATTCCACGAGCAGGTTTTCAAGCAGGTAGAATGATGACCCTTCCCAGCACAGGGAGCTGTGAAGAGTGAAAACCATTTGCATCTGCTACAAAACAAATGACTGCATCACATCACATCTGGAATATCTGCCCTCGTTTAAAGAGAATGAGAAGTGGCATCACTGAAACGTCCAGAGTTCTGACAGGCTCGAAGTATTTGGCAGAATGGATGTCTTCCCATTCGGGGGGGGGGGGGGGGGGGAGGCCCGAGAACTCCCTACCGGAGGGAGTGGGGGGTGGGGGGGAAGGGATGAATGTAGAACTCCCTACCGGGAGTAAGGGGGATAAGAGGGCAATGGGGGAGGTTGGAGGGGCTGTGCATCCAGAACTCCTTGTCCTCATCTACCACCACACCTGCCTCCACATCCAACACATCCTCCTCTCCTCTATTTCTATGTACTACATGATCCCACTACTAGACACATATTCCCCTCTCCGCAGGGACCACTCCCTCTGTGACTCCCTTATCCACTCCTCCCTCCCCACCAATTGTCCCCTTGGGACCTATCCCAATGACCGCAGGAGATGCTCCACTTTCGCCCACACCTCCTCCCATTCGGGGCCCCAAACAGTCCTTCCAAGTGAAGCAACATTTCACTTGTGAATCTGCAGGGGTCATCCACTGCATCAGGTGCTCCACCTCATTAGCTTGGATCTCCCAGTGGCCATCCATTTCAATTCTCCATCCTATTCCCTTGCTGACATGTCTGTCCATGGTCTCATGCACTGCTATACTGAGACCCATCGTAAATTAGAGGAACAACATTCATCTTCCGACTGGGAGCCCTTCGACCGGATGGCATTAATATCTCTTACTTTCATTCAAACCCCCACCCCATTTCCCTCTTCACCTCTCCATTCCCTGTCACCTTTCACACAGACATGATAAATTCTACCTTATATCCAATTAACACCTTTTTTTGGTTTGGATTCCTCCCCCATGGTTTGAATTCTGAAACATCCTGCTTCTGCTTTTCCTTGAAGAGGGGGTGGCACAGTTGAAGTAACAGTTAGCGCAACGCCTTTACAGCTTCAGCAGGGTTTGAATCCCGCACAGTCTAGAAGGAGTTTGTACGTTCTCCCCATGTCTGCGTGGGTTTACCCTGGGGGGGGGGTTCCGGTATCCTCCCACCATTCGAAATGTACCAGGGGTGTAGGTTAATTGGGTGTAAATTGGGCGGCAGAGACTCGTGGGCTGAAATGGCCTGTTACCGAACTGTATGGTTATGTCTATATCTAAGGGCTCAGGCGTGTCTAGCCAACAGGTACTGCCACAGTTCTTCACTCATAAAAGAGGATCTCTGATCACTGTGGATGTAATTCGGGTACCTAAAGAGGGTAAATATGCTGCAGACCGCCTTTATGATGGTGGCTGTCGGGATAGGAGATGGCAAAAGGGAACCTGGAGTACTCATCAATGATGTTCCTGTTGGACGTGGGCAATATATCTTTGACTCCTGTAGATGCTGAAAAGACCAGCTGGGTTCCTCCAGCATTTTGGTATGTTTCCTACAATCACGGTGTCTGCAGCCCATCGTGTTTTTCCCAGCCTGACATTGGCCTGGGATGGACCAGGATGATGGCGGTGAACTCCTTCGGCAGGGCGGCACTTGGTCGCCAGATGTTCCAGGTCTGGGGAAGACTGGGATATGACTGTCACATTTGTACATTATGAAGAATTGATGATGACACAAATGCCGCCTCCCCTAGTTTCTCATGACCGGCCAATGAAGTGGAGGTGGTAGCCCACGGGCTGTCGCGCTGTGTCCAGAATGCTTGTATTTAACCATCCTTCTCACGCACCACTCTCTGATGTTGAAGTCTGGCTTCAAGTTCATCAAATTTGTTCTCCCAGGACTTCACATTGGCCAGGAGGAGGGTAGGGTATGGAAGCCTCAGGGTCCAGCGCCTCAGCTTAACCTGTAGCCCCCCTTCTGCATCCACGTGGACAGGTCTTCTTTACGTGACCCGTGGGTCATGTTAGTCATCAGCAAGTCCCAGGCGTGGAGCCAAAACAGGAAAGTCCAGGTCCATTTAGAAGACCAATGCAGTTGGTTATTTTCAAAGTCTTCGTGTCAGAAAGACACAGCGTACAGTCACAGGTCATTCGGCCCACTGAGCCCATGCAAATCTGACATGAATTTCATTTCTTCTCCTCGGTTTACCAGATTCTGCCTTCACAAACAAACAGCATCCAATTAGCCCTTTGACTCTTTGCATCTTTGGGACATGGAGTTCAATCCGATTGGTGGACTTTGGAAGATTGAACTTGAAGGTGGAGTAGGTGGTCAATGGCAGGATTCTTAATTGTGTGGAGGAAGAGTGGGATTTTGGGGTCCAGGCCCATGGATCTCTCAATTTTTAGGATGCTTAAGTATATTATATTTATTAACATGTATAAGTAATTATTGACTTTTGGTGTTGAGGGGGTTGGGGTTAGGGAGGGTTTTTAGTTTTTAAGGGGAGGGGGCTTCATTTTATTTTATTGTAGTCAGCATTAATCTGTATCAAAATGATGGATGTATATGGACCTGTATACTACAAGTATGAAAAATTCAAAATAAAGTTTTTTTTAATGTAGTTAAAAGGCTGGTGTTCAATACTTGGAGATCGAGTTCACAGAGCTGAGAGGTAGTGCTGTAACTCTATAAACTTTAGTCAGACACACTTGGAGTGTGTTCAGTTCTGGTCGCCTCATGATAGGGAGGGTGCAGATGCTTTGGTAGTGGTTTTCAACCATTTTACTTCCACCCACATCCCACTTTAAGTAATCCCTATCCCATCGGTGTTCTATGATTAGTAAAGGATTGCTTAAGGTGGGATGTGGGTGAAAAGAAAAAGTTTGAGAACCACTGTTTTAAACGTCCCTCGTTGACTCATTCTGTGCATGGTTTCAGAACTCTAAAGGAAATGGACCAATGGTCATTTTTTTTCCAGTAAAATATTTCAGTAACAATTGGGTCCAGAGCAGTGATTCTCAACCTTCCCTTCCCACTCAATGACACAGGGATTACTTAAAGTGGGATGTGAGTGGGAAGAGAAAGGTTGAGAACCACTGGTTTAGAGGGAGGGCAGATGAGATTTACCAGGATTGGAGAACGTGTCTTATGAAGCAAGAATGACAGAGCTGGGGCTTTTCTATTTAGAGCGACGAAGGATGAGGGGTGACAATAGAGGAATACAACATTACGAGGGGATTAGATAGGGTGGACAGCCAACACCTTCTTCCTGGGATGACAACAGCAAATAGCAGAGTTCATCTGTTTAAGGTGAGTGGAGGAAAGTTCAGGAGAGATATCAGAGGGCAGTTTTAATGAGATTGCATTGCCAGTGGGTGGTGGTGGAGGCTAGTACAATAGGGACATTCAATATGGATGCAAGACAAATTGAGGGTTATGCGTGCAAGGTGGGAAAGGTTAGATTGTTGTGGAGTATGTTTTAATAGGTCAGCCCAACATCATGGGCTGAAGGGCCTGTTCTGTAATGTTCCATGAACCCAGTGCACCCATGGGAAACATGCAGTCACAGGGAGAATGTGCAGTCTCCGCCCAGACAGCATCCGAGATCAGGACTGAACCGAGGTCCCCAGCTCCCTTCTGGTTGAAACTCCCCAAAGGGGGCGGCACCTTGCACTTTTGGCATCACGCTTGCCGTTCGGCCCAGCAATCCCAATTCTGCTCCTCGATCCTGATCATAGCACCTGGTGTCGGACAGAGACAGAACGATCTGCCCCATTACCACCCAGAAACACAATGAAGCAAACACAACGCATTGTTTGCAACTGATTTTAAATCAAGGCTGAATTCGGCAAAATTTTCTGAATTAACAGCAGGTTGAAAATCCATATGTAGTTTCATAATGTTGCTTTCAGTGGGGGAAAAACTTTAGTGGTTGGACACCAGAGTTTTGCCAGGATTTGAAACAGTTAAATCTGATTAGCATTAGTTGCAGGATTAACTTGGCAGCTTTCAAGATCCATACCATTCAAACGTACCCACACAATGTCACCACAAATTTATTAGAATTTAATCCCTGATAAATGAGTAAAACACATGCTTTACCCTCTTGGCAGTGACACTGTCAAATCCAAAAAATATCAGTGCTGATTGTCCAGGAAACACATACGTGTCACAATTCTGTGCCAAGGATGAATTCTTTGATAATCTACGATGTACTGTGAAGGAAGGGGTGATATACAGGATTTGGGCGTCAAAAATTTCCATTGCAGTTACTGGCTGAAAGTTACATTTAAACACACACATCAGCCCTCACTTAGGGAAATAGGCCCTCATGACCTGCCAGATTTCAACACTGACCTCCAATTTCTAGGCAACCCCCTTCCCCATCTTGCTTTCCCTGGCCCCTTTCCCACCCACTCTACCTTCTCCTCATTCCACCAGCTCCCCCTTTCCATTCTGTGATCCAGTCCTCCTACCAGAGGGCATCTTCCTCAACCCTCTGCCTCTTCTATCACCTCCAAGCTTCCCCCCACGACATTGAACCCTCTCTCCCCATTCTTCCCCCCCCCCATGCATGTATAGCTTGTCATAATTTCTGTCAGCCAGGTTTGTGGGCAGAAGGGTGACCTCCCACCAGTTTGGACGGGGACAGAATAAAGGTATCAGGGAGAAATATTCCCACTTGTCTCAACTCATGACTTGGGACTACAGATATGCAGTTCCAAGACAGGTTGACAGGGCGGTCATAGGCCAAGGCACTGAGTACAGGAGCAGGGATACCCGTTGCAATGGTACAGGAGGTTGGTGAGACCACTTCTTGTCACCCAGGCAAAGGAAAGATCTCGTTAAGTTGGAAAGGGGGCAGAAAAGACTGACGAGAATGTGAACCAAGAGTGGAGGGCTTAAGTTATAGAGAGTTATAGAGAGAGGGTGGATAGACTTAGACTTTCCTTCCTGGAGGCTGAGAGGTTTATAAACCCATCAGGGGTGCTAATAAGGTCAGACCCTTTTGTCACCCTGAATAGATGAATCTAAAACTAGAGGGTGAAAGGTGAAAGAAATTAAAAGGGTCCTGAAAAGCTCCTCAGCGAACAGCACAAACCCCCCACCCCCACCCCCCGTGTGCACCCCTCAGTGAGGTCTGCGATGTCATGGTTGGCGTAGCAGTCAGCATAAGACTTTTTCAGCGCCAGCTATCAGGACCGAGGGTTGAACAGACAAATAGTATCGTGAAGATTTACAGAGTTTATGGAGAGTTTGTACGGTTCTCCCAGTGCCTGCATGGGGGTTTCCCCGAGGGGGGAGGCCCTCTGGTTTCCTCCCACCCTTCAAAATGTACCGAGGGTTAATTTGGCAGCACAGGCTCATGGGCTGTTACCGTATGTCTGTCTAACTCCTTTTTCAAGATCTAAGTTAATCGATTTAACAACCAAACCTTGTGTCATACCAACAGAGAGCTGCACCAGTGGTTCGATCAACAGAAGCACTACAGTCTCCATGACTGTGACAGGGTGTGGGATTGCTCTCCGCTGGCCTCCCTAACTTTTATGCCAAGGTTATGCTGCGTTCAATTGCCAAATTACAACTAATGCTCAACTGAATCACAACAAAACAATTTTCATTATTCAGAATATTGCTCAGACGCAAGTTCTACGAACGTTTGTTAAACAACAAACACTCAAAAGGATTAGCTTCTTTCTTAGCAGAGGAGAATTTAGCGTCTTAAATAATCCACGTGAATGAAGGTAAAGCCCAGTCACTTCAATCAAACACAAGACCATCCTACCTGGAGCTCTGCAGACCCAATCCTGACCCCCCCTCCTTCTGACTTAATGGGATCTTTCCTCCACCTGGGAGCCAGACGTGGTCCAAATATGGTCTGGCCAAGGTCCTATAGGTTAAATGCAGCAAAACATTTGTTTTTCCCCCCCAAAGAATGAGTTCTGCAGCTCCGATAGGTTATAAATGAAAAGTATTTGGGGGGGTCAAAACATTTTAGAACTGTCGATTAGAACATTTCATCTGATCAGTTTCCACTTCAACTCTACCCACCAACGCTGTCCCCTGCATCATGAGCTTCAAAACAAGCAGAGTACAATAAATCAGCCGAAGGACCTGTCACCCTGGTCACGACCTCTTCTCATTGCTGCAGCAGGGTGATGGGGGGGGGGGGGGGTCCTAATGACATAACCTGCTTACAAAGCAAAATCCAGTGCAGTAGGAGACGGCGAAGCTTCACTCCCAGGTGAAATCAATGCCTTCTACACCAGATTCGACCACCAGAACAAGAAAGATAAACTAATGCGCACCCCTATGTCCCCTGATGATCGCCTCCTGTCCATACGTGAAGATGACGTGTGGGCTGCCTTCAGGAGAGTGAATCAGAGGAAAGCATCTGGTCCGGACAGAGTATCCGGCCAAGTATTGTACTGACCAGCTTCCCAATATATTCATGGATATTTTCAACATCTCACTCCGGCAGGGCAGGTCACCCCCATTTTTCAAGCAGGCGTCAGTCCTATTGGTACCCAAGAGTGCAGTAACATGCCAAAACGATTATCAATCAGTGCCACTCTCATCAACAGTGAAGTGTTTTGAGAGGCTGGTGTTGAAACATATCAGCTCATCTGAGCAGTGACATGGATCCATTCCAATTCGACTATCACAGCAACCGGTCTAGGCAGATGCCATCTCACTGGCTCTACACAAAGCCCTGGAACACCTGGACAGCAAAGATGCATTTAACACCATTATCCCCTCAAAACTGATCAGCAAACTCCAATACTTAGGGCTCAACACCCTATTATGATCCTTGATTTCTTTACCTCCAAACCACATCTCTCCTTCAATCTCCATCAGTACCAGAGCTCCACAGGGCTGTGTTCTTAGCCCCCTGCTCTTTACACCTACGACTGTGTGGCTCGGTACGACAACATCATCATCTACAAATTTGCTGACGATACCACGGCAGTAGGTTGTATAAAGGGGATAAGTCTGCCTACAGGAGGGAGATTGAAAACTTGGCTGAGTGGTGCCACAGTGTCACCTTGCACTCAGTGTCACCAAAACTAAGGAGCTGATTGTTGACTTCAGGAAGGTAAAACCAGAGGTATACAATCCAATGATCATTGGGGGATCAGAGGTGGAACGGGTGAGCAAAGTTCTTGGGAGTCACTATCTTGGACCCAACAGACAAACGGCATCGTGAAGAAAGCACGTCAGTGCCTCAACTTCCTCAGGAGTTTGTGGACATTTGCTACAACACCAGAAACCCTGGAAAATGTCTACAGAGGTGTGGTGGAAAGTGTGCTGACCAACTGCATCTCGGTCTGGTATGGGAACACCAATACCCAAGAGTAAAGCCTTCCAAAAGGTAGTGGACACCACCCAGGACCTCAAAGGTAAAACCTTCCCCACCATCGAGAACATGTAAAGGGAATGCTGCCGTCAGAGAGCAGCAACAATCATCAAGGACCCTCACCACCCAGCCCACACTCTGTTGTCACTGTTGCCATCAGGAAAGAGGTATAGATGCTTCAAGATTCGCACCACCAGGTTCAGGAACAGCTGCTACCCCTCCACCATCAGACTCCTCAATGACCAACTCAATCTCTCTGCATTGCACAGTTTGGTTATTTCTCTTTATTTGTTTACATGTTCACACAGTGTAGTTTATTTTTCTGCACTACCAATTAGTGGTAATTCTGCCCCGCCCGCAGAAAAAGGAGTCTCTGAGTTGTATCTGATGTCATGTATATACTCTGACAATAAATCTGAATCATTAACATCAAAACAAAAAAAAACCCTGAAACCCCACCCATTTCCACCTGCTCGATACTTTTGTAGAACCAGCGTCAGGGTGTTTCTTTTTTAAGTCTTTTTTTTCAGGGTGTGAAGGCTACATAATTTCTGTAAGACCTTGATGAAGGGTTCAAGCCTGAAACGTTGGCTCTGTATCTTTACTGTATAAAGTACACTGTTTGACCTGCTAAGTTTCTCCAGCACTGTGCTTTTACTAACAAAATTAATTGGAATGGTATCCAATGGTTACAAGGAGAGATTGGACACACTGGGACGTTCTCTCAGGAGTGTTGGAGGCTGAGGGGGCGAGCTGATAGAAGTGCATACAATTACAAGAGGGGTTAGACCAGGGGCGGCCATCCTTTTACCATGTGTGGGCCAGATGGTAGGGTGTCAATGGTTGAATGGCGGGCCGCACTGATAAATTAATTACACAATATCTGTGTTTCAGTATTTAAGTTTTAAATTAGTGATCCCCAAAGAGGTTGATATTGACCCTGGGGGTCGATGAGACTCTCCAAGGGGTCAGAAAATGCCAGGGAGGTCTATAAACATAGGGGGGGGGCAGTCCATTGAAACTTTGGGGTTGAAAGAACTGTAGAACCTAATACCCCACCTGCCCGGGAGCCTGACACTGCCCCCCCACCCCGCCCCCAAGCTCCTGCCCGGGAGCCCAACATCCCCCAGCTCCTGCTCGGCAGCCCGATGTCCCCCCACCTCCCCGCTCCTACCCGGCAGCCCGATCCCCACCCCCCCCCCCTCTCCTGCCCAGGAGCCCGGTGCAACTTTGGACCCAAATCCGTCTGGCATCTTTCTGGCTAGAAGGAAAAGGATTTTTTTGCTGTTATTGTCATCACTTGTTTGGTTAATTTACAGATTTGTTACTTGGCGATGGTGGGGGGGGGGGGGGGATTGTAAGAAAGTTTGGGTTGTTACTGGGAGGCCCCAACACCGTGCAGTTTCCCTCACTAATGCTTATGGAATCTGCACGTCTACTTATTTATTTAGTTATTGCACCTGCCTGGGGGTCTATGAGGGATCAAGGATTCCATGAAGGGGTTGATGGTCTACAAAGTTTGGGGACCCTTGATTTCCTTCGATGGTCTCTGCTTGAAGTATGTAATGTACAATGTACGATAACTGAGAATAATTTATGAAAAAGCAATCCACAGAAAAAGTTCACGCAACGAGATCAACCGTCTTCCCTCCAGCAAACTACAATGATGCCTTTCCTCTGCACCAGTGAAAACTCGAAATGATGAGGTCCTCCCACTCATGCCCCACCACCAAAGTTTGCCCATGACTCAACAGGGGCACTCCAGAGGAACCTGCATTCACAGCGAAGCATCCCTGTTTTTTTTTTTACCCCCCCCCCCCATACTTTGCAAGAATTAAAACTACATTTAGCTACATTTTTGTGAAAGAAAAAATGAGAAAAATAATTGATCCTCAAACATCACCTGCTGAATTTCATGAGTTGTTTCTTTCCAACTACCATGACTTGTCATTTAATCCCCCAGGATTTGAGGCAAGCCCCCGCACCCCCACCCATCTCAATTTGAACGGTGTCATTCCTTGGAGTCTACTTCATGCACTGATCTTGTTCTTTTCCAGATGGACCTCGTCCTATGTTGACATGTGTTTAGCTCGAATAAAGCTAATTAACTAGGGGTTTGACTTGTTGACATTCGCTGTCGACTAGTTGCTCCAGCCTTTAATTCGCTCCGGTAAAGATGACTTTAAGGTTGAGTTGGTCTTTGGCGTGTTTATCTTTCCCACACACCAACTTCCTCATATTAAGGCAAGCTCACAGCCGCGCAGCGATCAGCAGGGCCCTCCCTCTCTCCCGGCTCACATCCACTCCCCCTCCCCGCTCAGCTGGAGCGACAAGGGGTGGCTCCTTGCCCTGGGCCTGTTGACATGTGCACCCCTTGGATCGAGGGAGCTGGGTGCAAAGGAAGGAAATTCCTGAGTTTCCTCCCCCTCCCCCCACCCCCCCCCCCCGCAAGTCCCACGGTACTTGTTAGAACCAACGTGGGCTTCAGCGACCATTGGTCTTGAGCCACTTAATTCCCCCACAGGAGTGCCCCGGGCCCCCTGCTCTGGTCCGTGCCGAATGGTCAACACCATGCCACCAAGATGTTTACAAATCTCTCACCGCACTTCACACGCAAGTTCGCATGCCAGACAAATTGGGACCCTGGGCTAGGCAGTCAGAATCTTTCTCCCAGGAAAGAAGAGTCAGACACTGGTGGGGGTGGGGCAAGACTTAAGGTGAGAAGGAGAAAGTTAAAAGGAAATGCGAGAGGCAAGGGTTTTTTTCTCTATGCAGAGAGTGACTGGTGCCTGAAGTGGTGAAAGCAGATACAATCGCAATGTTTACGAGGCATTCAAATGAACAGGCAGGGAATGGAAGGAGAGTGACTGTGTTGTAGGCAGGTGGATGGTTTATGATCAGCACCGACATGGTGAGCTGAGTGACCTGCTCCTGTGGTGCAATGCTCTCTGTTTCCTGACCCAGGATTCACCACCTTCGACTTCGGAGCACATTCCAGGAGTCAGAGAACAGGTCATGAAAGGAGGCGAGGTGGGTCATCAAAAGGCAATGTCTCGGCGCGATGCAGCTATTAAACCATCTCTGTTGATTTTGGAAGATTTCACCTTCACCAAGATTAATTCTCACATTCCGCATGAGGGGCTTCTCTGTGTTGTCAAGTCAGCTGAGCTGATAACTGCAAACAGACTTTTCAGAGATGACAAGCAGGCATGTTATGTAGGACTAGATACTAATATTGCACTCCTGAGACTTGCTGACTGGACTATGCAGGGCAGCCAAGTGAGTGGCGGCATCTTCTGGGACATCAAGTGGGAGCCCTCCTTCCTCAGTGTTTCGTTGACAGACCCAAGACACCTCTGGAAGGTTCAGCTGTGAATCCCAGCGTCCCGGGGCCACCCCCTCCTCGATGCCCTTCACTCAGTTGGGGGCCCAGATAGAATCCTTTCTCCTCATCCAGAGTCATTATCCTTTTCAGCAGATCTGGAGAGATCTTTGACTGATTGTCGATGTATCTTTCCTCTCACTTCCAACTCCCATAGTTGCTTCACTGTCGATGTGGCTACAAATCCTCTGCTGCCCATTTCAACCGGTCGGACCCTTTGCTTTCCAGCCACGTTGCTGCACACCAGCTGCAAGCTCAGCGCCCCTTAGTTTCTTGTGCTCTTCAGCCTCCTCCACTGCATCCTCCCAGGGCTCGATGATGTAAATGAGATGGAGTGAGGCTGACCACAGCACGAGGCCTAGCCTGAGGTAGGTTTCCATTATTTTATTTGGGAAGCAGACCCTCTGGCTTAACTCTGCCATCATCCTCCAATCACATGCCCTGCCTAACCGAGAGGAGTCTGATCTTGATGTGGCCATACTGGCTTGACCCTCACCTTCCTGGACAAATGCTGTTAACACCCAGTGGAATGAAGGGGGAGGTAGAGCATTGACTCTTCTCAGCCGATTTTCCAGCACTGCTGCAAGACACCGTAGCACCTGGTTGTGACGCCGGGGTATTGGCCTTGAATGAGGTCTTGCAGCCCACCCAAATATGTTTTAGTGTTGCTGAAGTCAGGCAGATGGAGTATGTAGGGTCCTCTCCATACCACTGGCTGAGATTCGTGGCAATGGCAGGACATCGTGTACATCCCTGATGGTGAAGCTTGCTCTGAATGTCTCCATCTCCCACAACTCTTACCAGGAGATCTTCCTTTTCTCAACTCCCTCCCATCTTGTCCATTGCCCCTGCCTTGCCTGAGCAACAGCCTTTGCGTACGTCCCTGCCTCCTCCTGGCGACGTATCTCCTGTGTCACAAGCCTACATCTGAGATGGAGCAACCTTGTTCCAGGCTGGTGTACTGGCCCCAAGATCATTCCTCCCATGATGTCCCTATGCTTGAGTGATGCCTTTGCTTTTTTAGTTGCTTCTGATGGAATCCAGGATGATGGCAGCTTGAGCTACAAATGGATCACTCGCCTCTGCTAACATCATCTTCAATCTTATGTTGGTGCTCTTATACCCCTCTGAAAGACTGGAAATGGGTAGCTCTAGGACTTCTTTGCCATAGAGTCTTGTGCCTCTGAGGCACCTGGGAAGACCAAGCTACTTATGTACGAGTTGATCAGTCTCTCCAGCTTTTCCATGTTCGAGACTGGAAGTTCATACAGTTAGTGGCCACATGAGACGTGGAAAGAGCCCAAACTGCATACACCAGAGGTTCATCATGCCAGGTAGTGTGGTTCTGTTGATGGTCTTAAGGCCACAGATGGCATCCTTCCTGAGCTGATGGACCTGCTCTGCATCTTTGAGGGATGCGTTATACCACCGACCCAAGCTTTTCACTGGTTTCTCGAAGACTGTTGGAATTGTCTCATCGCCCATGTCGAATTGTTGGTCTATCAGCTTCCCCTGAGCCATGGAGATGCTTCTGAACTTGCTCGGCTTCATCTTCATTCCAGCCTGCTCGATGTTCTCTTGAAGCTTCCTCAACAGGCATGTGATACAAGCCTTGGTCGTGGTCAGTGCTGTGAAATCATGCATCTGTGCTCTGACAGGCGGCAGCCTCAAGCCTCGTCTCACGCGCTGCCCTCCAACCACCCATCAAGATGCTCTAGTGATCACCTCGATGGCCATGGTGAAGGCTAGCGGGGAGATGGTACAACCGGTCATGATTCCCACCAAGCTGTGGCATAGTTGGTTGTTGTCAAACATAGCTGGACATCCTGGACGTAGGCCTTAATGAGCCTTTTCAGGGCCACAAGGACCCTGAGGAAGCCAGAGGAGGTTATGAGGGACAAAGCCAAAAGCAAGGTCCAGGAACACCACACGAAGATCTGTTCTCTCCTTCTTGGCATCCTGGCTCTGATGCCAGATAGTGCGAGTATTGTTCCAGACAGCCCGAGATCCCTGCTTTCTGGATTGATGTATCAATCAGATGGTTCCTTTGCAGATATCTTGACAGCCTTTTTCATATTGAAGAAGATTTTGTCCTCAATGTTCAAGCGACTGATCTGGCAGAATTGGCTAATTTCTGATAAACTCTTTTCCTTTGGGATCAGGATTCCTCCGGCTCTCCGCCAGAATGTTGATATCTCCTGTTTACGCCATACCACCTGCATAAGCCTCCAGAGGAACCGCAGGACACCTGGTGCATTTTTGTAGAGCCTGTGTGGCACTCCATTGGGATCTGGGGCTCTAGGCACAATTTTCTTCACCTTGCTCCATCTAGGTGGGCTGATGTCAGGTTGGTGTTCCAGTGGAAGGACTGGTGGCACGACAGGTAGGATGGTGATCTCTTTGCGGTGTCAGTGGCCTGTGTGGAGCTTTTCCAGGTGATTTTCTAGTTCTGCCCTTGAGAGACCCACTCTTCTCCTCTCTAAAGAGGACCTTCACAAACTTGAAGGGATCTTTGTAGAAGCTTGTTCTTGTCCGCTCCTTCTACCTGCACTTCCTTACCAGGTGTTGCAAGCCTGCTCCAGATAGCTGCCTGCAAAAGGTTTATGCCTTCCATTTCCTTCTCTGTGGCCTTCCTCCATGGTTCCTTCAGCTGCCTCCTCTGCCTTCTGCCTCTTGGACCTTGTCAGTGCAGTGTTCTTCCGCCCCAAAGCTATAGATTAATTCCCCCATTCTTTCCAACTTCTACATGGTATTGCCTCTGATCATCTCTAAGATGTTGCAGAGGTCTCCAATGGCCTCCTCCAACCCCCTCGCAGGGGTTTTGCCAAGCGATCAACGGCTTTCTCCCCTGGATCTTCTTTTCCGTTGCCAGTCGAAATGGGCTGGGTTTATGTGGCTCTCCTGTGCCTTGCTCTTCCTCCGCTGGGGCAGGGGCATTGATGTCATGCAGACTTTGGGTTTTGTCCTGCTGCTGAACTTCAGTCGACTGACTTGACCTGCTTCTCAAAAAGTAGCTGTCGATGCAAGGTCCCTGTTGCCCCTCCATCGGAACCCAACCGGATCCCTGACCTACCTCAGAGGTAGTCAGGGAACCAAATTAAAATTACCTAGGTGACATGAAAATGGCCAACCTGCTTATTCTGGTGATGTCAGTGCTTGCGTGCATCACCGGGCAGCCAGCATCCGAACATCTGGCAGTACTTCCAGTGAGTACCTGGCAGGTCATCGCGGGGGCGGGATCCCCCTTAAATTGCCGGGTTGGCAACGCAATAGGTAGATCCCCCTGCAATTTGCGTGTTGGATCCCGCTGCTGCGGATAGCGAGCCGGCGGAAGCCCCAGTGGGGTCTGTTCCCTCCTGCCAGTCGTCTTCCATGCTGTCACAAGAAGGTGCAACATTCCAACTTTTTACTAACTTCTAAAGAATATTTTGAGTCAAAAGATTGCAATGCATGTGAAATTGAGAACACGACATACATGAACAAACTTTGAAAGTGTCTTGAATTATATTTTAAAACGTGGAACTTTGAATTAGTCTGATATTTATTCCTCTCACGCAAACTTTTTTCCCCTGTCCAGCAAAGTTGTTCAGTAGTAATTATGGCTAAGTCAACCACTAAAAATTCAACAATATCATACAACAAAATATTCTCAAAGTATTTTGCCACAGATTGATTAGTTCATGGACAGTCGAAGTTGATTTTTATTCGATTACACCTGCAGGAGCAACATATCACTCACTGGCAGCAAAGGATTCAGTTCAGACAGGATCAGGTTGGTGGATGATGCAACAGTAGTTGGCCTCATCGACAGTAATGAGTTGGCTTACAGAGAGGAGGCTGAAAGGCTCAAAACGGTGCAAGAACATTGTCTCAACGTGGACAAAGAAGATAATTGTCAACGTCAGGAGGATCAGGAGGATGAAGGTTGCCCACTCTCCACGACCCATCAATGGCCCTGCTGTGGACAGTAAAGTTCTTCAGTGTGCGTATTATGGACCCACAACACTTCATTGGTCAGGAAGGCACAGAAGCACCTACACATCCTAAGGTCAGTGAGGGGGTGGGGGGGGGGGGAAGGGAACCAGCCCACATCTTGACTGCTTTTTACAGGAGCACATTTGCAAGTGTTCTGTCTGCCTGCATCCATCTTTGTGAAGTTCGGTAGCAGCAAAGCATCAGATTAGGAGTTAATACAGAGGATCAACAAAGCGGCCATAAAGATCACTAGGGTCACCCTTTCCTCTACTGATGACATCCACCAGGAGCGTTGCTTAAATAGGGCTCAAAGAATTAGTGAGGACCCTTTTGGCTTCCAGCACACAGGATCTTTGATGCACTACCATCTGGAAGGAGGTATATCAAAATCAGAATTGCCAGGCTTCTTCCTGCAGACTGCCAGATAATTCTCAAATATTTATTTTAAATTATTTCTTTATGTATACAGGCTATTATGAGCTGTGTATTTTGTCACCATATTCCGGACGAGTGGTGTTTTGTTGGGTTGTACATGTACAGTCTGATGATAATGTACTTGATATCCACTAGACAGAGTTCACTGCCAGTCTCTGTGAGAAACAACAACATCCAAGATTCCTCTGTGGCAGTGGTTCTCAACTTTTTTCTTTCCACTGACATCCCACTTTAAGTAATCCCTATCCCATAGGTGCTCTGTGATTAGTAAGGGATTGCTCAAGGTGGGATGTGGGTGGAAAGAAAAAGTTTGAAAACCACTGTTTTAATCATCCCTCATTGACTCGTTATGTGCAGTTTCAGAACTCCAAAGGAAATGGGCCAATGACAATTTTACTCAAGTAAAATATTTAAGTAACAATTGGGAATCACTGAGTCTCTGTGGATTCATCTTTAGCACTCCCACAGCCACACAGACTTCAGTCCAAACCATCAGTAACTCGGGTCCTGGACTGGAACCTCCAACATGATTGGCATCCTTGGCACCCTCTCGCATCCCGCTTCCTGTATCTGGTATCCCTTCCACCACTCTCCAGCAATACACAGCCTGGTGTGAATCTCATTTGACCGCAGTCTCTAGCAGCCCTCAGCCCGCGTAGGTTCCTTGCCTTGAGTCATCAACAGCCTGTGTGATCCTCTGGTTCCCCGGAGTCCTGCAACCCCTCGTGGCTGCTGCTGTTCAGGGGCACAGCCATCTCGGGTCCAGACTCCACAGTCGCAGGATTTTAAATAAAAACCACTGTTGGCTCCTTTAACAGACTGTTTAAAGCCCGCACAGCAATCAGACTGGGCAGTTGGACTCCACTGGGGGAGCGCTGCGTCTCCGGTCCCCACTCACCGCGGGTCTGCACCAGTGTCAGTGTTCCAACCACAGCAGCTGGGGCAGCCAAGCCACTTCTTTCACTTGTTATCATTACAACTGCAATTCCAAACTCTTCTGGGGCTACATTCAGTTTGGAAGAACGAGAGAGGATCTCATAGGGACATATACAATTAAGAAAAGAATAAACAGATTGAGGCAGGAGAGTGAGACAAGAGCTTGGGTATTATTACGAGCCCAGAGGTCCCCAAAGCCCAACAGCAATAGATATTCACCAAGACAAATGGTTACTTAAACAAAAGTTAACCATATAACCACTTACAGCACAGAACAGGCCAGTTCGGTCCGACTAGTCCATGCCGTAACAAATCCCCACCCTCCTAGTCCCACTGACCAGCAGCCGCTCCATACCCCTCCAGTCCTTTCCTCTCCATGTAACTCTCCAGTCTTTCCTTAAATGTAACCAATGATCCCGCCTCAACCACGTCTGCTGGAAGCTCATTCCACATCCCTACCACCCTTTGCGTAAAGAAATTTCCCCTCATATTCTCCTTATAATTTTCCCCCTTCAATCTTAAACCATGCCCTCTAGTTTGAATCTCCCCCACTTAATTGAAAAAGCCTATCCACATTTACTCTGTCTGTCCCTTTTAAAATCTTAAACACCTCTATCAAGTCCCCCCTCAATCTTCTACGCTCCAGAGAAAAAAGCCCCAGTCTGCACAACCTTTCCCTGTAACTCAAACCTTGAAATCCTGTCAACATTCTCGTGAACCTTCTCTGCACTCTCTCTATTTTGTTTATATCTTTCCTATAATTTGGTGACCAAAACTGTACACAGTACTCCAAATTTGGCCTCACCAATGCCTTGTACAATTTCATCATAACCTCCCTTCTCTTGAATTCAATACTCCGATTTATGAAGGCCAACCTTCCTAATGCCTTCTTCACCACACCATCTACCTGAGTATCAGCCTTGAGGGTACTATTTACCACAACTCCTAAATCCCTTTGTTGCTCTGCACATCTCAATAGCCTACCGTTTAATGCATATGACCTATTTAGATTTGCCTTTCCAAAATGTAACACCTCACACTTATCTGTATTAAATTCCATCAGCCATTTCTCAGCCCACACCTCCAGCCTTCCTAAATCACCTTTTAATCTACGGTAATCTTCCTCACTGTCCACAACACCACCAATCTTTGTATCATCCGCAAACTTGCTTATCCAATTCTCCACCCCTACTTCCAGATCATTAATATGTATAACAAACAATAGTGGACCCAGGACCGATCCCTGAGGAACTCCACTAGTCACCGGCCTCCAATTGGACAAACAATTTTCTACCACTACTCTCTGACACTTCCCATCCAACCACTGCTGAATCCATTTCACTACCTCCTTATTTATACCTAATGCCACCTTTTTTCCTAACTTCCTGTGGGGAACTTTGTCAAAAGCTTTCTTCTTCTTTCTTCTTTGGCTTGGCTTCATGGACAAAGATTTATGGAGGGGTAATGTCCACGTCAGCTGCAGGCTCGTTTGTGGCTGACAAGTCCGATGCGGGACAGGCAGACACGGTTGCAGCGGTTGCAAGGGAAAATTGGTTGGTTGGGTGTTGGGTTTTTCCTCCTTTGTCTTTTGTCAGTGAGGTGGGCTCTGCGGTCTTCTTCAAAGGAGGTTGCTGCCCGCCGAACTGTGAGGCGCCAAGATGCACGGTTTGGAGAGCGGCTATGTCGATGTCAAGTCTGAGGAGTTCATGTGCGATGAGGGCAGACCGATGTTCAGGTCGGTGGCTGTCAGCCTTGTCTAGCATAGTTCTGATGTTCCAGCATGCTAGCTTGAGTTTGTGAGCATCTTTTGAGAGGGAGGATGTGGAAATGTCCTCGGGCCTGCGCAAAGGAGCTTTTAGGTGGAGTGCAGTGTGCGCAGTACTGGCCCCACCCTTTACACCCATGGTTCGTGTGCCGTGGCCAAGCAAGCTGGGATGTGGCAGCGAGGTCCCTGGGTCGTAGGTTTTATATCGGAGTGGCCTTCTCCTATGCAGGTTTCTTACCCGGGTTGGAGGGGCCTGCCTCCCCTCCTAGAGGGGCCTGCCTCCCCTCCTAGAGGGGCCTGCCTCCCCTCCTAGAGGGGCCTGCCTCCCCTCCTAGAGGGGCCTGCCTCCCCTCCTAGAGGGGCCTGCCTCCCCTCCTAGAGGGGCCTGCCTCCCCTCCTAGAGGGGCCTGCCTCCCCTCCTAGAGGGGCCTGCCTCCCCTCCTAGAGGGGCCTGCCTCCCCTCCTAGAGGGGCCTGCCTCCCCTCCTAGAGGGGCCTGCCTCCCCTCCTAGAGGGGCCTGCCTCCCCTCCTAGGTCGGACCATACCTGGTCGCAAATCACCTGTGGACATGGCCTATGTAAGTTTAATTGGGTTCTCTAACTACCTCTGAGGTAGGTCAGGGACCCGGTTGGATTTTGACGGGGTTGACCGAGTCACACCCTTTCTTACTGCTGCGTAACTGGGGTGTAAAATGTAAAAAGCGAGGGGGAGGCGGTGGCCCCGGCCTCGGTAGAGCGAAGCAGGCAGAGGCCCCGGTCTGGGCACAGAGAAGGAGGCGGCGGCCCCAGTCCGGGCACAGGGAATGCAGCGGCGGCCCCGGCCCCTGTCTGGGCAGAGGGTAGGTGGCGGTGGCCCCGGCCCCAGTCCGAGCAGAAGGTAGGTGGCGGCGGCCCTGATCTGGGCAAAAGCGAGGGGGAGGCAGCGGCCCGGGCCTCAGTAGAGCGAAGCAGGCGGAGGCCCCGGTCCGGGCAGAAGCAAGGGGGAGGCAGCCCAGATCGGGGCTGCCGCCTCCCCCTCGCTGTCAAAAGCTTTACTAAAGTCTAAATAGACAACATCCACAGCTTTCCCTTCATCAACCATTTTTGTTACCCCCTCAAAAAACTCAATCAGGTTTGTCAAGCATGATCTAGCCCTGACAAAACCATGCTGATTACTCCCTAGCAATCCCTGTACCTCCAAATATTTGCTTTTAATTATCTTTAAACATAAAAATAGAATCAAATTTTAACTTATCACTTAACTAACCTAACTTAACCCCCTTCTAGTTCTAAGAGCACATGTGTGTAAATTCAGAAAAGTTCTTTGATTCACAGTCCAATCTCGCTTCTCACTCCTCCACGTTCACTGGTTGCAGGCACAGAATTTAACATTTATAAAGTTCACCAGGCTTTGGTGCTTGGAAGGTAAATGGTTACTGCTCAGGAAGGTTCTTGTCGGTTTTCAGAGAGAAATTTGTTGTTCCAGGACATCCATAACTGATGTACTTCCATCAGCTACTTCAGTGTCTTGCTGACGAAACTTGCCCCTTCAGGGTTCTCCAAATGATAATCTTTCAGGTCACCACTGAGTTCCTTTTTGTTTCTCTTATTCCAAGTGAAACATTAGACAGCCAGTTCTCTCCTCTTGCATGAACCACGAGGGCTTTTACCAGGCCGTCTTCCAAAAGCCAGCTACTTCTGCTGGTTGTAATACTGTACAAGTGGTCTCTGTGTGTATTCTCTTTCTTTCTCTCTGACTCTCTCTGCTTGCAAAACCACATGACCCTCTTAGAACAGCAAGCTCTCTTCCAGACAGCAGTGGCTCTGGCATGCTCTTTCATCTGTTGCCTTTGGTAAACAACAATCCATTAGTGAAGTTTCTTGAGCACTCTTCAAAGCTCTTTCAAAAGGTTTGAGTAGACGATATGTTGAGCATAGGGCAGAGCTCCAGTATTTCAAATAAGATCTGTTTTAAAGTGTTTGTATGTGACCTACTCTAACAAACCTTTCCCAATTTATCTCCTAAAAACATATCTATATACTCTGTCACAGGACGTAGCCACAAGATTCGAGAGAGTAGATTTAGGACAGATAATGAGAAGGAACTGTTTTTCCCAGAAAGTGGTGAATCTGTGAAATTCTCTGCTTCATTAAATATATTTAAGCCATATTTTTGCACAGTAAGTGAATTAAGGGTTATTGGGAAAAAGGCAGGCTGGTGGAGCTGAGTCCGGGGCCAGACCAGCCCCTTTCACACTGCCAACCCTCCTAGGAAGCGGGAAGACTTACTGGGCATGCTGCACATGGGAGTCTTTCCCACTGTACCATGATTTACCTGGGTTAATCGGCAACCTGGCACTTGTGTCAGAGCCTGGTTGAATTCAATTCACCCTGGCAGGTTGGGACGTTGCACACCGCACAATTTCTGGGAAAGGACCCGTTAAATTACCTGGTTCAACCCACATGTAATCAGGAGTGAAAGGCAGCTATAGGCACAAGGAGTGCGGATGAACAAAGGGAGCTGGGAATTCAGATATATAATTCCCTGAAAGTGGCGTCACAGGTCGACAGGGCTGTAAAGAAAGCTTTAGGCATCTTGGCTTTCATAAATCAAAGTATTGAGTACAGGAGTTGGGATGTTATGGTGTGGTTGTATAAGACATTGGTGAAGCCAAATTTAGAGGATTGTGTGCAATTCTGGTCATCAAATTACAGGAAGGATATCAATAAGATTGAATGAGTGCAGAGAAGATTTTCTAGGATGTTGCCAGGTCTTCAGGAGTTGAGTTACAGGGAAAGAGTAAACAGGTTAGGGCTTTATTCCTTGGAGCTTAGAAGAATGAGGGGAAATTTGATAGAGGTTTACAAAATTATGAGAGGAATAGACAGAGTAAATGAGAGTAGGCTCTTTTCACTTAGATTAGGAGATTAGGAGAGATAAATAACAAGAGGACATGGCTTTAGAGTGAAAGGGGAAAGGTTTGGGGGAACTTCTTCACCCAGAGGGTGGTGGGAGTGTGAAACAAGCTGCCATCTGACAAGGTAAATGCGAGCTCACCCTCAAGTTTTAAGAATAAATTGGATGGATACATGGATGGGAGAGGTCTGGGATGGGTGCAGGTCAGTGGGACTAGTGAAATGATGTTTTGGCACAGACTAGAAGGGCCGAATGGCCTGTTTTCTGCAGTGCTCTATGGTGAAGTGTTTTTAACGAAAATTAGCTTACTTCATTTTGGACCTTCCACAATTAATTTGGCACATGAGGCACCATGATCACATGACAAACTATTCAAGAACATGTACCAGTGTGGCCCAGGGACATGGTTCTCTGTAGTGACCAAGGACCAGCTCCGCTTAATCCTCACAGCTGAAACCACACTGAGTATAGGCGTGACCACTTATGACGTGAATCATGCAAAGAGTTTTGCAGTTACTCCTCAGACACTGTTTCGATAATTATCACGCCTCAGAGCCAAAATACAACAGAGCACTATTTTAATTAATTTACCAAATTAGTGACGACTGCTTTTCACTCATTTCTTCTGGAATACAATTATACAAATTTTGGTGCAGTCGAACCAATGTCCTGCTGGATCTTTAAAAAGGTTGGTTCCAATGTATTAAAAGGGTAATTATTAAGCATTTATTCCAAAAATAACACCCCCGCTCATGAATTCAAAAATTCCAAACCTTCTTTTTAGCCAAATAGTGGAACTCCCCAGCAAACTAGTTTTGAACATTAGGAGCTACTTGTGCTACAAACTCCAGGTCTTCTAGACTGTGCCTTATATTGACCTTGTATAGACCAACACACTGGGTTCCTTGATCTACGCATAATCTGTAAGGTATTTAAAATGTTGGTTCCCGCAAAAATATTTCAGCAGAGGAGGAATAATGTGCTCTCGATTGGATACACAAGACTCCCCCCTGAAAAGCAACACTTGCCTGGAATACTGGACTTGCAAAGTTTTCAATACTTGAAAACCAATTCCCAAAAGGAAGCAAGGAAAGTTTGACAGTAAATTCGGACATTTTAGTTCCTTTAGTAGGCTGCTTTGCTCAGTGGAAACTGAAACGTCTGGACAAGACTCACCACAAACCTGCCAGCCCCCTCTCCCTCCCCCAACTTACCCCAGCTCCTCCCACATTCCCCCAACAGCTCCCTCATTCCCCATCTCTTTCAATTCTTCACCTCCTCCCTCATCCCCATCTCTTCCCACATTCCCCAACTCCACCCTCGTTCCTCCATCTCCTCCCTCGTTCCTCCATCTCCTCTTTCAATCCCTCACCTCCTCCCTCATCCCCCCAACTCCTTTCTCTTCCCCCATCTCCTCCCCCATTCCCCCAACTCCTCTTTCAATCCCTCCTTCCCCATCTCCTCTTTTCATTTCTCACCTCCTCCGTCATCCCCCCTCAACTCCTCCCTCATTCCCCCTTCTCCCCAGGCTTTTCCCTCCCTCTCCTCCACTGTCTTCAACCCTTCTCAATCTCTCTCCCCTCCCCTCTACCCCTTCCCTGTTCCCCTCCACCACTTTCTCCCGCCATCACCCTCTCCCCACTTTTTCCCTTTCTCTGTCCCTCATTTTCCCCCTCCCTCTCTCCCACTTTCCCCCTCCCTCTCTCCCACTTTCCCCCTCCCTCTCTCCCACTTTCCCCCTCCCTCTCTCCCACTTTCCCCCTCCCTCTCTCCCACTTTCCCCCTCCCTCTCTCCCACTTTCCCCCTCCCTCTCTCCCACTTTCCCCCTCCCTCTCTCCCACTTTCCCCCTCCCTCTCTCCCACTTTCCCCCTCCCTCTCTCCCTCGCAATGACATCTCGCCACTCCACTCCAAGTTGGAATGACAACTTGGGGTGTCCCGCTGCGGCCACTCAGCCCGGTCCCGCTGCACGAACTCGCACCAAATCTGTCGTTTCAACTCACGGAGTGCCCTTTCCCGCAAAGACAGCCGAGCCGAGGGCCAGCGTCACCCGGCGGCCGGCGCCGGCTGGATCACCCACATTCAGCGTCCGTTCCGCTGGCTGTAGCTCCGCTCTCCGGCCGCCGGCCGCCGCCCGCCCCGCTCCCCTTCGCTGATTGGCGTCAGCCGGACTCTCCCCTCCCTCCGCATCCGATTGGCTCACACGCGCATCAATCAGGCAGTAGATACATTCCGCTGGAGACATTCCAGGCGCCGGGGAGAAGGTTCGTTTTGGAGAGACCGAGTCGTCGTCGCTTGGAGTAAATGGGGCAACACCTGCCCCGTTCTGCGACATTGCTGCGGGAGGGGGAAGTGAACCTGCAGATTGGGTGAACTTTCCCCTCCCCTGCCGGATTAACCAAGTTATTTTTATACAAGATTGTTTTTTTGTAGCAGCATCACAGTGCAAGAAAATGTCAAAGTGAGGCCGTGCCTTCGGTTCACTGATCATTCAGGAATCTGATGGCAGCGGGGAAGAAGCCGCCCTTGTGCCGCTGAGCGCTGGTCTTTAAGCTCCTGTAACTTTCCCCCAATGGTAGCAGAGTGAAGAGGGCACGGCCTGAGTGGTGGGGGTCTTTGAAGATAGAGGCTGCTTTTTGAAAACGTCGCCTCATGTCAATGTCCTCGATGGAGTCAAGTCTGGTGCCTGTGATGCCACAGGCCAAGTTAACAACTCTCAGGTGTTCCTTCTTGTCCCGAGCGTTGGCACTTCCACACCAGAGAGTGATGCAACAAGCCAGAATGCTCTCCACGGTACACCTGTAGAAGTTTACAAGAGACTTTGGTGACAGACTGAATCTCCTCAGACATCTCACAAAGTATAACCACTGGCCAGCTTTCTCCACGATGGCATCGACATGGAGGCTCCAGCCCAGATCCTTGGAGATGTTGACAGCCAGAAATTTGAAGTTCTTGACCCTTTCCACTGCTGAGCTCTTGATGAGGACTGAGTCGTATTCCTCTGACTTCCTCTCAAAGTCCACAATCATCATGCACTTAATGTCACCAAAACAAAAGAGCTGAATGTGGACATCAGGAAGGGAAAGCCAGAGGTGTACGATTCAGTGAGGGGGATTATTGAGGGATCGGAGGTGAAGAGGGTGAGCAGATTTAAATTCTTGTGAGTCACTATCTCAGAGAACCTTTCCTAGACCCAATACACCAATGGCATCGTGAAGAAAGCACGTCAGCGCCTCTACTTCCTCAGGGGTTTGCAGAGTGTGGTACCCACCTGTTTCAAACAGGCATCAATCATATCAGTGCCCAAGAAGAGTGCAGTAATCTGCCTTAAATACTATCGACCAGTAGCACTTACATTAACAGTGATGACGTGTTTTGAAAGGCGGATGTTGAAGCACATTAGCTGCTGTCTGAGTGGTGATATGAATATGTTCCAGATTGCCTGTCATAGCAACAGGTCTTAATTAAGGACAATGTCCACTTGTCCACTCTATTGATCATTTTTTCTCTTTTCTGTGTGCTGTGTAGTTTTTTTTTGCACGACCAATAAGTAGTCATTCTGCCACGGCCACAGGAAAAGGGATCTCAGGGTTGTATGTGATGTCTTTCAGATTTATTGTCAGAGTGCTTACATGACATCACATACAACCCTGAGATTCTTTTCTCCTGCGGGCAAAGCAGAATCACCTATTACTGGTCGTGCAAAAATTAAACTGTTCACAGCGTGAACATGTAAACAAACAAAGAACTGTAAACAGATAACGAAAGTAACAAACTGCGCAATACAGAAAGAACAAAAGAAAATCAATAAAATGCACAAGTCAGAATCCTTAAATGAGTCCCTGATTTGGTTTGTTGTTGAGGAGTCTGATGGTGGAAGGGGAGCAGCTGTTCCTGAACCTGGTGGTGCGAGTCTTGTGGCACCAATACCTCTTTCCTGACGGCAGCACCGAGAACAGAGCACGTGCTGGGTGGTGTGGATCCTTGATAATTGCAGCTGCTCTCCGACGGCAGCATTCCCTGTACATGTTCTCGATAGTGGGAAGGGTTTTGACTGAGATGTTCTGGGCTGTGTCCACTACCTTTTTGGAGGGCTTTACGCTCAGGGGTATTGGTGTCCCCATAACAGACCTTGATACAGCCGGTCAGCACACTTTCCACTACACCTCTGTAGAAATTTGCCTGGGTTTCAGGTGTCATACTGAACCTTTGCAACCCCCTGAGGAAGTAGAGGCAATGACGTGCTTTCTTCGCGATGCTATTAGTGTGTTGGGTCCAGGTAAGATTCTCCAAGATAGTGACTCCCAAGAACTTAAATTTGCTCCCCCTCTCCACCTCTGATCCCTCAATGATCACTAGATTGTACATCTCTGTCTTTCCTTTCCAGAAGTCAACAATCAACTCCTTAGTTTTGGTGATATTGAGTGCAAGGTTGTTGGAGCACCATTCAGCCAAGTTTAAAATCTTCATCCTGTACGCTGACTCATCCCATTCCTTTATATGACCCACTATTGTGGTATTGTCGGTGAATTTGTAGATGGTGTTATTGTTGTACTGAGCCACACAGTCATAGGTGTAAAGTGAGTAGAGCAGGGGGCTAAGAACACAGCCCTATGGTGCTCCAGTACTGATGGAGATTGTAAAGGTTCTGTGAGAACTGACCCCAGGGTAGATGGAGGGCTGTAAGAAAAAAAGGGCCCGGTGGAGGTTAGGGGCTGTACCAGTCAGAGGGCCTGACCATCTGGCGTGACTGCCGTGGTGCCGGGATTGGGGTCGCTGGAGTTGTGACACCGGCAGGTTCGTCGGGTGCGGCCACTGCTTCGCTCAATTCCCCAATGGCATTGTCGACAGTCTGGCCTGAGCTGGTGGGGTGGTGCTGGTCCCTCTTCAAGCACATGACCTAGGGGAGAAGGATTTGGGGGAGGTTGAGTTGGAAGCACTGCTGGACCTGATCCGTCTTGGGCTAGGTCCCTTACCGAGACTGTCCTTCCGCCCGTCCGGGTACTCAATGTTGGCATAATGCGGGTTTGCATGGAGTAGAGTCACTCGGTCAACCAAGGGGTCATTCTTTGAGTACTGGACGTGGCGTCATAGGAGGACCGGCCTGGGAACCGTGAGCCATGCCGGTATGGTTGTTCCTAGCCAGACCAGGTCATTCTGGACTGGTCGACCTACATGTGATATGCTACAGTCTATAGTTAATAAAAGCCTTGGTTTGGATCAACAAGCCTTTGGTTCTTTCGACGCGCTCTACAATTATTGTCATGTAATACTATAGTTATAATTTAACATACATGAAATTCTTTAATTTGTATACCATCAGGAAGACAGAAGAAGTTCTTACAAATCCTCACTGATTGTGGTCTGGAAGTGAGAAAATACATGATCCAATAACACAGTGAGGTATTAACTCCCAGGCCTTGGAATTTGCTGATCAGTTTTGAGCAAATTGTATAAAATGCCAAACTGTAGTCGATAAAGAGCATTCTGATGTATGCATCTTTGCTGTCCAGGTGTTCCAGGGCTTTGTGTAGAGCCAGTGATATGGCATCTGCTGTAGACCTGTTGCTATGATAGGCGAAGTGGAATGGATCCATGTCACCAGTCAGACAGGAGCTGATCAGCTTCATCACCAGCCTCAAAACACTTCATCACTGTTTGATGTAAGTGCTACTGGTTGATAGTCGTTAAGGCAGGTTACTGCACTCTTCTTGGGCACCAGTATGATTGACGCCTGTTCGAAACAGGTGGGTACCACTCCCTGTTGCAGTGAGATATTGAAGATATCTGTGAATACCTTGGTAAGTTGGTCAGCGCCGATCTTTAATACTCAGCCGGGTACTCCATCCGGGCCAGATGCTTTCCTCGGATTCACTCTCCTGAAGGCAGCAGGCACGTCATCCTCAGATACGGACAGGGTGGGATTGTCAGAGGACGTGAGGATGAAGAGGTTCCCTGTTGCTGTCGTGTATGTACTCTGACAAAAAAATCTAAATTTGAATCTCCTTGGTTTTACTAACGTTGAGTGCAAGGTTATTGACATGACACCACTGAAGTAGCGGATCAGTCTCCCTCCTGTACACTTCCTCATTGCCATTAGTGATTCTTCTGACAACTGTGGAGCCATTGGCAAATTTTCAGATAGCATTTTTAATTTTGCCTGGCCACACAGACGTGGGTGCATAGAGCAGTGGGCTAAGCATGCATCCCTGGGTGCATTTGTGTTGATCGTCAGTGAGGAGGAGATGTTTTCCAATTGGTACTGACTGTGGTCTTCCGATGAGAAAGTCAAGGATGCAGTTGCGGAGGGCAGGGTGTAGAGAGCCAGGATTTGGAGCTTGCAGGCCAGCACTGAGGGAATAATGGAGATGAAGGCTGAACTGTAGACGATGAAGGGCAGCCGTAAATATGAGTTGCTGTTTTGTAAGTCCAGTTGAGTTATACAAACCTACCTTGATAAAGGGCCCAGGCCTGAAACGGTGGCTTCTTTGCCTCCTATGGATGCTGCAGGACCTGCTGAATTTCCCCAGCACTTTTGTGTATTAACTGCAATCCATAGAACATTACAGCACAGAAACAGGCCTCTTTGGCCCTTCTAGTCTGTGCCAAACCATTTATTCTTGCCTTGTCCCATGTTCTCTTGTTTATATCTCACCTACCCTCAATGGAAAAAACCTGTCGATCAAATCTCCCCTTATTCTTCTACACTCCAGGGAATAAAGTCCTAATCTGTTTAATCTTTCCCTATAACTCAATTCTTGAAGACCAGGCAACATCCTAGTAAATCTTCTCTGGACTCTTTCCATCTTATTGATATCTTTCCTGTAGTTAAGTGACACATATTTTGGCCTCACCAATGCCTTATACAACTTTAACATATACTGATTTATGAAGGCCAATATGCCAAAAGCTCCCTATCCATTATGTCTCTGTATTTCTAGATCCCTCTGTTCTACTGCGGCTCAGACACCGGCCACTTTGGCCCCTCTAGTCTGTGCTGAACCACTTTTTCTTGTCTAGTCCCACTGACCTGCACTCAATCCATAGCCCTCCATACCTCTCCCATCCATATACCTATCCAAATTTCCCTTAAATTTTAAAATTGAGCCTATATTTAGGACTTCAGCTGGAAGCTCGTTCCACACCCCGACCACTCTCTGAGTGAAGACGTTCCCCCTCATGTTTCCCCTAAACTTTTCCCCTTTCACCCTTAACCCATGTTGTTTGAACCTCACCTACCCTCAGTGGAAAAAGCCTATCTACATTTACTCTGTCTATCCCCTCATAATTTTAAATACCCCTCATCACTCATCATACATCTATGCTCAAGGGAATAAAGTCCTATCCTGTTTACCCTTTCCCTGTAACTCAGTCCCTGAAGTCTGAGCAACATCCTAGTAATTCTCTGAACTCTCTCTGTCTTATTGATATCTTTTCTGTTGTTAGGCGACCAAAACTGCACACAATACTCCAAAATGGGCTCCATCAAAGTTTTATACAACTTTACCATGACATCACAACTCCTGTACTCAGTACTCTGATTTATGAAGGCCAATATGCCAAAAACTCTCTTTACCACCCTATTCACCAGTGATGCCACTTTCAGGGAGTTGTGTATCTTATTCCCAGATCCCTCTGTTCCACCTCACTCCTCAGTGACCGACCATTTACCATGTATGTCCTTTCTTGGTTTGTCCTTCCAAAATGCAACACCTCACACTTGTCTGCATTAAATTCTATTTGCCAGTTTTCAGCCCACTTTACCAGCTGGTCCACATTCCTCTGCAAGCTCTGAAAACCTCCTTTGCTGTCCACAGTGTCATCTGCAAATTTACTAATGTGATTTACCACATTATCATCCAGATCATTGATATGAATGACAAACAACACTGAGGCACACCACTAGTCATAGACCTGCAGTCTGAGAAGCAATCATTCAGAATTCGATACCCTTAGGTGCCAGGATTGTTTATATTGGGGAAATTAGCAGAGATATGACCTAAAATGAGGCTGTCAAAATATCAATTGGATTTTGTTAAATTCACTTCAGTGATGGCCAGGAAATGCATACCCATTTCTTGGAAATCTGATTCCCAACTGAGTCTGCCTCACTAGGTCAAAAATGCAGAGCTGGAGAAGATTACGTCGATCCTCAGAAATTGTTACAACGTGTTTTTAAGAACATGGATCCTGTTTTAATATACACAACCTTTGCTGATTCTCCCCTCCGGTCTCCAATACCATCTCCAGTATCGCTAGCGATGTCTATGTCAAGGGAGGAAGGAAGCTCGGAATGAATCATGTATTGTTTCATCTTTATGTAATTAATGCTTTTGGAAAACAGATGATTTTATCACTTCAGCAGTATTACCTCTTTTTCTTTTTCCCTTTGATGGAGAGGGATCTTTTTCTTTTTTTCTCTTTTTTTTTTCTGTTTCCTACTTTTCTTTTAAGGAAAAAAAAATTAAATTAAAAAGCAGTCATCCACCATGACTCTCCGGCTTCTCCCGTCCAGCCATTGTTGAATCCAGTTTGCTAATTCACCATGAATATCGAGCATCTGAACCTTCCTCCCAATGTAGGTCCTTACTAAAGTCCACGTAGACAACATCCACAGCCTTTCTTTTATCAATGCTCCTGGTAACCTCCTTGAAAAACTCTATAGGGTTGGTTAAGCACGACCTACCATGCACAAAGCCATGTTGATTATCCCCAATCAGTTTCTGGCTCTCCAAATAATTGTATATCCGATCTCTTAGAACACCTTCCAATAATTGTCTTACTACTGATGTCAGGCTCATCGGCCTATAGTTTCCAGGGTTACTTTTGGAGCCTTTTTTAAACAATGGAACAGCGTGAGCAACCCTCCAATCCTCTGGTCGTCGCGAAGGACATGTTAAATATTTAAGTCAGAGCCCCTGCGATTTCTACACTAGCCTCTCTCAAGGTTCGAGGGAATATATTGTCAGGCCCTGGGGATTTATCTACCGTTATTTGCTTTAAAACAGCAAGTCCTTCCTCCTCTTTAAACTTTCTAGGTTCCATGACCTCACTACTTGTTTTCCTTACTTTCCACAACTCTGTGCCCTTTTCCTTAGTGAATACTGATTGAAAAAAAAACATTTATGATCTCCCCCATCTCTTTTGGCTCTATACAAAGCCGACCACTCTTATCTTCAAGGGGACCAATTTTGTCCCTTACTGTCCTTTTGCTCTTAAATATACCTGGAGAAACCCTTAGGATTTTCCTTCACATTGTCTGCCAAATCAACCTCATGTCTTCTTTTAGCCTTCATGATTTCTTTGCATTTGCCTTCTTCACCACCAACTCAACATGCAACTCTATACTCTCAACATTTCACCTTTGAAGGTCCTCTACTTTACCTTGCACATCCTTGCCCCAAAACAACATCCCAATCCACGCATTCTAGATCCTTTCTCATTTCCTCAAAATTGGCCTTTCTCCAATTTAAAATCTCAACCCGTGGCCCAGACCTATCCTTCTCCATAATTAATGAAACTAATGGCATTATGATCATTTGACCCAAAATGTTCCCCTACACATACTTCTTTCACGTGCCCTAATAGGAGATCCAGTATTGGACTCTCTCTAGTTGGTACCTCTGTATATTGATTTAGAAAACTTTCCTGAACACTTATGACAAACTCCAACTCTTTTTACAGGATGGACATCCCAGTCAATATGTGGAAATTTAAAATCCCCTACTATCACAACCTTATGTTTCCTGCAAGTATCTGCTGCCCTCAATCTCTGTGCCTGCCCTTTCCCGATCTTCCCTCCCCCCACCACCTGTTTATTTTGGAGCCTGCCCATGCCTGAAATGTTGGTGACATAACTTTGCCTCCTTTGGAC
Source organism: Narcine bancroftii (assembly GCF_036971445.1). Classification (NCBI taxonomy): domain Eukaryota; kingdom Metazoa; phylum Chordata; class Chondrichthyes; order Torpediniformes; family Narcinidae; genus Narcine; species Narcine bancroftii. The sequence continues at coordinate 65,767,187 of NC_091474.1, read as the reverse complement.
GCTGCAGGACCTGCTGACTTTCTCTAGCTCTTTTGTGTATTAACTACAATCACGGTGTCGGCAGATTTTCACACCTTGGTTAATCATAAACCTATCAATCTCTGTCTTCAATACACCCAATGACCTGACCTCCACATTCACCTGTGGCAACAAATTCCACAGATTTAGCACCCTGAAGAAATTCCTGTGTATCCTGAAGTTGTGCCCTCTTGTCCAAGACTCTCCCACCTTTCTACATCTACTCTGTCCATGCTTTTCAACGTTCAAAATATTACATAAGATCCACCCCTCATTCTCCTAAATTCCAACAACTACAGGCCAAGAGCTGTTAAACACTCCTCATACGATAACACTTCCATTCTCAGGATTATCCTTGTGAACTGTGTAAGGTAAAAACATCATGAGATGGGACCGGAGAAGGAGTCACCCAGTACTAAGGAGTAACAGAATGCAGATGTGACCTTGTACACTCAAGATAAGCTTTGCACTAACAAGAATGATGTGCAGCAGACTAACAGAGAAGGATAGCAATGGTTTATTCATTGGACAATGTAATGGTATGATAATTTACTAAGTACGTATCCTGAGGTGTAAAAAAACACCACTTGCTGATAACGGCAGAATGCGCCTTCTCCAACTAACACTGTTACAATCCGGTAATAAAGAACAAAGAACCTTGATTTTGACTCAGTCTGGTGTCTGACTCACTCATTCATGAACAAAGCAGACCTAACAACTGTCTTTGAACCTTCTCCAACATCAGCACATCTTTTCTTAAATGAGGAAGCACAACTGCTCACAATACTCCAAGTGAGGTCTCACCAGTGCCTTATAAAGCCTCAACATCACATCTCTGCTCTTATATTCTATTCCTCTTGAAATGAAAGCATTTCCATTTGCCTTCTTCACCACCAACTCAACATGCAAGTCTATTTTCAGGCAATCCTGCACAAGGAATCCCAGGTCTCTTTGCATCTGAGTATTTTCATTTTTCTCCCCATTTAATAAATAGTCTGCCCACTTATTTTTTCTACCAAAGTGCATGACCGTACAGTTTTCGACATTTTATTTGCCATTTCTCTGCCTGTTGTGTGTGGAGGAAACAGGGCCTCCCTGCCTGTCTGGAATATTGTGGATTGCAGGTGGTCACGTGTCCCCTCCATCTGAAACTTATTCGTTAGTCACATCACCTGTCAATTAGTGCACAGCTTGGCGTTGGCTAATTTAAATCACCTAGAGTCATTACTGGTTAGAAGCACAGAATATAACACCAATGCACAGCACAGTCTCTCTCTCTCTCTCTTTGTCTTGTGGTCCAAGCTCCGGATATCGCTCCACACCAGATCGCTACCGTGGACATTGCTGGAAGTGTCGTGGGTAAGAGGTGTACCACATGACTGAGTTATTTAGTCACCACCGCATGCCCCAACCTCAGAGGGGTGGTCTTGCCCCTCTTGCAACCAGGAAGCCCTTACCTCCTGTAGGGATTGGAGTACACAAAGCAGGGAGAACCTGCTCAAGTTTGCAGGGCTGAGGCAAAGTTCGGCAACATTATCCTGCCAGTGACTCACAGAGATATGCAGACACTCTGAAGGAAGCATTGTAGGGGGGGGGGGGGGGGAAATCCCGTGTTGGTGGAGCATCCTGTCTGCCACCCACTCTGACCTGGAACAGCCTCCCCTCTGATCCTCTCTCACTGGAGGTGGCCCCTGACTAATCTATCTTTTGAACTCTCCCAATGCCCCTCCCCACCTCCACAGGAAAAGACTACCCTTCAATCTGTTCCTCTTCTCGATTTGAGGGTCTACGAAATGCTCATCAAAACTGATTTCAGCCAGCAACTCACAAGAAACACGTCACTTATTATGCAAAGAACTCTCAGCAAGACAGGCGAGAGATGTTGCCACGGAAACCTAAACCTCAACATTGGACATCCCATCGCATCTTTTGTTATGTGCATTCAGGGTTCAGCCTTTGTAGTGGACCTTTTTGTTGTGCTTTTCTCGTTTTTAATCACCCTGAACTGTAGTAATAATGTCTTTAAGCTCACTCTGGGAATTGGAGTTACAGTTCACTGTTTCAAAGTTACAGATTATGAGTGTCAGAGATCAAACACTGGAAAGAAACGCTGTATATATTTTGTTCCCACTCAACAATGACAGCATTGCCCCGGCCCTCCCATTAACAGAAGCAAATACCTCATGGGGTGGGGGCTTCAGGAGCTTTGATTTCAAGCCAACTTTCAGCCCTGACTTCTCCTGGCTATCATTAAAGGGATTCAATAAAGGCACGTGTCCCACAGTCTTTGCCCTCACCCAAGTGACACGGCATTATTGAGAGCTCTGCTATACAGATCCTTGGATTAATTTTGTTGAAAATGCCAAATGTCATTTCATACTTGTTTATATTTATTTCAAATGATTTCTGTATGTATATAGCGCGCATGTGATTTTTGTGCTGAGTTGAGGTTTTGTCTTGTTGTACATGTACAGTTAGATAACAAATTTGAGTGAGGCTTTTTTTTGTTATATAATCCACTCGTGAAATTGTGACAATCATTAACTGGAACGTTCATGATTTTACAAAAGCTATCCGTGGAGGAAATCCTGTTATACGACTACAGCCTCTCTGAGACGTGGAGACTAAAGCAAATCTTCCATCACTTTCAAGCTCAGTCCTCCGAGGAATACCTGACTGCATCACCCTTTTACTTTTGAACTTTCTCTTTTGCTGGAAATAAATCCTGATGAATTACTCTTAGAACAAAAGGATAGTCACAGAGCCAGACAGCGTGGAAACAGGCCCCTCGGCCCAACTAGTCCTCCACACTAGTCCCACCTGCCTGCGTTTGGCCCATATCCCCCTAAACCCAACATATCCGTCCAATCTTTTTTTCTTAAATAATTCCTGAACCATTTCCATACACCTGCCCTGTGCAAAACAAAGTTACCCCTCAGGTTTCTATTGAATCTTCCCCCGCTTCCCTCTCAACTTAAACCGATGTCCTTTGCTCTGGGCATTCACCTGATCCATTGATTCTGTACACCTCTCTGAGACCACCCCTCATTCTCCTGTGCTGCAAGGCTGCTCAACGTCTCCCTCTAACTCAGCCCCCCACTTCCCCCCCCCCCAAGTCCTGGCAACATCCCTTTTGTTTGACGATTTTATTTAAGATTTTCTAACACGAGCAATTTTCAGTCTTATCAGTATCAATGTTAACGGCATCAGCATTGAGTACAGTTTACCCCTGTCAATTCCATATAAATATCTCTGCAGGGCTCAAGCTCTTTCCATCCCCTCCTTCTCCGCCTCCCCCACCTTCAATATTAACCACATTTAATGAACCACAATTATGCATTACACTAAAGACACTCGCAACAAAGGCATGAAACGTGTTGAGGTTTATTTGGGGGGGGGGGGGTCAGAGCTCAGGCTGCTTTCTTTTCTTGACTTTGCCCAGTTGGGATGAGATAGACCCTCCACCTCCCCACCCCACCCAGCATCTGAGGAGCAGACAGGGAAGGCAGGGTGACGGTCATGCTCCTGTGGAATTTAAGTATGGTTACCAAATTCCTTTTTTGAAAGTATCGTATTTTTTTTCCCTTAAGTTGTAAGTGATCTTCTCCAGGGGAACACATTTTTGCATTTCCGTGCTCCAGTGCGGAATGCTCAGGCAGGAGTCAGACTTCCAGGGGACTGCTGTGCACTTCCTGGCCACTGCCAATACGATCATTATGGATTGAAATTGGAGTTTGGACAGCTTCACTGTACGTCTTATGTCCATTATATTTCCTGGCAACATTCTCATAAATATCCTCTGCACCTTCTCCAGTGTGACAATATCTTTCCTGCAGCACAGTGATCAAAACTGAACACAAATGGGGCCTCTTTAACATTTTATACAACTGCAACATGACCTCCCACCTTCTAAACTCAATGCTCTAATGAAGACCAATGCGCCAAAAGCCTTTTTTCACCATCATATGCCACATTCAAAATACCATCCTATTAGATCCCTCCTGTGAAGGTCCTACCCATATTACACCTCCTGAAACGCAACACCTCACATTTCTCTGCAATAAATTCCAACAACTATTCCTCTGCTCAGCTGCCCAACCAATCAGGATCCTTCCCCCTTATTCTGAGAATGGAGACTGAAGGCCTTTCACCAGGCCACAGGATACAGCTGAGAAGAACCAGCCAGGGGGGGCGGGATCCGAGAAGGGTACCAATAGTGAGCAGGGGCTCTCGAAAGGCCTCGGGAGCTGGGGTCACCGCTGCAATGGACAGGAGGCCGTGCAGCTGCAGAGGCCAATCCATGGACACTCGATGTCTCAGAAGGGACAGTCTTTCGCTTCTCTTTCATTGGTCAGGGCTTCGGGCAAGCGGTGCCGCCTTGTGTGTCTTTACGGTAGGCAAAAACTGACAAATTTTGTGTATTATAACATTCTGTGTATCTGCACATGATAACAAAGGAGTTGGGGATGAAAGTCACACCTGATGGAGGTCAGGCTCGAAATGTTGGTCTCCCTTTACGTCCCATGAACTGCTGAGTTTCCTCACTGTGTTTTGTGTCTGAAATTAAAGGAATCATGATTCAGCCTCTGCATGAGAAAGGAGCACTGATTAAGTGTATCAAAAATGTGCATAAATCTGATTGAACCACGGTGGAGGCACGAGAGACTGCATTTGCTGGAATCTGGAACGAAGGAGCTGGTGCAGAAACTTATGAAGGGTCAGGCAGGTCTCTGGCCTTTCATCGCCGCCTGGTGGCTAATGTGTGACATGATTATACCACCCATCAGCAGCAGGCATAGCTGTGACCAACTCCATTTTGATAATGATGACGTTTATTGCCACAAATGTACCATCGCACCAACATTCTTACTTGCAGGAGCCAAACAGATACTTGGTAAAAATATAAAAAAAACAACTGCAATTTACTCATGAATCTGCAGGGGCCATCTACTGCGTCCTGTGCTTCTGTTGGGACCTTCTCAACGTCGGAGAGGCTGGACGCAGACTGGGAGATCGCTTCGTTGAGCACCTTTGCCCTGTCTGCTACAATAGCATTGACCTCCCAGTGACCAACCATTTCAATTGGCGCCCTGTTCCCACACCGACGAGTCTGTCCATGGCCTCATGCACTGCCGAACTGAGCCACTTGCAAATTGGAGGAACACCACCTAACGTTCTGTCCGGGCACTCTCCAATGAGATAGCATTAATGCTGACTTCTCCAGTTTCTGTTAACCCTGTCTCTCACTTTCCCCCTCCCTCTTTCTCCTTCCTCTAGCTCCCCTCCCCTGTCCATCTCTATTCAGCTATACCTTTGCACCACAACTGTCCAGCTTTTTTCTCTTCTGCACACCCAGCCAAATCCACCTGTGATGTTTTGGCTGTTGGCCTGTGCTTCTCCCCCTGCCCCTTCTTCCCTCCTCCCGCTACCTTTTTATTCAGACACATGCCTGTTTTTTGCTCATGCCTTGACGAAGAGCTCAAGCCCGAAGCCATGGCTATGTACCTTTGCTTCCTATGGATGTTGTGGGTCCTGCTGAGTGCTCCACGACTTTTCTCTATTAAACTACAATCTCAGCGCCTGCAAACTTTCTCGTTGAACTGCAATTAAATCATGGAGATAATAAATACGAAACATGGATAATTAATATTAAGTTACCATCGAGCAAGGAGAGAAAAATGACTTTAATAGTGCAGACAGTCCTTTCGTGGTGTTGGAGCAGCCCGATTAGTGTAACAAGAGAAGCTGCTGTTGGTCTTGAGGTGCTGGTCTTGAGGCGTCTGCTCAAAGGTAGAAGTGTCTGCCTACTTGAAGCAGTGCCTCACACCGATGTCTGCAATGGGCGCAAGGTCAGAGCCTGTGATTATCACGAGGGTTTCACGTTCCTTGAACAATAGAAACTTCAAATTTAAAATTAACAATCCATGCGAATACCGAACATCATTACTCCTGAAAAGCTCCAACCTCACACTGTAGCCCATACCCTATAATCCCATCTTTCCCAACCAGAGGTGGTTTCCGTCTGATCTGTTAGTTTCCCTAAAAAGGCCAGGAGGGGCATCGATGTGCAGAGCCAGAGATCGTAAATGAATATTTTGTGAATGTGTTCACTGTGGATCAGGGTAAGCTGGAATGGGAGGAGAGTGAAGACAGCAAGTCTGCATCTGGAGTGAAGAGGAGTTAGCAGTCTTAGATGATATAAAGGTGGATAAATCTCCAGGTCCAGACCAGGTGGACAGACACCAGCACATTACGATAAAGCAGAAATTGTTGGGGTCATGACAGGCTCGTCGTTGAGGACAGAAGTTCTGGAGGACTGGAAGATGGCAAATGTGGGGTTACTATTTAAAAAGGGCTGCAAGATTAATCTGGGTAACTCCAGACCTGTTAGCCCGATGTTAGTGGTAGGGAAATTGCTGAAGAGGGTTCTGAGAGAGAGAGAGAGAGAGAGAGAGAGAGAGAGAAACTATCTATAGTATTTAGATGGCCTCGGGAAACAATTAGAAGAGCCAGTATGGATTTTGTGCGGGAAATTGTGTTGCATGAACTTGCTGGAATTTCTTGAAGGTGTGACAAAGAGGGTAGACGAAGGCAAGGGAGTTGGTGTTATTTAGGTCAATTTTAGGAAGGTGTTTGATAATGTCCCATATGGTAGGTCGGTGTGGAAGGTTAGGGCCCATAGGATAGGAGGCTCAGCTTCCCATGCACAGCAAATTCATAGAGGGAATGGCACTGGTTAGTCCACCCCAGAAGTAACAGGAATCATTGTTACAATGAGAAACTAAAAAGCTTGCCCAATCAAAGATGGCACGATTGCCGGGGCACCTCGTGCAATGCTGTTAAAGTGCCAGAAAATGGCTGCTGTCTAAGGAGTTTGTACATTCTCCCCATTTCATCCAGGCGCTCCAGTTTCCTCCCATGTTCCAAAGGAGTACAGTAGATGAATTGGTCACGTGGGCTCATGTGTCAGAAGGGCATGTTACCGTGCTGTATCTCTAAATTAAATTAAACAAAAACTTCTCATTCATTATCTTCACTAAGCACAAGGCAAGTTACAAATCCAAACCAGTGATAGGGTCAAACTTTTGGAAACTGGTCAAGAAGAGATAAGAGTAACATCCCCTCCATAATGGTGAACTGTAATATTAATGATTGCTGCAGAAACACAGTTGGGTGTGCATTTGCACTGCCGGGACTTGGGTAATTATCACAGGCCTTCCCCCCCCCCCCCCCCGTGACTCCAATGTCAACATCTCATTGGCAATTCACTGAAACTTTAAATTAACAGATGTACAAACACTTGCTATTACAGGCCACAGACTGGATTTTCAGGAAATCAACAATGTTAAGGATGTAAGATGCCCTTGTGTCAAAGAGAAACACAAAAATCGCAGATGCTGGGACTTGGAGCAGACAGAGAGCTGCCGGAGGGAAATAAAAACTATGAAATGCTGGAGAAGCTCAGCAGGTCAAACAGCGCCCGTTATGCAGGAAAGGTGAAGATACAGAACCCGGTGTTTAGGGCCAGAGCCCTTCATCAAGCCCAAAATGTCGGTTCTGTATCCTCGCCTTCGCTACGTAAAGGGCAGTTTGACCTGCTGAGCTTCTCCAGCATTTTGTGGTTTCAGAATCAGAATCAGGATTTATTGTCATGAACAAGTCATGAAATTCGGTGTTTTGCGGCTGGATCACAGTGCAAACACTTATATTATAACCATCTTACAACATTACTATAAAAAAATAAATAGCGCACGAAAAGTAAGGCCGTGTCTTTGGTTCATTGATCATTCAGGAATCTGAGGGCAGCGGGGAAGAAGCTGTCCTGGTGTCACTGAGTGCTCGTCTTTAGGCTCCTGTACCTTTTCCCCTAGGGTAGCAGAGGGAAGAGGGCGACCACTTCAACCACGGCATCTACAAAATTTTGTGATTTACCGGGAGAGAAATGGTCAGTCAACGTTTCCTTACCTCGATAAAGGGTCCAAAATATTGACTTATCATTTCTCTCCACTGATGCCACCTGACCCGCAGAAACCCCTCCAGAAACTTGATTGTTTGAACAGCTATATCAAGACAGATAAATAAACACTAAATTGAAAAATTTACAACATCTTAAAAAGGGTAAAATGTAAAGCTTTATTGACGAAATGTTCATGGAGTGCACACATGCCAGTGATTCCTGCAAATATTTATCACATTAAACTTTACGCTGAAAACAAAGGCCTGAAAATGTCCATGGCCAAGGAAAAATTACCCCCAAAATATTAATTCAGTCATTTGGTTGCTATTGTTTATTTCTGTCCGAAGAATAATTAAAAAGAAATTTCTGGAAAATCCATTTTCAAAAAATCTGACAAAATTATTGTCAAACAAGAGTTCCAATTCTAAACATATAAAAGCAGCCAGCGGAGTAAAAACCTGAAATGATCAGATCATCAAACCTTCCTTCACCTCAATCACTTGTTGCATCATCTCGACTGTACAGACAGATCCTCTGATGGCGATGATAATTAAAAGCCACATTAGAAGCCAAACTCCAAATCTGGGAATCAGTCGTGAACCCAAGGAAGTTGATTGTGTCCGACCATCATTTTATCCCCTAATTACAGTTGTATTTTCCACCTCACGCTGCTTTCTTCAAAGCTGTGTTTGTTTCACCATTCGACACTTTCCCGGTTGGCCTTTCAAAGTTCCAGTCCACCGGATTGAAAAGCTGCAAGGTCTTCTTGTGTGTCCAGTAGGGATTGATGACAAAAGTCAGGAGAAAAAGTCCAGCAAAGAACAATGCCATCTGTGGGACTTTGATGTGGAGCTTCATTCTCTCCAAATTCTGCCAGCACACCCACCAGATGTGGTAGGTGAGGATCATACGGCAGTGAAATAGGTGGATCATAAGCCACTGGTTCAGTTTCCAAAGGCGGAGGTGTGAAAAACCAGCCTGAAGAAAGATTAACAAGGACAATGAGATCAAATGTGGGAAACTCAGGATTTCCCCTCCACACTGCAATGATTAAACGAGAAAGTATGCAGCTGCTGGGGCCAAGAGCAACACACAAACATGCTGGAGAATCGCAGCAGGCCATGCAGCATCCACAGGAATTGTACATCTGACGAAAGGCCAAGGCCCGAAACGTTGGTTACCCTTTACTTCCTCTGGATGCTGCCTGACCAGTTTCTCCAGGACACTGAAACAGATATAGCTGCAGACATTTTTCTTGCAAAGACTAAAATTCCAAGAACACATCATACTAATCGAAACTCTGAGCAGTTACAACATTTTTGCTCGAGGATCAAGGGTTATTTTCACTTATTCCTTTCTTATATTTCACGAGGGTTGAAATATTCAATGAATTTGGAGAAAGACGAGCGAAATACACGACTATGGGACCTTGCACTGTCCCAAATCTCAAATATGAACATAAGTGAATTTGGAGATTTCATTCACAGCATTGTTTAAGTCAATGTCACCATGGATACACAAAAAATATTACTTTAATACAAGACATACGCTCATCCAAAATGCTATAACAGTGCCAGCAACGTAGGTTCAAATCCAGCACTGGCTGTAAGGAGTTTGGACGTTCCCCCAGTCACCGCATGAGTTTTCTCCCACTTCCAAAGACATTACAGGGTCAGTAGGTTAATTGGTCACATGAGTGAACTTGGGCAGTGTGGGCTCTTGCACTGGTTACTGTGCTGTATTTCTGAATTTTAAAAAAATTAAAAGTTAAACAATTGCATAAACTCAAGAGACCCAGGTGAAAATTTTACGGTCAGGCAGCATCTGTACAGAGTTAATGCTTTCCCAGCAGAACTGGGAAACACTGGAAATGAAGCAGCTTTCAAGTTGACGAGAAAGGGGGAGGAGCAGAGAAAATAAAAGGGAAGTAGAGGGGTGTTCAGGAAAGTGCGCTGCAAGTGGTGGACCAGGGACTTGGCTGACAAGCGGAGGACAAGGTTTCTCCGTAGAAGGTGAAAACGACAGATTAAATTCCAAACAGATGGAGAAACATGGAAAACAAGTAGAGCTGAAAAAAAAATTACAGGACTGAAATGGCTGATTATCTGAAATTGTTTTAATCTACATCAAGACCTGAAGACTAACGTTTACCATTACAAATTATTAAGACAAAACACACTAAACTACCACTGAATTTCAGCCTACTTGGATTTCTTTATGCAGATCAACACTTGTTCTCGTTTTGAAATAAACTGCATCCACTGTTCCCTACGTCGGAGAGACAGGCCACAGACTGGGAGATCGCTTTGTCCCAGTGGCCACCCATTTCAAATTTCCATACCATTTCCTTGTCTGTCCATGGTCTTGTCCACTGCCAGACTGAGATCACCCGTAAATTGGAGGAACAACATCTCATTTTCTGACAGGGAACCTTCCAACAGGATGGCATTAATATCGACCTCAGGCTTTCGTTAACCCATAACCCCCCTCCCTCCCCTCCCCACCCCCCGTTGTCTCTCCATTCCCTGTCTCCTTTCCGCACAGACATGATAAATGCTACCTAGTCCGTTATCACATCCGATTAACACCTTTCGTTGGTCTGGATTCCTCCCCTATTGTTTGAATTCTGAGACTTCCTGATATATCCTGGTTCTCCCTTTTCTGATTTTTCCCTGAAGAAGGGCTCAGGCCCGAAAGATCAGCACTATATCTTCGTCTCCTAGAGGTGCTGATAAGACTGGCCGAGTTCCTCCAACATTTTGGTGTTTTTATTGCAATAAATGGTAACTCTTTAGTTCTCCTTGTTGAGACATTTCTGGCTTGTAATTCAATTATCCAATTGTTTGATATCATTACATTGAGATTGATGAATCATGGTCTGGCACACTTTGACAGCGCTGTAAAGGTTGAATCTGCTGCGATCAGGAGCAGGATTCAAGTCCCGCGCTGTCTGGAAGGAGTTTGTACTATCATCCCGATCGCTGGCGCTGTAAAGGCCTTGCGTTAACCACTACACTAACCGGGCTGCCCCATAGCATTATTTCCTGCTTTAAGCTTTGTTCTACCTTTGATATGTTTACAAAGAAGGTTCCCTTAGGAGTCAATTTCTGTTTCCTGGCATTTTCTGTGGTCCGGCGATGGCCACGTCACAATGTCTCCAGATTAAAGAGGTACAACCTCATAGGTTATGGGTGTGAGCGTGGGAACAATGAGATTGTAGGTTTACATAGGTCAGCACAACATCGTAGGCTAAAGGGCCTGTACTGTTCTGGAATGTTCCATACAGATTCAGTTTCTAATTCAAAATAATAAATAGTACCAAAAAGGGCATATTCAATTTGTTTCAGAGATCTGAATGAGAAATTCCAGCAACCCTTCTCTTCTCATTCTCTTGTTTGTTTGGGGATGAGAAAAGTTAGTTTTCTTACCTTCAGCAGCATCCAAGAGATGCAAGTGAAAGGGGTACTCATCTCTAGCAGCAGTATCAGCATTGGTAAGTAGTGGCCAAGGTTATCCCAGATCAAAGCACTGCCATAGCCAGACAGAGCAAAGAAGTGATGAAGTCCCAAGGCCAAGTCAAAGGTTTTGAAAACAACATTGGACCCATGAAGGGCTATATTCTCAAACAGGAAGAACCCAAACGCTGTCAGCATGTTGAACCAAGACCAGTCCTGCTGGCCTAGCAGTTTATCAGACTGCAAGGCAGGATCTTTGAGGAGAGCCCAAAGTCCGGCCACTATGCTCTGGATTCCAAAAATCCCACGACTGACTGCGAGGTTCCAGAAGACTTTCTCCTTTACTGGCAGAGATCGGTAGGTCAGTGACAGGGCAAGGCTGCACACGTGGGTTAAAAGGAAAATGAGAAAGTAGAAGAGAAAACCAGCAGATATCAGTGTGCAGCGGACATTCCAGGAAAAGTAGTCCATCTCAAAAAGACTCTGGGAAAAATCAACACTGGAGAGAGGCTTCATTTTGTCAGCAGAATGAGTCATGTTCTGTCGCAGGTCATCTGGTCAAGAAAATGCAAGCAACAGGACCATCCCGAGGGCCTCGTGAAAAGTCCAGCCAGTTTTACAGGAAGACAGATGCGAGCAGTCACAAGCGACCTGGATGATAACAAACAAAACACAATTATTGTATGAAGAGAGCCATCGGCCCTGTGCGTCTTTGCTGTTCAGATACAGCACGAAAATAGGCTCTTCTGCCCCAATGGACACGAATGTGACCAACTAAACCTACCCACCTTGTACGTTTTGGAGGAAACCGGAGTATCCGTGGAAACCTCATCCAGATAACGGGGGGGGGGAGACAGTAGATTCGAACCCGGACTACTGATGCTGTAATAGCAACTTGCTAACCTCTGGCCTTTTGGCTGAAGTTATGCAAATTGAAAATTAAATCTCCTCTCACTTAGATTCCAACAACCCCTAAACCCCTCTCCTCGCCAAAAAATAGGCAGAGGTTCACTCTCAACAAAAAAAAACATCATCTAGCTTAAGAATGATCTACTCTGGGCAATAGACTGTGAATTCACTTCATTCATACCCCTTGTGATTTTATAAACCTCGACAATGTCACTCCTCAGCCTTCTACAGCATAGAACAAAGATCCAGCCCATCTAACCTCTCCCTATAACACAAGCCCCCATGTCCTGCTAACATCTGGTGAAGTTCTTCCGCGCCTATCCTAAAGATGGGCCACAATATTACAAACGATTCTCCAAGTGTGGCCTCACCCTGCCACAGGTATGGAGTCAGAAACCAGTCAGATCATGCAAATAACACAGAATTTACTTCCCTGAGAGTCGCCAGAGTTGACTGACCAGGTACAGATTCCCCCATCCCTAATGCAGCACAGCCCCAGTGTGATCTGCAGGCAGGTGGGAGTAGATCAACCCCACATCCCATAAAGCTAGCATCAGGTCACCATTACCTGCACCATTCTTTCAACCAAATTAAATTTAACAGCCTGTGATGGAATTTAAACTTGTTTGGCCCAATCTTTACACCTCCATATTATTGCAAGTGCAAGATGCAACTACTGTTCGCAATAAATTAGAAATAGCAGGATCCCACCAAGTAGACATCAACAGCTAATCTGTTTGAGACCAAGAGTGACCAAGAGTTCAAACTCTAACTTGTAGTCACAGAATTTAAAGTTAACAATGACCATTTCGAAGCGAGTGATTGTTGAATTTCGTGGACCAATTTTTAGGGTAAAATTCAGGTCGAATATTACACACATACTACTTTTGATCATGGTAAGTTGCTGCATTGTTTGAGGCATTGGGAGCTCGGATGGGCAGGTGGGTGGCCAGGACTGGTGATAAGTCCGTGTTTGGGGCGGCAGGAGGTCAGATCCGAGTATGGCCAGGGCCTAGGTGAGAGTCTGCGTTCAAGGCATCGGGAGCTCCGATCGGCAGGTGGTGGAGATGTCAGGAGCTCTGGTGGATGGGTGGCCAGGGCCTTGGCAAGAGTCTGTGTTCAAGGCATTGGGAGCTCCGATGGGCAGGCAGTCAAGGTGTCAGGAGCACTGGTAGGAAGGTGGACATGGGTTGACTTGAATGGCCTCAGAAAGGGCCAAGCAAGCAACCCATATAACCATATAACCCACTTGTACTATTATTGGACAGACCACGTGGTGTTGACTAGGGCTTTAAATAAAAGCATGCCAAAGTCAATCCGAGCCCAGCCAACTTTGTAAAGTCTTCTCCCCAAACATCTGACGCAGACAAATCTGGCGAGAGTCTCACCTGCTGCACTTTCAGATCCATAACCTGCCTGACCAAAGGCATTCACATCCACTAAACCATATGTATTTTGTATATGTATATTTGACCTGCAGATCCAATGCTTCCCTGTATGTATATTATGCCTGCTTGTGTGTCTGCATGTTTTGCACCAAGGACGGGAGAACGCTGTTTCGTAGAGTTGCGATTGGATAATAAATAAACTTGAACTTAAACTTGGAGGGAGCCCCATCATGGTCCACAGGCAGGTGAGAGCAAATCAAGTCCAGATCCCATTAGGACATAAGTGGCATGGAAATATCCTCCAAATTTCCACCAGCTCCAACAGTTTGTAGATGACACAGCAGTAGGTGGCCTCATCAACAATATCTATGAATTGCATGACAAAGAAGAGGTGGAAAAATCTCCTGATATGGTGTGAGAATAACAATGTAGCCAAAACAAAGGAGATGATCGTGGACTTCAGCAGGATCAAGTACGCCAACCACACATCATTAACTCAGTAGTGGAGAGACTGGAGAGCACCAAGTTCTTTGGAGACCACTTAACAAGTAACCTAATGTGGACACACAACATCTCCTCACTTGTCAGGAAGACACAACAGCGACTGGACTTCCTGAGAAGACTGAAGAGGGCAAGGCTACCAGCCACCATCATGTCAACCTTCTATAGGACCTCTATCGAGAGCATCCTGGCCGGCTGCATCACAGTGTGCACTGGTTGCTGTGGATAATTGGATCGGCACTCAATCCACAGGACCATAAGAAAGGCAGAGAGAACAGACCATCGATGTTATCTATCAGAATTGTTGTCTGAAGAGGATGCATAAAATTCCACCCCACACACAGCAGCTTTCAGCTACTCCCGTCGGGGAAGAGATACAGGAGTGTCAGAGCTAGGCACCACCAGGCTGAGGAACAGCTTCTTCCCACAGGCAGTGAGAATGCTGAACGACCAAAGGAACCATTCACAGTCACCATCCTTGATTCTACTATTCACTGTAGAATATTTATTTATTATGCATATTTGTCCTGCACATGTATTGCTTGTCTGTATGTGTGTTACATCAGGTTGTGTGTCTGCATATTTTGCCCTGAGGACTGGAGAACGCTGTTTCATCGGGTTGTACTTGTACCATTGGATGATAATGAACTTGAATTTGAGTACACAAATGTGATGGAGAAACTCAGCTGATCACGCAGCATCCATAAGAAAAAAAGGAGAATGGACATTTTGGCCCTGGCCCTTTGACAAGCATTAGCAAAAACAGGTCTGAATAAAAAGGTGGGAGAAGGGGAAGAGGAGAAGCACCAGCCAACAGGTAAAAAGTAATAGCTGGATTCAGGTGGGAGGGTAGAAGAGAGAGAATCTGAAGTGATAGGTGGAGGTGATAACTCTAAATTGAGAGGGAAGGGGATGTGAAAAGGGAGGAGACAGAGGGATAGGGGAACTGGAAAACGGAGAAGTCCATGTTAATGCTGTCTGATTAGAGACTGCCAAGATGGAACATAAGGTGTTGCTCATCCAATTGGCTCCCTCCCCAAATCTGGGCAATGATCACACTACCTCATTGCTAAATGAAACACCTGCACTCAAACAGTCTGAAATGAGAGCCAATTCTGGAGCAGATTTTTTTCCCCAACATGACAGCTGCTTCAACCCTTGCTTTCAACTTCACTCTTTCCTCGAAAGATTGTGGTGTGAATTACCTTGTAGCCTCTATTGCAATGGTCAAATACTGGAAGTCCCAGATGGTTCATCCTCTCAGTGCTTGGGGCTTCGTGCTTTCAAAGGGAAAATGGCACAAATGTGGCTAACAAGAGAGGTTAAGGCTAAATTAAAAGCAAAAGGAAGCAAAAATTAGTGGAAAAACAGAGGACTGGGAAACTTTTAAAAAGTTACAGAGACAAAGAAATTCATTAGGAAAGAAGATGAATTATGAAAGGTAGTTGGTAAATAACATACAAAAGAGGTTTTTTAAATATTTGAAGAGTAAAAGACACAGGTAGATATAGGACCATTTGAAAATGATGCTGGAGAAATTATAATGAGTAACAAAGTGATGGCAGAGGAACTAAATGCTAAATGAGTGTTTTCTGTCAGTCTTCACTGAGGAAGAAAATAGCAATATACCTAATAGTCTGAGTCTCGGAGTAGAATTAAGTACAGTCAGGATTACGAGAGAGATATTGCTTAGTAAACTGAATGGACTAAAGGTAGATAAGTCACCTGGACTGGATGAAGTGCATCAACAGTTCTGAAGGAGGTGGCTTTGGAGAATGTGGAGACATTGGAAATGATTTTCCAGAAATCAATAGATTGACATGGTTCTGGAAAGTCACAAATATAGTTCTGCTGTTTAGGAAAGGAGGGAGACAGAAATAAGGAAATTATAGACCTATGCGTCTGACGTCGGTAGTTGGAAAGTTATAGGAGTCGATACTCGAGGACAAAGTTATGAAATACTTCAAGGTGCATGACATGATAGGTCCAGGCCAGCATGGGTTCATGAAGGGAAGATCCTGCCTGACCAACCTACTGGAACTTTTTGAGGTAATCTCAGGTAGGATGGACAAGGGGGAGGCTGTGGATGTTATGTATTTGGATTTTCAAAAGACCTTCAATAAGGTGCCACATAAGAGGCTGCATAATAAAATGAGAGCCCATGGAATTACAGGAAAGATATTAGACTAGGAAGAGCAATAAAGGGATCCTGTTCAGATTGGTTGCCGGTTACTAGTGGTGTTCCGTGGGGGTCGATGTTGGGGCCGCTTTTTTTTTACAATATATATTGATGATTTAGATTATGGATTGAATAGTTTTGTGGTGAAGTTTGCAGGTGACACCAAGATGGGTGGAGGCGCATAAAGTGTTGAGGAAACTGAAAGGTTGCAGAGACTTGGGAGAGTTTAGGAAAGTGGGCAATGAAATGGCAGATGAGATCCAATGTTGAGAAATGTACAGTTGGACATTTTAGAATAGGAAATAAACAGGCAGATTATTAGTAGGATGGGGAGAAAATTCAAAATTTGGAAGTGCAAAGGACTTGGGGGTCATCATGCAGGATAATCTAAAGGTTAATCACCAGGTTGGATCGGCAGTAAAGAAAGCGAATGCTATGTTGGAATTCGTTTCAATGGGAATAGTGTATAAGAATAAAGAGGTGTTGATGAGGCTCTATGGGGCACTGGTGATACCTCATTGGAGTGTTGTGTGCAGTTTTAGGCTCCTTATCTTAGAAGGGATGTATTAAAGTTGCAGACAGAACAGAGAAGATTTACCAGAATGATTCCTGGAACACAAGGACTAACATATGAGGAACATTTATCGGCTCTTGGACTGTATTCATTGAAGTATAGAAAAATGAGAGAGGATCTCATAGAAACATTTCGAATGCTGAAAGGATTAGACAGAATAGATGTGAATAAGATGTTTCCCTTGGTGGGTGAATCCAGGACAAGAGGGCACAGTCTTAGAATGAGAAGGTACCCATTTAAAACAGAGAGGAGGAGAAATTTCTTTAGCCAGAGGGTCATGGATTTGTGGAATTCATTGCCACGTACAGCTGTGAGGCCTGAGCATTGGGGGAGTTTAAAGGGGAGGTTGACAGCTATCTAATTAGTCAGGGTATCAAAGAATATGGGGAAAAGGCTGGAATTTGGAACTAGATGCGAGAACAGTTTAGCTCAGGGTGGAGTTCTGTTCCTCTATCTTGTGATCACTGAGGACGATCTGGCTCAGAGAAACAGCTCCTCAAGGAAGTTCTTTAAGATTCCATCTCATTTCATAGTAGGAAATCAACAAATGCTGGAAATCTGAAGTAAAAAGTGTGAGTGCTAGAATCAGAGAGGTCAATGACATTCCATCGAAGATAGTAAATGTCAGCAAGGAGGGAGATGCCAAAAGAGAGATGACAAAATTAAAAGCTGCAGATGTTGGAAAGCTAAAGCAAGACCAGAAAATGCCTGAAACAATCAACCAAGGAAGAACGCAAAGCACAAATGAACGAGACTGTGTGGCGGCGCACATCTCTGTGAATGAACCGGCCCCACTTGTATCGCCATGCTGGCGGGGCAGCTGCAGAAAGATGGCGCCATCAGGACTTGCTCATTGCCTTGTGGCTTAGGCCACGGCTCACGCCCCAGGCAACGTGATGATGTCACCAGTGCACGGGGCAGAACTCCCATTGGCCTTAAAGGGTCGCGCGAAATTCAAATAAACAGTTCAACTGAAACCCCATCGAGTTCAGTGGTGTTTTCTGTGTGTAGCAGCTGCTACCCCGCAGAGCCCAGACGTTATCTGGTCTCACAACATGGATTCGTCGGTGATCAGCACTGTCTCTGTGAAACTTCCCCCCTTTTGGACCCATCAACCTCGCACGTGGTTCGGGCAGGCGGAAGTGCAGTTTCATCTCAGACAGATCACCTCTGACTCCACGATGTTCTACCATGTGGTGAGTGCCCTTGATGAAGAAACTGCGGCCAGAGTGGACGACCTGATTCACGATCCTCCAGAGGAGGGAAAGTATGTCGCCCTCAAAGCTCTCCTCCTCAGCACCTTCGGTCTCTCCTGTCGGCGGCGCACAGCCAGGCTGATGCACCTCGATGGCCTGGGGGACAGAGCCCCATCCGCACTAATGGATGAAATGCTCTCACTGGCAGAAGGCCACAAACCCTGCCTGATGTTTGAGCAACCCTTCCTTGAGCAAATGCTGGAAGACATCCAGCACCTACTAGCAGACTAGGACTTCACGGACCTCCAGAAGATCGCAGGCCGTGCCGACGTGCTTTGGGAAACCAAATGGGAGAACGAGGCCGCCATGAATCAGGTCACCTGCCCTGGACCCAGCTGACCACAGCTTGCCCCCCAGGCAGAAAACAGAGGAGCACTAAACCACTTGGTGTTTCTACCACCAACGCTAGGAAGGCCAAGACCATGAGTGCCAACAGCCTTGCTCATACCAGGAAACGACTAGGCCAGCCGCCGCTGACGGCTGGCCATATGACCAGCCTCTTATATTTGGTCGACAGAGTTGAGTATGCTTCCCCCGACTGCCCTCAAATCCTGCACGAGAGCACGAGGCCCGACCCCGTGGGCAGCGAACGGCACCGGCATAAAGACCTTCGGCACACGGACCATTCAGGTACACCTCGGGCCAGACAAATTCTGCTGGAAGTTCCTACTGGCCACCTTGAGAACTACACTATTAGGAGCAGATTTCCTCCGAGGACACAGCCTGCTGGTCGACCTGAAGGGCAAGAGGCTCGTGCATGCCCTTACCTTCCAGTCTCTTCGACTTGAGCCATCCAGCGCGCACAGCCTGGGGATAGCCACCATCTGCACACCCAGGAATGAGTACTCCCACATCCTAGATGAGTTCCCTGCCATTCAACAGCCACACAGGGCCCTCCACTCCACACCAAGGCCAGACAACTCCTGCCTCCAGGAACTCGGCATAGTCCACAGGTCAGACAGACCCTGGGCCTCTCCCCTGCACATGGTCCCAAAGGCCTCTGGGGGTTAGCGCCCATGTGGGGACTACTGCTGGCTCATCAACGCAACAATACCTGACAGGTACCCCATCCCTAACATACAGGACTTTATGGCCAACCTACATGGTGCCAGAGTTTTCTCTAAGGTCGACTTTGTGAGGGGCTACCATCAAATCCCCGTACACCTGAATGATATTGGCAAAACCGCCATATCACCCTGTTCGGCCTTTTCAAATTCCTGTGGATGCCCTTTGGCCTGAGGAACGCAGTCCAGACCTTCCAGCGGCTCATGGACACAGTGGGTAGAGTCCTGGACTTTGTGTTCCTCTACCTCCATGACATCCTCATTGCCAGTCGAGATCACAATGAGCACAAGACCCATCTCCGCACACTGTTCGTCCGCCTGGCTGAATTTGGCCTCACCGTCAACATGGCCAAATGTAGGGGGAGTCACATGGTGGACGGTAGGGTAAAACTAGCCCTCTCCAGAAAATAAGAAAAAAAGTTAAGAAAAGACAAAGTTCAATTAATACAAAATATAAGAAATAAAAGATAAAGTTGTAGAGAAGAGAAAGAAAATGACACCTAAGAAGGAAAAAGTAAAAACAACGGGAAAAAAGAAGAAAGAAGGCCTTACCTCCACGAAAGAACAGGGAGCCGTGGTGGAGAAGAGTGCCCGATCTCCAAGGTTGGTGATGGACCAACGGAGTCACGACCCCCCCCCCCCCCACCCCGACTGCTGGACTGCAAAAATGGCTCTCTGAGCCAAACAAAAGTGTGCAGTGCGCAATCTAAGGAGAAGGAAAACATCGACAGGAGGGGGGCTCAGCTGAGGAACCACGGGCAACCACAGCGCAACCAGCTGAGGGATGCCCGACACCAGGGCTTTCAGCTGGAAGATGAGGAAAGTGGCAGGAGAGGGAGTGAAGTACCAAGTGAGAAAGAAAGTCGATGGGGTGAAAGGAAAGAAGAGTAGCAGCAGGAGGCTCAACAGATGAGCAGCTCAGAAGAGGACCAACAGCAAGAGGCCAAGCAAGAAGAGGCCCAACAAAGTGAGACAAGCAACTCATCTGGAAAATCAAAATAGACACAGATACAAAGAAGAGAAGAAGACACAAACACAGGGACAGACACAGAAGAAGAGGAAGAAGAAAACCAAGATCTTCACAGAGAGATAGAAGGTAAAACAGATGGACAGAATATAGATAAAGCTTTTTATGAAGAACAAATGAGAGCATTAAAAGAATGGTTGTCATTAGAATTTAGTGCAATTAAAAGAAAAATGAAAAGAACAGAAGATAAAATGCAAAGATTAGACAGAAATAGGGAAAAGAGTAGAAAATGTGGAAGAACGAGAAACGGCTGTAGAAATGGAAGTGAATGACTTAAGAAGAAAGTGATAAAAAAAATGAAAGAGACACAAGAGTTGTTAGCTCAGAAAATTAATATGTTGGAAAATTATAGTAGGCGAAACAACATAAAAATAGTGGGCCTGAAGGAAGATAAAGAAGGCGCAGACATGAAGGAATTTATAAAAGAATGGATCCCGTAGGTCCTGGGTACAACAGAAATGCAGGAAGGAATGGAAATAGAAAGGGCACACAGAGCAATAGCTCTGAAACCACAGGCACATCAAAAACCAAGATCTATTTTAGTACAATTTTTGAGATATACGACAAGAGAAAATATACTGGAGTGGGCAAGGAATAAAATTAGAGAAGACAATAAACCATTGGAATACAAGGGTCAAAAAATATTTTTTATTACCCAGACATAAGTTTTGAACTCTTAAGAAGAGGAAGGAGTTTAATACAGCAAAATCGATCCTATGGAAAAAAGGTTATAAATTTATGTTAAGACATCCAGCTATGCTTAAAATATTTATCCCTGGAAGCAAAACAGACTGTTCTCAGATCCGGAGGAACCACAAGAATTTGCAGAACGCTTGCAGGACAGAAGGAGAGATGAAGAGATGTAACAATGAAGAACGGTGATAAAATATATATAAAGATGTAAAAACAATGTATATGTAAAGAACTAGAGAAGGGAAGGAAGGAAGTAAGAGGGAAAAAAGGGAGAACTTTGTTATATGTGTAAAACAAAAGTTTTCTGGGGGGGGTTGAAGGGGAGAGAATAACCGTCACTGCGAAATCAGTTGACGCTTGTGAGCAGGTTCAGAATCCAAATGGAAAGGGGAGTTGTGGTTGCCCAGCAAGGGATAAGGGGAAACTCAGAGAGGGTGGGGGTGATATTTGGGGTTAAAGGAATATTGAATGTGGGAGTTGTTGGAGTATTTTATGTTTTAAATGTGTTGTCATAAAAAAGGGAAAACTGAGAGATGAAAATGGGGAAAAGGGTGGTGAGGAAGCGGAAATGAGGTGTAAACAGGATATGAGATGGCCACGTTGAATTATATGACTATAAACATTAATGGAATACATAACCAAATTAAAAGGAAGAGGCTACTAAATTTGCTGAAAAAAGAAAAAAAATAGATATAGCATTTGTGCAGGAAACGCATCTAACTGAAGTGGAACATAACAAATTAAAGAGGAACTGGGTAGGGAACGTAGCGGCAGCATCATATAACTCAAAAGCTAGAGGTGTAGCTATATTAATTAATAAAAATGTACCAATCAAAATAGAGGAGGAAATAATAGATCCACCAGGGAGGTATGTAATGATAAAGTGTCAGATATATTCAGAATTTTGGAATTTGCTCAATATATATGCACCTAATGAGGAGGATCAAAAGTTTATGCAAGATTTTTTTTGAAGATTGTAGATACACAATGAAATATATTGATAGGAGGGGATTTTAATCTTAATTTGGATCCAATGTTGGATAAAACTGGACAAAAGACTAGCAAAAAGAAAAAAGTGGCCAAATTTATGGTTAAATCAATGCAGGAAATGAAACTTATGGATATATGGAGGAGGCAACACCCAAGAGAAAAAAGAATATTCATATTATTCAAGTAGGCATAAAACATACTCAAGGATTGATATGTTTTTGTTGTCGGCCCATATTCAAGGGAGAGTTAGGAAAACTGAATATAAAGCTAGATTACTATCTGATCATTCACCCCTGTTATTAGCAATAGAACTGGAGGACATCCCACCAAGAACATATAGATGGAGGTTAATCTCCATGCTACTTAAAAGGCAGGAATTTAGAGAGTTTATTGAATGCCAAATTAAAACATATTTTGAAATAAATACAGAATCAGTGAAAGACAAATTTATATTATGGGACGCAATTAAAGCCTTCATTAGAGGGCAGATAATAAGTTATGTAATTAAGATGAAAAAGGATTACAATTGGGAAATTGAGCAGTTGGAAAGGGAGATAGTAAGTACAGAAAAGGAACGAGTAAAAAGGGATGATATAACAAAAAGGAGAGAATTGGTGGACAAAAAAATAAAATATGAAACATTACAAATGTATAAGGTAGAGAAAAACATAATGAAAATAAAGCAAAAGTATTATGAACTAGGAGATAAAACACATAAAATATTAGCCTGGCAACTTAAAACAGAACAAGCTAATAGAACTGTATTGGCATCAAGGAAAAAGGACAAACAAATTACATATAACCCAATAGAGATTAATGAGAACTTTAAGGAATTTTATGAACAATTATACCAAACTGAGAACGAGGGAAAGATGATAAAGTAGAAGAGTTTTTAGCTAAAATTGAACTGCTAAAATTGCAAGAAGAGGAACAAAACAAACTAATAAAACCATTTGAAATAGAGGAAATATAGGATATATTAAAAAAGCTGCCGAACAATAAAACGCCTGGAGAGGATTGATTCCCAATAGAATTCTATAAAACATTTAAAGAGTTATTAATTCCTCCTCTCCTAGAAGTAATGAACCAGATAGAGGAAACACAAAACTTGCCAGATTCATGTAAGACAGCAATAATTACAGTAATACCAAAGACGGGGAAGGATCCACTAACACCAGCATCATATAGACCAATATCTCTACTTAACTCAGATTATAAGATAATAGCAAAATTATTAGCAAACAGATTGGCCGATTGTGTACCAAAAATAGTAAAACAAGATCAAACTAGATTTATTAAGAAAAGACTAACAGCAGATAATGCCTGTAAACTTATTAATCTAATTCATGCAGTTCAAGGAAATAAGAAGCCCAACAGTGGCTGTTGCTTTAGACACAAAAAAAGCCTTTGACAGAGTAGAATGGAATTATTTATTTAAAGTATTACAGAGGTTCAATCTATCAGAAAAATATATAAATTGGATATATTATATAATGGACCATTGGCGAAGGTAACAGTAAATGGATATGTATCGAACTAATTTAAATTAAGTAGGTCAACTAGACAGGGATGTCCATTATTCCCCTCACTGTTCGCTTTAGCAGTAGAACCATTGGCAGAACTGATAAGAACAGAAAATAAAATAAAAGGGATATAAATAAAGGAGAAGGAGTATAAAATCAGTTTATTTGCAGATGACATCATAGTATACTTAACAGAACCAGAAATATCAATAAAAGAATTACATAAGAAATTGAAGGAGTATGGAGAAATATTGGGGTACAAGATCAACGCAAATAAAAGTGAAGTGATGCAAATGAGTAACGCAGATTATACAGAATTTAAAAAAGAATCACCATTTAAATGGCAAGCACAAGTAATCCGATACCTAGGTATCAGGTTAGATAATAATTTAAGCCACTAGTACAAACTAAATTATCAGCCACTATTAAAGAAATTGCAGGAAGACTTAGAACATTGGAAAGAATTACCGCTAATGTTGATAGGGAGGGTAAATTGCATTAAAATGAATGTCTTCCCAAGGATACAATACTTATTTCAATCGTTACCAATTCCCTTAACAGAGAAATTCTTTAATGAACTAAAGAGAATAATAAGGAAATTCTTGTGGAAAGGGGGGAAACCGAGGATACCGTTAGATAAATTAACAGAGAGGTACAACCAAAGTGATTTGCAGTTACAAACTTTAAAAATTATTATAGAGCAGCACAATTAAGGTATTTATCAGATTTTTACCAGACAAGGGAAAAACTAGACTGGACTAAAATAGAACTAGATAAAATAGGGGAGAAGGTACCAGAACATATACTTTATAAGTGGGATGAAAAGCTGGTACAATATAAAAGCTCACCAGTACTGCATCATTTACTCAATATATGGAAGAAGATCCACTTAGAAAAGAAAAAAACGAATGACCAAATACCAAAATTACGATTGATGCAAAATCCGCTAATCCCTTTTACAATAGATAACCTTTCCTTTAGAGAATGGGAGAGAAAAGGAATCAAAAGAATAGAAAATTGTTTTTTGGGAAATAATTTATTAACATTTGAACAGTTGAAGTACAAATATGAATTAACTCATGGTACAATGTCTGCATATCATCAATTGAAAGCTTATTTAAAGGATAAATTGGGAAACAGACTGAGATTACCAGAAGGAAACAGACACAATGAAAATTAAAAGATTTATAACGAACATGTACATCAAGCTGCAAGAGAAGGAACATGATGAAATAAGCTATAAACCCAAACATAAGTGGGAAAGGGATTTAAACATAAAGATAAAAAATGAAACATGGGAAAAGTTATGTTCTGGAACTATGAAGAATATAATAAACACAAGGTTATGCATGATATAGTATAATTGGTTACACAGGTTATATATCATGCCCCAAACGTTTAAAAAAATGAGATCCAACATTATCAGATAGATGTTTTCGCTGTAAGAAGGAAATGGGAACAACAGTACATGCAATTTGGGCATGTGAGAAAGTGAAAATGTTTTGGGAAGATCTAAATCAGATATTAAATGAAATCACAAAAAATAACATACCAAAAAATCCAGAGATCTTTCTTCTAAGTAATATAAGAAGTAAGGAATTGGGCCTCAAATTGGATAAAGTGCAAAAAAGATTTATTATGATAGCCTTAGCTGTAGCAAAAAAAATGTATGTCAACTTGGAAAATGGAAGAGAGCATGAGAATACAGCAATGATATACATGGAAATGAATAAATGTATTCCATTGGAAAAAAATAACATAATTTAAAAAATAAAGTCACATTATTTGAACAAATTTGGGAACCATACATGGAACATAACACTTTCTCACATGCCCAAATTGCATGTACTGTTGTTCCCTCGGACCTCCACCCCCTAAAATGATAAGAAGACAAAACGACTTGATCCAGTATGTAAAAGTAGAAGATACATTTTTCTTGTTTATTTTTTACTGTGTGATGACATTGTGTAATGGTTTTATTGTATTGTATATGTTGAATATTTATTGGTTTTGGAGGGGGGGAGGGAAGGTAGGGGGGAAAAAAGGGAGAAAATGCCACTGTGTATATTTAATGAGAAACATTTGTATAAATTTTGGTCGATATAATTCACAGTGTGAAAAATAAAAAAATTATAAAAAAAATAAAATAAAAACCTGATCATGCTCCAAGGTGAGGTCCTTTTGGGTAGAGCTAGGCCAAGCCCTAGAGATAATCATAGGTAAAGAGTTTCCACAGGACCCAGAGATTTTCCTGTTGGAAAACATCATGAACATAAGACTTACAATGAAGTGGACCAAATTTAAATCAAATTTATTATTGATTGCTCTGGCAGTGACCAGGAAGTGCATAGCAGTTACCTAGAAGTCAGACTCTTATCTGGGCATTGTGCATTGGAATATGGAAATGCAGAGCTACATTCCCTTGGAGAAAAAAATGAGACTTTTCTTAAAATCTGCCAACCCTACCTGCATTACATAGGTGCAAGGATATAGGTGCAAGAATGTAGGTGCTTCACTGCATGACCACCCCCCCCTTCCTCTCCTGGGGGGTGGATGGGGGGAGGGGCCCATTCCAATTAGGCTAAGTTGAGATGAATGTAAGAGACCTAGAGGATGGGCATTGAGCTCCAACAGTTCCTATGGTTAATGTTTTTCTTTTTCTTTTCTAATTTGTTATTCATCCTTGGTCAGTGGTGTCTTTTTCTTAATGTTTTTGCCTTTTCATGCAAGTTATGCATTTTATTAAAAATAGTTTTTTTTGGTTATTTTGTGTTGTGGGGGAGCAGGTATAAAATGTAAATATACTTGATGAACGTGATTGTTGTACTGTGAATTATTGGAACTGTCTGAGTTTGGAAAAATCACACATAAAATATTTTTTAAAAAACATGGCCAAATGTCAGTTCGGGAAGGAGTCTCTACAGTTCCTGGGCCACACTATCACTGCAGATGGAGTAGCACTGTCACAGGACAAGGTCAAGGCCATACAGCAGTTCCCCAGGCCAGACACCCTCAAGGGCCTACAGGATTCACCTGGATGGTTAACTTCTATCACCACTTCATCTTGGGGGCCACCTGCATGTGCCCACTGTATGCCCTGATCTCAGCCAAGCAAAAGACACTCGAGTGGTCAAAAGAGGCTGAGACAGCCTTCGCACAGACCAAAGCAGCCTTCGCTAGCACCACCCTACTGGCCCAACCTTGGTCCGACGCCCACACAGCAACCTCAGTGGATGCGTCTGCCAAGGCCATTGGGGGCCTCCTTGAGTAAGAAGTCAACGGGCAGTGGCGCCCGCTGGCGTTCTTCAGCCAGCATCTCCGACCATCCGAGCTAAGTACAGTGCATTCGACAGGGAGCTCCTGGTCTTGTACCTCTCTATCAGGCACTTCCGCTACTTCCTAGAGGACAGACTGTTCACCGCTTTCACAGACCACAAGCCACTTGCTCAGGCCCTCACCATGGCTAAAGACCGCTGGTCAGTGCGCCAACAGTGACATCTTTCCTACATCTCAGAGTTCACCACCAACATCCGACACCAGGTGGGTAAGGACAATGTTGTTGCCGACGTGCTCTCCAGACCTACCATCCACAACTTGTCCCCCGGCCTGAACTACACCCAATTTCCTCAGGCCCAGAGGGAGAACGAAGAAACACAGGCCTTCCGAACTGCCATCACTGGCCTGAGCCTTGAGGACCTGAAGCTGCCGGGCAGTCATGACACAGTTCTGTGTAATGTCTCCACCAGCT
The DNA here is from genome assembly GCF_036971445.1 of Narcine bancroftii. Classification (NCBI taxonomy): domain Eukaryota; kingdom Metazoa; phylum Chordata; class Chondrichthyes; order Torpediniformes; family Narcinidae; genus Narcine; species Narcine bancroftii. Next base: position 65,739,905 of record NC_091474.1, on the reverse strand, counting down.
CGCCACGACTGGTAGCCCCCGCAGTGGAGGCAGGAGGCATTCCGAATGATTCACGACCTGGCTCACCCCTCAGTCAAGACATTGGTACGCAAGGTGGCAGAACGTTTCATATGGCACGGATTAAAAAAACAAGTGGCCCAGATGGCAAGGAATTGGATACATTGCCAAGCGTCATGTTAGCGCCCCGATACAACATTTCAACCCGCCAGCCAGGAGGTTTGACCATATCCACATCGATATAATGGGACCCCTACTGGTGTCCAGAGATGCACTCTATCTCCTGACTGTGGTCGACCAAATGGCGAGGTGGCCGGAAGCCATCCCCATCAGATCAGCGTTCCACCCCACATGACCAGCAACAGGGGCGCCCAGTTCACCGTCCTCTGGGCACAACTGGCAAACTGCTTGGGAATCAAGCTCCACCACACCACGGCCTATCGTCCCTAGGCGAATAGACTCATAGAGCGCTTCCACTGGCACCTCAAGGTGGCCCTCATGGCACAGCTAAAAGGACTAAAAGGACCCAAATGGACAGACAAGCTGCTGTGGGTCCTGCCTAGCATTTGAATGGCTCCAAAAGAGGACATCAAGGCTTCATCTGCGGAGCTCGTCTACGGTGCACAAATGTCACTACCAGGGGAGTTTTTTGGAGTGGGTGCAGAATATGAAGGTGAGATCCCAACCCTTTTTGCGGACCTTTGTAACAGATTCGCCTCGCTGGCACCCCACCATGGCAAGCACCCGGCGAAAATCCCCAAAGACCTAGGCTCAGCAGATTTCGTGTTTGTCCAGCGTGGCCCACACCCAACCCCCCCTGCAGCACCCATATGAGGGTCCATATAAGGTCCTCCATCGATCGGGAAAGACTTTCACTCTGAACATTGGGGGCAGAGAGGAACTATTCACGGTCGACCGACTGAAGCCGGCGCATGTGGACTAAGACCAACCTGTGCAGATGGCCCAACCTAAACGGAGGGGTCAGCCACCCAAGCGGCAGGACACGTAAGCCGGTTCTGGGGGGGGGTGGGGGTTCTGTGGCGGGGCACATCCCTGTGAGCGAACCGGCACTGCTTGTACCGCCGCACTGGTGGGACAGCTGCAGAAGATGGTGCCGTTAGGGCTTGCTCATTGCTTCGTAGCTTAGGCCACAGCTCGCGCCCCGGGCAACGTGGTGATGTCACCACTGCGCGGACTAGAACTCCCATTGGTCTTAAAGGGGCACACGCGAAATTCAAATAAACAGTTCCACTGAAACATCCACCGTGTCCTGTGGTATCTTTCTGTGTGTATAGCAGCCACGACAAGGACACAGTTGTCAGAAGCATTGTTGGTGGGGAGGGGCATGGGAGAGCAGGAAAAAGAGCAGAAGATCTATTGACAGCCTTTATTAGAAGTGGAAGTGCAGATTGAGGAAGTGGTTCAATTCAGGAATCTGAGGTTTGCATCTACAACTAGAATTTATTTTCCTAACAGATTGGTTTGACCACAACTGGACCACTACCTCTGGTTACGGCACTTTAGGTCAGATTGACAGGGCTTACAAATGCAGCAAATCCAAGGGATCTACCCACGGATGGTAAAACATGATGTGAATATGACATTCAAAAGACTCGGGTGTTGTCATGATAATGAATATGTATGAGATGTACCGGAAGTCACGTGGTATGAGAGAGAGATAAGAGCACAAGCAGGAGAACAAAGGAAACTGGAAAATAAAGACACTGGATTACCTGATAAAACTTGTGTTTGATGTTTTATTAACTTCACATTTCGGGCCACAAATGTGACATTGGCGATGAGGATGAAAGAAGCTTGAAGAAAATTAAAGACTAAATAAGATTACAGAGGATTACAGACAACTTCAAGGTGATAAGAATTTTCTCTTTGACTCAGTACTTTTGGGGCTGGAATATTTCCTCATGGCTGGGGCAGACGGTGACTTTCTAATACATAGTGGAATTGCTCATTTTGACCCAACGGGTGATGCAAGCACTGTAAGTGTGAAGTGGAAGGCATGGCTGGAAGAATTTGAATCCTACGCCGACAGTCGTGGCCTATTTCTAGATACCTGTACAGTTGAACAAAAAGCGCAGAGAAGGGCGTTACTTCTTTTCACTGCTGATCCCGCAGTTCGGGAAACATTTAAGACACTTTTGAATACTGGAAGAAAGGATGAGTACCGGAAAGCGGTAGATGCATTAAATGCACACTATTCAGTCGACACCGAATGCTACATTTCAACGCCATTTGTTTCGGAGAACGAGACAAGAAGATGGCCAGACAATTGTTCAGTACGTGACGAGACTACGCCAGCTAGCTGTTGGATGCAATTACATGCCAGCTGATTTGGACAACCAATTATTGGATCAAGTCGTACAGCTCTGCAGATCAGATAAACTCAGAAGACGTCTACTGGAAAGAGGGAGTGAGTTGGAACTCACCGATGCTTTAGCCATTGCTGCTGCATTAGAGGCTGTTGAAGGGCAATTTCATACCATGACCTTGAAAGACAACTCAAGCCAGCAAATTAAGAGGCTCTCACATCGCCATAACCAGCCATAACTAGCCAAGATATATGTCGACACAGGACGTGGAGTGTTATCGATATGGAAACCGAGGTCACTTTGGAAAAGACCCATATTGCCCGGCCAAAGGCAAAGTTTGCAGAAAGTGTGGAGGTAAGGACCACTTTGCGAAGAAGTGCAAAAGCAAGTCCAATACAGACCAGAAGAGGAAGAGTACAACTTCCAAAGGTAAAGCCTGGGGGAAAGGAAAGTATCCTGGAAAGAAAGACACCATTCGCCAGATAGACGGTGACGATGATGATACCCAGGAGGGACAGAGTTGTTGCCAATTTACGTTGAATGATGTACGTCATGAGAAGGTCCCAGTGATCATTGGTGGAGTGACAGTGCAGGTCATTGTAGACTCAGGCAGTGACAGTAATGTGATTGATCGACATTTATGGGAGAAGTTGAAAAGGAAAAAGATCATCTGTACCTCAAAGAAGTGTTCCAAGAAACTGTATCCATACACAGCAACCAAGCCATTGCAGACCATTGGATGTTTTACTGCAACTGTTGAAACTGGAAATAAGTACACCGAAGCAGAGTTTATGGTCATAGAAGAGAGGGGAGAACCATTGCTGAGTAGAAGCACAGCGCAAGACCTGGCAATACTTCATATTGGAGCTTGTGTCAATTCAATTCAGTCTTACGAGGATATGAAGCAAGAATTCCCCGCAGTCTTCCAAGGAGTAGGAAAGCTGAAAGGTCGACAATTGAAGCTAGCGGTAGATGAAACGGTTAAACCCAAGGCACAACCAATGCGCCGAACTCCGTTAGGACTTCGTGGGAAAGTCGAAGCCAAAATTAAAGAATTGATCGAACAAGACATTATTGAACCGGTGGAACATTCGACACAATGGGTCAGTCCCGTAGTGATTGTGCCCAAACCAAAGGGTGACATAAGACTATGTGTTGACATGAGAATGGCCAATGAAGCTATAATTAGAGAACGACACCCTATACCAACAGTGGAGGAAATACTTCAAGAACTAACTACCAGCAAGGTATTCTCAAAAATTGATCTGAAATGGGGCTATCATCAATTAGAGCTGGATCCAGGTTCCCGAGATGTAACGACATTTGTGACTCACTGTGGATTGTATCGTTACAAGAGACTATCATTTGGAATTAATGCAGCTTCGGAGATCTACCAATATGAAATCCATCGAGTGATTCAAGGTATTCCTGGAGTTGCCAACATTTCTGACGACATCATAGTCCGTGCACCAACGAAGGAAGAGCATGACAAACGGTTGAGGCGTGTACTATCTAGACTACAGGAGGCAGGCCTTACTGTGAATGGAAACAAATGCCAGTTCGGTCTGTCAGAAATGGACTTCATGGGACACAGACTTACACGGGAAGGACTAAACCCTGCAGAGGCCAAGGTGAAAGCTATTGCGGAGGCATGTACACCTCAGAACGCAACAGAGGTGAGGAGTTTCCTGGGATTGGTCAATTTTTGTGCAAAGTTCATTCCTAATTTCGCTACAGTGGCAGAACCACTAAGGAAACTAACCAGGAAAGGTGTACCTTTTCATTTTGGATCTGAGCAGAAGAAAGCGTTCACAGCGCTGAAGCAAAGCCTGATAGATGCAAAAACTCTTGGATATTACGATCCGGCGGCATCAACCAAAGTCATAGCGGATGCCAGCCTGGTTGGTTTAGGAGCCGTGTTGGTCCAGATGCATGATGGAGGTCCAAGAATCATTGCCTATGCCAGCAGATTGTTATCAGATGTGGAAAGAAGATACTCTCAGACAGAGAAAGAAGCACTCGGACTTGTATGGGCCTGTGAGAGGTTCCATGCATATTTATACGGCATTGAATTTGAACTCATCACAGATCATAAGCCATTAGAGGTGATCTATGCACCTAGATCCAAGCCATGTGCCAGAATAGAGAGATGGGTACTCAGACTACAACCCTACAAATATAAAGTAATCCACATTGCAGGGAAAGCAAACATTGCAGATCCGCTGTCCAGATTGGTGAAGGATGGTGGTCCACAATCCAAGTCAGAATTGGGAACAGAAACAGAGAGCTTTGTACGCTTCGTAGCTATTCAGTCGACACCGAAAGCTGTGACTACGAAGGAGGTCGAGAGAGAATCCGAACGTGATCCAGAACTCAGGGAAGTAAGAGAATGCATACAGAGTGGACAATGGGACAAGTGTACTCACAAGGCTTACATTCCCATTAGAGACGAACTTTGTTGCATCGGACAGTGTGTATTAAGAGGTTGCAGATTGGTGATACCGCAAAGATTGAGACCGAAGATCGTATCCTTAGCGCATGAAGGACACCTAGGTATTGTTGGTACCAAGCAAAACCTCAGGACCAAGGTATGGTGGCCAGGTTGTGATAAGGACGCAGAGAAATTTGTTAAAACTTGTCACGGATGTCAAATCACAAGTAGGAGTAATCCGCCAGAACCGATCCGGAGTACGCAACTCCCGACAGGACCATGGATCGACGTAGCTGTTGATTTTCTTGGACCTTTACCGACGGGTGAATCAATTATGGTAGTGATAGATTACTACAGCAGATACTATGAGTACGTGGTGTTGAAGTCCACAACCACTGAAAAAACAATACAAGCGTTAGCAGAGATATTCACGAGATATGGATTACCTGTTACATTATACTCTGACAATGGTCCACAATTCATTTCAGAGACATTTGCGGAATACATGAAGACTACAGGTATCCACCATCATAAAGTAACTCCGAAATGGCCGCAAGCCAACGGAGAAGTAGAGAGACAAAATCAGTCCATTGAAAAACGATTGAGGATTGCACACGCCGAAGGACAAAATTGGCGAGAAGCATTGCTATCTTATGTGGCTGTCTATCGAGCAACGCCTCATGCAACCACTGGAAAAAGTCCTGCAGAAGCATTTTTTGGGAGAAAAATCCACACAAAAATGCCAGAAATAAAGGAAATCCGAGACGACCAGGAGATGAGGGACCACGATGCTGAAAAGAAAGGTGCAGCAAAGCTGTACACAGATTCGAAACGTGGAGCCAAGTACTCAGACATCATGCCAAGGAGATAATGTTCTAGTGAGGCATGAAACTGGTGGTAAGCTAGACACACCTTATTACCATCAACCCTATACTGTCGTATCCAGAAGTGGCAGTATGGTGACAGTCAAGTCTCCGACTGGAGTCCTGTATAAGAGAAAGGTATCAAGTGTGAAAAGGCACCAGTCCAGAGATACATCGAGCGAAGAGGTTGAAAGGCCAATACGAGATGCTGAAACTGAGAGACCTGATGATGTTCCAGAGGCAGTTACCAGAACTCCTGATAAAGTGACTAGAGCGCCAGAAACACCCGAAGCCGTGGCGAGCAGTATGTCCGACGCTGAGAGTGAACAACCGAGAAGCGACGACAATATCGCAGGCAGACCGAAATGAAACCGGAAAGTGCCCAAACGATACGAAGACTTTGTGCCATAGTTTTAATAAGAACTTTGGGACAGTATTTAATCTTATATCATAAAGTGCATGTATGAGTGCTGTAGGAAGTAAATTTTATGTAGTTGAGTTATAGTATTACCATTAGTTACGATGTTTGTAGGTTTCCGAGGGATATTGGTAAGTGAAGGTAAAGTTTATTTCTGATTAAAGGAGGGATGTCATGATAATGAATATGTATGAGATGTACCGGAAGTCACGTGGTATGAGAGAGAGATAAGAGCACAAGCAGGAGAACAAAGGAAACTGGAAAATAAAGACACTGAGAAGTTTACCTGATAAAACTTGTGTTTGATGTTTTATTAACTTCACATTTCGGGCCACAAATGTGACAGGTGTCACATTATGTTTCCCACCTACCCAATCTAAGTATTTGGCTACAGTAGATTAAACATCTCACAGAAGCATAATGAGAGAGTCCTGCCTGGCTGCATCATTGTGTGGTAGGGTAGCTGTAAAGCATCGGACTGGAAGAGGATCGTTAAAACAGATGAGAGGATCACTGGGATCTCCCTTTCCTCTGAGACGACACTGAGGTGGCCTAAATAGGGCTCAAGGATTTATAGAAGACCCTTTCCATCCAGCGCACTGTATTTTCAACTCACTAACCATCAAGAAGAACATCAAAATCAGGACTGCCAGGCTGGGGAATAGCTTCTTCTCGCAAGCTGTAAGGCTGATGAACAGTATTCTGTAACCATGAAAGTCATCCCAAGTATTTGTATCTATTTATTTGGATTATTTATGTGATAGATATGTGCTGTATATTGCGGGTTTTTGTGCGTGCACCATGGTTTGGAGAGACATTGTTTCGTTGGGTTGTATATGTACAATCAGATGATAATAAACTTAAACATTGTTTTTCCTTCTGAGGATAAAGCATTTTCTTTAGATTCAGTTTTGGGGCATCTGCATTGTTGATGTCAGGATTCAGTACACAAACATGCTGGAGAAACTCAGCAGGTCCTGCTTCACCCATAGGGAGTAAAGGGTAACCAATATTTCAGGTCTGGGTCCTTCTTCTGGGTGCTAAGTGACCTACTGAGTTCCTCCAGCATGATTGCGTATTACACTCCATTCCAGCATCAGCTGACATTCTTGTTTAACTGATACGTCAGGATTTCTTGTCTATCTGTAAATGGCCCAACCCAAACTTTGTATGGCAAAAAGATGTTAAAAATTACATGGAAACTCTTCTTTTAAAAGTGCAGTGATTCGGGTCCGGATCCACTAATGCCAGATTTAAAGTAGTGCTGAATACCACTCCAGCAACACCTCCCAAACCTATGACCTCTGTCATTGAGGAGGCACCAGGGACATGGGAACATTACTTCCTGCTGGTGGCCTCTCAGTCACACAACATACTGACCTGAAGTTATCTCCCCAGCCAGCACCACTGCAGTAGTACTTTCTCCAAACGGACTGCTGTGGTTTGAAATAGCAGCTCACCCTCATCATCTATAGAACAGTACAGCACAGAAACAGGCCCTTCGGCCCACCTCAAACATGATGACCACATCTAACTGAACTCCTGTTGCTTGCACCTGAGATATATCTCCATATTAATGTGTACTGATAAGCCTCTTAAATGGTACTAACATATCTGCTTCAACCGCGACTCCTGGCAGCCCATTCAAGGCACCCACTACTCTCAAAGTAAAAAAGTTCTCAGTACATTCTATACACCCACCCCACCCACCCACCCGCTTTGAATGCATGTCCTGCAGTGTGCGATAAATATTGTCTTCCCCATCAATACCTCTCCTGATTTTATACAGCTCTATCAGGTCTCTCCTCAGACAAGACAACCGTAGTTTGTCCAATGTCTTCCCAGAACTCATCCCCTCTAAAACGGATCCCCTCTTCTGTCACCTTCCCAAAGCCTTCACATACTTCCTCTCAGTGAATCGTAAAAAAATACAGATGTAGGAAGAGGCTATTCAGCCCTTCGTGCCTGCACTACCATTCAATATGATCATGGGTGGTCATATTACCTCAGTTCTATCCTTTAGCCACAAGGGCCTCACCCGACTCCTTTTTGAATATAACTAATGAACTGGCCTTAACATCCTCATGTGGTACGAAATTCAACAAGTTTCCAACTCTGTGAAGAAGTTTCTCCACATCTCAGTCCTAAATGGCTTCCCCATCGTCAGGAGCATCTAACTTGTTTCTTCATGTCAGAATTATACATCTTAAGAGATCCCATCCCATTCTTCTAAATCTCAATGAGTAAGTCCTTGGTCTATCCAGTCTTTCTTCATATGTCAGTCCTGCCATCCTAGGGATCAATCTGGCGAACCTTCAGTGTAAGAAAGCTCTTCCTGTAATGAGGTGACTAGAACTGCACACAATATTCCAAGTGTGGCTTAACCAAAGTTTTATATTGTTGCAACGTGACTGACTTACTTTTGTATCAATGCCCCACCTAATGAAGCCAAGCATACCAATGCCTCTTTACCACCCTTTCTACTTGCATGACCACTCTCAAGGAGCCATGGACCTGGTCCACCACATCTCTCTGCACATCAATGCACTTAAGAGCCCTGCCAATGACTGTATACATTCCCCTTGCATTGGATCTGCCCCAAGGCGCAACACTTCATACCTGTCTCCAATCAGTGCAAATCAGCCACATCATCTCCTCCTCTCTGACCATCAACACAGGGGCATTACAAGGCTGCAAGCTTGGTCCCCTGCTCAGCTTCCCATATATGACTGTGTGGCCAAATTCAGCTGCTACTCAATCTACAAATTTGCTGACACCACCACCGTTGCTGGCCAAATTACTGGAAATGTCAGAATACAGGACAGAGATTGAGAAATGAGTTGGGTGGTGCCAGAACAACAATTTTGCTCTCCAAATCACCAAAACCAAGGAGCTTACTGGTGATTTTAGGAAGGGAGTACCTTGGGACCACATACCTGTCCGCATTGATGGTATGAAAGTGCACGGGATCAGAACCTACAAGTTCTTGGGACTCCTTGCATCAGAAGATCACTCCTGGAGCCAGTGCATCAAGGCAACCATGAAGAAGACACACCAACACCTCTATTTTCTAAGGAGTCCAGAATCTGACCATGACTTTCCAAATGTGTATGAATCCTATCCCCAAGTATTCTCTCCATTTGTTTTCCTACTATTAATGTGAGATTTACCTGCCTATAACTTCCTGGATTATCTTTTTATTCCCCCCTTCTTTAACAAAGATAAAATATGAGCTACTCTCGACCTTATCTGTTGCTAGTTTGGATACAAAGATACTTGTCAATGCCCCAGTCTCCTTACTCACCTCTTTCTTTAACCTAGGATATATCCCATCAGGACCTGCAGACTTACTACTTTAAGTCCCAGCACTACCTCATCAGTGAATACTGATGCAAAGTTCCTCTGTCTCCAAACATTAATCCCCCTTGTCTGTGAGTGATCCCATCTTCTCCCTAGTTTTTAATACAAGAATCAAGAGGAATGTATGAAAAGGTAACATGTAAAAATTCTCAAGGCTGGTGAATGTTAGGAAATAAAGGTTTCTTTAATGGTCAACCTCAAATCCCAAAAATATGAGTGATCTGCAGGGCTGTTACGACAAGAGTGACGAGGGGACATGCTGTACTGCTTTTCTGTGGACTGAGTGTTGATTACAAAGGTCAGTGGCTTCACTCCATGTTGTAGCCACATTGTGCTTCAGCTACTCTATACAAAAATAGCCCTACACTATAATTTCATCTTGTTAATGCTGCCTTCCTGCAGTGGTTATTCAAGCCTTGCTTTATCTCCTATCTGATGCCCATAACCAAGGCAGGGACTTCATTCCTATTTGCTAAGATATGCAGAGGACCCATATAGATGATGAATTTATGATAACTCAGCTCTTCTAGTATGAAAACTATCAAGAAGGAAGACAAAGCTTTAAGTAGCGGTCTTCAAAAAAAATTGTGGAATCAATGAGATCCCACCCATAAAAATATTGCGGCACTGCTGGAGCTCCCCCGTAGGGTCCTACCACCCATCCTACTGCCATCAACTCTGTACAGGCTTTAAATGGCCTATTAAATGAGCTGGTTTTATTTAAAATCCTGAGACCACAAAATCTGGGCCAAAGTGGCAGCGCCTGTGTCTGGCAGCAGCAGCCTCAAGGGGTTGTAGACTTGGAGTGGGGGGGGGGGGGGGGGTGGGGAGGGGAATGGACTGGCTTAGGGCACCAGAAAACGGGGAAATCACACCCTGTTTGAGAAGGAGAGAGGGGAAGACCCCAAGAATGGTGACCACGGTGGTGGACCAATGATGCGCTCTGTGGCTGAAAGACACACATGGGTGGCGAGCTGTTGGCGACTCGTGGCTGCTCATGAGAACAAGGTATCAGAACCTGGATTCAAGAGGATGCTGAGGGCAAGGAAGGCTTCTGAAGGGCCCTGGGTGATGAAGGTTTCCTCATCGTGTCAGAGGTTTAGAGTTAGGCTTGGGGTACCAATGGTTTGAACTGGTATTGTGTGGTTGCAGAGGGAGTGGGAGTGCTGGAGACGAATCCAGGGACACTCAGTGACTCTGGGGCGACTCTCTTTTGCTTCTCTTTCTCTGACTATACGGGGTACCGGGCAATGCTAATGGCGAGTCTTTGTCTGCTTTATGGACGAGAGAGGTCTGGAGGGTTATGGGCCGGGTGCAGGTCAATGGTTCTAGGTTAGAGTAGGTGTTCGGCATGGACTAGAAGGGCTGAACTGCCCTGCTTCTGTGCTGTAATGGTTATGCAGACTAAAGGCAACTTCATGTAATATTACTTTTCTGTTTTACTACATGACAATAAAGAGTATCTGATCTGATCCAAGAGCAGAATTCTGGACCAAAATAGCACTTTTTAAAATCTCACACTGAGGGATTATATTAGGGTCAAGAAAACATTTGGGATGGGTGCATTCATGGAAATATTTGGAAACTAAGCTGTGACCCATTCAGGCTAAACAGGTGAAAGAAAACTGATACATTTTTCAGCTCCCATAGCAACTCACATCAGCTGTCGAGATTTGTCTGAGAGTCCATCTTTATGCCACTTTCTTTGCACCCAAGATGGTGGTGCCTGTGATCAGCAGCAGGCCATGAGGGGTTGCAGACTCTGGAGAAGTGGGGAGACCACCCCCCCCCACCTCGGACTGAGAAGGAGAAGCAGAGGAGACAACCAACCCACAGGACGGTGGCCATGGTGGGGGACCAGTGAGGGGTTCTACAGCTGAAGGACACACACAGTCAGTAGGCTGTTGGTGTCTTAAGGAGATGAACTCACGCAGGCTGAGGGCTGCTGGAGATTGTGGTCAAGGTACTCACACCAGGCTGTGGACTGCTGGAGACTGGCTCAAAACTGGTTGAAGGGGCACCAGGTCTCGAAACTGGGATGCGAGAGGGTGCTGAAGGGTTCCTGGCCGTGTCGGAGATTCGGATCTGGAGCTTGGGTTGCCAACTGTTTGGACTGAACTCTGTGTGGTTGCGGAAGCTGCGGGAGTGCTGGAGGCAAATCCATGGAAACTACGTGACTCTCGGGGAGGGGGGGGGGATCTCTCTTTTGCTTTTCTTTCTCTGACTGAGCTTCAGGCAATTTCTACAGACACAAGGCAATTTTGTGTAAAATGACACTTTTATGACATGACAATAAATTGAATCTTGAAACTTGAGTTTGTTTCTTCTGTCTGTTGTTCAGATCGTAATCAGATAATAGAAGAGTAGAATTTAAATGCAAGTAAATCAAAGACAGGCATTGTTTGAAACATAGAAACATAGAAGATAGGAGCAGGGGTAGGTCATTCGACCCTTCGAGCCTGCTCCGCCATTCAACGAGATCATGGCTGATCTTAAAGTTCAGTACCCCGTCCCCGCCTTCTCTCCGTAACCTTTAATTCCCTTATACTGAAGAAATAGATCTAATTCCCTCTTAAATATATTTAATGAACCTGCCTCTACTGCCCTCTGTGGCAATGAATTCCACAGATTCACCACCCTCTGGGTAAAGAAATTCCTCCTCATCTCGGTCCTAAATGGTTTGCCTATTATCCTCCAACCATGGCCTCGGGTTCTGGATTTTCCCATCATTGGAAACATCCCATCTGCATCCACTCTGTCCAGTCCTGCCAGAATTTTATATGTCTCTATGAGATCCCCTCTCAATCTTCTAAACTCCAGCGAGTACAATCCCAATTTGCACAATCTTTCCTCATAAGTCATTCCTGCCATTCCAGGTATCAGCCTGGTGAATCGCCTCTGCACTCCCTCCATTGCAAGAACATCCTTCCTTAGATAAGGTGACCAAAACTGCACACAATACTCCAGGTGGGGTCTCACCAAGGCCCTGTACAGCTGCAGTAAGGTATCCTTGTTCCTATACTCAAACCCTCTTGATATGAAGGCCAACATACCATTTGCCTTTTTAACCGCCTGCTGTACCTGCATGCTCGCCTTCAGAGACTGGTGTACAAGTACCCCTAGGTCTCTCTGCACTTCCCCATCTCTTAATCTATTGCCATTCAAATAGTAATCTGCCCTCCGGTTTGTATTACCAAAGTGGATAACCTCACATTTATCCACATTGTAGTTCATTTGCCATGTATCTGCCCAGTCCCTCAATTTATCCAAATCACACTGGAGCTTCCTGACCCCCTCTTCCGTGCACACAAGCCCTCCTAGCTTAGTGTCATCTGCAAATTTGGAGATATTACATCCAATCCCCTCATCCAGATCATTAATATAAATTGTGAACAGCTGGGGTCCCAGTACAGATCCCTGTGGCACCCCACTGGTCACCGCCTGCCACTCAGAAAATGAGCCATTTATCCCAACTCTCTGTCTTCTACCTGCCAGCCAGTTCTCAATCCACATCAATACTTTGACCCCAATCCCATGAGCCTTGATTCTGGAAGCCAGTCGTTTATGCGAGACCTTATCGAAGGCCTTTTGGAAGTCCAGGTACACCACATCCACTGGCTCTCCCCTATCTATTTTACCTGTCACCATCTCAAAGAATTCCAATAGATATGTCAAGCACGATTTACCTTTTGTAAATCCATGTTGACTCCATCCGATCCCTTCTCTGCTAGTCATATGCTCCGCTATTACATCTTTAATAATGGATTCCATCATTTTGCCCACTACTGATGTAAGGCTCACCGGCCTATAATTCCCCACTTTTTCTCTACCCCCCTTTTTAAATAGTGGGGTAACATTAGCTACCCTCCAATCCATGGGTACTGATCCTGAGTCTATCGAGTTCTGGAAAATAATTCTTAAAGCATCTGCTATCTGAATGGCCACTTCCTTAAGTACCCTAGGATGTAGATTATAAGGCCCTTGGGATTTATTTGCCTTCAATCCCATCAATTTCCCCAAGACCATGTCCTTAGAGATACTGATTTCTTTCAGTTCCTCCCTTGCATTAGTCTCTATGTTTCCCAACATCCTTGGGAGGTTATTTGTATCCTCTCTTGTAAAAATAGAACTAAAGTAAGAATTTAATTGGTCTGCCATTTCCTTATTCCCCATTATATATTCCCCTGATTCCGAATGCAAGGGACCTACTCTGGATTTCACCAATCTTTTCCTCTTGACATATTTTGGATAGAGGACAAGGTCCATTGAGGAAAAAGAGATGGAACAAGTTGAAATGAGGAGTGATTGGGTGACTGGCAAGGACAGGCCAGTGATGGACACACAAAATATTCCATAAAATGACAGCTTTGTTTTTTCCAAACATGACCAAAGAGCAAACATAATAAAAGAACACAAGGAGAAAATGGCTACCTGGCCCCTTTAACCTGCCCCTCCATTAAAAAATGTATTATGTCAACCTGGAAATTAGAAGACAACTTTTTTTTAAAATTTTTTATTTTTCACACTATAAACCATATTGACCAAGATACATACAGACATTCTTTTTCTTGAATATATAGTGTCATTTTCTCCCCCTTTTTCCCCCCTCCCTTCCCTCCCTCCCTCACCCCCTTTCCCATTTATTTGAAGTTCAATCTATAAGATACATTAAACCCGTTAAACAATGTTGTCACTTAATAAAAATAAACAAGAAATTTTACTGAGTCCATTCTTTTCGTTATCTTCTCCTTCTGTCATTTTAGGTGGTGGAAGTCCACGGTAGGATTTCTCTATTGTATTTCATGTATGGCTCCCATATTTGTTCGAATATTGTGATGTTATTTCTTAAATTATATGTTATTTTTTCTAATGGAATACATTTATTCATTTCTATGTACCATTGTTGTATTCTCAAGTTATCTTCTAATTTCCAGGTTGACATAATACATTTTTTTGCTACAGCTAGGGCTATCATAACAAACCTTTTTTGTGCTCCATCCAAATTGAGTCCAAATTCTTTATTTCTTATATTACTTAGGAGGAAGATCCCTGGGTTTTTTTGGTATATTGCTTTTTGTGATTTTATTTAATATCTGGTTTAGATCTTCCCAAAATTTTTCCACTTTCTCACATGTCCAAATTGCATGAATTGTTGTTCCCGTTTCCTTTTTACAGCGAAAACATCTGTCTGATACTGTTAACCACTTACAGCACAGAACAGGCCAGTTCGGCCCTACTAGTCCATGCCGTAGCAAATCCCCACCCTCCTAGTCCCACTGACCAGCACCCGGTCCATACCCCTCTAGTCCCCTCCTATCCATGTAACGATCCAGTCTTTCCTTAAATGTAACCAATGATCCCACCTCGACCACGTCTGCCGGAAGCTCATTCCACATCCCCACCACCCTCTGCGTAAAGAAATTTCCCCTTATGTTCCCCTTATAATTTTCCCTCTTCAATCTTAAACCATGCCCTCTAGTTTGAATCTCCCCCTTTCTTAATTGAAAAAGCCTATCCACATTTACTGTCTGTCCCTTTTAAAATCTTAAACACCTCTATCAAGTCCCCTCTCAATCTTCTACGCTCCAGAGAAAAAAGCCCAAGTCTGCACAACCTTTCCCTGTAACTCCGACCCTGAAATCCTGTCAACATTCTCGTGAACCTTCTCTGCACTCTCTCTATTTTGTTTATATCTTTCCTATAATTTGGTGACCAAAACTGTACACAGTACTCCAAATTTGGCCTCAGCAATGCCTTGTACAATTTCATCATAACCTCCCTACTCTTGAATTCAATACTCCGATTTATGAAGGCCAACATTCCAAATGCCTTCTTCATCACACCAGCTACCTGAGTATCAGCCTTGAGGGTACTATTTACCATAACTCCAAAATCCCTTTGTTGCTCTGCACTCCTCAATTGTCTACCATTCAATGTATATGACCTATTTAAATTTGCCTTTCCAAAATGCAGCACCTCACATTTATCTGTATTAAATTCCATCAGCCATTTCTCAGCCCACACCTCCAGCCTTCCTAAATCACCTTTTAATCTACGGTAATCTACCTCACTGTCCACAACACCACCAATCTTTGTGTCATCCGCAAACTTGCTTATCCAATTTTCTACCCCTACATGCAGATCGTTAATATATATAACAAATAATAGTGGACCCAGGACCGAACCCTGAGGAACTCCACTAGTCACTGGCCTCCAATTGGACAAACAATTTTCTACCACTACTCTCTGACACCTTCCATCCAACCACTGCTGAATCCATTTCACTATCTCCTAATTTATACCTAATGCCTCCACCTTTTTTCCTAACCTCCTGTGGGGAACTTTGTCAAAAGCTTTACTAAAGTCCAAATAGACAACATCCACAGCTTTCCCTTCATCAACCTTTTTTGTAACCCCCTCGAAGAACTCAATCAGGTTTGTCAAGCATGATCTACCCCTGACAAAACCATGCTGATTACTCCCTATCAATCCTTGTACCTCCAAAAATTTGTAAATAGCATCCCTCAGAACACTTTCCATCAACTTGCCCACCACAGACGTCAGACTTACAGGCCTATAATTCCCAGGTTTGCATTTGGACCCTTTCTTAAACAGAGGAACTACATGCGCCACCCTCCAATCCTTTGGTACCACCCCCGTGGCCAGTGACATCCTAAATATCTCGGTTAATGGCCCCACTAACTGTCCACTAGCCTCCCTGAGTGTCCTAGGGAATATTTTGTCCGGTCCGGGAGATTTATCCACCTTTATCTTTTTTTAACACAGCCATCACTACCTCCTCGGTTATCCTTATATGCTTCATGACCTCCCCACTATTTTTCTTTACTTCAACTGGTTCAACATTTTTTTCCCTAGTGAATACCGAGGCAAAGAAATCATTCAAAATTACCCCCATTTCCTCAGACTTCTCACTCAGCCTACCCTAGCTATCTACAAGGGGTCCAATTTTATCTCTCACTAATCTTTTACTTTTAATGTACTTATAGAAACCCTTTGGATTTATTTCTACTCTGTCAGCCAAAGCCTCTTCATGCCTTTTTTTAGCCTTTCTAATTTCTTTCTTAAGATTCCTTCTACACTCCTTGTAGTCCTCCTTCAACTTCTCAGTTCCCTGCTCTTTATACCTCTTGTACACCTCCCTTTTTCTCCTAACCAAATTTCCAATATTCCTCAAAAACCAAGCCTCCCTATGACTTTCAGCCTTTCCTTTGATCCAGACTGGGACATAACTACTCTGTACCCTCAAAATTTCTTTTTTGAATATCCTCCATTTTTCATTAACATCCTTACCTGAAAATATCCTGTCCCACTCAATACTCCCCAAATCCCTTCTTATTCCTACGAAATTTGCTCTTTTCCAATCCAGAACCTCAACTTTAGGCCTCTCCTTGCTCTTCCTTAAAACTACCCCAAAACTAACAGAATTATGGTCACTAGACCCAATTGGTTCTCCAACATTAATGTCCGCTACCTGATCTAGCTCGTTCCCTAACAGGAGATCCAGTATTACACCATCCCGAGTCGGTTCTTCTACTAACTGATTTAGAAAACAATCCTGAACATATTTAACGAACTCCAGCCCATCCAGCCCTCTAACCGTATGGGTATCCCAATCAATGTGTGGGAAGTTAAAATCTCCCATGATCACTACCCTATGATTTTTACACATATACGTTATCTCCCTACAAATTTGTTCCTCTAATTCCCTTGGCCCATTTGGTGGTCTGTAATACACCCCTATTAGCACCCTCTTGCCTCCTCCACCCCTCAATTCCACCCAAACAGCCTCACTGGTCGATCCCTCCATACCATCCTGCCACCTCACGGCAGTAATGTCCTCCCTAACAAACAGAGCAACTCCTCCTCCTTTTTTACCCCCTGATCTATCACATCTAAAACAAATGTATCCCGGAACATTAAGTTGCCAGTCCTGCCCCTCCTGTAGCCAGGTCTCACTAATTGCCACAATATCGTGACCCCAAGTATCTATCCATGCTCTCAGCTCATCTACCTTGTTCACTATGCTTCTTGCATTAAAATATATGTATCTCAGAGAATGACCCTCACATATATTCTCTTTTTTATCTTCTACCCTAATCTCCATCCTACCTTTCTTATCTTTTTTATTCCTAGCTAGGTGGCCATCCTCCATGGACACTGCTCTAACCCTCTGTTCCCCACCCCCCTGCCAAACTAGTTTAAACCTATCCCCACAGCTCTAGCAAATCTACTTGCCAGCACATTGGTCCCCCTCCAGTTCAAGTGGTGTCCGTCCCTCTTGTACAGGTCCGACCTTCCCCAGAAGAGATCCCAATGATCCAGAAATCCCATTTATTTAACTTTTGAGCTGTGATGTATAGTCTGTGTATCCAGTTATATTGTATCATGCGTAACCTCGTGTTTATTGTATTTCTCTTAGTTCCGGAGCATAGCTTCTCCCATGTTTCATTCTTTATGTTTAGATCTTGTTCCCATTTTTGTTTAGATTTACGTTTGTTTCCTTGTTCTCCTTTTCTTGCAGTTTGATGTACATGTTTGTTACAAATTTTTTAATTATCATTGTGTCTGTAATCACATATTCAAAATTGCTTCCTTCTGGTAACCTCAGACTGTTTCCCAATTTGTCCTTCAAGTAGGTTTTCAGTTGGTGGTATGCAAACATTGTATCGTGAGTTATATTATATTTATCCTTCATTTGTTCAAAGGATAATAATTTATTTCCCGAAAAACAATTTTCTATTCTTTTGATCCCTTTTCTCTCCCATTCTCTAAAGGAAAGGTTATCTATAGTGAAAGGGATTAGTTGATTTTGCGTCAATATTAGTTTTGGTAGTTGGTAATTTGTCTTATTCCTTTCTACATGAATCTTCTTCCAAATGTTGAGCAGATGATGCAATACTGGTGAATTCCTACGTTGCACCAATTTTTCATCCCATTTATATAGTATATGTTCAGGTATCTTCTCCCCTATTTTATCTAGTTTTAATCTGGTCCAATCTGGTTTTTCCCTTGTTTGATAAAAATCTGATAGGTATCTTAATTGTGCAGCTCTATAATAATTCTTAAAGTTTGGTAGTTGTAAGCCTCCTTGTTTGTACCATTCTGTTAATTTATCTAGTGCTATCCTCGGTTTCCCCACTTTCCATAAGAATTTCCTTATTATTTTCTTTAACTCCTTGAAGAATTTCTGTTAGGTAAATTGGTAATGACTGAAATAGGTCTTGTATCCTTGGGAAAATGTTCATTTTAATACAGTTTATCCTTCCTATCAGTGTTAGTGGTAAGTCTTTCCAATGCTCTAAGTCGTCTTCTAATTTTTTTCATTAATGGATGATAATTTAGTTTATATAGATGCCCGAGATTTTTATTTAGTTGTATACCTAGGTATCGCATTGCTTGTGTTTGCCTTCTAAATGGTGATTCTTTCTTGAACTTTGTGAAATCCGCATTATTCATTGGCATTGCTTCACTTTTATTTGTGTTGATCTTGTACCCCGATACTTCTCCATATTCCTTCAATTTCCTATGTAATTCTTTTATCGATATTTCTGGTTCTGTTAAGTATATTATAACGTCATCTGCAAATAGACTGATTTTATATTCCTTCTCTTTTATTTTTATCCCTCTTATTTTATTTTCTGTTCTTATCAGTTCTGCTAGTGGTTCTATAGCTAACGCGAACAGTGAGGGAGATAGTGGTCATCCCTGCCTTGTTGTTCTGCTTAAGTTAAATTGTTTTGATAGATATCCATTTACTGTCACTTTCGTCAATGGCCCCTTATATAATGCTTTAATCCAATTAATATATTTCTCTGGTAGGCTGAATTTTTGAAGTACTTTGAATAAATAATTCCATTCTACTCTGTCAAAGGCCTTCTCTGCGTCTAAAGCAACCGCTACTGTTGGAGTTTTATTTCCTTCTACTGCATGAATTAAGTTAATAAATTTACAAATATTGTCCGTTGTTTGTCTTTTTTTAATAAATCCAGTTTGGTCTAGATTTACTATTTTTGGTACATAGTCAGCCAATCTGTTTGCTAATAGTTTAGCTATTATCTTATAATCTGTGTTAAGTAGAGATATTGGTCTATATGACGCTGGTGCTAGTGGATTTTTCCCTGTCTTTGATATTACTGTAATTATTGCTGTTTTGCATGAATCTGGTATGTTTTGTGTTTTTTCAATCTGGTTGATTACTTCCAGGAGGGGAGGAATTAATAAGTCTTTAAATGTTTTATAGAATTCTATTGGGAATCCATCCTCTACTGATGTTTTATTGTTCGGTAGTAGTTTTTTTTAAATATCTCCTGTAATTCTTCTATTTCAAATTGTTTTATTAATTTATTTTGCTCCTCTGTTTGTAATTTTGGTAGTTCAATTTTAGTTAGAAATTCATCTATTTTGTCTTCTTTCCCTTCATTTTCACTTTGAATTCCCTGAAGTTTTCATTGATCTCCGTTGGATTATATGTAATTTGTTTGTCCTTTTTTCTTAATGCCAATACCATTCTTTTAGCTTGTTCTGTCTTAAGCTGCCACGCTAGAATTAATTAATGCTGAATGAGATGAATCTTGCTGAAACTGTTCCTGCTATTCTGTAGAGTTCCAGAAATATTTAGCTGGAAATTATATATTCTATTATAATTTTCCATTATATCTATCTTCTGAGCTAACAGCTCCTGTGTTTCTTTAACTTTTTTATCAGATTCTTCTAATTTCTTTTTTAAGTCATCTCCTTCCATTTCTATGGCTGTTTCTCAATCTTCCACCTTGTCTACTCTTTTTCCTATATCTGTCATGATCATCTCTAATCTATTCACTTTTTCTTCTGTACTTTTTATTCTTCTTTTTATTTCACTGAATTCTTGTGACTGCCATTCTTTTACTGTTTCCATATATTCTTTAAAAAAAAATATCCATGTACTTGCCCTTCCCTTCATCTTCCATTTCTCTGCGTTCTCCCTCCTCTTCTTCTGAGTCCAGGATCTGTGTCTTTTACCTCTGTCTCTTCTGATTTTCTTGTTGGGTTGTTTATTTTATTTTGTTGGGTATTTTTGGTCTTATTTTTATTAAAAGTGTCTTGGTGTTGGTCATCTTTCTCTGAGTTGGTCATCTGTTGTTTCTTTGATTTCCTATTTTTATTCTCTTCCTTCTTGTTGTCATTGTTTTCTATGTTTTCCTGTTGTTGTGTGGTACTTGTCTGTTTCAGCTGTGGAGATTTACTCCTCAGCTGGTCCCCCCTCCCGTCAGTGTTATTTTTGTCTTGCGCATCGCGCATGCGCGGTTGCGCACTTTTGTTTGGCTCCGTGAGCCATTTTTGTAGTCCTGAGTTCGGGGTTTCTACTGACCTCAGGGAGCGGGTTTCTCTCTCCATGGCGGGCCTCCTCGTACCGGTAAGGCCTTCACCTTCCTCCTCCGACGTCCTTCCTTCTTCTTTTCTTCCCGTTGTTTTTGGTTTTTCTTTCTTTGCTGCCATTTTCTCCACACTTTCACTTTCAATTTGTTATGGTTTCTGTGTTAGTGCCTTTGTTTTTTCTCTACCTTTTTTTTACTTTTCTGGAGAGGACTGGAGTTCCCCTACCGGCCATTACTCCATCACGTGACTCCTCCATCAAATTAGAAGGCAACTTGAGAATACAACAATGGTAGATAGAAATAAATAAATGTATTCCATTAGAAAAAATAACATATAATTTAAGAAATAACATCACAATATTGGAAAAAATATGGGAACCATACATGAAATACAATAGAGAAATCCTACCATGGACCTCCACCACCTAAAATGACAGAAGGAGAAGACAACGAAATGAACTGACTTAGTATATAAAAGTAAAAGATAAAAAATTCTTGTTTATTTTTATTAAGTGACGACATTGTTTAACGGGTTGAATGTATCTTATAGATTGAACTTTGAATAAATGGGAAGGGGGGAGAGGGAGGGAAGGGTGGGGGGAAAAGGGGAGAAAATGACACTATATATTCAAGAGAAAAATGTCTGTATGTATTTTGGTCAGTATGGTTTGGAGTGTGAAAAAAAAATGCGTATGGCTGATTTCCTCTGACCTCATCTCTTCCTTGCTCTCAATTCCCAAAAATGTTACTACCTTCATTGTAAATAGTTTTAGACTGAGCCTCTGGGGTAAAAAATTCTGAAGATTTCCCCCCCCAACCCCCCTGCCCCCCCCCCCCCCCCCCCCCCAGCATTCAATCATTGACTGGCCATGTAATCACATAAAAGAGTGTCTGATCCCAAACATGCATTTCCAGCTAAATATTTCTGGAACTCTACAGAATAGCAGGAACAGTTTCAGCAAGATTCATCTCATTCAGCATTAATTAATTTGAAATTAGACTTAAATGTTATTTTGCGAGTCATCTTTCAGCTAGGCAGATGGTCACATTTCAAACTCTCTACAAAAATATTTGAAGCATAATAAATGATACTTTCTTGAAGTGCAACCATCAAAAAAAGGAGAAAAGGCTCTGATATGGAAATCTGGCTTGATGGAAACTTGCTCATAAATTTAAATTTAGACATACAGCACAGTAACGGGCCATTTTAGCCCACAAGTCCGTACCGCCCAATTTACACCTAATTAACCTACACCCACCCCCCCCCCCCCCCACCGCCCCGGTATGTTTTGCACAGTTGGAGGAAATCTGAGCCCCCAGGGAAAACCAACACAGTCACGGGGAGAACAGAAAGCGCAGGATTCGAACCCCTGTCCCGATGCCACATGGTGTTTGCTACTGCTGTCCTAGGAAAAAGGTGCTGGTTGTCCACCCTACCTAAGCCCATCTCATTTTCGTCACTCCAAAGAGAAAAGCCCTGTGCAGTTGAAACTTCCACTTTTAAAATTGGGTACTTTGTCAGATTTTAGTTACACTGGAAACTACAGCCAAATGAAAATCCTTGCATACGATTTAAAGATATTAACATATTAATTGACAAGACTGCCTTTTAAAAGTTCCAATTACACATGTCCAAGGTAAACTGAGTCTTAAATCTCTGAATACACAAAATTGCTGGAGGAAGTAAAAGGCTGTTAACATTTCGGGTCTGAGCCCTTCTTCAGGATTCTGGTAGATTCTCCCCCCAAAAAAGGTGGCCGGGCAGGGGGAGGTGGGGAACAGACTAACAGATAATAACAATGGATGATATAGTGGGTGGGTAGAAAAGAAAGCTGAGGTGAGAAAGAGAAAGATCACTGAGAGGAGAAGGAAGGGGTGGGAGCTGGAGAAAGGGAGACAAGAGAGGCAGGGAAAAGGAGAGACTGCAGGAGAGGGTTAACGGAAATTGTTGAAGATGATATTGATGCCGTCTTTTTGGAGACTGCAGAGATAGAATACCAGGTAAGATTCATTGCTTCATTTGGATGGTCTGTTTGGGGCCCCAAGTACTGGTGAGAGAGGAGGTGCCCTACCCGAATACGAAATGCACATTAGCAAATTGACACAAGAAAATTCATAAACAAAGCACATAATTTTTCATCATTTTAAAGTTCTCCTTGTATGTTGGTGCCAACAGATAACCTCACATCAGAATGTGTAATTCCTTTGGAAATACACATGATTAAAAAGACCATAGAAATGAAAAGCTGATGATACTGGAATCTTGAGCGAGAACTCAAAAGGACAGATAGTATCTGTGGGAAGTGTTACGAGCCTAGAGGACCCCAAAACCCAGCAACAAAACATATTCACCAAGACAAATGGTTACTTAAACAAAAGTTGATTTTAATTATCTTTAAACATGAAAACAGAATCACGCTTTAACTTATCACTATTAACAACTGACCTAACTTAACCCCTTTCTAATTCCAAATCTGGATCCTTTATCAATGAGAAATTATTTTGCCCCAAAATGATGACTGTCCATTTCTACTCATGGATACTGTGTAATGTGTGTGTAAGTTCAGGAAAGTTCTTTGGTTCACAGTCCAATCTCACTTCTCATTCCTCCAAGTTCACTGGTTGCAGGCAATTCTTATACTGTGCACAGAATTTAACATTTATGAAGTTCACCAGGCTTTGGTGCTTGAAAGGTACATAGTTACTGCTCAGGAAGGTTTTCAGAGAGAGAGAGAGAGAGAGATGTTGTATGCTGGACACCCACAACTGATTCCTTTTAATCAGAAACTTCAGTGTCTTGCTGAAGAAACTTGCCCCCTCAGGGTTCTCCAGATGATAACCTCTTTCTTTCAGGTCATCACAGAGTTCCTTTCTGTTTCTCTTATTCCAAATGAAACATTAGACAGCCAGTCCTCTCCTCTTGCATGACCACAAGGGCTTTGACCAGGCTGAACTAAGCACTCATAACCTGTCTTCCAAATGGGGTTTTCCACAAGCTTGCCAGCTTGTCCTGTTCCAGTCCCAGCTGCTGCTGCTGACTGTAAAAACTGCAGAACGGATCTCTCTCTGCTTGTAAAACCACATGACCCTCCTCGAACAGCAAGTTCCACTCAAGATAATCTGCAACTCCCACAAGTTCTTTCATCTGTTGCCTTTTTGTAAACAATTCATTAGTGATGTCTCTTGGGCACTCTCCAAAGCTTTTGCAAAGGCTCTGGAGCCGACATGTCTCACATGAGCAGAGTTCCAGTATTTTAAATAAGATCTGTTTTAAAGTGTTTGTATGTGACCTACAGTAATGAAAAACCTGCCCCAATTTATCGCCCAAAAACATATCTATATACAAAACAAACACAACATAATCTGTCACAGTAGAAATAGTCAATGTTTCAAATCTGGATCCTTTATCAATGAGAAATTATTTTTCCCCAAAATGTTGACTGTCCATTTCTACTCATGGATACTGAGCTTAATTGAGATACAGAGCACGGAAATGGCCCTCTGGCCCATAAGCCTGTGCTTTCCAAATAGCAATCAAGATACTGAACCCCATGACTTTGGAAGGTGGGAGGAAACCCACACAGACAAGGGGAGAACGTACAAACTGCTTACAGACAGCGGCTAATTCAAACCTGGGTCGTTGACGATGTGAAAAAAATAATTATATTTGTGGGAGGTGAGTGCAAATGCAGCTTCTCAATGACCATGTCAAGTGGCTGGAGCTCAGGAAGAGCTTGGATGCCAAGAGCACTGAAGGCAGGAGTTTAAGTGAGATAGTCACATGCAAGATGCAGGCAACAGGTGTGACGATCAGGGAAGGAAGTGGGGATTAGCACAGTTCCCCTGTGTCCATTACCTCTCAAAATAATATATTGTTATATTGTTTTGGATACCATTGTGGTTGGGGGGGTGGGAAATGCATTGGCCTTCCAGAAGAGAGCAGCTGAGAGGTCTTAAACAAGAAAGTCTTCAGATGTTTTTCAATTAATTTGAGTTGCTCATTCAAAATTATTTTGTCATGAACTCTAAAATTAGTCCGCAGCCTGTCTTTAGCAGTCTTGCTAAATTGATTTGGATTAATTGGGTGTTACTTAGTGAGAAGTCAAGTCCAAGAGCTTTAAGGTGTGTAAGAAAACAGGCTGGATGCAGAGTCTGATCACTTATCTCGTACTGAGACCTCGGACCCTCTCTTGGTCTCTGCCATTAGGTCAAAGACTGCAGAGACAATTCACCAGTTTCTCCAGTCAGCAAGTTAAATGATGGGGGGTGAGAGCAATGCACAAACGTGCTGGAGAAACTCAGCAGGTCACCCAGCATCCACAGGAAGTGAAGGGGAACTAATATTTCAGGCCTGGGCCCTCCGTCAGGGATAGGTTTGCCTCCCAAGATACAGGCAGAGAGAGATCAAGATGGGAAAGAGTTGCCAGAGATGGACCAAGTGAATTTGAGGTCAGGGTGAAAGTGGGCATCAAAGTGGATAAAGTTGACAACCTCCTCACAGTGGCAGGAGGCAGCACCAAGGTCAATGTTACTGACATATAACGGAGGAAGAGTTTATGAGCTTTGCCTATGTAGGGTTGCAGCACGGATTGCTCCACATAGCCAATAAACAGTCAGGCATAGCTGGGACCCTAGCCTGATACTGGGGCTTGAGCCCGCAGTCAAGAGTCAGCAGAGGCAGCCTAATCCTCGTCCACTCGCCGTCTGAGGGGGCCATCTTTATTTCTTTTCCTTTCTTCTCGCCTTTACTTTTTTTTGCAAGATGGCACTGGAGCCTTTGCATGGGATGCTAAAGGAAGCGTTTCACTGTCATGTAATGCACATGACAATCAACAAACCCGAATCTAAACACTGTTTTAAGACCTAAAATCTGATCAAAACCATTGATAATGATCCCCGTGCTGGTATAAGGATGGTAACAGAGACATACGCTTAGCCTGTGGAAGTAGGTGCCCACAGGTTGTCACTCATTGCATGGCGCTGTTTGCTTTAAGGTTCACAATGTGTTCGTGGGATGGCCCGGCCACACTCACAATGCTCGGGTGTTAGCCAACTCATCCCTTTACAGGAAGGCAAAGGATGCAGATAGATATCTGTTCCCACAGGAAGTGCGTATCTACACCACAATGGGCTGAAAGAAATGATTTGGTGCACCATGACACACGTGCACAGACAAGAATGGATGTTAAATGTGAGTAGTGTACATGACAATCAACAAACCCAAATCTAAACACTGTTTTAAGACCTAAAATCTGATCAAAATTATTGATAATGATCCCCATGCTGGCATATTGGTGCCTGGTATTTACATACCTTGGAAAAATGCAATATACAAAAATACTCCTGTTGCACTTTTGAAGTACACATCCATTATCTGCTGAAATACGCTGACCAAATGGAAAGTTTGCAGATGCTGGTGTTGAATACAACACACTGGGGCATACACAAACGTGCTGGGGAAACTCAGAAGGGCATGCAGCATCTGAGGGAAGGGTAATCAATGTTTCAGGCCTGGGTGGATGCCTGAATAAAAAGGTGGAGGGAGAGGGAAGAGCAACATGGCATGCGACATGGACAACTCGTGACCAAAGATTGCCCTCAATCTGACATAGCTGACGTCTAGGAGAGGGTGACAGTATTTATAAGACATGAAGTGGCTGGAGTTGGTGCAAGGGTTTAGGGTTTCACACTTGTGGACCCTTGGGATCTCTTCTAGGGAAGGTATGACCTGTACAAATAGGACAGACTGCATCTGAATTGGAGAGAGATCAATGTCCCAGCAGGCAGATTTGCTGGAGCTGTTGGTTTAAACCAGATTGCCGGGGGGAGGGGGAAATGGAAACTAGAGTATTCTGTCAAACGATGGTGATGGCGAAGTATTGGAGACGGCCCTACAGGATGATGTCCACGGCAGAGGAGCAGCGAAGGGCTCAACAGCTGAAGGACCCACATAGGCTGCGGGCTGCTGGTGACATGTGGTCGAAGGACTTGCATCAAGCTGCAGGCTGCTGGGAGCCTGGTATCGGAATTGGGATTCAAGAGAGTACTAAGGGAAAAAAGGACTCCCAAAGCTTCCTGATCATATGGGAGGTTTGAATCTGGAGCTCAGGTTGCCAATGGAGTCTGTGTGGCTGGAGGAGAGCTGGAGGCAAATCCATGACACTCAGCGACTCTGAAAGGACTCTCTTTCTCCTATTGGGCCGTCAGGCAATGCTCCTAATGACTGCCTTATGGCAGCCAAAAGTTGAAGTATATGATGTACATTACATTCTTACTGTATTATTGCGTGCCAATAAAAGGAACCTTTGAACCTTCATTCTCTCAACTGATTCCATTAATTTCCCATCTTAAATGGAAAACCTAATGGATTCAGAAACCAAACCTGCAGCACTTGGCCAGTGCCACAAGTTTTTACTGCTCTTCCCACCACATTTTCCATTGAACAAAATTACCAAACACTTTCATCCACTGTCCCACATCAGGCCCTCACCAGTCATCCGGTCAAGCACGATTCCAGCATGAATTGTCCCCGTCACCCAAGACTCCAAATCAAGTGTTGGTCCAGTTGGAATCGGCTCCCTCAGGAAGCTGTGCACCAAGGCCAAAAGTTTTGATTCCTCACGGCTCAACCACTTAAATAGCCAATCCAACACAGCTTTTAGCTCTGCAACAAACTGATCTTGGTCATTTAGGCAAATAACAGCAAACTCAATTCTGAAAAAACTTTCCTCTCCAGCTGGCATTCAATGTATTTTCAGTCCCACATTAGGTTTTACTTCCTCGAATGTTTAGTGATTACAGTAAATAAAGCTAGACAAAGGAGGAAGCAGCTTGCCTGAAGATTTTAAAAAAAGATAGTGCTCCAACTGAAACCCATGATAATTCTCTCTTTGGTGCTTTAGGATGGACAATGATATCAACAGAAGCAGTTAAATTTCGAAGTGTAAGTTCGACCACGTGGCCATTTTGGTGGGAAATACATGGTGAGGGGTGCACTGTCATCAAAAAGGTCTGGTCCCTAAAAGCTTGATGCTTTTCTTCAAACACTGGCATGGCAAGTAAGACCACACGTGGAAAACTGCGAGCAGTTTTAGGTCCTATATCTAAGAATGAGCTGGTCTTGGAGGGTCCAGAGGAGGCTTACGAGAATGAGCCTGGGGATGTGAGTATTAACATACGAGGCTCTGGGCTTATACTCACTGCAGTTTAGAAGAATGAGTGGCGGGGGAGGGGGTGGGAATATCATAGAAACCTATCAAAACCTGAAAGGGCTGGATAGATGTGGAGAAAATGTTTCCAGAGGCAGGAGAGTCCAGAACCAGAGGACACAGCCACAGAATACAAGGGTGTCCCTTAAGAACAGAGATGAGGAGAAATTTCTTCAGAGACTGTGGAATTCGTTGTCAAAGATGGCTGTGGAGGACAGTCACTGGGTATGTTTAAAGCTTCGAGGTTATATGTGAAAGTTTAAGGCTGCTTTTATTGTCACGTAATAATACATAAAAATGTAATATACACCGACTTTTGTCTGCATAAAGACATACAAAGAGTTGCCATCAATGTTGCACAGTGCCCCGACCAATTAAAAAAGAGAGTCCCTTCAGAGGTACTGAGTGTCCGTGGAAACGCCTCCAGTGCTCCCACAACTTCCACAGCCACAGTCTCCTGTACAAATGGCAGGCAGCATGAGCTCCAGGTCGAAACCTCCGATACTAACATGAAGCCTTCAGCTTGCGAGGCACTTCAGAAACCCTTTGCTCTCAACACCTGCTCAAATCCCAGTTCTGACACCTGGTTTCTATAAGCCAGTATTCAGCAGCTCGCAATCTGTGTGGGTTTTTCGACTGTGTCGCCAGAAGCCCGCAGTCCTTCAGCCGCTGACCTCACTCTAGACTCCTTCCCCATGCTTCTCCATCTCAACATGGAGGCATTCTCCCCATATCTGGTGCCTTGCACTGCTCCTCAGGGTCTGCTTCCCTTGTGGTACACTGCCCAGCAGAAGCACTGTCATCTTGGGCACAGTCCTCCATGGCTACAGGATTTTAAAACACCGTCAGCACCCTCAACAGACTGTTCAAAGCCTGTGCGTAGCCGTTGGCAACTTAATTAGGCAGCAGGACCCTACGGAGCTCCACTCGTTGCTTTCCTGGGTCCGCACCAGAATTAGCGCTGCTGTTGCAGCAGCTCCAGCAGAACCACGATTTGTTAAAAGTTGGGGTGTTAAAGATTACGGGGTGAAGACAGGAAAATGGGATTGAAAGCAAAAATACATCAGTCATGATTTAGATGGTAGAACAGTCTCGATGGGGGTGGGTTTAATTCTATTCCTACACCTTAAGCAATCCCTTACAAATCACAGAGCACCGATGGCATAAGGAATACTTAAGTTAGTGGAAAGAAAGAGGTTGAGAACCACTGCATTACAGAGAACATTTACCAGGATGCTGGCTGGATTGAAGAAAGGTTGAGTGAGCTAGGGCTTTTCTTTTTGGAGCGACGAAGGATGAGATGCGACTTAAGAGGCATAGGGAATATTTAAAGTGGTATGTGAGTGAAAAGAAAAAGGTTGAGAACTGCTGCTCTAAGTAATCTGAGAATGTGGTTAAAGGAATGGCAGACGGAACTTAACTCAAACAAACTTTGGTTGGTCAAACCAGGGCAGGACTTACTTGAGGAGCAGAGTCCCAGGTAGTGCTGTTGAACAAAGAACTTGGGGTATTGGTGCATACTTCTCTGAAAGAGATAACACAGAACAGGGTGGTGAAAAAGCATGTTTGCTTTTAATGCATATGTAAAATGTTGGATCGGCAGCATTTGGGATGAATGTTGGTTGGCACACAACATGAAAGAGAAAATGGAGATCCAGAAGGTGCAGTAAAGGTTCACAAAGATGTTGCCTTGATTCAACATTCCTTTATTGTCACCCCAAAAAAAGTCAACTTTTGCCAGCCGTAAAGGCACATGCAGAGGCGCTCTCACCAATAAGGGAAAAAGCAAAGGAGTGTCCCTGAGATTAAATTGGCAAGATCTGTTTATCCTGAAGCAAAGGAGGATGAAGAGGTGTGATCAAGGTTATGTGACAGTGGTGGGGGAGGTAGGGTACATAGGAGTAAGAGTCGGTGTCAAGAGGAGTGTGTAGGGGTGGAGATAGATGGGTTATGGGGTAGGATGTGCAGGGGGAGGGCTTTGCTGAGTTTAGCCGGTGCAAGGGGGCATGGCTGTGTTTGGGTGATGGGGATGTAAGGTAGGCTGAGCATGGGTGATGGCAGAGGAGATTATCCTACAGGACGGTGACCACGACAGCAGAGCGGCGAGGGGCTCAGCGGCAGAGGGACCCATATACAGGGTGCAGGCTGTTGCCGACCAGCGTACGGGGGTCCTGCACAATGCTGATTCATTGGAATCAGGTATTGGAGCCAGGATTCAAGAGGGTACTGAGGGCAAGAAGTGCTCCCAAGGGGCCCAGGGCACCAAATGTTTCCTGATTATATCAGAGGTCTGTACCTGGAGCTTAGGTGGCCAATGAATCGATCAAGAATCCGTGTGGCTGCAGAGGCTGCGGGAGCTCTGGGGGTGAATCCACTGACACTCAGTGTCTCTGAAGAGACTCACTTTTGCTTCTTTCTCTCATACTGTAAGGGGCGCCGGGCAACAGTGATGTGACTCTGCCTTGTAGCTGGTAAAAGTGAATTAATGTATGGTACATATTTAATGTATTATCATAGAACAATAAAAGGAACGTCAACCTTGAACCTTGATGGGCATGGACTCTATATGAGTGATGGGTGGGGGGGTGATGTGGTGATGGGTGGGGGGGGGGGTGAAGGGTGGGTGGGGTGCTGGGTGCCAGGGTGATGGGTGGGGGGGGGTGATGGGTGGGAGGGTGATGGGTCGATGGGTTGATGGGTGGCAGGGTGATGGGTGGGAGGGTGATGAGTGGGGGGGGAAAGAGCGCACTAGTGGGGAATGGAAGCTGTGAGGGAGGAGGTGACTGATTGGAGTTCCTCCCTCCCACCCACCCCACCCCGGTCGCTGCCCCGACCCGCCCGCACCCTCGGTCCACGTCCCAATCCCCCGTTCAATGCGCCACTCACCGACCATCCCCTCAAACCTAACTCCTTCATCGCCGCCAGATGACGTTACCTACCACGTGACTCGCTCGCCTGACCGCGACGATCCTGGCCGTTCTCTCATTGGCCGCCGCTGCCGTCAATCCACCACTTGGGCGAGGGAAGCGCGGGGCTCCAACTGATATGGGGTGGGCGGCCTTTATGACGCTTGCGAAGCTGATTGGACAGACGAGACACCTCCTGTTGGCCTCCCACTGCTTCAACTGTCAATCATTCTGCTTCACCTGTCAATCATTCTGCTCTCCCAAGGCTCATAGGGAGGTGAAGCCAGTGTTCCCTTTCATGCACCCCTGCCATCCACAGCAGTTGGAGAGACAACGAATACCACATCTGCAGCACTGCGTTAAAACGAGATAGACAACAGACTCGCCAAGGCAAATAGCGCCTTTGGAAGACTACACAAAAGAGTCTGGAAAAACAAACAACTGAAAAACCTCACAAAGATAAGCATATACAGAGCCGTTGTCATACCCACACTCCTGTTCGGCTCCAAATCATGGGTCCTCTACTGGCATCACCTACGGTTCCTAGAACGCTTCCACCAGCATTGTCTCCGCTCCATCCTCAACATTCATTGGAGCGCTTTCATCCCTAACGTCGAAGTACTCGAGATGGCAGAGGTCGACAGCATCGAGTCCACGCTGCTGAAGATCCAGCTGCGCTGGGTGGGTCACGTCTCCAGAATGGAGGACCATCGCCTTCCCAAGATCGTGTTATATGGCGAGCTCTCCACTGGCCACCGTGACAGAGGTGCACCAAAGAAAAGGTACAAGGACTGCCTAAAGAAATCTCTTGGTGCCTGCCACATTGACCACCGCCAGTGGGCTGATATCGCCTCAAACCGTGCATCTTGGCGCCTCACAGTTCGGCGGGCAGCAACCTCCTTTGAAGAAGACCGCAGAGCCCACCTCACTGACAAAAGGCAAAGGAGGAAAAACCCAACACCCAACCCCAACCAACCAATTTTCCCCTGCAACCTCTGCAACCGTGTCTGCCTGTCCCGCATCAGACTTGTCAGCCACAAACGAGCCTGGAGCTGACGTGGACACTTACCCCCTCCATAAATCTTCGTCCGCGAAGCCAAGCCAAAGAAGAAAACAAAACAATAAGAAAAACAAATACTGCAGTTGTCGGAGAGGCGAAGAGAGAAAGATAGAACACTTTTGTACCAAATGCCTCTTAGCAAAAGCAGGAAGAGTTGAATAATTCTGGGTTTTAAGATTCAGCGAAAGATTGGAGAGCAAGAGAGAGAGTGGGGGAGGGGTAGAGAAAGAGAGTGGTGGGGTGAAAGAGGGACAGGGAGAAGGAGGGGGAGAGAGAGAGAGAGAGAGAGAGAGAGAGAGGCCGGGAGGGGGAGTCACTAAAGATGGTGTCATCCAGTGCAGTAAATCGTGACACCCCCCCCCCACTGTTCCCATGGACCTCCTCCTGTCCCAGAACATGCAGAATCCTTAGTAATGTTTTTTTGGACTCATGTTATTCGTAATTCCCATATATCTCTGAATGTATTGGCAATAGTCAGGGCCAGATTAACGTAGTAGCAAGAGTAGCATGTGCTGCAGGCCCCAGATTGTCAAAAGCCCCACGTTTAGGGACTGTATGAGAAACTACACTGACAGTCTGTGTTCATAACCACTGGGTTAGAGGGATATGGGCCAAACGCAGGCAAACCGGACTAACTCAGGTCGACAGCTGGATTGGTATGTTCAGGTTGGGCTGAAGGGCCTGTTCCTGGACTGTAAAACTCGATGCCTCTTATGTTGCTTTGAGGTTGAAAAGAACAGTGCAGGGTGCTGGAAGGACAAATCGCTCTCAGTGACGCAAGGTTCATTTGTCAGAGCAATTACCCAGTTTAATGCAAGCCCACTGCAAGTAAGCCAAATATTTTAGCAGAACACAAAAACACATGAGGAAATAAAGCTTTAAAGTGATTTAGAAGTTCCTTATTTTTGAAAAAAGCTCTTTGAGTCTTGAAATTCCTTGACTAATGTCAACAAAATATAAATCCTCCAGCAACTTGAGTGCAGAATGGCAGGGACCTTGAAACCCTGATTAAACAGAAATAAGAAAATGAGAGTGGAATCTTGATTTGTGTCTCCTTGTTCAACACATCAAAAGGAAGATTGTTTAGGTATTAGTCATTATGACAAGCAAAAAACAAAAATAGATTCTGATATACAAAAATGTTCAACAATTGCTGGATACTGTTTAATCCAGCATAAATGCAACTGCCTTGGTTCAACATTACATGGGATAAAGATGCTCAATTCAGGAAATGGTTCTGGGGAATGCTCTCTATTTGACTGACTTGGAAGCATAATTGATAGAAAATATTTAGAACCATTCAATAAAATAAAAACCTCGCTTTTCAGGTCCGACAGCATTTACAGGAAACTGAAACTTGACTTGTGGAGGAAATGGTGCAGGTTGTGCTGCAGTTGGTGCTGGGTCTTTCAGTCCTCCAGGAAGCTCATTTGATCATGGCCTGCGAGAATTTTCCACATTCATCTGTGACTAGTTTCCAGGTTCCTCCACATCCAGGAGGTTGAATGAGGGACACAGATAGGGGAGGCAGAATCTTTCTCCTGGGGTAGAAATGCCAAGCATGTCAAGTGCCTTTTACTTCCTATGGATACTGCCTGACCTGCTGACTTTCTCCAACATTTTTGTGCATTGGAAATATAATGGCATATGTTTAAGGTTAGTGGAGGAAGTTTAAGGGCATGTGTTTAAGGACATGTGTTTTAAGGTGAGTGGAGGAAGTTTAAGGGCATGTGTTTAAGCATGTGTTTAAGGGGAGTGGAGGAAGTTTAAGGGCATGTGTTTAAGGTGAGTGGAGGACATTTAAGGGGATGTGTTTAAGGTGAATGGAGGAAGTTTAAGGGCATGTGTTTAAGGGAGTGGAGGATGTTTAAGGGCATGT
Organism: Narcine bancroftii; assembly: GCF_036971445.1. Classification (NCBI taxonomy): domain Eukaryota; kingdom Metazoa; phylum Chordata; class Chondrichthyes; order Torpediniformes; family Narcinidae; genus Narcine; species Narcine bancroftii. The sequence continues at coordinate 65,706,081 of NC_091474.1, read as the reverse complement.
ATTTAAAGTGAGTGGAGGGCATTTAAGGGAGATGTGTGAAGCAACTGTTTTACAGAGAGTGGTGGGTGTCTGGAATGGGCTGCCACGGGTTGTGGTGGAATTGTAGTGTTTTAGGGGCTCCTAGATAGAATATGAAGGGGTTGGAAGAACATGGATCGTGCCGGCAGGAGACATTTAGTTTAATTTGGCCTCAGACACATGGGTGGACAGGCCTGCTCCTGTGCTGACCATGGTCAGTCCCTTGGTCTCTTCATTACTCAAAGTGAAGGTGGGCAGAAACAGAACCCGGGGGTAGGTGGGCACAAGAGACAGAGTGGATGACAGGGATGTCAGTGGAGGACAGCAATGCTGCAATTGCTCAGCCTGGAGCCAGTAATTGGCCTAATGGCCTCTTTCTGTGCTGCAATCATTGAATAAGTATAGTTCATTATATCTATCAGTTCCACCATGTGACTTAAGTGAAACACGAAAGTCTGCAGACACTGTGATTGCACACAGAAATGTTGGAGGAACTCAGCCGGCCTCGCAGCGTCCACAGGAGTTGAAGATATATCACTGATGTTTCGGGCCTGAGCCCTTCTTCAAGGTATAAGCAAAAAGCAGACAGGCGTCTGAATTAAAGCCTGGGGGAGAGAAAGGGGGAAGAATGGAAAGGGGGAGGAGTACAGACCAACAGCCAAAAGGTGTTCATGGAGTATTATGAGAGGAAAGGTGAGGATTGATAGGGGGGGTTTCCAATGGAAACCGAAGAAGTCTATGTTAATGCCATCCAGTTGGAAGGTGCTCAGTTGAAAGATGAGGTGTTGTTTCTCCAATTGGGGCGTGGTCTCAGTCTGGCAGGGCATGCGACCGTGGACGGACATGCCAGCAATGAAATGGGATGGGGAATTGAAATGGGCAGCCACTGGGAGATCCACGCTATTGCAGTTGACAGAGTCGAGGTGCTCAACGAAATGACCTCCCAGTCTGTGTCCAGCCTCTCCGATATAGAGGAGACCACATCATGAGCACCGGATGCAGTAGATGACCCCTGCCAATTCACAAGTTATTTGGAATGACTGCTTGGGGCCCCGGATGGTGGTGCGGGGGAGGCGTGGGCGCAAGAGGAGCATCTCTTCCAGTCACAAGGGTAGATACCCAGGGGACGATGGGTGGGGAGGGAGGAGTGGACAAGGGAGTCACAGAGGGAGTGGTCCCCGTGGAAGGTGGAGAGGGGAATATGCGAATATGCCTGCTTTCTCCTTATACTTTGAAGAAGGACTCAGGCCTGAAATGTCAGTAATATATCTTTACCTCCTAGAGAGACTACGAGACTGGCCAAGTTCCTCCAGCATCTCTGAGATTCAACCATTCATTTTATCCTGTTTTACAGCTTATCCCTTGCATGAGCCTAAAACTAACTTGAAATTGTCTTATATTATTCACCTGGTTCTGAATTTCAGATTTGTTTCTCATTGATGTGGTGCTGAGGTGCCTGGTTTGCCACTAGTATAGAGGTAGCCATCTGTTGATCAGTCTGTTTTATGGGTTTTGGACCCAATAGGGCCTTATACAGCTGGACTGTGTTGAGAACATATGTTTTGCAAATAGTTCCTCACGGGCATTGTTAAAAGAATGGATATTTGAGTTGAGTACATTAATAGAATCAGTAACTAGCTTTGTTCACTTCTTTGCCCTTCTTGCCTCACAGGACTTCCAAGCACAGATTCACTTGTCTGCGTGTTAAACAAGATGCAATGTAACCCGCTGCCCCATGTTGGAGAACCCCTGTAGGGTGGAAAGAGAGAGGGGGGGTGGAAGAGAGAGGCAAATAGAGAGATAGATAGAGAGAGAGAGAGAGAGAGAGAGAGAGAGAGAGAGAGAGGAATAAAGAGGACAGAGGAAAACTCAGAGATTGATTGGAGAAAGACTTTTCTTTCTCCAGTCCCTTCCAGTGCATTCCTATTGCCTAACAGCCCATCAAAGGCTTCTTGGTAATGGTCCCCAGAGAAGTAAAGGATGAAGGAGACCTGTTAAGAGATGATAACTGAAGAAGTATGCATGTGTTTAAGGGCATGTATTTAAAGTGAGAGGAGGAAGTTAAAAGGCATGTATTTAAAAGCATATGTTTAAGGGCATGCGTTTAAAGTGAATGGAGGAAGTTTAAAGGGATGTGTTTAAAGCATGTATTTAAGGGCATGTGTTTAAGGTGAGTGGAGGAAGTTTAAGGGCATGTGGTTAAGGTGAGTGGAGGATGTTTAAGGGCATGTGTTTAAGGTGAGTAGAGAATTAACAGAGAGTGGGGTTGGTCAGTGATGTCACTATGGATTCTCTGTGCAGGTAAGGAATGGGCAGAACCCACTTGCTTTCCAACGCTGAACCATTTTTCTTTTGATCATGAGGGACCTGCTCTTGTTGGTTCTCAAAAAGACCTCTGGCTTCTAGCATTCTGGGAAAGCCTTCACTTCCCCACACAGGCTGAAGGTCAACTTGGCAGATCCGATCATGACTGGAGAACATCGAACAATGCAGCACAATACAGCCCACGATGATGTGCCGACCTATGTAAACCTGCTCCACCTCAGCCTAACCGTTCCTTACCTCACAACCATAACCCTCTCATTTTCTTACATCCATGCGTTTTCCCAAGATTTTGAATGTCCCTGTGGTACCAGCCTCCAGCACCACCCCGGGAAGGCATTCCAGGGACCCACCACTCTCTGATGACCCCCCCCCCCCAAAATGTTCCTCTATTCACTTTAAACAGACATCCTCTGGTATTGGCCAATGCTACCCTGGGGGAAAAAAGAGTGTTGACTGTCCACTCTATCTATGTCTCTCACCGACCATTGCTTTAAAGATAAAATCCTAGTTCTGTTAACTTGTCTTCATCTGACATGTTTTCCAATTCAGGCAGCATCCTGGTAAGTCTCCTCTGCATCCTCTCTAAAACCTCTACATCATTCTTATAATAGGGCAACCAGAACCGAACACAATTAAATTGTTATTAAATTAAATTGTTATCACAATTAAATTGTGACATTATCTCATAGCTCCTCAATTCAGTCTCTGATTAATGAAGGCCAGCACATGATATACCTTTTTAACCACCCTGTCAATTTGCGTGGGTCCCTTGAGGGATCAATTAACCTTGGCTCTCTCTCTCTCTCTCTCTCTCTCTCTCTCTGATCCTCCACTTTGTTAAGAATCCTACCATCAGCGACACAGTCTGCCTTCAATTTTGACCTTCCAAAGTGCACCTCTTCATGCTCATCTGGATTGAACTCCATCTGCCACTTCTCCTGTCTATATGCTATGACAATCTTCTGCACTCTTCTGAACCCCTACAACCTTTGTATTGTGACAGAATATAGATATGTTTTTGGGAGATAAATCAGGAAAGGTTTGTTAGTGTAGGTCACATACAAACACTTTATAACAGATTTTATTTAAAATACTGGAGCTCTGCTCATTCTTGACATGTCGGTGCCTCAGAGCCTTTGCAAGAGCTTTGGAGAGTGCCCATGAGACTTCACTAATGGATTGTTGTTTACAAAAAGGCAACAGGCGAAAGAGCTTGTAAGAGGCCCAGATTGTCTGGAGCTGTTCTAAGAGGGTCATGTGGTTTGGCAAGCAGAGTGAGTCAAACAGGCTTTCTCTCAGAGAGAGAGAGAGAGAGAGAGTGTGTGTGTGTGTGTGTGTGTGTGTGTGTGTGTGTGTGTGTGTGTGTGTGTGTGTGAGAGAGAGAGAGAGAGAGAGAGAGAGAGTGAGAGAGAGAGAGAGAGAGAGAGACACACACACAAACACACACAGAGAGCGTTACAGCCAGCAACAGCAGATGGGACTGGAACAGGACAAGCTGGCAAGCTTGTGGAAAACCTCATTTGGAAGACGGGTTCTTATTTCAGCCTGGTCAAAGCCCTTGTGTTTCATGCAAGAGGAGAGAACTGGCTGTCTAATGTTTCGCTTGGAATAAGAAAACAAAAAGAAACTCTGTGGTGACCTGAAAGAAAGAGGTTATCATCTGGAGAACCCTGAGGGGGTAAGTTTCATCAGCAAGACACTGGAGTGGCTGGTGGAAGTACGTCAGTTGTGGATGTCCTGGAACAACAAATCTCTCTCTGAAAACCGGCAAGATCCTTCATGAGTGGTAACCATTTACCTTTCAAGCACCAAAGCCTGGTGAACTTTATAAATGTTAAATTCTGTGCACAGTATCAGAATTGCCTGCAACCAGTGAACTTGGAGGAATGAGTCTGTTAATAAAATTGATATGCCATAGACATGGACCAGTCAAGTATTATACCAATACAGGGCTTTAATTAACAGACTAGAACCACCTCTAAACTGGCCAGTGGGAAGGCATCTCCATCTGTTATACCATAGCCAATAGCAAGCTGTCAGTATAATATGCACCCCCCCATTACATCATCACAGTAGTGAACTGGGATTCACTAGAAGTGTGTTGTATTAGTGACTAGTCCCGCCTCCCAGCTCCTCCCCCGGGGGCCCATATATAACCCGGGTTTTCCCGCCTAAACCCAGAACCCCTCTGAAGACTGTTCATGAACCCTACCTGTGTTGTAAGCTCATAAAAGCATTAGTTCTCGCTCCAGTCGAGTGTGAGCTTTTATCTACACTACAGGAGTGTCTCGAGGTTCTAGCTCGGAAATAAGACACGCACAACAAGGAGGGCAGTTGACACTGATTTAATGAACTGGCTGCTCTCCTTTATATAGTCGGGCTGACCCTGGCTGCCATGTGACCGATGGGCAGGAGCTGTGTTTCTGGTGTCCTCGGTGACTGGCTGGATCGGTCGGTTTTGCTGCAGCATCGCCAACGGGTGTAGTTTGTGCCACCCTGGGCGCCGTTTGGCCCCCTTTGTGATCCGGTGATTGGTTGGCAGAGCCCGTTTTGCAGCGGCCAATGGGAACGGGCTGCTGACGCCTTATGCAGCCCACCCGATTGCCGCGTTCCAACGGTGTCTCGTGTGCTGGCCATAGGCCGCTACAAGATTAAAAATAATATTGAAAGAGTGCTGAGAAGATTCAAAATGGGGTTTCTGGGACTTGAGGAACTGAGTTAGAGGGAAAAGTTAAATAGGCTAGGATTTCATTCAGGTCACCACAGAGTTTCTTTTTGTTTCTCTTATTCCAAGTGAAATTTGATAGAGGTATACAGAATGATGAGGGGTGCAGATAGAGAAAATGTAAGCCAGCTTTTCCCACCGAGATTCGGTGAACTAGAGGACATGGGTTAAGGGTGTATAACAGCACTGATTTACCACAGCTTACAAATAAATAAAGAATACACCACCCAGCCAAACTTCTCTGAACTTCTCATCGGCTTACCACCACACAGGTGAACCTGACACTCTCACCCTCATCCTACCGACGAAGGTAGGTACACGACCAGGACAGTACCCCCTCACCCACCCCGAGCCATGCAAGGAGGCGACTAATTGGAACTGCCCTGCCACGTAACGATCCGGAGGGCTGACAGCGGCCCGACCGTGATAGTGCTAGGCAGGTGACGCACAGCCCGACTGGCAAGGGTTTGTGATCCAGACGGGTGAGATGTTTGAAGGGAACATGAGGGGGACCGTCATCATCCAGACAATGCCGAGAGTATGGAACGAACTGCCAGCTGAAGTGGTGAATGCAGGCTTGGTTTTGACATGGAATAAAAATTTGGATAGATGTATGTGGGAGGGGTCTGGAGGGCACTGGTCCAGATGCCCATCGTTCGGACTGGACAGATAAAAATAGGCATTGTTGCTGGAGCTGCTGTAATGGCAGTGCGGCTGCTGGTGCAGACCCAGGAGAGTGGGCGTGGAGACACAGCACTGCCCTGCAGGGGCCTACTGCCCGGTCTTGATGCCGACAGCTTCTTACAGGCTTTAAATGGCCTGTTAAAAGAGGTGATGGAGCTTTTTTTTTAAATCCTCCAATTCCGAAGGCCTGTGGTTGCAGACTCCAGGGCAGCAGTGGACTGGTGTAGGGGACATAAATGGGGAAAACATCCCCCTTTTCCCTCCCTCCCCCACAACCGAAGAGAAGAAGCATAGGAGATGACTCCACAGGGAGGTGTTCATGGCAGCAGACCAGCGAGGGGCTCCGTGGTCGAAGGACTCCCACAGGCTGCAGGCTGCTGGAGGCTGGCTTGTGGGAACCAGATTCCAGAACTGGGGTAGGAAAGAGTGCTAAGGGCAAGAAGGGCTCCCGAAGGGCCTCGGAGATGAATGCTTCCTGATCATATCGGAGGTTTGAATCTGGAGTTCGGATTGCCGACTGTTTGAACTGGAGTCTGTGTCCACAAAGGCTGCAGGAGCACTGGAGACAAATCCAGGGACACTCATCGACTCTGAAGGGCAATCTTTTGATTCTCTTTTTCCTATTGTTAGGGGCATTGAGCAATACTCATGGTGGCTCTTTGTTTGCCTTATGGCAGCCAAAGGTTGTGTTAAAAGGAACCTTTAAACCAGGTTCTCAGCCTTTTTATTTCCACCTACATACCACTTTAAGTAATCCCTATGCCATCGGTGCTCTGTGATTGCTTAAGATGGGATGTGAGTGGGGAGAAAAAGTTTGAAAACCACTGTTTTTATCATCCCTCATTGACTTGTTATGTGCATGGTTTCAGAACTCCAAAGGAAATGGGCCAATAACAATTTTTCTCAACCAAAATATTTCAGTAACAATTGGGTCCAGAGCAGTGATTCTCAATCTTCCCTTCCCACCCACACAACTCCTCAAGTAATCCCTTACTAATCACAGAGCACTGATGGCACAGGAATGACTTAAAGTGGGATGTGAGTGGAAATAAAAAGGTTGAGAACCACAGCTTTAAACTGTTGAGGAATAGTTTTGCACAGACTTGATTGGCCAAGAGCTTGTTTCTGTGCTGGAGTGTTCTATGGTTTCAAATACAGCCACCTAATCTCCACAGTATGTTCTGTGGAACAGGACGCTATGCGATGTGGACATCATCTGAACACCATGTTATATACTTAGCAAAGCTACAACACTCAAGAGGCGCACGATACACGAGATTGGATGCTGCTGTCTACGAGTCGAAGCGTACACTCTTATACAGTAAACTTTTTATTTGTAAGTAGGGAAAGTTCACATTAAAATAACAATAGAAAGTCCAGTACATACATAAGCCAGTAACATAGGCGTTTATTGTGACTACAAGACATACATATTACAGGTTATATATGTACTGTGCCATTATACGCCTGGCAGCACAATCACTGCGTATCCAAGAGACGAGATACACAGGTTGTATGCGAGAAGCTGTTGCATTCGCTACACCCTGTTATTCATTCAGGATTGCAGAACTATTATAAACTTATGGGACCTCAGACATATATGCGATCGGAGGTTGCCTGAACAGACATTATGCGGCGCGTGACTGTACACCAGCTCTAGTCCGTGAACCGAATGGCCTCTTTCTCTATTTGTGAGTAAAGAGATTGCACAAAAAAAGTCAATTGTTTTGCCTCATACAAGAAGATGGGAGGAACAAAAGAGACGTCACAACAAGAATTAAGTTTATTCCAAGCTCACGTTTTTAGATGCGACTTTGCCGTGAAACACAGCAGAGATTTGAAAAAAATAAAGTTGGAGCTGAGAGATGGAATAAAATGAATTCTCAGCATCCTGGTACAAAAGGTTCAAGTTGTGTTTGCAAACATTTCCTTTTGCTTCCCAAGACAAAGATCAAAGGGCAAGTGGAGGACATGATTCTCGAGCTGACCTTGCTGCAGCTCTCTGGAACACCACTAGAGGGAGCCTTGTGTTTATTTATTCGCATTTAACCAAATTCGGGGGTGCAGTGCTCTTTTAGGTGCTGGAGCTCACCAAAAAACAGCGAAAAGGAGGTCTCGTGAGACCTGGCTTGGTGGATGCCAAGTTGCATAATTGACAGTGAACTGTAGGTCTATGAAGTAGGACAACCGGTCGTGGAAGAAACATTCCTGAATGAAGAATAGCGTAAGGTGGGGGTCTGCTGCCAACAGTCTGGGTAGGCCCATAGGTGCCAGAGTGGCCCTGAAGCAGCCCAACGAGGTGCTGGAGCGGTGCTCGGGTGAGCTCCGGCAGCCCTGACCAAATGTATTGATCACGTTTTTGGAACAACATCATCACCGGCTATATTTACAACTGGTCTACCTGTCAGTGAAGGGAATGACCACAGGAGAGCTCTGCATTTACTCCCATTGCCTATCCTGGGGTGGGGGGGGGGTCACCTGTCTATCTGCTGGCTGCCGCACAGGTGTGACCAACTCAGTGAAGGTCTAATCTCCGATGCTCTCAGCATCTCAGATTATCTGGAGTGCACAGACGGCAGCTCCAGGTCGTTGACCTTGTTTGCCAGGAACTGCCGCTGGGGACGCATCTCACAGTCGCCACCGACGGGAGAGCATTTGCGTGGTTGACTGTGGGTGCTGCGCCTCTGGTAGTCACTGTGGAGTGGCCTCTCAAGGGTGCAAGGCAGCACAGAGTTGATATGGAGATCCATCTGTGGCCCATGCAGTTGGATGCCCCCCCACCCACCTCTCCATGCCAATGACAGGCCCAAAGTCGATACAGTTTGGTTCCAGCAGCTTTGCAGCAGTTTCCAAGCCAGTGCTGGGTACAGCAGTCAGCAGCTTTCGGGACTCTTGACTCTGGATTTCTCCTCGGGGTTCATTCCCAAACCCTTTCCCGTGAGCGGGTACAGCTACAAGGCAGAGGTTTGAAGATGGAGTTTACCCCTCCTAGATGAGTTACCATCCATAGTTAATGAGCCCCATCTGCCCGGAGCAACTGGTTTCAAGGAGCCTGTGGCCCATCTTCTCCTGTCAGTGAGAACAGCTCCACCGGGCATAACAACTACACCACACGTGAAGGCCAGGAGTTGGGCTTGTTTGTCAGAGGCTGTTTGAGATGCATGGAATGAAGAGCATTTGTGGAGCAGTGGGAGCTCATCCCCACTACCACCCTCTGGCTAAGACAACCTTTAGAGCCACGGGAGAGCACAGGGACCCTTGATTTCATACATCCAGATGGATAAGCACTTGGGATCCTTGAAGGTGCTACCTTAGCATCACGAGCCAAAGCCTCAAAGCCCAGCTCACTCACAGACCAGTCCCACAATAGCTGCTCAACGTGAGCTCCTTTTTTATTTGATTGGCCATCCATTATCCAAGGATAGCACCCAATGCCCATGGACGGCATCCTTTGTCCAATCTCAACACCCATTGTTCAAGAGCAACACCCATTGTCTTTCAAAATGGCTGTCCAAGTCCAGCATCCATTATCAAAGCTCAGATCCCATTGTCAAAGTACAGCACCCTTCATCCAAGATCAGCACAGGTCAGCACTCATTGTCCAACCCATTGTACAAAACAGCATGCATTATCCAAAGCCCCATTCACACTGGTACCTTATCCTAGTAATTAACGGCCAATATAAAGGGTTAAAGGGCTAGCATGAATGCAGGTGTCAAATCATCCCAGGGATGGACCACCTAGGTAGGTTGTATAATTTCCGGCTCACCTTATTTGAATCTCTACAACTACCTGAAATCATGTATCCTGTGAGCTGCAATGAGCTGTTATCCAAAGTCAGCACCCATTGTCCAAGGTCAGCACCCATTGTCTATCAGAACCATTGTCCAACGTTGGCAACCAATATCCCTGATCAGCTCCCATTGTCCACAACCAACACCATGGTCCATCAGAACTGTTTTCAAAAGTCAGCACCAATTGTTCAAGGTCAGCACCAATTGTTCAAGGTCAGCACCCTTGTTCAGGACTAGTGTTCATTGTCAAAGTACAACACCCATTATCCAAGGTCAGCACCCACTGTACCAGAATAGCACCCATTGTCCATAGTCAGTACCTGCTGGTCAAGGTGACCACTCATTGTACAAGATCTGCACCCATTGTCCAATGACAGCACTCATTTTCCAAGGCCAACATCCTTTGTCAAAAACTAGCATCCATTTCCAAGGTTGTCATCCATTGTCCAAGGTCACCACCCATTGCCCATGGGCAGCACCCATTTTCCAATGACAGAACCCATTGTCTAAGACCAGCTCCCAATTTCCAATGTCAGCGTCCATTGTACAAGACTGGCAACCAAAGTCCAAGGTCAGCATCCATTGTCTAAGGTTAGCAGCCATCTCCCAAGGCCAGTACTCATTGTCCAAGGTCCATTGTCCAAAGTTGGTACCCATTATCTATGGTCAGCATCCATTGTGCAAGGTCAGCACCTGTCCATGACCAGCACCTGTTGTCCAAGGTGTGTCTGCAGTTGCGGGACGGTCTGTGTGGTGTGGAATTTGACAGATGGAATAGTTGCCCTCTGGCTGTGACAAGAGAGGTCATTACCTTGGTCAAGAAGGAAAAGGAGGCATGTGTAAGGTTCAGGAAGCTACAATAAGCCCGGGCCCTGGAGGTATTTTTGAAGGAAAAAAACTCAAGCACAGTATTGGGAAGGCCAAAGGGGGTAATGAGATCTGCTTGTTGAGCAGGATTAAAGAAAATCCCAGGTGATTTATACTTTCATTAAAAATAAGATGCCTCCAGAGAGGATAGGACCACTCAAGGACAAAGGAAGGAAATAATGCTTGTTATGTGAGGAAGTGGGCGACGTTCTAAATGTTCAGTGTTCACCAAGAAGAAGGACATGGACAGTGATGGGGAGCATGGCCATGTGTTAGGGCATTTTGAGATCAAGAAGGGTGTGGTGTTGGGTCTTCTGTGGAGCTCTGAGGTAGATGTCCACTGGGCCTGATAGAGTATACCGACTGTTATTGAAAAAGGCAAGAGAGGAGATGGCTGGGGCCTTGGCAAGGATCTTTGCTTCCTCACTAGTGACAAGACAGGTCTCAGAAGCCTGGAGAGTGGTTAATACTGGAACTTTGTTAAAGAAGGGAATTCGGGATGATCCAGGAAATTATAAGCCAGATAAGGTGGTAGGGAGAAGGTACTTAGGCATAAGATTTATGCACATTTGGAAAGTCCAGCTTAGATTTGAGACATTCAGTGAGGGACTTTGTGAGGGGCAGGTCACGCCTCAACAATTGACGAAGATGGTTGGGGGTAGGGCCGTGAACATTGTCCATCTGGACAGAAGTGAGGCATTTGAAAAGGACCTCTGAGGTAGGCTAATTCAAAAGGTGCAGATCCATGGGGTCTACAGTAGGTTGATCGCTTGGATACAGAATTGGCTGGTTTATAGAAGACCGAGGGTATTGGTGAAAGGGTGTTATCCTTGTTGGAGGGCTATCGATGAATACAATAGGATATAGATATGAGCAGAGAAATGGCAGATGGAATTTAATCCAGACAAGCATGAGGTGTTACACTTTGAAAAGTCAAACGTAAGGAGAATGTATACTGAATGTCAGGCCTCTTAAATGCATGGATGTGCAGAGTTATCTGGAGTTCAGGTCCATAGCTCCTTAAAAGTGGCCACACCAGTCGATAGGGTGGAAAAGAAGTTGTAGGGTATTCTTGGCTTTCTTGGGTGGGGCATAGGGTATAAAAGAAAGGAGGTTATCTCACAGCGATAGAAAACTTTGGCAGTGGTCCATTTGGCATATTGGGCGCAATTCTGGCTGCCCCATTTAGAGGCCTTGGAAAGCACATGAAAGAGGATGTTGCCCTGTTTAGAGGGTGAGAGTTATGGGGTGAGACTTGGTTGTTTTCGCTGGAACGTCTGAGGTCAAGGGGAGACCTGATAGAGGTTTATCAAATCATGAGAGAAGGGTGGACAGTCAGAATCTATTCCCCAGTGTAAGAAGGTCACACATAGAAGGACATGCCTGTAAGCTGAGCTGGAGGAAGTTTAAGGGGAAGAGACTGGAGAGTGCCTGGAATGGGCTTCAATAGTAGTGTCCAGGGGGCTTGTGGATAGAATATGAAGAGGGTGGAGGGATATCCATCAGGTGCAAGCTGCAGAGTTTTATTTTGATTTGGACACCGACATGTGGGACGAGGAGTCTGTTCCTGTGCTGTACTGTTCAAACCTTGCAAAGAATGATCAATCATCCTTGCTTTACATGGTGGTTCTCAGTGGATTAACAGAACCAGGAAGTTAATGGGTTCTTCCCATGTGGGAGCAGAAAGAGAGAGAGAGAGAGTCCTCAGCAGATTCCCATCGTGCAGAAGCTCCACCAGCAGGGAGCCCCATGTTGGCTCAGGGCGAATGATGCACTGGCACACACCCAGTCAGCACCTGAATCCAGGACCTCCCCACCAGGAAGCAGCATATCCTTCAGCACAGTTCAGATTGGAGTGACTCAGGTCCCCAGCGGGCTCCATTCATCTTGCCTGAGGAATTCCCGATTCAAAGCACGAGCATCGTCTGGGATGGACTGTTCAAAGAGACTGGTAGCCTCCAACAGATGGTCCCAGTTGAAGGAATGAGGAGCCATTGATAACTGAATGGTGGAGAGGAGGTTTGTATCTCTGTTTGAGAGGAGTCAGTGAGAAAGTAAAAAACGTTCCGTGGCATGAAGTGCAGCTCGTCACCCACTCAACCATACAGCTAACCAGGATTTCTCACAATGACTGCTTTGGATGAGGAGAAGTCGGTTCCCATTCCAAGCTCACAGTGCACACTGCCACAGAATTTATGGGGCACCTGTCCTTGTCATTTTCTCTGGGTGCATTACGTATTGCCACGTAATAAACTCAAAATGACTTGCTTTCATTTTTTTTTGTGATAGTAATGTGCTCACTGTATTTTTCTTACCCTGGGATACGATTGAATGATTTGTTCCAGAAGGAATGAAGTAATAATGTCGTAAGTAAACCCTGTTGCTAACTCAGTCAATTACAGCCCTTTGCAGGCATCAGGCACTTGGCATTGGAGAATCTCCCAGACCTACCTTCAGGTATCAATGTGGAAACACCCTCACCAATGGTGGAAAAACGAAGAAAACACTTGAAAGAAAATCTAAAATTTGAATGCTTGTCATCTAAATCAGTCATGCCCCAATTATGTCCCATGGGCAAAACTAACCATCCAATTGGGTAGTGATGAAGGTGAGTTCTGACTGACCAGTGGAAGTCAAACGCTGATAAAGTTTGAGGCTCCTTTATTCTCTTAAGCGCGGACGTCCACAGACACTGGGGTCATTTATTCTGCCCCACAAGGGAACCAGGTCATTGTGCCTTGCGGAACAGAATGCTTCTCTGTGAGCTTTCGCCTTTAGAACCACAGAATAGGCCCATCTTGACTATTTATTGTGCCCAGTCCCATCGACCTGCACACCCCTCCTATCCAATCTTCTTTAAAATGTCAAAATCGACCCCAGATTCATCATTTCAGCTGGCAGCTCGTTCCGCCCCCCCTCACCACTCTCGATGTGAAGAAGTTTCCCTTCTCATTCCCTTTAAACGTTTCACCCTTCACCCTTGACCCATGTCTTCTAGTTCTTACCTCATCCAACCTCAATGTTTGCATTTATCCGTTCAAAACCCCTCGTAATTCAGTATGAAATCTCCCCTTATTTTCTTAAGCTCCAGGGAATAAAGTGCTAACCTGTTTTACTTTTCCCTATCACTCAGTTCCTTAAGTTCTGGCAACATCCTTGTAGATTTTCTTTCTCTGCACTCTTTCAATCTCCCCACTCCTGTACTCAATACTTTGATCTACGAAGGCCAATGTACCAAAACCTCTCTTCATGACCTTATTTTCCTGTGAAGTCACCTTCAATAAATTATGTATCTGTACTCCCAGCTCCTTCTGTTCTACCACACTCCACGATGCCCTACCATTCACCATGTATTGGTATATTCCTCCCTTGGTTAGTCCTCTCAAAGTCCAACACTTCACATTTGTCTGCATCTTCCATTTTCCATCTGCCTTTTTGCAGTCCATTTTTCCAGCTGGTCCATAATAAGTTTTGGAAGCCTTCCACGCTCTCCACTATACCTCCAATTTTAGTGTCACCTGCAAACTTGCTGGTCTGATTGACCACATTATCATCCAGATCATTGATGTGGAAGACAAGCAACAATGGACCCAGTACCGACCCCTGAAGCATACCGCTCATCACAGGCCTCCAGTCAGAGAGGCAATCATCTACAGGTAGTCCTCAACGTATGACTGAGTTCTGTTCTGACCGACCAGCCGTATCGCGAAATGAGTGTACGTTGGAAATTCACTGCATCCATTTTATTGTTCATCAAATATAACATGGTGGCTCTCACCAGAGGTTGGTCGCCCCTGCCATAGATGCTGTTTTCAGAAGATAGGCCCCTAATTTCACCCTGAAAGCTATAATTTTTATATTTACAAATATTTTTTTAAAGCTTTGGTCATATGTATGGATGACGGTAAATTGCAGAAGTTGTAAATTGGGGACTACCTATAATTACCATTATCCGGCTTCTCCCACAAAGCCAATGTCCAATCCAATTTACTACCTTTCCATGAACACCGAGCAACCGAAGCTTCCTGTCTATGCTTCCCATGCTGAACCTTGTCAAAGGACTTAGAAAAGTCATGCAGTCAACATCCATTGTTTATCCTTCATCAACCTTCCTGGTCGCATCCTCAAAATACTCTACAAGGTTGGTTTGACCTGATTTACCATGATAATCCATCTTGACTATCCCTGATCAGGCCCTCTCTATCCAACCGATCTCTTTGAATACCTTCCAATTGCTTACCCACAACTTTCAGGATCACCAGCCGATAATTATTTTGGAGTATTTTTTAGAGCTTTCCTCAAACAATATTAACCAACCTCCAATTCTCAGGCGCCTCACCCGTGGCAAACGGCGCTTTAAATAAGTGTGCCACAGCCCCTGGAATTTCTACACGAGCCTCCCTCAAGATCCAAGGGAATGTCTTGTCAGGCCCTGGGGATTTATCTACCCTTATTTCCCTCAAGGCAGCAAGCACCTCCTCCTCTGTAATTTGTTCTATGACCGCACTCCTGTTTTGCCTCATTTCCTCAACTCTGTCTGTCTCCTGAGTAAATTTTGATGCAAAAGACAATTTAAAATCTCCCCATCTCTTTTGGCTCCATATATAGTCAACTACTCTGATCTTCAAGGGGACCAATTTTGCCCTTGCTCTTAATTTATCTATAGAACCCCTTGGGGTGGTTTCCCTCAACCTTGCCTGCCAGAACAACCTCGTGTCTTCTTTTTTTTGTTTCCTGATTTCCTTCTTAAGCATTTTCTTGTAGTTCCTATACCCTTCCTCATCCTTTGTTTGTTCCTGGCTGTCTGTACATGCTATTCACCTCTTTCTTCTTAATCAGGGCCTCAATATCTCTTGAAAACCAAAGTTCTCGATACTTGTTAGTCTTGCCTGACAGGAGCATATTCTTGTACTTTCAAAATGTCCCCTTCGAAGACCTCCCATTTACTAACTCTCCAACTTTGCCAGAAAACAAAACCTGTCCCAATCAACACTTACCAAATTCTTTCTGATACCATCAAAATTAGCCTTTCTCTCCAATTTAGAATCTCAAACTGAGGACCTACCATGATTATCTTGAAACACTTGGAATTATGATCACAGGACAGAAAGTGTTCCCTTCACCTGATCTGTCACATTCCCGAATACAAGATTCAATATTTCACTCTCTCAAGTTGAGACTTCTATAAGGCAAATTTCCTGAACACACATGACAAACTCTAACCTATCCAGTCCTTTTACAGCATGGGATTCCCAGTTAAAGTTAAAATGACCTACGATCAAAACCTTATGTTTCCTGCAGCTTTCCGTTACCTCTCTGTTCCTCCAGTAACCCCTGCCTTACATCATTCAACTGTATGCCAATAAATGACCTTCTCGGTCACCCCACTGTTTGGAATTGTGTGAAAGACTTCAGAATCCATTTTTGCTGATTCCCTTGCAAGCTTTTGGCTGGCCCGCGGATTAGTTCTCGCTTTTGTGCAGTTGCTCATTCCCAAGGGAGCAGACGGCGGAGCAGATGATCACTCCAGTGAATGGTTTGCAGAGAGTGCCTGCAGGCCAGTCTTACCATTGGAGCAGCAAAGCAAAAGGCACTGGCTTCATGCAGGTTTGGAGCTGGTGAATTCAGGAAGGGTTCACAGGCTCAAACAAAACTCAAGCTGTGGACTTGCATCTCCTGCTGCTAACATTAAACTTGGCAAAGTTAGAAAAACAAGTAAGGTGATGCTGGTACATAAAAAGCAGAACACAGAAATTTAGAGTGCAGTACAGGCCATTCAGCCCATGATGTTGTGCCAACCTATGGAAACTTACTCCACAACAATCTAACCCTTCCCTATCAGACCCTAACCCTTTCTTGTATCCAAGTGCTTCCCTGAGAATCTTTTGAATGTCCATATTGAGGTAGCATCCACCACACCACCCCAGCTCTGTGTAAAAAAAACTTACCTTTGACATCTCATTAAATTTTCCTCCACTTACCTTAAATTGGTGTCCTTTGCTGTTTGCTACTGTGGCCCCCGGAAAAAGGTGCTGGCTGTCCACCCCCATTAAGTCTGTCATAATCTTATTTACCTCTATTAAGTCATCATTCTTCCTTCCAAAAGAGAAAAACCTTGCTTCATATGACATATTCTCCAGTCCCGACAACATTCTGGTAAAACTTCTCTGCACCCTCTCCAAAGCATCTATATCCTTCCTGTGATGAGATGACCATTATTCGAAGTGTGGTTGACCCAGAGTTTTATACAGCTCACATACTCCATCTTCAAATTCGACCTTCCAATGTGCATCTCTTCGCCCTTAGCTGGGGGTCTCAGGTTTCTCAATGCAATTTGGTCCAAATTAGTCAGGCTCACACAGCCTATTGGGGAGTTTGCTCCCAGGTCTGTTTGCATGAGATTCAAACCCCAGGGAGCCGCGTTCTGCCCTCATCCACGAAACCGCTCCTGTTACTGGATGGAGTCATCAATATTCACGTTACCTTTAATTGCGGTATTGCACGGAGCTGTAGGCCACTGTCACACTTGCCAGTGATCCCAGGAATTGAATGCCAATCGGCCTTTAAAGTGGCAAGCGTGGAAGCAAAATCTGCTCAACGGCGGCGTCAGATGACATCATCCCATGCCGGGGATTGCCAGCTTCAACCCCTAGTACAAACCCCGTCGTTGAGATCAGGCAAGTGTGAAAAGGGTAATTGCATTGCAGGCACTTCCTATTAATGGTAGAACAGACCAAATGTTGGGGATAAACCCTTGCAAGTGTGAAAATGTCAGTGTCCTGGTTAGGAGTGGTCTAGTGTGAAAGGCCAAGCCCCCATTCCTATCCCGGGACACTGAATAGCCGATTTACTGGGATGCAAGTGTAAAATGGGCTGTTGACATGAATTGGAGTGCCGGAGATAGCTTGAACAATGATACAATATTGATATTAATTTAATAAAAACATCCTACTGCAGCAACATAACTGGCAAATAGTTTTACATGCTTTGAAAGGATCTTGGGTGACTTGATACATTACAGACAGTTGACAGATTGACACTGATTTACAATGCCAATTTTAGAAAATGTACCTTCGCTCTGCTGAGCCGAAATTGATCCCATTTTCTGAGACAAGCACATCGTGACATATTACCTTATTATAGCAGCTCAAGGCTATTTGCCAGTTATATTACTTGCAGTGGTCTTTTTTAATTAAATTATTATCTATAGTGTAATTAAATTATTATCAAGGTAGGGTTCGGCGGCTGAGGGACCTACAGAGACTGCGGGTGACTTGCGATCATGGGTCCCACACAGGCTACAGACTGCTGGAGAATGGCTTGTGGGTACCAGGTATTGGTGCCGGGGTTCAAGAGAGCTCCCAAAGGGTGCTGAAGGATTCCTGGTCAAGTTGGAGGTTTGGATCCGGAGCTCACGTGGCTGATGAGTTATAAAGGAGTCTGTCAGGCTGCAGAGGCCACAGGAGGGCTGGAGGAGAATCCACGGATACTTGGTGTCTCTGGAGGGGCTTTCGTTTTGCTTCTCTTTCTCTCGTCTGCCGGGCAGCATGAACGGCAACTCTTTCTCCGCCTTACGAGCAGGCAGAAGGAAATTTTGTGTGATGTCACGTGTTCTGTACTATTACATGACGACAAAGGGATCTTGAATCTTGAGGATAGAACCCTCAACACTTGACAAAGTTCACCCCATCACACCCCCCAACACTTTGAGATTTCCAGTCAATGTCGGGGAAGTTGAAATCACCCACATTAACAACCCTGCTAGTTCGCAGACCTCAGTAATCCTCCCCACTTATTTAATATCCAGCTCCCGGTGACTGTTCGGTGACCTATCGTACAGACACATCATGGCGATTACTCCATTCCAGTTCCAGATTTCAACCCACACTGTCTCCCACAATAGTTCACCAGCAATATCCTCCTGCAGAGGTTTCAACCATTTTCTTTCCACCCACAGCCCACCTTCAGCAATCCCTTTCTAATCACAGAGCACTGACAGCATAGGGATCACTTAAGGTGGTATGTGAGTGGGAAGTAAAAGGTTGAGAACCACTAGTCTACTGTGATATCTTTTTTGACCAACGTTGCAAACCCTCTCCCACCACTTTTCTGTCAAATGGTAGCCCAGAACATTGATCTGTCAGTCTCGGACCTTCTCCAAGCCCAGAGCCTGCAGACTTCCTGTTTAAAATTGATAAGCGCAGATATGAGTGGGTGACAGATTTAAACCGTGAGGCACGCTTACACCTTGAGTTGGTGAGTGGTTCAATCTGTGAAGTACACGTTCACCCTGAGTTGGTGGTACAGAGTTTACCTCACTTGTCCATATCTTCACATCAACTATTTCCAATCTCGTAGATTTTGTGAAAATAAGGCCACACTTGTGAGCGGTTCTTATCTAAGGAAAGTTGTGTTGGCATTCAAGAGGGTCCAGAGAAAGTTGATGAGAATGATTCCGGCCATAAAAGGGTTATCATACGAGGAGAATTTGATGGTTCTGAGATAGTACTCGCTAGAGTTTGGAAGAACAAGGAGGATTTCATTAAAACCTATCAAATGCTGAAAGGCCTGGATGGAGGGGATGTTTCCTATGGTGTCCAGGACCAGAGGGCACTGCCTCAGAATACAAAAAAAAATCCTTTGGAATAGAGATGAGGAAGAATTTCTTTTCCCAGAGAACATCAGGATGACCAGGACCAACCACCCTCCACTACACATCAGCAACTCTGTTGTAGAGTGAGTGGAGAGCACCAAGTTCCTTGAAGTTCAATGAATCAGTGATTTATCATGGACACTCAACAAAACAGAGAGATGGGAGATGTTGCAGTTTGGGAGGTCTAAGTGAGTGGTAGGGATCTGGGCAGTACAGTTGAGTAGAGGGATCCAGGAGTACAGGTGCATTGTACCTTGATATTGGTGTCGGAGGTAGATAGGGTGGTCATTGGCCTTCATCAGTCAGAATATTGAGTATAGACACTGGGAGATCATGTGGCATTTGTATAAGACATTGATGAGGTCCCATTTGGAGTGCTGTGCTCAGTTTTGGTCACTGTGCTACAGGAAAGGTGTCATCGAGTTGGAGAGGGTGCAGAGAAGAATGATGAGGATGTGGTCAGGACTCAGGGGCCTGAGCTACAGAGGTGGAACAGGCTGGAGTTTCATTCCATGGAGGATGAGGGGTGATCTATGGAGTTGGGCAAAATCATGAGAGGAGTAGATTACACGAACGCCAAGTGGCTTTTTCCAACAATGAAGAAATTGTTAACCAGAGGGCATGGGATTAAGGTGAAGGGGAGAGATTTCCCAAGAACCTGAGAGGTAACTTTTTTACACAGAGGATGGTGAGATCCAAGGGTCCTTTGCCTAGCTATTCTGTGAAAGATGGAGGGGAGGGGACAGCAGTCTCGAGAATCATTGGATGCTGCCAACTAAAGGTGAGTCCATTCCTTCGTTAACAAGGCGCAGACTGCCCTCACCCCTACACCCCCCCATCGCTAGTTGAAATGCTCCTCCGAATCCCGCACTGGCCCCAGTCCTATCCCACCTGTCCGACTTGAGCCTTCTCTGAAGCCACAAAGGATTTCAACAGCTCAAAGGTGAGGTCCCTCATGTTTGAGCTCGAAGGGAAACCCGCTTTCATGACGCTGAAGATGTAATTCATGGAAAAGTGAACAATGCAGCACAGTACAGGTTCTTTGGCCCACAATGTTGTGCTGGCCTATTCCAACAACAATCTAATCCTTCCCTAACGTGCCCATTGCTCTCTACTTTTCTTAAATCATGTGTCTATGTAAGAGTCTTGTCCCTGTTGCACCAGCCTCCACTACCACCTCCAGCAATGCATTCCAGACACCCACCACTCTCTGCCATCTCCCCTGAGCCTTCCTCCACTCACCTTAAACTGATGCCCTCCGGTATTTGGTATTGTCACCCCAGGACCTCAGGTGCTGGCTAAGCTCCTCATAATCTTGTCTCTCTGTCTTTCATTGCTCTTTAATAGAAGAGCCACCAAACGTGGCTAGGGTGAGCAGTGATGCACTTTATCGCAAAAAAAGCGAGGCCCTGACACCCACACTCTCGATGATGTCCATAAATAGAACACACGAGGCCATCATTTTGAAACAACTCATAAGTTTATCAAACATTCAGCTCAGATTTCATTGGAAGGAAATAAATCAAGACTGGATTTTTTTTTCTTTACAATTTGTTCTGATATAATTTTTGTGTAAATATGGGAAATAAATAAATGTGTGAAGGGCAGATATCCTTCTGTACAATCAGAAGCAAAGTCAGTGGCGTTAGAGTTCAGTTCTGCCATTGGTTTCACTGGGTTTTGGCAGGTGCACAAAGGCATTAGAGACTTAACCCCCAAGTAAACCCTTAGAGTGCAAAGATATTTACAACTGTTTAAATGAACATCAGCGGTACATAGTGTGTGTGTGAACTCTGTCAAAGAGAGCACTGGAACGACACACTAATAAAGCACATCTCGTGATCATCAACAAATCAAAGCAGTTATCAAACAAAAAGGTAGTGCAAATTAAGTGAGACGTCCCCCAATAAAGAATGATTCACCCTACTGCGGA
The DNA here is from genome assembly GCF_036971445.1 of Narcine bancroftii. Lineage (NCBI taxonomy): Eukaryota > Metazoa > Chordata > Chondrichthyes > Torpediniformes > Narcinidae > Narcine > Narcine bancroftii. The sequence continues at coordinate 65,685,082 of NC_091474.1, read as the reverse complement.
AGAAGGCATTAGCAAGTACCAAGGAATCACATTCAGCAAATTAGCGCACTGTACATTCAATATTCATTTCTCTGTTTTACATGCAAATAAATACTTTGTTTCAAAAGAAATATGATGGCAAAATAGACTGAATCAAGGAAATAATTTTTCTGCTTTAAAAAAGCTTTAGTGTGCAATGTAACAATATTTGGCACTCCACTCTTGTTTTAATTGAGTTAGCTTGTTGAATTATAGAACTGGATTCCAAGTGGCACGTGAAAGAAAGAGTTGCGATTGATTTGCCTCTGTTGAGATTTGTTACCAATCCAAGCTACGATTGGAGATGCCAGTCCACAATTAGTTGGGGTCGGGCATCTGCGATTTGGGCTTTCCCCCCAGGTGTCCGATGCTTTGAGAGCTGGAAGAACAACTTGCAAATGGTGTGGCAAGTGGAACCTTGGTGAACCTAAGGGGTCAACAGACTGTCTAACAACTGAAAGAGAAACAGAGGAAAACCAGGGAGCAGAAAGTGGGTGAACTAGAATCAGCTCAAGTGCAGAAAGAGGTCATAAGAAAATATAATAAGAACCGACTGAGAAAAGGACAAATATTCCAGGGCTGTGGCCATCCTGTTATTCACTGTATTCCTGCTCAGAAGGGCCCTGGGAAGGTTAATCACACCTGTGTTTTGATGTGTTGCAGGTATGGCTGACACTCTTCGATGAATTCTGCTGGCTCCCCCTCCCCCTTGTTTTTCTCATGCATTTGTATTGTTATTTTTAATAATTGATTTTTATGCTTTTACTTGGGTTGAAGTGGGAGGGTGGGTGAAGGATGGGTTGGGGAAGGAAGGAAAAAAAGAGGTCTTTTTGACCTGTAAAAGGGGAGGTTGTTCCCCTATAATAAAGTCTGTAAAACTATAAACAATGTTTTCCAAGAAAAGGACAAATATTAAACATTAAATTCACTGTTCTCAAGGTACAATCGACAACACACAGGAATGAGACTCCACGCGTTAAATTGTTTCTCTTTTAGGCCAGAGATGTTTGCGTGAGGTTGCAGGAAAATAAGTTTCCTCATTAAACCGGTGTGCAGTTGGAAGTCCCCACCCTGACTTGCTGTCTTGGGTTTAATGGCTCACTAATGTGCAAATATTGCAATTTCTTGCAACTCACAAAGGCAACGATGATGAGCTGCTCCTTTCGTGAGGACACACACTAGAAGTCCTCAAGCTCACAAGTCCGAATACATCTCCCTGGACAATTTCCGCGCTCACCACGGCGATGTGCATGCATTAATCTCACAATTATGCTGCCAGCAAATGTTCATGGGATTCTTTCCATTTGCAAAGGACCTAGTTGAAGATCAGTTGTTCATAGAAAAACAATTTAAAAAAAATCAGTCTCGCCCGTTTCCTGTTACCCCACCACTAAAAAAACCCCAATACCTTTTGAGTAAGTAATCTGTCCAATTTATAAAGTACAGTTAGTTAAAATGGCAGAATGGATTGCATGTGAAATAGGAAACATCCTGCTTATTTACTGTGAAGGTAAAGTTAATGGTACTTAACAGAACATTCAAAATTGCTTGCTTATTTTAGCTTTGTTTTGCAATCAGTTCATAATGTCTGGTACACGTATAAAAAAGCTTTGTTGTTCACCTAATGGAGAACCGAGGAGGGTTTTATAAAGCGTTTCCACTTGCTGGAGGTCTTGCTGAGTTTTTCCAGCATCTTTGTGTACTGCGAGCATTGTCATTTGTTCAGCTGCTCTGATATTAGCTTGATCACCAATGGTATATTGCACTTAGAAATATAGGATATTCAACCCAGCAAAGGTGATAGCATTTTACCGACAGGAACAAAGGCAATACATCCACATTGGATTCAGCAATTGGGGGAAATCAAACAGAAGCATTTCCGTTTGGTAAAGATCAGAAAACTGGTATACTGGTATATTTCCTCTAATAGAACGATTTCCTAAATCTGCTTGTGTAGAAAAAGGTAGGCTTTGCCACTCTGAACAGAGAAGTCTGCCTGATGTGTCAATGCACTGCTGCTCAGTGGCAGAGAAGGGGGTAAAAAAGGGGGAAAGAATGTTTTAATGACCTTTAAGTTTGAGGGAGTCAGCACTAACAGCTGATGGGTATTATTTTTAAAATCTCCAGATGTTGGGCCCTGAAGGTGAATGTAATTTTGTACCAGTGAAGCTGAGATTAGCAGGCTCAGTCTGAACCTGTTAAGAATTGGTTCATTCATCTTCACATTGCATAAAGCAATCCAGATCATATGCCAAAAATAAGTCAGCTCTCATAAGTTTAGAAAGTTGGAGCAAGGTTACTGACAGTTACCATTATTTTCGGAAAAAGCAAGGGGGAGGGGTGGTCATGCATTTCTTAGCCGGCCTTGTCATGTTATTTCAATCTCGCCAAGTACTCGGTCAGGTTGGAGTTACTTACGACATGAACAATTACTTGGGCACTTTTTTTTGCAAATTTAGGGGCTGTACATTCATGGTTTCGCTTCCAATTTAGTTTAAGGCTGCTGGCAACAATAAGAATGGTGCACGAGGTGATTCTGGTGCTTTGGAGGGACCTGCCATAATGGTTCTGAATTCTGCTGGAAAGGGCCAATGCCATTGGACCAATTTATTGGTTCGACAAAGAGGGCAGAATTTAAACAGTCTCTTCCTTTTGATAACAATGTGGAAATTCATTTAAAAAATAGTTCAACCAGCTCTCAGGTAAATTCATCTCTGTTTGTGGTGGGACAAATGGACAACAGGCAGTTACTTTCAAGCAGTTTTCTGTTGGTCACACACCCATACACACACACACACACACACACACACACACACCCATGCATGCAAACACACATACATGCTCATATATACACACTCACCCACACACCCCGCCCACACATTCACACACATACAAATGCGCACACACACACACACACACACACACACACACACACACACACACACACACATGAATACACAAACACGCACATGGACACACACACAGAGTCCAATCAAATGTCTAAAATAATCCATACACAAAAATTGCAAAATTAAAAAAGATCACTGTGCATATGTATTATTTATATGCTCGAGGTCATCACGAGCAAACTTATATAATTTTTGTTTGAATGAGAAAAGATCTGCAAGCCAATTCAAGTGTTATACCATTAAATAAAGATATACGAGTAAATAAATAAATAACATGTTTTTAAAAAATCTCAAAACTATATATGAAATGGAAGGGACATTGGAGGTTAGTTACTTCAAAAATTCCTTTTAGTTGAAAGATGGAACTGCCAGTATCAAGGTCCTGTAAGGCAAGCTTTCAAGGGGAACTTACATTCAATTTCTTTCTTTCAGATTACTTGCAGTGTTGGCACATTTTTAATTGCACATGTTTAAGTTTAGGTTGATCACTATTGCACATCTACCACCGACAAGGTGATCAATTAACAACCCTCTCCCCACCCAAAACCCGCAAGCCCCAATGCCTCCACCTGAAAGATAACAATTTGCTGAATATTATTTCAGCACATTTCCAAAGTATTGAAATATCTCCCACTCAAGCATCAAATATTTTGGCAAATAACTGAGGGGGGTCTCAGTACCTTGTCACGTTGGATAAAAGTACTGTATTTTGTATCCTTCTGGATGCTATAGGCTATATCCTGTAAGAGTTAGGTTTGAGAAATACTTCTTACCTGTTTACCTACACTTCCCCCAATGCACACTGGAGTTGAGTCCCTGAATAGTAATGAGTGGGGATCAGTTCTGCTAAGCAGAGAGCAGGATGCTTTCCCGTTCCCTTGTTGGGAGCTGGGTCCATTAATAACGTTAAGAAATAAGAAATGATGTTGACATTTCATGCATTCTTTCTTTTTTTTGTTGTCGAAAACAGCACCTTCTAATTTCTACCTTCTCACCTCTGGTGATCTCCAGTGACACTGCTTTCACCAGTTTAACTCATCAAGCAAACCAATTCAGGGGAAATGGTGGCTCAGCTGAGTGTGATTTCTTCCTCAAGAAGTCTACCACTGAAACAGTCTCTGAAAGAGCATGGCTAGCATTGTAGTTTGCAGGATGTTATTACATTGCCAGTGAGCTGGGTTCGAATCCGTCAGCCTGCCTGGAGTTTGTGCATTCTCCCTGTGACCTGCATGGGTTTTCACTGGGTGCTCTGGTTTCCTCCCACCCTCCCAAAACAGACAGGGTTTATAGGTTAATTGGTGCATTTAGACCGCATGGGCTCGAAGGCCAGAAGGGCCTGTCACCATGCAGTAACTCTAAAGAATTTTTTTGTAAAAGAATAATTAGTGCAAACTTCATGGGCTGATTTCTTTAACAGAATAAAGGGAGTTTTGCACTGGACTCAGAAACCTGGAGCTGTAACCGTTCCACTGTGTCACGTGGTAGAATGAACACACACAAACTGGTAGCTGGACAAGGATCACCACGGAAACCCCATCACTAATTCCATCAGGTTGAAGGTGTGAGATGGACATGACAAACATCGAGAGCCGCCGGCGAACAGAAGAGGAGGAGATTCTGCAAAAAAAGGGCTGGACTTCAGAGCCGCGTCTGTGCCTCGGGAATGTAAATCTCGATGCTGTCTGCCCGCTCAGTGGCCGAGTTCTGCCGGAAGGAAGCTGCTCTCTTGGCAGCCATGAGCCGCTTCCTTGCCTCCTGCCGCTGTCTGTCAGGGAGGTCCAGAGAATTCTCACGCACAATGGGGATTTTCCCTTTTGGTGGTTTCTTTGGTACTGGGGGTGGAATCTTCTTTTCCTCCTAAATAATCATGAAGTACTGATTATTATTGTTGCACAGAATCGAACATAGAATGTGGAACATGCTCTGTTCTCTTCGAATAGAAACTCGAGTAAAATGAGTTAACTTCGTCTGCTCCTCAAATGTTCCTCGACTCTGCTGTTACAGAGCCAGAGGATCACACGGCATGGAAACAGGTCCCTTTGGCCCAATTTAACCAATATCGCTCCACAGGTTTTCTCAGTCGCAGCCACTTTGGGCTAATCTGAGCAGCACCCGTTTTTCGCTAGAAAGAGAGGCTGAACGCACTTGTGTTGTTCTCATTGGGTCTTCGGAGGCTGAGGAGTTTATAAAGCCATGTGAGCCATTGGTAGGGTGGCAGAGACTAGAAGGGCCGAAGGGGCCTGCTTCTGTGCTGTAATGTTCTATGGATGGTCAGAGTCTGTTTCTCAGGGTGGAAATGTCAAATACAGAGGGCATGGTGTTGTGAGAGAGGGGTTGCGTGGGGGTGGGGGGGGGAGTCACAGTCACCCATAGTGTGGAAACAACTTGGTAAAACAAACCAAAATGACCCTCCCACACTAGCCCACCTGACTGTGTTTGGCCCATATCCCTCTAAACCAGTGGTTTTCAAACTTTTTCTTTCCATTCACATCCCACTTTAAGTATTCCCTATGCCATCGGTGCTCTGTGATTAGTAAGGGATTACTTGAGGGATGGGATGTGAGTGGAAAGAAAACGTTTGAAAACCACTGTTTTAATTGGACCTCCTTGACTCATTCTGTGCATGGTTTCAGCACTCAAATGGGCCAATGACAATTTTTCTTGTGATTGTCAACCTTCCCTTCCCACCCACATCCCACCTGAAGCAATCCCTTACTAATCACAGAGCACCGATGATACAGGGATCACTTAAAGTGGGGTGTGAGTGGAAGGAAAAGTTTGAAAACCACTGATCTAAACCTATCTATGCCTTTCATTATTCATCATCTCTCACCCTCCATCACTCGAAAAGAGGAAAGCCCAAGTTTGCTCAACCTTTCTTCACACAACATGCTCTCCAAATGAGGCAACATGCTGGTATAAATCCCCACTGCTCCCACTCTAAAGCTCCTGTATCCTTCCTATAATGAGGCAACCAGAAATGGCTGCAATACTCTGTGTGGCCTAACCAGTGTTTGGTGAAGCTGCAACATTTCTTTGAGGCTCTCGAATTCAGTCCCCTAACTAATGAAGCCTTCCTTAATCACTCTGTCAACCTCTACATCAACCTTGAGGGATGATGGATCTAGATTCCAAGATGTCTCTGTTCCTCCACACTGTAAAGAATCCTGAGTCTACCTCATACTCCACCTTCAAGAATGACCTTCCAAAGTGCATCACCTCAAACCTATCTGGATTAAACTCCACCTGCCATTTTTCCATGTCTGCATCCCCTCTATATCCCATTGTAACCTACAACAACCTTCTACATTATCCACGATACCTCCAACCTCCATGGCATCTGCAAACTTATTGACCTCCCCTTCACCTCTTCATCCCAGTCATTTATAAAAATCACACAGAGTAGAGGTCCCAGAACAGTACGTCACTGGTCACTGAACTCTAGACAAAATACGTTCCATCTACTTCTACTCTCTGCTTTCTGTAGTCAAGCCAATTGTGAATCCAAGCAGTCAAAGTTCCATGGACCTTCTGAATGAGTCCACCTTGTCAAATGCCTTACTAAAATCAATAAACACCATGTCCACCAGTTTACCCATTTCCTTTGTCACCTCCACAAAAACTCAGTTAGGTTCGTGAGGCATGACCTGGCCCTCACAAAGCCTTGACAAGACAATGTTTCACCAAATATTTGTAAATCCTGTCGCTAAGAATCTTCTTGAATAGTTTGCCGACCACAGACAAAAGACTTGTTGGTCTGTAATTCCCAGGATTCTCTCTATTGCCATATTTGCCATCTGAAAGGATGCATACTTCATTGGGAGTGCCCCAGGAATCTTTTCCTTCGCTTCCTGCAATAATCTGAGGTATATCCTGTCTGGTCCTTGGGACTTATTTATCCTAAAATCTTTCAGAAGTCGCCTAACATTATCTCTTTCCTAAACTCCATATGCTCCTTTTTTACACAGAACTCACATGTTCTTCTCTCATGAACATGGAAGCAATAAATTCATCTAGGACCTCCCTACCTCATTTACCTCCAGGTACATGTTCCCACTTTTATCCCAAATTGGTCCTACCCTCACTCTAGTCATCCTCCTGTTCTGCAAGTGTGTGTAGAACACCTTAGGGGCTTCCTTAATCCAACTTGCCAAAGTCTTCTCGGTCCCCTTCCAGTTCTCCTAAGTCCCTTTTTTAGATTCTCCTGGCTACCATATAATTCTCCCTGCCTGTTTTTGCTTCCTAAACCATAAGTATGCTTCTTTCTTCCCCTCGACGAACTGTTCCACCATTCTCGCCAACCATGGCTCCTTTACCCTATCGTCCTTTTCCTGTCTCAGTGGAACAAGCCCATCCAGAGCCCTGCACATGTTCACAAATGCTCCACATTTCTGCTGTTCATTTCCCTAGGAACATCTGTTCCCAATTTACACCCCAAATTTCTGCCTAATCCCAACATAATTAAAGTATGTTCCCCAATTAAATATTTTCCCATTTTTTTTCTGCTTTTACCCTTGTCCACAGCTAAGCCAAAGAGCTGTGGACACTGCCTTCTAAATGCTCCCCCATCGAGAGGTCTGTCACCTGATCAGGTTCATTACCTAGTACTAGATCCAGAAAAGCCTCTTACCTTGTTTTGCTTATCCACATACAGAATCAGGAATCCTTCCTGGACACACCTAAACCTTTTGCACTCAAGAAGGTCAATATTAGGGGTTTAAATCTCCCATTGAGCCTGTATTTACCATTTCAGATGGCGGCTTGTTTCACACTTTTACCACTCTCTGCATGAAAAAGTTTCCCCTATTATTCCCTTTCTACATTTCACCTTTTACTCTTAACCTATGTCCTCTTGTTTGTGGTCTCATGTAACCACAGTGGGAAAATTTGCTTGCATTTACTGTATCTATACCACTAATAATTTTGTATACCCCTATCAAATCACCCCTCATTCTCTGATGCTCCAGGGAATGAAGTCCTAATCTCTTTAACCTTTCCCTACAACTAAGCCCCTCAAGTCTCAGCTACATCCTTGCAAATCTCCTCTGCACTCACTCAGTCCTATTGATATCTTTCCTGTTGTTAGGTGACCAAAACTTAACTGTGGTATTGTGAACATGTCAGTATTACATCAAGGGGGAGGTGCTGAAGGTCTTATCCTGTGAACAACAGGAGCCTGACCAAGTGTATTCTTGGGCGCTGTGGGAAGCAGGACTTCAGCAGGGCCTTTGACAAGGTCCCACATGGAGATGTTGTCCACATTGACTTCTCTGTCAAGGTCAAACATGGAGATGTTCCCTCTTAGATTTTAGCAAGGCCTTTGACAAGGTCCAACATGGTAGACTGCTCTGGAAGGTCAGATCACACGGAATCCAATTGGATACAAAATTGGCTTGTTGGTGAGAAACAGGGTAGTAGTGGAGGGGTGTACTCCTGGGACCACTGTTTGTCAGCTATATTAATGACATGGATATCAAAGTCAGTGACATGCAGATGAAACCAACATCAATAATTTGGTGGACAGTGAAGAAAATTATCGGAGATCACAACAGGATCAAGGTGAACTGGGAAAGTTGGCCAAGGAGTGGCAGATTGAATTTAACTCATACAAGTGCAAAATGGTGCATTTTGGGAAGTTACACCAGGGGAGGATTTGCACAGTGAATGGGAGGGGCCTGGGGAGTGTTGCTGAACAGGAAAACATCTCAGGGTGTAGGTACAGAGATCCATGAATGGCGACATGTTAGGCAGGGTGGTTAAGAAGGCACTTGGCATGATTTCCCTCATTAGTCAGGGCAATGAGTGTAGGAACAGGGGCAGCATTAGAATTATACAACTGCACAGGACAAGGGTTAGCAGTTGGAGTACTGTATGCAGTTCTGGTCACCAGGAAAAACTTGATTAAGCAAGAGGGTTCAGAGAAGCTTCATGAGGATGTTGAGTTATCAAGAGAGATTTGGATGAGTTGGGTCTTTTTCCTGGACCATGATAGGATTACACTGGACAACAAAGATTTTGCTTCCTGAACACTTTTGAGTGTATTTTATGGATTTTGGGAAATTGATCCGGAAAATCACCCTAATATTTTCCCATCAGGTACCGTATTTTAGTTATAACCTATCTTTGAGATTTCCTGTCATATGTTAAATCTACTTCAAGCATACAAATCTATGAAGTGCAACTTGTAATTGAAAATTCACACTTGGACTTCCCTGCTGATCCTGCGAGCGAGCAGTGACCTGACTTGACTTGGACCCGGTGGAATTCCAGGGAATGCAGAACCTCCTGGGCCTTTCACAGAGTGGTCCAAATTCTTGGGCATTTGCCCTCCCCTGCAATTTAGGGGAGGGTCCTGCCCCCCCAACCAATGACGCGTTACGCACTCACAGGAGTGAGAGTAAGTCCCACTCCATCCCGATTGTCAGTCACTTACCTGCCTGCCAACTCACTCCCTCCCTCTCTGCCCTCCCAGGCTGTCCGTCCGTAGGTTGGTCGGTTGCTCCCCCCTCTTCCCGTGCTTTGGGGCCACTTTGGCACGTCGTGACGGCAGCTCAATGTGGGATGAATGGCCGACTTTGTTTCCCATAATCCCTCATGCAGCTGGATCTGCTCTGGGAAGTACAATGCAGTTCCAACTGCATGAAGGATTATGGTTAACGAGGATGGCCATTCATCCCGCATTGTGCTGCTGTTGCGATGGGCCGAAGTGACCCTGCTGTTGTCAGGAGGTATAAACCTTGTAATTTTAATCACCCACGAGATGCACCACACAAGTTCTGACGTCAAGAGGCTTCCCCAGCCTGGCCACTTGCCTTTTCACAATGCAGGGAAAGGGTGGTCCTTGAAAACTACCTGGGTCCGTGGCCCGACGTCATTTAAAATTCCCGGGCTAACCTTTTCACACCACAGGTTCACAGGAGGGTTCTCAAGAAAACTTGCCAGGAGTCATCATTTTATACTGCGGTGTGGAACGGTCTAGTGATGAGCATGGTGAAAGGTTTCACCAGGACATTGCCACCATGAAAAAGCAATATCAGGGCAACTGGAATCCCTCAATGCTGGCTGAATATGGTTTAACACTGACACTAGAGGCATCAGATGCTGAGTACAATTAAAATCGGTGGCAAAACATTTTTAGTTGAATATGTCAGCATCATTATGTGATTATAAACACACTAAATTGAATAAAAGTTAATGTAATGTTTCTCCAACTTCCTAGGTGATGTAGCAAATTTGAAATTATCTTTGTGTTCGGCTTGAAGTTGTCTAACATAATCCCCAATTTCTTTTCAGGAAGCAAACCTTTTGAAAAAAAATTGTTGTCCAGTGTTACGAGAGGCCTAGATAGGGAAGATAGCCAGTAAATATTTTCAATAGTAAGAGACTGAGGTTGTAATTTGGAGGCACATGGAGGGGAGGGGGGAAGGTTTGAAGGCAATCTAAGGGATAAGTTTTTTGCTCACAGCATCATTGGAATGAGCTTCCAGAAGAAGGAGTGGAGGCAGGAAGAGGAATGTGGCACGTGGACATGAGTGAGCAGGGCTTGGAGGGACATGAATTTAATGCAGGTAAGTGAGATTAGAGTAGATAGGGATGGTGGTCAGCACAGACTTAATGGGCAGAAGAGCCTGCTTCCTTGCTGTGCATTTCTCTGACTCAGCCTGAATAAACCAAACCTTCAATCCAATTTCCCATCCACCCATTCCCTCATGGCCTCCAGAGGAGGAGAGTTCTTATCCTCTCCCACGTGGCCCAACAGGCAAGATCAGAGATGGCTGTTTCAGAGCGCGGCGACGGATGGTCATTAATTCCAGTTGTCCTCGCGAGTGAATAAATAATTTGAAAAAAAAAATGATAATCACCTGCTTTTCCGGTGGCTCAAGAGGTTTCCAATCATTTGCCTTCAGCTGGTGCAGTTCATCAAACTTCATGCTGACATCTTCAATGGAGAGCTGCAAGAGATCCCAAAATCCAGCGAGATCCTGGGAAGTAGGGCGTGGCATAGCACTGGGATCCTAGGAGGCACCAGATCAACTCATTAACAGCTCAGAACAGACTGAGATATATTCCTCACACCACTGAAGAATAGGTCTGGCCACTCCTGCACTTTTCAACACCCTTAAAAGTCTGACAAATCTCATAACCTCTTGCCCAGGTTGAAAGGATTGGCTGGAATTGTCTACTTTAGAAAACAATACTTCAATTAGAATCGATGAAGTAAAAACACAAGGCTGGAGAAACTCAGCTGGTCAAACAGTGTCCTTTATACAGCAAAGGTAAAAATACAGAACTGACGTTTCAGGCTTGAGCCCTTCATCAAGGGACGGAAAATTGTTAGCAGACATCCGAATAAAAGAGTAGGGGAGGGGCCTGGTCGCACAGGCAGGAGGGGATAGGTGGAGAAGGGAGGGAGGGGACAGCAGCGATCAAGGGGAGGAGGGATGACTGGGTGAAGGGAGGGAAGGGGGAGGAGAGCTGGAAGGGGGACAGGAAAGAAAGGCAGGTCAGAGGAGACCAGATTAGCAGGAACCAGGAAAGTTGATGTTAATGCCCTCTGGCTGGAGAGGGCCTAGGCGGAATACCAGGTGTTGTTCCTCCAATGTGCGGTTGGGACAGTTCATAAGGCCATGGACAGACATGTGAGTGTGGGAGTGTGACGCAGAACTGATAGGGTTGGCTACTAGGCAGTCCCTGTCACTGGTGCAGATGGAGCGAAGGTGCTCAGCGAAGTGATCTCCCAGTCTGCGCCCGGTCTCTCCAATGCAGAGAAGGCCACAAAGGAAGCATCAGGTGCAGTACAGCAGTCCTGTAGATATACAAGTAATGTGTTGCTTCATTTGAGAGGCCTGTTTGTGGCCCCAGACTATGGTGAGGGAGGAGGTGTGGGCACAAGTGTGGCACCTTCTGCGGCCACAGGGGAAGGTGCCGGGGAGGTGATTGGTGGGGAGGGATGAGTGCAAATGGGAGTCACAGAGGGATCAGTCCCCATGGAAGGCAGAGAGGGGAGGAGAGGGGAAGATGTGTCTGGTAGCAGGATCCTGTTTTAAGTGCTGGAAATTTTTTCTTTAGAATCAATAAAGGCATTTAAAGTATGCGAGGCCCAGATATAATGAACAGCAAGGACCCAATGACCTCAACAGATAGGCCAATATATGAGGAACACAAATGTAAGGTTAGAGGTTAATTGTGGATTGGAGGGAACATTTTACACCCAAAGAAAGGTGGGAGGAGTGGTTGGGTGTGGTTCTTCCTTAAGGAGTGGTTGGGTGTAGTTCTACCTGAAAAAATGGTTGGGTATAATTTTGCCTGAAGAAGTGGTTGGGTATAGTTCTGCCTGAAGGAGTAGTTGTATGTAGTTCTGCCTGAAGTGGCTGGATGTAGTTCTACCTGAAGGAATGGTTGGGTGTAATTTTGCCTGGAGTTGTTGGGTGTAGTTCTTCCTGAAGGAGTGGTTGGCTGAAACTCCCTGCCGGCTAGGTGCCTAAAACCATTTTATTGAGTGGGTACCTGGGTGAACACCAGCAAACTCCTAGAATGTGGACAGAGAGCTGGAACGTGGAGGAGTCGCAGTAGATCTTGTTTGGCTGGCATGGACTAGATGGGTTGAATGGCCTTCTCCTGCACCACTGATTTCAGGAATGCAAACAACCTTTACTCAGCAGACACCAAAATAATGATAAATTTTGGTTTAATGTTCATGTTAGATATGAGAAAGCAATGAAATATAAAAAGGCAAAGCAAAGATATTGGTTCCATTAGGATTAAAACATCTCTGGTGAATATTACTTTGTCTTCACAGAACATTAACCTATTTTTTGTCTGTGGGAGCCTGGTGGTTTTGACTGTGAAACATCAATACTTTAATGACTTCACAAGTGAAGCATTACTATAACTGGTATATGTCTTGACAGTGCCATCTCATGATGGAGCTCAATAATCCCACAGAAATGCAGAAAATAAGATGCAATGTTTATTTTAGTATTTTAATACGAACAATAATCTTTCCCTTTATCTTGGTCTCTGGTGATTAACGTGATGATCATTTTTTAAATGAAGCTGAACTGTTTATGTCGCTGTCTATCAGAGAAAACTATTTTTGTGTCACCACATAGTTTCCTTGTAGTCTTGAATGTTTTTCAAAATTAGAAGCAGGCAGAGAGAATTTTTGTAGCAACACCATTTCTTCTCCTGTCACAATTAGAAACGTCACAGAGTCGCACAGCATGGAAACGGGCCCTTCAGCCTAACTTACTCACATGGACAAAATGTCCCACCCACACTGGTCCCGCCTGTGTTTAGCCCCCATCCCTCCAAGCCCATTCTCTGCGTATATCCATCCAAACTTTTCTTCAACACCTTTCTCAACCACCTCCTCCAGCCATACATCCTCTGGGTTCCTGTTAAAGCTTTCCCCCTTCACCTTAAACCTATGTCCTCTGGTTCCTAGGCTAAAGAACTTAGAACATAGAACATTACAGCACAGTACAGGCCCTTCAACCCACAATGTTGTCCCAACAATCTACACCTTCCCTGCTTTGCATCCACAACCCTCCATTTTCCTTGCATCTGAGAATCTTTTGAACGTCCCTATTGTACCAGCCTCTACCACAACACACAGCAATGCATTCCAGGCGCCCACTACTCTGTGTAAAAATCCTCACCCCTGACGTCTCCACAAAACTTTCCTCTCCTTACCTTTGCTACTATTTGCTACTGGGATAAAGGCACTGGCTGTCCACTCTATCTATGCCTCCATAATCTTGTAGACCTCTATTACGTCTCCTCTCATCCTTCTTTGCTCCAAAGAGAGAAGCCTTAACTCTGTAAACGTTGCCTCCAATCCAGGCAACATCCTAGTAAATCTCCTCTGCACTCTCTCCATTGCTTTCCCATCCTTCCTGTAATTTGGCAAGTGAATAGGTTCCAGAACAAGTACAGAGAGAGCTTATGGTTCAACATGTAGCACACTGGCCTCACTAATCTGTATTATTCTGTTACAGGTGCAGACTGAGGCAGGTGGGACTTGGTGTTGACCCGTCAGATCTTGGTGTGGCTTGGTTCTTTCTATTCTGAAACTTGACAGGTCTTGTAAGTGATGCTGAACCTTTTGAGGAAGGGAGGCTGCAGTGGGTGACAGGAGGAACAACGGGGTGGGGGGGGGTGGGGTGGGTGGTGAATGATATGGGAGGAAGGGAAGGGACAGGAACAATTCCTCGTTCCTAGTTGCTGACCCACTGGTTCTACTGAGGTGGTTACATGGAGTGAGATGTGTCTTCCCCCCAACCCTCAAACTCCCATCAGTCACCGTAATTGATCCAACCCTTCCCCCCCCCCCAATCCCCCCAACGTTCTGGCATCTAAAGTGCCCATGAACAAGTTGGCAGCAGGTTTCTGCTGTTGAGGTGGATGAGAACTGGAGTGTATCATTTAAATTCACTCATGAGACGCAAACTTAAAGAGCTTTAAGTGATCCCTTTGGAATCAAGGCTGGTGGGAGGCCACTGGTATAACAAATGAAAGTCTTTCATGATGCCACAGTCCCCAAGACATGGTCAGCTCATCTAATAATCCCACGGCACAGCAGTTACTTTCCTTTAAAGAAATAAGTTATCCTATCACAAAATTCAGTATTTCCACCACAGCAGGAAGGGCGATTCAGACTGTGAAACTTCCAGAGACAGATGTTTGGAGCTGTCCAAACACATGATCAGTTCTGTGAAATTGTGTGGAGGTATAGCGATCTTAACAAGTTAGTCACTGTTACAATGGACCTTCGAATGAAGAAAAACGTATCATCAGTTTCCTAATGACATTCATGGCTTACAAAGATGTTGTATGGCAGTTAGGATATTTGAAAATGACTTGTTTTCAGTCACTAGAACATTAAGTTCTCAGCTAAAGATTCACGCTGCCCTCTCCACAGGCAGTTGGTAGCCTGACAATCTTCATGAAATAACATTGGATTCACATACAAAAAATAATGCTGGAAAAACTCAGCAGGTCAGGCTGCATCTGTGGAAAGGATGTAGAGCGCGTTGAAAGAACCAAAGACTTGTTGATCCAAACCAAGGCTTTTCTTAACTAAAAGACTGGAGCATATCACAAGTAGGTCGACTAGTCCAGAATGACCTGGTCTGGCTAGGAGCAATCCTTTAAGACCTGCCAGTAGGTGTGGCTACACTCTCAGCCAATCACAGTCATCCTACACTACAACCTGTACCTCTACACATTGGTGATAGAATCTGTACTGTACTATCACAAAGGGAAACCATTTTGGGTCGTGATCTTTGATTAGTTTGACAAAGGGTTTGCTGTTAATTCAGATTTCCAGTGTCTGGATTTTTTTAATTTGATTTTTCAAGGAAGGATTTGTTTTCTGCCCTGAATATAAATGACTTTGTTCAGCAGTTTCAGGATTTTTAAACCCACGTGAAGTCCAAAACATTAGAATGAATGCTGAGGTGCTGGATGTATGTTCCCCTGTGGCTTTGAGGTCATTAGAACACAGGAAAAGTGCAGCACAATTCAGGCGATTCAGCACATAATGTTGTTCTGACCTACAGAAGCCCACTCCACAACAATCTTACCCATCCCTACCTCCCACCCGTAACCCTCTATTTTTCTTACATCCATGTACCAGTGAGGTCTTTTAAATGTCCCTAATGAACTAATCTCACCACCACCCTTGGCAATGCATTCTAGGCACCCTCCGCTCTCTGTGTAAAAAAAATCTACCTCTGATATCTGCCCTCAACTTTCCTCCACTCACCAAAAACAGATATCCTCTGGTATTTGCTATTGTCTCCCTGGGGAAAAGATGCTGGCCGTCCACCCTATCCAAGTCTCTCTTGATCTTATGCAATTCTATTATGTTGCCTCTCATCCTCTATCACTCCAAAGAGAAAAGACCAAGATCTGCCAAGCCTGCTGCATATGATACATTCTCCAATCCAGGGAACATCCTGTTAAATCTCCTCTGGACCCTCTCTAAAGCTTCCACATCCTTCCTCTACTGAGGCGACCAGAATAGAACACAATACTCCAAGTGTGGTCCAATCAGAGTTTCTCGAGCTGCAACACTATTTTGCAGCTCTTAAACTCAATATCCCAATGATCAAATGCCGACATGCCATGCACATTCTTGTCTACCTTATTAACATGTGTGGCAACCTTGAGAGATCTGTGAAGTTGGACCCCAAAATCCCACTATTCCTTCACACTGTTAATGTTCCTGCCATTAACCCTGTGCTCCGCGTTCAAGTGCGACCTTCCAAAGTGCATCCCTTCACATTTTACTGGATTGAATTCCATCCGCCACTTCTCCGCCCAACCCTGAATCCTGTTTATATCCCATTGTCACCTGCAATAATCCTCTACACTATCCTCAACTCCTTCAATCTTTGTGTCATCTGTAAACTTACTCCACTTCTTTGTCCGTCATTTCTAAATGTCACAGAGAGCAGAGGTCCCAGAACGGGTCCCTGAGGAAATCCACTCGTCACCGACCTTCAGTCAGAATATGCCCCGAATACTACAACCCTCTGTCTTCAGTGGGCAAGTTGATTCTGAATCCACTCAGCTAAGGTTCCATGGGCCTCATGCCTTAAGACATTCTGGATGAGCCTACCATGGGGGTGGGGTGGGGGTGAACCTCGACAAATGCTTTACTAAATTCCATTTACACTACATCCATCACCCATCATCCTCGAAAATCTCAATAACGCTTGTGACCTGCCCCACACAAAGCCACATTATGATGGAGAATAAATTTTAAGGGCCTTAGAAAAAAGTAGACATTTGGAATTGTTCTCGCGGAATGCAGGCACAAACATACTAGGCCATATGGTCTTCTGACCTATCCCCATCCTATGATTCTGGAGAAAATGACATCATCATCTTTTTAGCATCATAGAGTCACACGGTGTTCACACAGGCCCTTCAGCCCAACCTGTCCAGGCTGACTAAAATGTCCCACCCACACTAGACTCACCTCCCTGCGTTTGACCCATATCCCTCAGATTTCAAATTTCTGGTCAGAGTGCACACATGACCATCACATACAACCCTGAGATTCTTTTTTCCTGTGGGCGCGGCAGAATTACCACTAATTGGCAGTGAAAAAAATTAACTGCGCACAGCGTGAACATGTATCCTTCAACTGTTCTATCCATGTATCTGTCCAAATTTTCTTAAATATGGCTGAACCACCTCACCTAGCAGGCCTGTTCCATACACCCACCACCCTCTGTGTAGTTATCCTCAGGTTTCTGTTAAATCTCCCCCCCCCCCCCACCTTAAACCTCTGTCCTCTGGTTACCAATTCCCCTTCTCTGGGCAAAATACTCCCTGTGTTCACCCCATCTATTCCTCATAATTAAGTAAACGCCTATGAGATCGCCCCTCATCCTCCTGCACTCCAAGGAATAACGCTCCAGCACAGGCAGTCCCCAGGTTACGAACAAGATCCATTACTGCCTTTAAGTCAAATTTGTAGTTAAGTCAGAACTTGCTGCATGTGGGTCTTTTAAATTATTGAAAATGCTTTGAGCCTTTTCTTGTATTAAAGTACAGACTAGCAGGTATATTATTTTGATTTTGATTGTCAATGATGACGTGAGCCTGTTCAACCTCTCCCTGTTACCCAGGCTCCTCGAGTCCTGGCAACATCCTGGTAATCACTACACCCTCACCATCTTGACAACGTCCTTCCTCCAACACACTGAGCAAAACTGAACAAAATGCTCTAAACAGAGGAAGAAAAAATCATTTGAAGTGTGGCATAAATGTATTTAAAACTACTCTTGAAGTCTTCAAGTTAATTTGCTAATGTGAAGTTACACCTTCCAGTTATAGGAAAGAAGTTGACCAGAATTGGGGATCGGTGCGGATCAGAGAGTTCCCTTTAACTCTCTCCACTTGCATATCCAGACTGTTCATTCTCATTTTGGCATGATCCCAATTCAGGTAGAAATGTTCTGATCAGTAGTGTTGCCCAGGGATTTGGCAATATCAATGAAGGATTTTTCCCAAGGTATGCAGGGTAAAATTTAGCAACTTCTAGATGATGCAAGAGTGTGGAGAATGGTCAAAGGAATGTTGGCCTTTTCAGATAAGGGTGTGGTGAGCCTACGTGGCGTTTGCTTGTTTTTTAAAAAATATTAACAAAGCCAATGTATTTCTGAGGAACAGTTGGCGCCACTTCAATTGAGTGGAGGATTCATGGTGAATCAATGTAGGAGGCAGGGCTGTGAATGGGTACGCGGCCAACTGCTCCAAGTGACGTCCATGGAACCAAGGGAATCAGGATGCAAAAGGTATCAGGGGATTGGATACCAGAAGAGTCAGAAGGAGCAGGCAGTAACTCTGTTGTGCATTGGGTCTTTGAGCATGTGGGTTCGGGGGGGGGGGGGGTGGGAAGAAGGGGCAGAGAGAGGAGCAAAGGTAAGAGGTCATAGTTAGATATAGGCAGGAGGTAAGAAGAGAAAGAAGGTGAGAAATGATGGGGGAGAGGGCAGAGGGTGAAGAAATGTAGCTCTCTGAGAGGAGAAAGGAATGGTGGGAAGGTGGAGGAAAGGAGACAGAGGAATAAGGGAGAGAGGGTTAACGGATCATGGAGAAGTTGATGTTAATGTCGTCTGGTTGGAGGGGGCAGTCCACAACTGTGTTGAAGAAATTCAGTAGAGTCCACAGGAAGTAAAAGGGTGACCAACATCTCGAGCCTGTTCCCTTCTTCAGGAAAGTGGAATAACAGGCAGGCGTCCGAATAAAGTGGTAGGGGGAGGGGGAGGGGCAGAAGGAGGAGGGAGGAAGGGGAGGATGGAGGGAGAAGAGGAGAAAGGAGGGAGGGTAGGGGAGGATGGAGTGAGGGGAAGATGGAGGGAGGGGAAGGGGAGGATGGAGGGAGGAAGGGGAATGGGAAAATGGATAAAGTGGAGAATGGAGGAAAGGGGAAGGGGATGATGGAGGGAGAGGAAGAGAATGAATGAAGGGGAAGGGGAGAATGGAGGGAGGGGAAGGGGAGGATGGAGGGATGGGAAAGGGAAAATGGATGAAGGGGAAGAGGAAGATGGATGAAGGGGAAGGGGAGAATGGAGGGAGAGGTAGGGGAGGATGGAGGGATGGGAAGGGGAAGGGGAGGATGGAGGGATGGGAAGGGGAAGGGGAGGATGGAGGGATGGGAAGGGGAAGGGGAGGATGGAGGGATGGGAAAGGGAAAATGGATGAAGGGAAGAGGAGGATGGAGGGAGGGGAAGGGGAAGGGGAGGATGGAGGGATGGGAAGGGGAAGGGGAGGATGGAGGGATGGGAAAGGGAAAATGGATGAAGGGAAGAGGAGGATGGAGGGAGGGGAAGGGGAGAATGGAGGGAGGAAAGGGAAGGGGAAGGTGGGAGGAACACAGGGTAACAGGCAAGAGGTGATTCATAAATATGCTAGAGCACAGGCAGTCCCCAGATCCATTCCTGCCTTTAAGTCAAATTTGTAGGTAAGTCAGAACTTGCTGCACGTGGGTCTTTTAAATCATTGAAAATGCTTCGAGCCTTTTCTTGTACCAAAGTATAGACTAGCAGGTATATTACGTTGATTTTGATTGTCAATGGTAATGTGATCCGACTTAAAATGGTGGTCGGCGTTCTTCCTCGACGAAACGCTGAAGCTGCGCGCAGACCATTTGTAAGTACGAGTTGTTCATGAGTCAGACGTTCGTAACCCGAGGACTGCCTGCAGCTCAGCAGGTCACACAGCATCCACAGGAATCATGGCGAAACTTCCATCAGCCCATTTCTTGTTGTTCCTGATGAAGGGTTCCGGCCAGAAATGTCAACTGTCTACAGATGCTGCCTGACCTGCAGAATTCCTCTGGCACTTGGAGTGCTGGTCAAAGTTTCTTGTTGCAGCAGGACTGCAAGCGGCAGCTGAGTGTCAGTCTGTGAGTGGTCCATGACTCAATGTGTTGTAATGTCGAGGAAGGCACGCGGCTGAACTCAGCACCACAACACAGCTGCTGCTTTCCACGATCAGGCCTGACCTCTGGAGCTGCATCCCTCAAGTTTATACCTTCTCCCTCTGATTCCGTGTTTTCCCTCCGGATGCTCCAAACTTCCTCCCACATCCCAAAGAGGCACACCTTGGTAGGTTTGGCTGCAGAAAATTCGGATATAGGGGAGGGGTTGAACTGGAAGACGTAACTGGTAAGGCACAGAGGAAATGGTGTCAGCTTGGACGTGTGGCAGAGGCTTGGTGTGCTGAAGAACCTGTTTCTGCACTGTGTCCCCGTATACAGGTTTCTCTCTCTCTCTCTCTCTCTCTCTCTCTCTCTCTCTCTCATTCTTTCAATCAGAGGCAAAGAGCCAAGGTCAGTTGAAATAGAGCAGAACACAAATTGTACTCAGCAGGTCACGTGGCATCCACAGGAAGTGAAGGGGAATCAACATTTTGGACCTGAGCCCTTCATCAGGAAAGTGGAAAAGTCAGGCAGGTGTCTGAATAAAAGGTGGGAGAGTGGGGAGGGGGAGAGGAGGGAGGAAGGGTAAATTGGATGTAATTGGGCGTCACGGGCTTGTGGGCCGGAAGGACCTACTACCTTGCAATATGTCTAAATTTAGAAAGAAAGTATTCTAATTTAAAATTTAGAAAGTTCAAAGAGAAAGATCGCAAATCTTTTAAGGATACAATTCACTCTGGTCACGTATCTACAGGCTGGAGCTCCTGATGAATCATTCATATTGTTCACTTGAATATTTAAGAAATGGGATGGAGAGACCAACTTGTTGGCAGGAGAGGGTGGGTCACTTTCGAATTGGAATGAGGCAGTCCAATTTTAAACAGAGGTTTTGGGGTCTCCATTGAACATTCTCCCTGATGTCCCACTGAAGATTCTCCCTGAAGACCCTCATGACATCCCACTGAAGATCCTTAATGATCTCCCACTGAAGATTCTCCCGAGGACCCTCACAGATATCTCATTGAAGATTCTACCTGCAGACTCTCACTGACATCCCACAGAAAGCCCTCCCACTGACACCCCTCTGTAGGCATACCCCAAGCCTGCCATCGGACAAGAAAATAATCTTCAGTTCAGAACAACAGAATGTTCAACAACAGCTACCTAGCCCCATAGTTTGTTGGTACCAGGTACCCTGTTGCAATAAAGGCTTCTTGAATTGAGATGAAGATTTGTACAAGCAAAGCAATTGCTGTCAAAATCTCACACAGGAATAACATGATGCAGTCATTACAGCAGAGGAGCCAATGTTTTCAAAAGAAAGAAAGAAGCAGCGCCTACCAGATTCTGCTGGCAAAGCCAGTAAAACTGCTGGAATTTCTGTGACATCAGAAGCTGAGCACTTCCCACTGCACTGCGAATCTTACCCAAAGCTGAGGAAAAGATAAAGAAATATATATAATTAAACCCTTGAACTTTTGATTTAATCTCTTCGCATTTAAGCAGCCGAACGTGTTGTCAGTGTCATGGCAATCACTGCGCTGTCAAAGCCACAGGGAAACATTCGCAATGGGGCCCGCATCTCAGGTTCCAGGGAAAGAGGTGACTAGTAAGAACAATGTGAGGCAACATGACTGAGTTGACATATCTTAACTCCTCAAAGGGCCAAATTGCGGAGTTCCATTCTAACTTTGAGGCTGCCAATCTCAGATACGCCTTCAAACTAAACTGTCTCTTTACAACTCAGCAGCATTCTGTTCTCAACTGAAAACCAAATCATACAAAAAGTGGAAATAAGCATTATTCCACAAATTATTCTGCAGATTAAGTAACTCCAAACATGCAGTTGATGCATAGACTAAGAGTAACAGACAGCGATAAAATAGACATCAGGCCTATGGCATAACGGGCCTCAGAGTCGCGGAGTCCCACAGCGTGAAAACAAGACCTTCGGCTCAACTTGCCTATGCCAACCACAATGTTCCACCCACCCTCACACCTGGCGCACATCCCTATAGGTCCATCTTGTCCATGTATCTGTCCAACGTTTCGCAAAATGTATTTAATTCATTTCTTCGTGTATGGCTTTACATAAGTAGTTTTCAAACTGCCCCCCTAAACACACATCCCACTTTAAGTAATCCCTATGCCATCAGTGCTCTGTGACTAGTAAGGGACTGCTTCAGGAGGGATGTGGGTGGGAAGGGAAGGTTGAGAACCATTGTTCTAGACCCAATTGTTACTGAAATACTTTGCTTAAGAAAAATTGTCATTGGCCCATTTCCTTTGAAGTTATGAAACCGTGCACATAGCGAGTCAATGAGGGACAATTAAAACAGTGGTTTTCAACCTTTTCCTTCCCACCCATATACCATGTTAAGCAATCTCTTACTAATCACAGATCACCGATGGGATAGGGATTACTTAAAGAGGGATGTGAGTTTTGGGAGACAGTTTGAAAACCATTGCTCTACATGAAGGCAATAATGTTAAACAACAATCCTACCACAAAGAAATGCAGAAATTTCTAAATAACGAACTAATCAGGTTAAATCATTCATGTGACTATGCAGAGCCTTTTGATTTAAATTCTGTCCTGATTTGACAATCAGATTATGGTGCTGACATAGTTTATTGTGGGGAAAACATGATGCAACAAACCACGAAGCTACTGGTGTGTACAATGAGATGCTGAAGCATGGGTAGAAATGGTCAGCCTTTCGGGTCTGGACCCTTCATCGACACTAGGTAGGAAGGGATGATACTGAGTATGTGAAAGTGGGGCAGGGGACAGAAGAAGCTGGCATGGAGAGATGATAAAGTGTTCGACAGAAGCTGGGTGCATTAGAGAGAGAGAGAGAGAGAGAGAGAGAGAGAGAGAGAGAGAGAGAGAGAGAGAGAGAGATGGAAATGGTTAAACCAGATGGAGTGAGGGAAGGTCACCTAAAATTGGAAACGTTAGGTTTCAGGCTATCCAGCCCATGTTGTTCCTCAAGTTTACATTTAACCTCGCCCTGACAATGGATGAGGCTGAGGGCAGACCTGTGAATTAAAATGTTTGGTAACTGGGCCATGTACTGAATGCAGGTGTTTAGCATAGGTGAACCACTGTATATTTCTGCCTAAATTTGTTAAAGGAAATATTCTAATTGAGTCCCACCAATTTCCTCGTTCAATTCATGTATTTACTTGACTTGATTCTTCAGTTTTAATATTAAAG
Organism: Narcine bancroftii; assembly: GCF_036971445.1. NCBI lineage: Eukaryota > Metazoa > Chordata > Chondrichthyes > Torpediniformes > Narcinidae > Narcine > Narcine bancroftii. Next base: position 65,661,993 of record NC_091474.1, on the reverse strand, counting down.
TTCACTTTAAACACAAGCTTATGAATTTTGTTTTGTCTACAATGGTCTTCAACCATTGCTGCAAGAACATAAACGAAGGTGGGGAAGAGAAAACAGGACCATAAGAGTGGCAGAGAGGATCACTGGAGTCTCCCTCCCTCCCATCAATGGGATCTACTGGGATTGTTGTCTGAAGAGGGTGCGCAAAATCAATGAGGACCTGTAGAGCTCGTCGAAGGAACCAAAGACTTGTTGATCCAAACCATGGCTTTTATTAGCAAAAGGCAGGAGCTCTTCACAGGTGGCCGACCAGTCCGGAATGATCCGACCTGGCTAGGGACACAACCCTTTAAGGCCCATCCAGTAGGCGTGGCTAAGCTCTCAGCCCATCGCTGTAAGCACACTCTAGATACTGTAACTATATACAGTGGTGATAGGTCTGTACTATCACAGGACCCCCTTCCACCCTGCACACAGCATCTTTCAGCTGCTCCTGTTGGGGGAAGAGACACAGGAGGATCAGAACCAGCTCCGTCAAGCTGAAGAACAGTTTCTTCCCACGGGCAGTGAGGATGCTGAACGACCAAAGGAACTGCTCTCACTGACCATCCATGACTCTCATTTGTACAAAATAACATTTATTTATTTATCTGCAGAGATGAAAGACTTGTCCTGCATATGTATTGTTTGTCTATATGTGTGTTAGGTCTGGTTGTGTTTTTGCACCGAGGACCGGAGAACATTATTTCATCGGGTTGTACTTGTACAATCAGATGACAATACACTTGACTTGAAATCTGCACAGTGTGTGCTGGTGTCCATAACAAGAGCCTTCCAACTTAACAATTTCCTTTTTATTCCCAATTCTCTTTCATTTAACAAGTTTGGTACCTTCTGACCTGCTGCCTTTGGGGCACACAGCAGGCTCTCTTGGGTCACTGGGGAACCTATCTGCTGGTAAATTGGTCTGTTGGGAATTTAAATTTAATTTTTAAAAATATTTAGACATACAACATGGTAACAGGCCCTTCCAGCCCACGAGACTGGGTCACTCAAATACACAAATTAACCTGCTCTCCCCGTACAATTTTGAAGGGTGGGTGGAAACCAGAGAACCCGGACTTGGGGGATTCGAACCCTTGTGGCTGGCGCTGTAATAGCATTGCACTAACCACTATGGCAATCACGCTGTCAATCAGTCCACTGGGAAATGTCCCCGTTAGGAAATGCATCCTCTTGGAAAGCTGTACACCGGGAATTTGTCTGCTGGGAATCTGTAAACTGGGAATCTCTCCACTCGGAAATTAATCCGCTGGAAATTTGTCCACTGGCAGTTCCACCCACTAGGAATTCTCCCCCCTCCGCCCGGAGAATCTGTCCGCTGGCCCATGCCAAAGGCAGGAATGGCAGCCCATTTGATTGAATGGGAGAAATCATTTGCTGGATACTGGCAGAATGTTTTCCAAAACGCAGTTCCTGGTTAAGTGTTTTCAACTGAGGTGTGTGAGTGTATCACATTACACTTTGAATGATACTTTAACTTTTATTTCCCATGTGCCAATGGTTTGTGGAGACAGCATAGATGCTGACAGCATTCAATCGCAGTGACAGGGCTCACCTCTGCCCAGCCTGTGCTATGTGCTCAGCACCCTCCAAGTCCCATCAAAGAGCCTCAAGTGAGACAAAGCTCCAGTGTCTCAAAGGAGTTAAACAAGAACTTGGGCGGCGCAGTTGGCATAGCCACAGGGACTGGGGTTCAAATCCCACGCTGTCTGTAAGGAGTTTGTACATTCTTCCCGTGTCTGTGGGCATTGCCTCCGGGGACTCCAGTTTCTATCCACCTTTCAAAACGTATGGGGGTTCCATGGGGTATGGGTGCATTTGGCTCATGGGCCAAAATGGCCTGTTAAATTAAAATTTTAAATATAGCCATACAGCACGGTAACAGGCCATTTCAGCCCCACAAGTCCATGCCACCCAATTTACACCCAATTAACCTATACCCCCGGTACGTTTCAAACGGTGAGAGGAAAACCCACATGGACACAAGGAGAACGTACAAACTCCTTACAGAGAGCGTGGGATTCAAACCCCGGTCCCAATCGCTGGTGCTGTAAAGGCATTGCGCTAACTGCTACGCCTAACCGTGCCGCCTTATTGGTGAAACTGAAACTTATAAACTTAATTTAAAGTTAAGAACATCTGCAGACTCAGTGATTGTAGTTTAATACACAAAAGTGCTGGAGAACTCGACAGGTCACGCAGCGTTATTTATGGCAAAGAAACGGTTTAGATTTGAGCCCTTCATCAAGGTATGACCAAAAAGCAGAGAGTTGCGTGTGTAAATTGGTAGGGGGAGGAGAACAGGCCCACATGCAAGAGGTCTCACACAGATATGGGTGTGAGGGGAGAGGAGGAAAAAGTTGGGAAATGATAGAGGGAGAGCTCTCTGAATGGAAAGGGATGGGCATGGGAAGCTGAAGAAAAGGAGAGAGGGATAGGGGAGAGAGAGAGGCCTAATGGGAACTGGAGAAGTTGATGTCAATGCCACGTAGTTAGAGGCTGCCTGGATGGAATATTAGGTGCTGTTTGTCCAATTTATGGGTGGTCTCGGTTTGGCAGAGCATGAGGCTCCGGATAAACATATTGGTGTGTGAGTGGGGCATGGCAATGAAATGAGTGGCCACTGGGAGATCCCTCTATTGCAGCAGACAAAGAGAAGGTTTTCAATGAAGCGATCTCCCAGTCTGCGAGCTGCAGATGCAGTAAATAACCCCTGCAGATTCCCGTGAAATGCTGCTTCACTTGGAAGAACTGTTTAAAGCGTCGAATGGTGGTGAAGGAGGAGGTCTGGGAGCTTACCTCCTGTGGTCATAGAGGTAGGTACTAAGGTTGGAAAAGACGACAGAGTGACAGAGGGAGCCGTTCCCCCACCCCCCACAGAAGGTGGAGAGGGAAGGAGCGGCGAAGAAATGTCCAGTGGTGGGATCACATTGGCAATACATGAGGCCATGGACAGACATTTTGGTGTGCCAGTGGGGTGTGGAATTAAAATGGTCAGTCACTGGGAGGTCTTTAAATTGCAGCAGACAGAGCGAAGGTGCTCAACAAAATGATTTATCAGTCTGCATCCCGTCTCCCTGAGGAGGAGGAGGAGACCTCCAATGTTTCACACCAATGAACAATCCCTGCAATATTCCTGCACCTTCTTATCTTGTCCACAAAGAGGGGCTCACTGACTCAGGCAATAAGGGTCAGTCAATTCCAAATCAAGGGACAAAACCTTCTTCTCTCTTTTTCACCTCTCACGAAGGATTTACTTCAGCAAAGAAAACAATTCACGCAAGGAGACTTCTGCATGGATTTTGTAAGGAACTGGGAGCCGTGGCAAGTGGTATTATAAAAGCAAGGTAATAATATCATTACAAAATATTTTTTATGAAAAACGATGGAAGTTTTGGGCAGTATGGCTAGTGCAATGCTATTACAACACCAGCAACTGGGGTTCAAATCTGGCACTGCCTGTAAGTTGTTCTCCCCGTGACCTGGGTCCATTTCCTCTGGGTGCTCTGGTTTCCCCCCACCCTTCAACGTGTTCGGGGGGGGGGTTGTAGGTTAATTGGGGTAGTTCAGTGGTGCGGGTTCATGGGCCAGAAGAGACTATTACTGTGCTAACTTAAAATGAAAAAATTTGGACAGGGCGCAGAAGACTGAGCTCCAAACATATGTAAATGGGTAGTAAGGATAAGAGCAATGGTCAGCATAGATGTTATGGGCTGAAGGGCTTGATTCTGTGTGGTACTACTCTGAAGGGCTTGATTCTGTGTGGTACTACTCTGAAGCATCCATAGTCAACCTGTGATTGGAGATAAATAATGTCTGAGAGAAGCTGAAAATAAAGTAGAAAGTGGTCAGATGCAGATGGAACAAATGAGGTGTTCAGGGAGAAGATTGATTAGGTTTCTGAAGACGTTTGGGTGGCAGGGTGAGCGTAGCAGTTAGGAAAACACTGTTACAGCCCCAGTGACCAGGGTTCAAATCCAGCACTGTCTGTAAGGAGTTTGTATGTTCTCCCCATGTCCGCATGGGCTTTCCCCCAGCTATCCAGTTTCCTCCCACCATTCAACAATGTATGGGGGTTGTAGGTTAATTGGGGTGGCACAGGGTCATGGGCTGGAAGGGCCTGATATCGCACTGCATGTCGAAATTAAAATTGCAATTGATCTAACATAAATAGGTCCTAAGTTAGAGGTTAGGAGTCTGAAGGCGTTTGTGGAGCAAAGGGACCTTGGGCCACACATACGTTCATTAAACTTGAAAGTGGATTTTGGCACATTGGTCTTCTTCAGTCAGACTTCTGACTAAAAACATTTGGAGATCATGTGGCAGTTGTATAAGTCATTGGTAAGGCCCCATTTGGAGCGCTGTGTTCAGTTTTGCTCACCGTGCCACAGGAAAGGTGCCGTCAAGCTGGTGCAGAGAAGATTTATGAGGTTGTGGTCAGGACTTGGAGGGGGGGGCGCTAAGCTTTCAGGAGACGTTGAGCGGGCTGGGGAGTCCTTGGAGTGGAGGATTGGGGGGGGTCACAAAGTAGTGTACAAATAGATCGGGAGAATGTAGAGTATTTTGCCCAGAGTAGGGAAATCGGTTACCAGTTTAAGGTGAGGGGGGAGAGATTTAACAGGAACTTAAAGGTTAATGTTGTTTACACAGAGGGTGGTGGGTATTCGGAACAGGCTGTTGGAGGAAGTGGTTGAGGCAGGTACTATTGCAATAGTTAAGAAACATTTAGACTGGTACATGGACAGGATATGGGCCAAATGTAGGCAGGTGGGACTGGAGTCGGTAGGATATTTTGGTCAGAATGGGCAAGTTGGGCCAATGGGCCTCTTTCCACATTGTGACATATTGATTCAGGGGATATGGCAGGAAATGTGTCAAATCCCACATGGTGCATAATTTCCCTGCCCATCTTCAAAAGTGATAACCGAGCCCTCTAACCCAACGCCCATTCCCCACATCATGGGGAGTCTCACCAACACCTGGAAAGACAAAAGAGGCTGACGTTCTTACTTTCTTCGGACAGGTCATTCTCCTCAGCTTCCCTCTCCATCTGCTTGCACCATCCCTCCATCCTCTTGGTCTCCGCGTGCAACAGTTTCATGAACCAGTGGCCATCCCTCCGACAAGGAGATACACGCCCGGTTTCCACGGGAGGGTGGGTGGTCTCCAGCCAAGGGTCGGGTGGCGGGAAGTTTGAAGTGTCAAGCGGCGCTCGGTAGTCCTCCCTGTAGCTCAGCAGGCCCTGCGTGCGCACGGTCCTGAGTGCAGTGTACTGGGTGGGGGTGCTGGGCTCAGAGTGCCGCTGGAACGAAGAACCGAATTGAAGGGCCTTGTCCTCCATGGTTACCGGTCCAGGAAACCCTTCCATCTCCAGGTCAGCCTGTACGCTGGCCGTCACGCTATTTGAGCGCTTAAATCGCCCATGCCTGGAAGACAGAATGGATGGATGAGCTACTGAACAATGGTATAGTGGAAATGAGGTTCTCTTTAGTACTTGGTGCTGCAGATCAGTCACCCTGCATCAGAAAGCACATGAAACACGACAGGCCCTTTTGCCCACAATGTTGTGCTGACTGATATACTCCACAACAATTTAACCCTTCCCTCCCTCACACCCATAATCCTCTGGTATTTGTCTCCTCTGGGAAAAGGTACTGGCTCTCCACCCTATCTATATCCTTTGTACACCTCCACTAATTCACCTCTCATCCTTCATGTCTCCAAAGAGAAAAGCCCCAGCTCTGTTGACCTTGTTCTATATGATACGTTCTCCAATCCAGGCAACTTCCTGTTAAATCCTGTCAACCGGGCGGCACGGCCGGCTAGCAGTTAATGAAACACCTTTACCGCGCCAGTGATCAGGACTGGGGATCGAATCCCGTGCTGTCTTTAAGGAGTTTGTACGTTCTCCCCGTGTCTGCGAGGGTTTTCCCGGGGGCTCCGGTTTCCTCCCACCATTCGAAATGCACCAGGAGCTGCAGATTAATGGGGTGTAATTTGGTGACACAGTCTCGTGGGCTTGTTACCGTGCTGGACGTCTAAAAGTAAAATTAATTTAAATCTGCTCCGCACCCACTCCAAAACATCTACATTCTTCCTGTTAGTTGTGTGAGTGGAGGGAAGTTTAGGGGAGATGTCAGGTGTACGTTTTTTACTTTGAGAGTGGTGGGGGCCTGCAATGCATTGGCGGCGGGTGTTGGTGGAGGCTGGAGTTAGGAAGGATTGGATGGTTGTGGAGTAGGTTTACATACGTCTGCACAACATTGTGGGTTGAAGGCCCTGTACTTTGCATTCTCATATTCTATGTTTAACTCTGCAGGTTAATGCAAAGGCATCAGAATATTCCACTTCCTTCAATTATGATTTGAATCTTCAGAGTACAAAGTGTATAATATCTTGCAGGCCACAGATATGATCATGCCTGGTTTCTGCCTGGCTTCCATTCTGTTTTCTTGTGCTCAGACCGAGATCCACACTTTCATCCCTGTGGATCAGTTTAAATCCTGAATGAGAATGAAAAGACAAGGTGCCTAAAACATGGAGCACAAACGCAGGCTACACTGAACATGAGGCCCAATGTAAACTGAAACCTTTCTGCTTGTACATGAGGTGTGGGTGCCTGGAACACATTGCCAGGGGTGGTGGTGGAGGCTGGTACAAAAGGGACATTCAAAAGACTCTTAGATGTAAACAAAATAGCGGGTTATGGGTGTGAGAGAGGGAAGGGTTAGGTTAGTGTGGAGTAGGTATACATCAGTCAGCACAACATTGTGGGCCAAAGGGCCTGTACTGTACTGTAATGTTCTAATGTTCTGTGTATGCAATCCTCAGTTCTCTCCACATTCATGCTTTTGCCTGCTTCCACCACTACTCCTTGCAGCTTGTTCGCAGCACCCACTATTCAGTGCACAACAAAACGTCCCTGCACATCTCCCTGAAAATTCCTCCCCCCCCACCCCCCCCAATGCTTGCATGTGTGACAATTTAACCATGGGGTAAAATGAGAATGCTTGTAAGTTTCCCAGTCCTCCAGAGGGTAAAATGATCTTGTCAGGGCTTTTTTTTTGTCATTTTGAATTATACTTTGCATTAAGTTTTACCGCTTTCTGTTATTTCCTTTGTCGTCGATATGGGAATGAGTTAGCTTTCATTTATCATTTGTAATTGCTTTTGTGCCACCTGGTGACAAACAGAGTAGCTGTAATTCCTCATATAAATTATTCAAGTATTGCAATTTGGTAGTGACCATAATGGCTTCACTGACATCCCTTTCCCTGCCTAATCCACAGAGATTTTTGTAATTTCAACCACTTTCAATTGCTATTCTTCATTATCTAAGCTGGACCGCAGAGTCCTGAAGGCAAACATACAATGTTACATACAACCAAAAGAATAATCAGTCAAATATGCTTTTCAAGAAGTTCTTCAAATATTTTTCTGCTAACCGAGAGAATAATTTTTAAACAATAATAACAAATTGCATTCACGACGTGGCTTTAAGGCATTGAAACCTCGCAAGCCAGATAGTTGAGATGTGGTTGCGCAAAATATGTCAGGGCCACAGACAGGAGATGTTCAGAAGGGTGACTGAACACTTGGTCAGAGACCTAGGATTTGAAGAATCGACGGCGGCACGCTTGGCACAACGCCATTACAGCACCAGCGATCGGGACCGGGGTTCAAATCCTGCGCTGTCTGTCACTTGTTTGTATGTTCTCCCCGTGCCTGTGTGGGTTTTCCCCAGGGACTCCGGTTTCCTCCCACCATTCGAAACATACAGGGTGGGGGTTGTACGTCAATTGGGTGTAATTGGGCGGCACGGGTTCGTAGGCTGAAAGGGCCTGTTACCGTGGTGTACGTCTAAATTCAAAATTAAAAGGTTGCCCACACCTGGTTTAGAACCTAGTCTAGTTAAGCGATCGCCATCAATGGTGATGCACTTCAAACAGGTGGGTGTGAAATAGGACAAAATTAGATGAGTTTCAAAATCATAAAAGATTGTTGGGGTGGAATAGGTTATAGAATGGGGAGTGTCAAAATCACAGAGGGATTTGAAAACCTCACGAGCCTAATTGAATTTTTCGAGGAGGGCGACAAAAAAATTTGAAGGTAGAGTCATGGATGTGGTGGGTGGGGATTTTAGTCAGGAGTTTGACAAGGTTCCACGTGGTAGGTTCTTTCAGAAAGCCATGAAGTATGGGATCCATGCAACCACTGCTGCATGGATTCAGAATTGGCATGCCCACAGAAGACAGGGTTAATGTAGATGGTGAGCATTCCGCCTGGTGGTCGGTGAGTCGTGGGGTTCCACAGAGATCTGTTCTGGGCCCTCAGCTTTTTGTGATCTTTATCAATGACTTGGATGAAGAAGTGGAGGGGTGGGCCCGTAAGTTTGCAGATGATCCGAAGGTTGGAGGTGCCATTGATAGTGTAGAAGGTTGTTGTAGGGTCACAACGGGATGTCAACAGGATGCAGAGTTGAGTGGAGAAAAGGCAGATGGAGTTCAATCTGCAGGAGCACCTTTCTCACGGGGTGGCAATGGCTTACACTAAAGGACATCTGTTTAAGGTGAGTGGAGGATAGTTCAGAGGAGAGGTCAGAGGTGTTATTTACACAGGGGGCCTGGTGCAATAGGGACATTCAAAAGACTCTTAGATAGGCATAGGGATGTAAGATAAATAAAGGTTATGGGTGTGAGGGAAGGAACAGCTAAATTGTTGTGGGGTCGGTTGACAACATCATGGGCTGAAAGGCCTGTAGAGCACTGTAATGTTGAAAACAAACGCTGGAAGGCAAAGTGTGCCAGCAGGTCCTGTGTGACCATGCACTGTGCAAGTGTCAGGAGCTTTGGCTAATCTTATTGATGGAGGATACAGATGGAGGGCCCAGCCAGGAAAGCGATGGTCCATTGTGAGACCCAAAGTGAGTTTCAGTGGGTTGCACTCTGTTTCAATTTGAGGCACTGGTTTGCTCTCTTCCCCCAGGCCTGGACTGAAATGCAAGAAAGTTCTAATGTGGGCATTGCATTCACCAGGATCTCATTCACTCCCAGATCTTTGTGGGAATCTCATTCACTCCCAGATCACTGTGGGGATCTCATTCACCAGTATCTCTAAGGGATCTCATTCATTCATTCATTCCTGGATCTCTGGGGGATCTCATTCACTCACAGATCTTTGTGGGGATTTCATTCACTCCTGGATCTCTGTGGGGATCTCATTCACCAGTATCTCTGGGGGATCTCATTCATTCCTGGATCTCTGGGGGATCTCATTCACTCCCAGATCTCTGTGGGAATCCCATTCACTCCCAGATCTCAGTGGGAATCTTATTCACCAGGATATCTGGGGGATCTCTTTCACTCCTGAACCTCTGTGGGGAATCTCATTCACTCCTGGATCTCTGTGAGGATCTTATTCACCAGGATCTCTGGGGGATCTCTTTCACTCCTGATCTCTGTGGGGATCTCATTCACCAGGATCTCTGTGGGGATCTCATTCACCAGGATCTCTGGGGGGATTTCATTCAACTAGGCAGCACGGTTAGTCTAGTGGTTAGCACAACACTGTTACAGCACTAGTGCTCAGAGCCGGGGTTCAAGTTCCATGCCTCCTGTCAGGAACTTGTACATTCTCCTTGTGTCTGTGGGTTTCCTCTGGGTGTTCCAGGAGTGTAGGTTAATTGGGTGTAATTGAGTGGCGTGGGGCCGTGGGCTGAAAAGGCCTGGTACCATGCTGTATGTGTAATTTTTTTTAAATTAAAATTTTCAGTTAAATTCTGCCAACAAGAATTCAGAAATTCTACCAATTCTGGAAAAGGAAGCATTGGGCAATTTTTTAACGATTAATCTTTCACACTTGGTTTGTAGGAGTACTGCTCTGGAACGCAACTGGGCATTAACCCCATTCCAATTTCATGCACCTTTATCCATCTCCTTGGCAACTGCGATTTTTTTTTACCAGATGTTCTCCATGTCGTATCTTTTGCCACAACACTCATTTCGCGCATGAATTACCGTTTTTCATCTTCAACCTGAACTCCCACTGAGTGATACTCCCGAAGGCCTCTGCTGTCTGTATCCGAGTCTGTTGGCTCAACAGCATCCACCTGGTGCAAGAAACACAGGCAGCATTTAATAGGATCACATTAACTTGAGCACAGAGGAGCTGTTAAACCCACCCACTTCTATCTGTCCCATTGATCCAAGCATTCATTTCCATCATAATCCTCCACGAATTCTTAGCTTATCCTGTCCCAGTGCGATCCAATTCCAGCCCAAGCAACCTTTTCTGCCTTCTTCACTCTGGTAAACATGCACCAATAAACCGCAATGCAAAAGACAACATTCTAAACTTGATTTTGTTCTTAAAGTAACAATGTTGGATCAATGCTTCAATCAACTGAAATTTTACTCTTGTATTGTCTGCTTTCTAACTTGGACAATCAGAGCAATGTATACCAACCCCACCATGTTTCTCTTCTGTCCTGTTACCCCGGCAAACAAGCAAATATGGAACTAAAGCATAAACAGGATGTATCAGATGACCCTCAGGGCTGGGATCATCCTTGTCCTTGTGTCATGTGACCTTCAGGGCTGGGATCATCCTTGTCCTTGTGTTACGTGACCCTCAGGGCTGGGATCATCCTTGTCCTTGTGTCATGTGACACTCAGGGCTGGGATCATACTTGTCCTTGTGTCATGTGACCTTCAGGGCTGGGATCATCCTTGTCCTTGTGTAATGTGACCCTCAGTCCTGGGATTGCCCTTGTCCATGTGTCATGTGACCCTCATGGCTGGGATCGCCCTTGTCCTTGTGTAATGTGACCCTCAGTCCTGGGATCGCCCTTGTTCATGTGTCACATAACCCTCAGGGCTGGGATCACCCTTGTCCTTGTATAATGTGACCCTCAGGGATGGGATCATCCTTGTCCTTGTGTCATGTGACACTCAGGGCTGGGATCATACTTGTCCTTGTGTCATGTGACCTTCAGGGCTGGGATCATCCTTGTCCTTGTGTAATGTGACCCTCAGTCCTGGGATTGCCCTTGTCCATGTGTCATGTGACCCTCATGGCTGGGATCGCCCTTGTCCTTGTGTAATGTGACCCTCAGTCCTGGGATCGCCCTTGTTCATGTGTCACATAACCCTCAGGGCTGGGATCACCCTTGTCCTTGTATAATGTGACCCTCAGGGATGGGGTCGCCCTTGTCCTTGTGTCACATGACCCTTAGGGCCAGGATCACCCTCATCTTTCTGTTATTGACCCTCAGGGCTGGATGCTGTGTGCAGTAACGTTCCTCCAATTTGGCACATCAAACATTTTCTAAAATTCCAAATTTATGATCACTTATGCAATATTTCCTCAAAAAATTCAATACATCAATCAAAATCTTCTCATTACAAATTTATGTGAATTATTATTGTTGTTAGTGTGACAGAGTATACAGATATGTTTTTGGGAGATAAATTGGGAAAGGTTTGTTAGAGTAGGTCACATACAAACACTTTAAAACAGATCTTATTTAAAATATTGGAGCTCTGCCCCATGCTAGAAATATCGGCTCCATAGCTTTTGCAAGAGTTTTGAAGAGTGCCCAAGAAACTTCACTAATGGATTGTTTACAAAAGGCCACAGATGGAAGATCTTGTTGGAGCTGCAGATTGTCTGGAAGAGAACTTGCTGTTCTAAGAGAGTCATGTGGTTTTGCAAGCAGAAAGAGTCAAACAGGTTTTCTCTCAGAGAGAGAGAGAGAGACAGAGATAGAGATCATTCTACAGTGTTACAGCCAGCAGAAGCAGCTGGGACTGGAACAGGACAAGCTGGCAAGCTTGTGGAAAGCCCCTTTTGGAAGATGGCCTGGTAAAAGCTCTTGTTGTTCATGCAAGAGGAGAGAACTGGCTGTCTTTTGTTTCACTTGAAATAAGTGAAACAAAAAGGGACTTGGTAGTGACCTGAAAGAAAGAGGTTAGCATCTGAAGAACCCTGAAGGGGCACGTTTCATCAGCAAGACACTGAGGTGACTGATGGAAGTACATCAGTTGTGGATGTCCTGGAACTACAAATCTCTCTCTGAAAACCAACAAGAACCTTCCTGAGCAGTAACCATTTACCTTCCAAGCACCAAAGCTTGGTGAATTTTATAAATGTTAAATTCTGTGCACAGTATAAAAATTGCCTGCAACCAGTGAACTTCGAGGAACGAGAAGTGAAATTGGACTGTGAACCAAAGAACTTTTCTGAACTTACACACACGTTACATACACATGTGCTTAGAATTGGAAGGGGGTTAAGTCAGGTTTGGTAAGTTAAGTTAAAGTGCGATTCTGTTTTCATGTTTCAAGATAATTAAAAGCAACTTTTGTTTAAGTAACCATTTGACTTGGTTGCTGGGTTTATGGGTCCTCTGCGCTCGTAACATTAGCTTACGGGAAAATCTGTAATAAGTGCAAAGGGCAGAATCACTATGCAAAGCAATGTTTTTCCAAGGGGAAACAAGACAGAAGTAAAAGTGTACACACTATAGAAGAAACTGCTCTTAGTGATACACTTTTCGTGGGCATGGCAGTGCCTGAAGTGAACAGTGTCATGTAGGATAAATGGACTGTGTCATTGCATACAAATGGAACAAATATTCCTTTCAAGCTGGTCACAGGGACAAAGGTCAATTTGATCAGGGCAATGAAGATAAAGTCATCCATCCATCCAAGTTCTGTACTGTTTAAAGCCCACAATGGTCAGAGCATCAATATGAAAGGTACATGTAAATTCAAGGTGAAAGTTAAAGATGAAGAGCACCTCCTCAGGTTCACAGCAGTTCCAGATAGGCATTATTCACTGCTTAATGACAAAGCATGTGAAAACATAAGCCTAGTCAATGGGGGTGTACCGCATTGAGAATCAATTTCCTGACATCTTCAAGAGGTTCCCGACATCTTCAAGAGGTTTAGAGGTCTACAGTTCACCTTTAAGATACAGTTAAAGGAAGATGCACAGCCAGTAGTGCATGGCCTGAGGCAGGTTCCACCACTGCTAAAAGAAAAGCTCAAGCAGGAACTCGATATGAGGGTCATAAAGAAAGTGGAGGAGCCCACAGAAAAGGTGAATTCAACGGTGTGTGTCAAAAAGAAGACTTCCATGTGGATATGGACCCAAAAGACTTGAAGGCCAATATAAAGAGGGAACATTATCAGATTTCAACCAGGGATGAAATTACAAGTGAGATGGCTGGTGCAAAGTTTTTCACAAAATTGGATGCTTCTAGTAATTAAAACTGCATGATGATGGCACAAAATATTGTACATTTAATACACCGTTTAGGCTGATACTCCTGTCTGACGATGCCTTTTGGAATTTCCTCAGCTCCTGAAGTGTTCCACAGGACATCATAGAAGGCATAAATGTGTGGACATGGGTGATATGATCCAATGGGGAGCCACACAGGAACAACACAACAAGAGGCTCATCAAAGTGCTACAACACATCCAGACGTATGGATTAAACAGAGAAAAATGTCTGTTTGGTGTGAAGGAAACCACCTCTCTGGGAGATAAACTTTCAGAGGCAGGTGTGGAGCCAGACAAGAGCAAGATGAAAGCAATTTTAGAGATGCCCAGACCTTCTGATAAAAAAGGCGTATTGAGAGTGCTGGGAATGATCAATTTCATTGGTAAATTCATAACAAACTTGTCTTCCCAAACAATGTACCTAAGGAAAAATGTGAATTCATGTAGACAAACAACTATGAGGAGAATATAGGTGACTGAAGACCATCCTAACTACAGAACCAGTGCTTTTGATGCTTTTTGACCCATCCAGAAGGACGAAAATGTCAACGAACACTTCAAAAGTCGGAATAGGTGCTGTACTACTTCAGGCTGTGGGAAAAGATTGGAGGCCAGTTGCATACGCATCAAGGATGATGACATCTGAATGTCGATGTGCGCAGAGAAAGAGAGAGAGTGTCTAGGTCTGGTCCATGGACTTGAGAAATTCCACAGTTATGTGTATGGTCTACCAACATTCATGGCAGAGACAGACCACAAGCCTTTAATAACCATAATCAATAAAAATCTCAATGAAATTTCACCCTGAATCCAAAGACTGATTTTGAAGCTACAATGTTATGACTTTGAATTAATATAAACACCAAGGAAACATTGTATTGCCTGATCCAGGGCAATGGCACAGAGTGAAGCACACAATGAGAGTTCCACAGAGACAGATGTGAATCTCCATGTGAATCTGATCACTGAATCTCTTCCCATATCTGACATTAAATCCTAGCAGATCGCAGCTGAAGCAGAAAAGGACACAGTTCTACAGAAGGTCATTAAGAATCTGAATGAAGGATGGCCTTGAGGGGAATGTCAGCCATACTATAACATCAGAGTTAAGATGAGTGTTGTCAATGGGCTTCCACTCAGACAGAGCAGAATTATCATTCCTCAATCACTGTGACGAGATGCTGAAAAGGGTGCATGGGGGAACCTTGGAATGGAAAAATGCAAGAGGAGGACCTGAACTGCTGTTTATTGGCCAGGGATAAATGCTAACATTGATAGAATGGTCTGAAGCTGTGAGACCTGTTTGAAACATCACGCAAAGCAGACAAAGGAACCCATGATCATTAATGACGTACCAGCAGAACCATGGCAGAAAGTTGGGACTGATCTGTTCCACATGGATGGAAAGAATTACTTGCTGGTTATTGATTATCTATTGAACTATCTGGAGATTGTGCTTTTTCCTAGCGTGTCTGTGGCTTGTATGATCAAATATATTAAATTGATCTTGGCAAAACCTGGAATTTCTCACATTGTCTACAGTGACAATGGACCATATTGCAGCTGTAGAGAATGCCAGAACTTTGCAGAAGAGTATGATTTCCAACCTGAGATTTCAAGTCCTCTGCATCCACAGTCAAACGGCGAAGCAGAAAGAGGTGTTCATATAGTTAAACAGTTGCTCAAGAAAGCACTAGATAGGGGCTCAGATCCGTATCTAGCTCTGTTGAGTTACAGAGCTTCACCACTTGAACATGGCACGTCACCCACTGAGCTCCTGATGGGACATAGACTACGCATCATACTTCCCTACTCTGCAGACCCAAACAAGAACCGAGATGTCAAGTGGAAACAAAAGCATCTGCAAGAGAGACAAAAGGAAAACTATGACAAGTCAGCAAGAAACATAGGGCCACTGGCACAACACTACACAGAGAGACTCAGAGATTCTAACACCTGGGACAAAAAGGCCACTCATCTAGAGGAAGTAAATCCAAGAACCTAGACAGTCAGAACAGAGGAGGGTTAAATACTGAGGAGGAATCGAAGGAGCCTGGTGAAATGCAAGAGATACTACAGGAATAGACAGACCCTGCAAGAGAATCTCGGGCCGCAAGACATTGCAGAGGAGAGTGAAGTCAGCAGAAAAGATATTTGGGGAACCTCTTCTTAGCATGAAGGACATCTACTACACTCGATGCAGGTGACAGGCAATAAACATTGTGAAGGACTCCACACACCCCTCACGTAAACTGTTCTCCCTTCTGCCATCTGATAGGAGGTACCATAGCACTTGGGCCCTTACATCCAGATTAGGCAATAGCTTTTCCCCCCAAGCCAACAGGTTCCTGAACTCCCAGAACATTTGTGGTTAGTGTACCATGAACTGTTGCTGTAAACATCTTAATACTTTAATGTGTTTAACTTCTATTCTAACTTATATTTATGTAAATACGCTCCGTGATCCTGGAGAAATGCTGTCTCGTCGTTACCATGCAAGCATGTAACAAATGGCAAATAACAGTAACTTGACTTGACTGGAGATGCAGAGGATCCAGCCTGCCCAGAAACAGAGGGAACACCACCAGTGCTAGACAGTCATGGAGCTGACACAAGCACCTGTGTTAAGAAGGTCCACACAAATTGTCAAAGCATCTAAAAGAAAAAGAACTGCACACTTAAAAGTTTGTGTTGCTGATGTTCGTGTTATGTTTGTGTTGAACTTTAAATTGAAAGAATACTGCATTAATGTGTAATGTTAGATTAAACATCTCAAGGACAGGGGATGTAGTGATAGAGTGCTATCACCAGGAGGAGTCAGGGACAGAGTGTGTGGCATCTGGGGAATGTTGTATCTTGGGCAGATTCAAGATGGATGTCTCCACATGAGGAATGGTCTGTGTGTGTTCTGTCTTAGTGTTGTTTGTTTAGTTAATAAATCTAGTTGTTTAAAAAGAACCCAAGTTTCTTTATTATAATAAAATAAACATCACATGGGCAACATTTTAGTGAATCTTTTCTGCATTCTTTCTATCTTATTGATATCTTTCCTGTAGTTAGGTGACCAAAACTTCACACAATATTCCAAATTTGGCCTTGCCAATGTCTTATACAAATTTGCCATAACATCCCAACTCTCATAATATTTTGATTTATGAAGGCCAATGTGCTGAAAGCTCTCTTTACACCCTATCCATCAGGGAATTCTGTATCTGTATTCCAAGATCCCTCTGTTCTACCATACTCCTCAATGCCCTACCATTTATCGTCCTTTCTTGGTTTGTCCTTCCAAAATGCCACATCTCTCACTCGTCTGCATTAAATTCCATCTGTCATTTTTCAGCCCATTTTTCCAGCTTTGAAAACCTTCTTCACTGTCTACAACACCTCCAATCTTAGCATCATCTGCAAACTTGCTGATCTAATTTACCACATTATCATATAGATCATTGATATAGATAACAAACAACAATGATCCCAGCACCAATCCCTGAGGCACACCACCAGTCACAGGCCTCCAATCAGAGAAGCAATCATCCACCACTATTCTCCGGCTTCTCCCGTCCAGCCATCATTGAATCCAGTTCATTACTTCACCATGAATACCCAGCGTCTGAACCTTCCTGACTAACCTCCCATGCGGAACCTTGTCAAAGTCCACGTGGATAACATCCACAGCCTTTCCTTCAACTTTCCTGGTAACCGCCTCTAAAAACTCTATAAGATTGGTTAAACACGACCTATCATGCACAAAGCCAGGTTGATTATCCCTAATCAGTCCCTGGCTATCCAAATAATTGAATATCCGATCTCTCAGAACATCTTCCAATAATTTGCCTCCTACTAATGTCAGACTTACCGGCCTATAGTTTCCAGGGTTATTTTTGGAGCCTTTTTTTTCAAATAATGGAACAACGTGATCTACCCTCCAATCCTATGACATGACACCCTTGGCTAAGGGCATTTTAAATATTTCTGTCAGAGCCCCTGCAATTTGTACACTATCTTTCCTCAAGGCTTGAGGGAATATCTTGTTGGTCTAGGTTCCATGACCTCATTAATTGTTTTCCTTACTTCCCACGACTCTGTGCCCTTTTCCTTAGTGAATACTGATCGAAAAAACATTTATGATCTCCCCCATCTCTTTTGGCTCCATACAAAGCCGACCACTCTGATCTTCAAAGGGACCAATTTTGTCCTTTACTATCCTTTTGCTCTTATATACCTGTAGAAAACCTTAGGATTTTCCTTCACATTATCTGGCAAAGCAACCTCATGTCTTCTTTCAGCCTTTCTGATTTCTTTCTTAAAATTTTTCTTGTATTTTTTAATACTTCTCAGGTACCTCATTTGCTCCATTTTGCCTACACCTGTAATATATACCTCTCTCTTCTTCCAAACCAGATCCCCCATATCCCTCAAAAACCAAGGTTCCCTTTACCTTCCAACCTTTCCTTTGATCCTGACAGGAACATACAAACTCTATACTTTCAACATTTCACCTTTGAAGGTCCTCCACTTACCTTGCACATCTTTGCCTGAAAACAATTTATCCCAACCCATGCATTCTAGATCCTTTCTCATTTCCTCAAAATTGGCCTTTCTCCAGTTTAGAATCTCAACCTGAGGCTCAGACGTATCCTTCTCCATAATTAACGTAATTAATGGCATTATGATCACTGGACCCAAAAAACTCTCCTACACATACTTCTGTCACCTGTCCTCTCCTGTGCCCTAATAAGAGATTTAGTATTGCACTCTCTCTAGTTGGTACCTCTATTGAGAAAACTTTCTTGAACACATTTGACAAGCTCTAAGCCATTCAGCCCCTTTACAGTATGGGAGTTCCAGTCAATAGGTGGAAAATTAAAATCTCCAATTACCACAACTTTATGTTGCCTGCAGCTGTCTGCTAACTCCCTACAGATTTTCTCCTCCAATGCTCACTGATTATCGGGTGGTCTATAATACAGCCCAATGATTGTGGTCATACCTTTCCCATTCCTCAGCTCCACCCATATAGCCTCAATAGACAAACCCTCTGGTCTCTCCTGCCTGAGCACAGATGTGATATTTTACCTGATGAGCAATACCACTCTTCCCCCTTTCATCCCCCGTTCTATGGCATCTGAAGCAACGGAAGCCCGGAACATTGAGCAGCCAGTCCTGCCCCTCCTGCAACCAAGTTTCATTAATGGCCACAATGTCATAATCCCATGTGCCAATCCACATTCTAAGATTGTCTGCCTTTCCTACAATACTCCTTGCATTGAAATAGATGCACCTGAGAACATTTCCACCACATTCAACCCATTGTCATTAACAGTGCATGTAATTTTCAAATCCTCTTTTCCCTCCTCCTCCACTCCTCTATCTGCTCTGTCATTCTGGTTCCCCTCCCCCTGTTCTTTTCTTTGGCTTGGCTTCGAAGACGAAGATTTATGGAGGGGTAATGTCCACGTCAGCTGCAGGCTCGTTTGTTGCTGACAAGTCCGATGCGGGACAGGTAGACACGGTTGCAACAGTTGCAAGGGAAAATTGGTTGGTTGGGGTTGGGTGTTGGGTTTTTCCTCCTTTGTCTTTTGTCAGTGAGGTGGGCTCTGTAAATCTAGTTTAAACCCATCGGAGCAGCACGAGCAAACCTGCCCTCAGGGATATTAGTCCCCTCCAGTTCAAATCCAAACCATCCCATCAGAACAGGACCCACCTTCCTTGGAAGAGGGCCCAATAATCCAGAAACATGAAGCCCTCCCTCCTGCACCATGTCTTCAGCCATGTGTTAAGCTGCATTATCCTCCTATTTCTAACATCTCCAGCACGTGGCATGGGTAACAACCTTGAAATCACTACCATGGAAGTCCTGTCCTTTAACCTAGTGCCTAACTCCCCGAACTCTCCTTGCAGGACCTCCTCATCCTTTCTACCCACACCATTGGTCCTTACATGGACCACGACATCTGGCTGTTCAGCCTCTCTTCTGAGAATGCTGTGAACGCAATCTGAGATATCTCTGACTCTGGCCAAAACTGGCCAATTTCATCTCCGAACTCATGGTCACCTCAGTCTCCAACCCCTTGAATCCCCTGGTATGAGAAGCTGATCAATCTCCACAACCAGGACACCAGATTTTGGCTGTCCAATCCTCGGACTGATTTTAAGGCTCCACGATGACCTGTTTCATGCCTTTCAAGATGGACATCAGTTTCGAGGCCAAAATGTTCACCCACAGTCCATGAACAAAAAAAAAAATCCCTTTCACACACTTTAATGATGAATTGATTTCTGACCATCGGCCTTCAGAACGAAGCTGTTTGTTAATCTCATTTGTTCAGTATTATTTCTCATACTGATTTTGAAAATTCATTGCTGCTGTAATTTCTCAACACACCTTCATACCTCCCTCCTTCAACATGGGACTATCTCCATTCTCCAGTACAGTTAACTGTACTCTCTGGGCCCTATAGTTTGCCCTGTAACATTGCACCCTGCACTTTGTCCTGTAACATTATACGCTGCACTTTGACATGACACCACACCCTACTCTTTGCCCTATAACATTACACTCTGTAACTCTGTACCCTGCCCTCCGACTCATTCTAACACTATGATCTACACTCTTTGACTTACTGTACTAAAATGTGGGGAAGTTGGTAGCGCTATTGTGCACAATTTTTAAAAACCTATGGGAAAAAGTGATGGCAGGCCTGACTTCCCAGAATATCATGTGCATATAGACCTTTCTCTGCTGCATAGAATTCTGGGAGGGTAGGTCCGCCATTGCTTCATTCCCACAGTATTTATAAATTGTACGCAATAACGCTACCAACTTTCCCATGCCGCATAAATTGTACACAATGATGCTACAAACTTTCCCACACTGTATAAATTGTACATGATAGTACTACCAACTTTCCCACGCTGTATAAATTGTACGCAATAGTGCTACCAACTTTCCCACCCTGTTTAAAAATTGTCCGCTATTTCTATTTATTGCTAGCACTTTCCCATAGTCCCTCATAAGAGTTTATACAGGTCGGCACAACAACAACAGGGGTTGAAGGGCTCATACTGTGCTGTACATAAAGATTAATTATGTAATAATCAGGCATAATTAATTTTGTTCATATATAAGATCATAATACATTGATCAGATTTAGGGCAGGTCCACCATTGCTCGATGTGTCATGACATCACTGGTAGAAGGAAGAACAGTCCTAACCCTGGGGGTGGGTCCTTGCAAGTGTGAAAGTGTTCAGTGTCCCAGTTAGGAGTGGCCAAGTGTGAAAAGACAAACCCCCATTCCTATCCTGGGACACTGAATGACCAATTTACTGGGACGCAACTTGAAAAGGTGTAGCGCTATCAATTAACTACATTAGATTGAGTCGTGATTAATAGGTTTTAATCATGAGGGGCGTGGCAAGATGGCATAAAGGCAAACCGTGTATTCCACCTTCTCCCAGCTGAAGCATTAAACGCCTGACTTAGTGCACATTAACTAAGCACACTTAGTGAAAATTAGTTAAAAATAATATTTTTAATTTTTTAAACAATAGTAAATTACTATGGCAACTAATGTAAAACAATCTAAGGCTCAACTCCAAAAGAAATTCCTATTGAAAAGTATGGAAGAATTGAGGCCTACCTGTACAGCGGAATCCTCTGAGTTGATTTTGGCAATTCTCAAGGCCCAGAGGACCCCAGCCCGGCCGATTTTGACACCGGCGCCAACCTTGTTCCTGCAAGATGGCACCGGCACCTTGGTGAGCTCGGACGCTGCCGATCCACGCGCACGTGAAGCCATGCGCGCGGACGACACAGTCGACAAAGGGACCCGTGGCACCAGGCGGGGCCTGGGGATGTGCGGAGTAGCGTCGGAATATGCTCCGACACGCCCCATGGCTTTGCCCGGCCTGCGTGGAACATCACGAGTCCGGGAGCTCCTTGACAAGGTGTGGGCTGCAGGGGAGCTTGAACGCCGGGTGTCCAGACCCGCAGCTGCACTATCAAGGCATCTACACCGACAGAAGAGTAATTACTTACCTTTGCAGAATATGTCCAGCAGGGGGAGCCAGCAACCTATGAAGGTAAACCTCAAAAAGTGGAACCGGAATCTGGAATGGATCCAGTATTTACAGTTCTGGAAGGGATTGCCTGTTAGATGGGTAATATGTCAAAATAAATATCAGATCAAATGAATCAAGGATTTATGGAGATGAAAATGAAGATGCATACTTTATGTGAAGAAATGTCAAATATGAACAAAGATATGAATGTAGTCAAAAGTGACATTAATAGATGTATAAAATATGTTGATACTGTACAAGAAAACTTTAAGAAAATTGATACAGCTTTTTCTGAGTGTCGAAGTCAAGTGGAGCATAATAGAGAAAAAATAGAAAAAGTGGAAGGATCTTTCGTAGATTGGGGAATTCAAAAAAGAGACATTGAAGAAGATTGATTCTATGGAAAATCAGAGTCGGAGAAAAAATGTGGTCTTCCAGAAGATATTGAAGGCTCCGATTCTATAAAATTCTTTAAACGCTGGATCCCAGAAGTTTTGGGTAAAGAGTTCTTTCCTGAAAGTTTGGAGTTAGATGGGGCTCATAGAGCTCTGAGAAGAAAACCGCTTCCTGGATAACTGCCGAGAGCAGTTTTGATTTGTTGTTTAAAATACCAGGATAGAGAAATGATTTTACATATGGCAGTACAAAAAGCATGACAAAATCAATCACCATTAATGGTTCAAAACAACAGTGTTCTTTTATGCTGATATGAGTCAGAAAGTTATTCGTAGACGGCGAAAATTCAATACAGTTAAAGATGTTCTGTGGCGAAAAGGTTATAAATTTGCTTTTCGTTACCCTGCAATTTTAAAGGTTTTTTATGGAAACTTTCAATCTCAGTTTTTTGAAAATGATCATGACGCCTTAGTTTTTGCGAACTTTCAATAGTCGTTCTCCCCCTTTCTATCCTAAAAGGAGATTAAATGGAAATGGAAATGGCAGCGGAAATGGAAAGAATGGAAAAAATGGAAAGAAAGAAGAAATACGGAATCATCTTGAATTCGAAGCAATCGTTGGGTGTGGAGTTACTGGGTTGAAGATATAGACTATATTTGAATGTGTTTATCTATATAATAAATATGTATCTGGCTGGGGGGGAGGGGAAATGACACTGAAAACTTTGCTAGTCATCTGCCACCAGTGGGTTTCCCACACCCAGTTTTTTAGGGTAATACTGCCTTTGGGTGGTTTTTTTTTCTGTGTTTTTTTTAAATATTTGTTTTGATTTTTTTAAAGACGGTTTTTTTCCTCCTCTTTTTTTTAATCTTTGAAGGATTATAAAGGGGAGCATTAATTTATAGAGTTTAATTTTTTAGTGTGTGTATTTACTAATAGTTAAAATTATGTCTAGATTGAACTTTGCAACTTTTAATGTTTAGGGGTTAAATAACCCAATAAAGAGAAAGAGAGTATTGGTGTATATAAAAAAGATGAAAATTAATATTGCTTTTTTTACAAGAAACGCATTTGACTGGGAAAGAACATTTGAAATTGAAAAGAGACTGGGTTGGTCGAATTTTTTATTCTTCTTTTAATTCTAAAGCAAAAGGAGTAGTGATTTTAATTCATAAGAACTTACCATTTGAATTGGAATCGACTGAAGGGAATGCTGGTAGAGTTTTAAGAATTAATTGTAAAATTTTTGCAAAATTTTGGACACTGTTTAATTTATATTCACCCAATACAGATGATGAGCAGTTTATTTCAGAAGCTTTTTTCTTGTTAAATCAGGCAAATGAGAATATTTTAGTGGGTGGTGATTTTAATTGTGTTTTGGATCCTTTATTAGATAAAAATCCAAAGAGTATAAGGAAGTCAAAGATGGCAATACAACTTAATGCATTAATGAAAGATTTAAATTTGGTAGATATGTGGAAAAAACTTAATCCTACTGAGTAAGATTTTTCTTTTTATTCTTCAAGGCATGATTCGTTTTCCAGAATTGATTTATTTTTGGTATCAGCACATCTTCAGGGTAGGGTACTGCAAACTGAATATAAAAGTAGAGTTATATCAGATCATTCATTATTAATCTTCTCTTGTGAAAGTTCGGAGATAGTACGTTCAACATATAGATGGAGGTTTAATGCAGTGTTATTGAAAAAACCAGAGTTTGTTACTTTTGTAAAAGAGCACATTTCTTTATTTTTGACTGAAAATGTTAATTCTGTAAAGAGTCATTTTATAGTATGGGATGCTTTAAAAGCTTATTTGAGGGGACAGATCATTAGCTATTCTACGAAAGTTAAGAAACAATATATGGCAGAACATTTACAGTTGTAAAATCAGATTACTGAACTAGAGAAGGACTTTCAGGAGGAAATAACAGAAGATTTTTAAAAAAGCCCTATAAATGAAGCTAAAATTATGCTATAATACTTTACAAACACCAGTTTGAGCGCTTAATTAATAGATCTAAACAATGTTATTATGAGTTGGGGGAAAGGGTTCACAAGGTATTTGCCTGGCAATTGAAAGCTGAACAGGCATCTCGGACTATTAATGCTGTTAAGAAGAATTCAATAATAACATAAGCCTCAGGAAATTAATGACCAATTTGATTCATTTTATCAAAAATTATATACTTCTGAGGGGAAACAGGATAATGGTTCTATTGATTCTTACTTATCTAAATTAACGTTACTGGTACTAGATGAGAAAGATATTCAGGAGTTGGAATCTCCATTTGTGGATTTTGAAATCAAGGAAGCTATTCAGGTATTGCCTAATGGTAAGTCCCTGTGAGATTATGGGTTTCCTGTGGAATTTTATAAACTTTTTTATGATGAATTTTCTAATATATTTGGGGAAGTGTTAAATCAAGTTACTGAAGATCAGAAGTTACCAGAAACGTATTCGAGTGCTTTAATAACTGTTATCCAAAAGAAAGACAGAGATTTTTACAGGTATCTTCATATAGACCTATTTCTTTATTGAATGTAGACTATAAAATTATGACAAAAGTATTAGCTAACAGACTTGCTAAATATTAGTACATATTGATCAAACAGGTTTTATTAAGAATAGAAATGCCTCAGATAATATACTTCGATTGCTTACTTTGATCAATGTTTATCAGCAGCAATCTAATCATCCTATAGTAGTTTCATTAGATGCTGAAAAAGCTTTTGATAGGGTTGAATGGAACTTTTTATTTAAGGTATTAGAGAAATTTAAATTTGGCCCTTTCTTTATTGGTTGGGTTAAGGCTTTATATATTAATCCCATTGCTAGGGTGGTGACAAATGGACAGACATCTTTACCTTTTAAATTGACTCAATCAACTCATCAGGGCTGCCCATTGTCACCAGCCCTATTTGCATTGGCTATAGAACCATTAGCACAGGCTATTAGACAAAATGAGTATATTAGAGGGATGAGAATTAAGGGTGAAGGATATAAAATTAATCTATTTGCAGACGATATGATGATATATTTGACGGAGTCTGAGAGATCGTTGAAACAGTGTTTATCGAAATTTGAAGAATTGTCGGGATATAAAATTAATTATGATAAAAGTGAAATTTTACCAATTGGAGTAGAAGATAATTCTGAATTCAAAAATATTACAAAATTAAGATGGACGAATAAAATCAAATACTTAGGTATGTTTGTGGACAATGACTATCAATCATTATATCAATTAAATTATGTACCTATATTGAGGCGGATTAAAGCAGACTTAATTAAATGGAAAGATCTTCCATTAACTTTAATTGGACGTGTTAATTGTATTAAGTTAAATATCTTCCCTTGGATTCAATATTTATTTCAGTCAATACCTTGTTTGCTTTCAAAGAGATTTTTTCAGGATTTGAATAAAGCAGTATGAGAGTTTTTGTGGAAAGGTAAATTAGCTCGAGTAGCATTGTACAAACTTACTTGGAAATATGCATTGGGTGGCTTACAATTGCCACATTTTCAAAATTATTATGAGGCAGCTCAGTTGAATTTTATTAGTAGATTGATAGATTTGGATCAACCTCTTAGTTAGGCTAAGGTGGAGATATCATATCTACCTAGAACGGAGATACATGAATTTATATTCTGTTGGAATTTGATTTTATTACAGGAATATGATATGCCAATACTGAAAGATTTATTAAAGATTTGGATTAAAAAAAATAAAATTTTAGGGTTGAAAGATAAATTACCAATTTTAACTCCATTATAAAATAATCAGCTTATTCCTTTTTCAATGTTTAATAGTTATTTAAAGATTTGGAATTCTAAAGGTATAAAGACAATACAGAACTGTTTTGTAGAGGGAAAATTTCTTTCTTTTATTCATTTGAGAGAATGAATTGAAATACCTTTAAATTCTTTATTTGTGTTTTATCAGCTTCTTTCTTTGGCTTGGCTTCGCGGACGAAGATTTATGGAGGGGGTAAAAAGTCCACGTCAGCTGCAGGCTCATTTGTGGCTGACAAGTCCGATGCAGGACAGGCAGACACGGTTGCAGCGGTTGCAGGGGAAAATTGGTTGGTTGGGGTTGGGTGTTGGGTTTTTCCTCCTTTGCCTTTTGTCAGTGAGGTGGGCTCTGCGGTCTTCTTCAAAGGAGGTTGCTGCCCGCCAAACTGTGAGGCGCCAAGATGCACGGTTTGAGGCGTTATCAGCCCACTGGCGGTGGTCAATGTGGCAGGCACCAAGAGATTTCTTTAGGCAGTCCTTGTACCTTTTCTTTGGTGCACCTCTGTCACGGTGGCCAGTGGAGAGCTCGCCATATAACACGATCTTGGGAAAGCGATGGTCCTCCATTCTGGAGACGTGACCCATCCAGCGCAGCTGGATCTTCAGCAGCGTGTACTCGATGCTGTCGACCTCTGCCATCTCGAGTACTTCGACGTTAGGGATGAAAGCGCTCCAATGGATGTTGAGGATGGAGCGGAGACAACGCTGGTGGAAGCGTTCTAGGAGCCGTAGGTGGTGCCGGTAGAGGACCCATGATTCGGAGCCGAACAGGAGTGTGGGTATGACAACGGCTCTGTATACGCTTAGGGCTTTGGTAAAAGATAATTATGGTAGAAAGGTGTATTTACCTACTTTGTCAAAATTTGAATCTTTGATTTCTACTATACCAGTGGTTCCCAACCTTTTACTTTCCACTCACATACCACTTTAAGTATTCCCTATGCCCAATGTTGCTGTCCTCCACCACACATTCAAAGATAGTCAGCTGAGAAGTGCTGGACACCCACTTCTTCTGGCTGTACATGAGGTTGAGACTTTTGGCCGTCTGGAGAAATTTCTATAGGTTGGCACCATGATCTTGCTGGTCATGGCCACAGATGGTCACGTTGTCCAGATAGTGAAACATGGACTTTAGCCCGTAGTTGTTTATCTCCATCTGGAAGACAGAGACCCCAATGGTGACCCTGAAGGGGACCCAGAGGAAGTGATAGAGGTGGCCATCTACCTACGGGATGTCCTCTGGGCGGATCGGGAGCTGGTGGTAAGCTGACTTGAGATGACGGTTGAGAAGACCTAGTACTGGGTGATCTCGTTCACCATTTCAGCATTGCGGAAGAGGGGGTAGGCATCCAGCTGGGTTTATGGTCTGATCATAGTCAATGTCCATGTGGTGTTTCTCTCCGCTCTTAACTACCACCACCTGTGCCCTCCAGGGGCTGGTGCGGGTTCTATGATCCCTTCAGCCAGAAGTCATTTAACTTCTGCTTTGATGAAGGCTCTGTCCCTGGGGCTGATCTGGTGGTGACAGGCTTGCAGTTGGAGGTGAGGTTCTGGAACGGTGGGACTCAGAGGATATGCAGGCCACAGGTCATGTTCAGACAGGAGGGTGGGTGGTTTAAAAATTGATAGTTGTGGACCATGAGGTGGGAGTGGTGCCCGTCAGACTGTGTTTGAATGCTCTTGAGTTGGCACTGGAAGTCCAGTCCCAGTATGACTGGCACGCAGAGCTGTGGCATGATATGGAGCTTAAAATTCTTTGTGCCACACACAGTTAATGTCATGGTGCAGCTACCGTGGATCTCGGCTGAGTGGGATTTGGAGGCCAGAGTACCTTTACACTTCGTCAGAGTTACCACAGTGCCCAGGTGAATGACGGTCTACATGCTCCTGGTATCAAATAAGCACTTTGTGATGTGACCGTTTATCTTGATGTCCATCATGGCCCTGGCCAGTTGATGTGGGCTGTCCTGGTCCAGGGTGATCTGGTTGCTGTCTGAATCACTGATGCCCCCCCCCCAAGATGGCTGCCCGCATGGTGCTGCTCCTTGCCACTGGATGTGGTACCATCCTGATTTGCATTCCCCATGGTCCCGCTGAGTCATTCCCCACGACCGAAAGTGGCACCAGAAGTGATGCGGTCCAAGTTGGCGGCACTGCTGAAGGAAGGTTGGGAACTATATAACTTCCTGCAGTGTCCCTTCTTCTCACAGGCAGGACATGTCGCTTTTCTGGCTAGGTAGCTCTTATAGGGATGTTTAGCATGACTGCAGGAGTAGCACTTTGGGTGCTCAATGGCGGCAGCGGAGACCTGGGACCCTGCGTCCTAAGATGGTGGCACCCTTGCTTCCCATGTGTTGGTCTCATTTCCAGAGGTGAAGACTTCCATATTCAGCTGCGCTGTCTCAAGCAAGTTTGCCAGGTCAACGACTTCCTGCAGACTTCCATCACCCTTTTCTAGGAGTCTCCATCTGATGTGATCAGACTTGAATCCAGCCACACATGAGTCACATATCAGTTCCTCGGACGGCAGCAGAGACTTCTCTGCAGCCACAGGCTCACCCCAGCTCCCCAGGACCTGCGTGTACCATCCACCAACTCACCAGGCGCTTGCCCACGATTGCCCAGAAGGTACCTGGCTTAGATGACATTCATCGGGATCAGATATGGTCTCTGCAGGAGCTCCATTGCGGCTGAGTAAGTCATTCACTCCCTTATCATCTGGAAGACACGGTGGCTGACCTGAGCGAAGAGTAGGTCCTGTTTGTCTTCCTCACTCTGCACATCGTTGCGCCTCATGAAAGCTTTGAGGCAGTGATTGAGTTTGATGGAGGTCTTCGGGTCTTTAGGGTTGGTGTCCAGTTTATCCACCCAAATTGCCTTGTCCATGGCATGATAATTATGGTGATTAAATTGTCGCACTAGCAATCAACCACATTAGACTAAGAGGCGTGATTAATGGGCTTTAATATCCGTAAAACATCAGAACACCTCTCATGCTGCTTGCCTGGTTCCAAGGAAGGTACTGAGGGAGGGGTCTGGGTGTAACAGCCTTTAAGGGGATTCTGAGGGGAGGAGTCACAGGTGCAGGGGCGGGCCAGCCCATACAGTACATTCATACAGACAGTGCTCATAGCTATTCAGTGGGGCTTTCGACTCACTATAAAGCTATGATCTGTACCCTGGCTGACTTTGAGTCACTAGGCCCTTTCAAACTGCTGTATAAAAGGGGGTTAAACAGGCAATATGCCCGGTTAGCGCCCCAGTTACGCAGCAGATAGAAAGGGTCTGACCCGGTCAACCCTGTCAGAACCCAACTAGGTCCCTGACCTGCCTCAGAGGTAGACAGGGAACCCAGTTAAACTTACCAAGGTCACGTCCACGGGCGATTTGAAAATGAAAATGGCCAACTCGCTTATTCCAGTGACATCAGCACTTGTGTGCGTGCGTCACCAGACAGCCAGCATCCGAACATCCGGCGGTACTTCCAGTGAGTGTATGACGTGTCAATGTGGGGGCGGGATCCCCCTTAAATCGCCAAGGTTACAACCCCTTGCAATTTAAAAGGTGCTTCCAGCACCTTTCCTCCAGTAATTGCACCTGGGTCCCAGGCGGGCTGTCCAGGAGCTCCAGTTTAAAAGGGGCTACTTTGTCCCATGACAGTACACCCTGTATTTTGTCCTGTGCAACCCTATACCCGGCACTTCGTCATGTAGCACTGCACCCTGCACTTACTGTAACACCACACCTTGTACTCTAACTCACTATAACAGTGTTCCCTGCACTCTAACTTATTCTAACACTATGATCTGCATGCTTTGACCGACTGTAACACTTCGACTCACTGTAAAACTATGAGCTGTACTTACTGACTTACTGTAAGACTAACTCTTGCATGCTTTGACTTACTGTACACTACTCCCTGCAGTGGTTTTAATTTTGATTGCTTTTTTTAATCAACTTTTAATTAACAAGGTGAAAACACACTTCCTTTCTTGGCGAATCCGGGAGGCCGCCCTGGACTTCATGTGCAAGTTGTTCACTCTGAGACATTGGCAGACTCCCACCCCACTCCCCTTTGAAGTGAGCTTCAATTGTCGGGGTAGACCTATCCTCCAATTCGTACCTTGAATGAGAAAGACAACTCAGCAACCTGACTGCTGGCTGACCACTGATCGCAGCAATGAATTTCAAACTGTAATTCGATGCATGGGTTCATGTTTTTACATCACTTTTTTTTCTGAAACTTCAAGAATTTGACGACTGGAATCTCATTGCTTCGGGAAAATAGTGACTGATAATTAAATCACTCACAGTGACAATCTTAAACTAATGGATGTAACAGCAACAATTGAATTAAGAATTCTGTTAAGGCTAGCGATTTATTTTGAGATTTAATGATAGGTAGACAGAAAGTCAGCTTTTGATGTTCTTTCTGGCTGCTTGCCATACCTGCTCTGTAACCAGGCTTTAAAAGGAACACCAAATCAGCCAAAGGGTCAGTTGTTCTATTTCCAATGGAGCTACCACTGAGGGGTTTTCAAAGCCATTGGCAATGATCATTGTAGTATCCTTGATGGCAATTCTCTCAGTGATTCACTGGTTCACTTGCTTAGGAGACAAACTGCATCCCAAGGCCAGAGTCCCTCTGGTCCTCACTTCTCACCCCTTCGCATCCGACACTTCCGCCAATTTCGGAGTGATACCGCCACCTGCCACCCTCCCCACCCCGCTCCACTTTTCCCAAGGAGAAATTTCTCCTTCTCCACTCACTGAAGGTCACTGCTCTCTCATTTCCATTGGCTAGACAATTCCAGATCTGAACGATCAATTTACAAACGTCCCCTCTGGATCAGCCAGCCGCGAGTGACCTTTTCAAACACATCACTAAAGTCCATGTAGACAACATTCATCTCCACCTTTGTTATTATCAGGTTAAAAACATTTTGTCGGAACATTTAGGTCATAGTTTAAAATTACCTAGTCGATCTTCTTTGGAATTATTACTTACCAAGGATGATTCCAGTAAATTTATTTCTGAGATGTATAAATTATTACAAAATAAAATACCAAATTAAATGTTCATACATCAGGAATGAAATGGGAACAAGATTTGAATAGAAAGATAGATGAAAATGTTTGTAGAAATTTGTGTAAAGATAATATGATCAAGGTTATAAATGTATGTTATAGGTTGGTACAGTATAATTTTTTACATCAATTATATTTAACCCCACAAAAATTGAAAACAAATTTCAACTCAGTTCTTCAGATTTGTGTTTCAGGCATGGTAAAGAAATAAGTACTTTCTTTCACTCAACTTGGACTTGCCCTAAAGTTAAATGTTTTTGGCTACCTGTTTTTAGAACAGGTATTAAAAGTGAATTACCTTTTGATCCATGATTATTTTTATTAAGAGATATTAAGTCAATTGCTTTAGGATTGAGATTGACTTTGTATCAAACTGAATTTTTACATCTAGCTTTGGCTGTTTCTAAAAAATGTTTAGCTATTACATGGAAATCTGATTTGGTTTTAAGCATGAAAAGATGGCACATTGAAATGAAAGCTTGTATTCCTTTAGAAAAGATTACATATA
Organism: Narcine bancroftii; assembly: GCF_036971445.1. Lineage (NCBI taxonomy): Eukaryota > Metazoa > Chordata > Chondrichthyes > Torpediniformes > Narcinidae > Narcine > Narcine bancroftii. The sequence goes on along the minus strand of NC_091474.1, from coordinate 65,630,812 downwards.
ATTTGAGAGATAAATATTTTTTCTTTATTACAATTTGGAGCCCATCATCCGCAGCTAAACAGATTGAATATGATCGTATTTGTTAATAATCTCCTTTTCTTTCTTTTGTAGGTGGGTAAGGGAGGAGGGAGGGTTTTAGTGGGGTGGTTGGGGTTTTTTACATAATTAATCACATTATGTTTATATCAAGATACCGTAATTAATGTTATGTCATGTGATACAAACATTTTAAATAAAATATTCAACAAAAAAAATCTCAGCCAAGCCATACTGACTCCCCCATGGTTTTCCAGATGTGCATCAACCTACCTTCTCCAATATTTCCCTACCACTACTGCAAGACTCACTGCCTATCATTTCTTAGTTTGTCCCTCTTTCCCTTCTTAATAAAAGGAATAATGCTGGCTGCTCTCTAATCCACTGGAATCTCATTTTTGGCAAAAGTTCTCTGTCAAGACCCCAGAAATTTATTTCTTTTTTAATTTATTCAGAGATACGCATGTAACAGGCTCTTCCGGCCCATGAGCCTTTGTCACTGAAATACATCCATGTGACCAATTAACCCCATACGTCTTTGGAACGGTGGGAGGAAACCGGAGCACCCGGGAAAATACCCACGCATACACGGGGAGATATACAACCTCCTTACAGACAGCGCTGGATTCAAAACCAGTGTGCTAACCCTGCCGCCCCACATCTTTCGTCTTGCCTCTCTCAATAAGCAAGAATAGATCCCATCAGGGTCTGAGGAATTGAGCCCTTGAATGTTCTACCAAAGACCGATCACCTCCTCCTCTTTGACAACAACAGCATCCCGGCCCCTGCTCGCTCACTCGCTCTTTCTCTCTCTCTCTCTTTCCTCTCTGACCTTGTCCTTAGTGAGCACCAATGATGCAAAGTTCTAATTTCTCATCTTGCCCACTTTCTCTGAATACAAGTATAAGCTCCCTCATGGGGCGGCACAGTTGGCGTATCGGTTACACAGCGCCTTTGCAGCGCTAGCGATCGGGACTGGGGTTCGAATCCCATGCTGTCTGTAATGAGTTTGTATGTTCTCCCCGCATCTGCGTGGGTTTTCCCCGAGGGGCTCCAGTTTCCTCTCACCCTTCATAACGTACTGGGGTGTAGGTCAATGGGTGTAAATCAGGCAGCACAAACTCATAGGAACAAATTGGCCTGTTACATTGGTGTATGTCCACATTTTACATTTTTTAAAAATTGTCATTGAATGCCTGCAATGAAGGAAAACACCATCAAGGTTTTGGGTTGATGACCTCTCCTCAGCACTGTGGAAATGTAGAAATCGAACCGAGGAGAGGGGCGGAGAGAGTAAAGGGAGGGCGACCGGGAGGAATAAGGTGGCAGTGGCACTGGATGAGGGAAGAGCTTGCAGTTGACGCCAGATAAAAGGAGATGAATGAAGACAGAAAAGGAAAGGAAACTTTGGAACTGAGAGATGAACAACAGTGTGACTGTGAATATATATCGAAACTATTGGAAGTACAAATTCAGGCAGAATTAGTGCAGCACATTATGCAGTGCCCAAGAAAGAGAGAATTATGGATGATGGAAATCCAAATCACAAGCAGGAAATAAATAGCGAATAAGGAGAGAGGAGCAGAGAGTTAAAGTTTCAGAAGGATGATCTTTGATCAGAATTAGGTTCACCACAAACAAACATGGCTCGTTGTCAGACAAGATACTGCTTTGCATTTGACTTCACTGAGATAGCACCAAAGTGGGAGTGAATGGTGACTCAGTGTCAGGCAACCAGCTTTGTGCTTTGCAGGCTGCCTGAAGGTTTTCTGCAAAGAGTAACCCAATCCAAGCCGGTTTCTCCAGTATAGAAACAACCAGGTTCTGAGCACGAGTCTGTCAATTGGAAGAAGTACAAACGAATCAATTGACCAAATGGCAGGTCCTTGTATTTTGGCGAAGAGCAGAGATTCCATCTGCTGTACTCCACCCTCAGGCTCCATGGATTGGCTTTTGGTTGGCAGAGAAAAGTGGACCACTTTTAAAGTGATGGTCCCTTTGAAATGGTGAAAGGGAGGGGAAGATGTTTCTGGTGGTGAGACCACGGTGATGTTGGCAGCAATTGCAGAACATGGTTCTTTCAGTGTGGATCACAGGGACGCACTGGAGAAACTTGGCAGAACACGCACATCCACAGGAAGTTAAGGGGAACCAAATCTTCGGTCTTGGACCCATCGTCGGGTACCCTTTACTTCCTACAGGCTTGCTGGGTTTCTCCAGCATGTCAGTGTACTGCACCTGACCCCAGTATCTGCAGACATTCTTCTCTAACTCCTGTTAGTCTGCAGCTCATTAGATTGGAAAGTGAGAATTTTGGCGGGGATGGAGGGGGGGGGGGGTTCATCCTTTTCCTGTGGGAGGAGATATTGTGAAAGAGAGGGCACAGTTGAGAGTCCTTCCACCATCGAACAGTAGACCTCTCACAAGCAAACTTGGCCAGAGACGTGAATGTCCAAGCAAAAACAACAGAGCTGGAGACTGTACAAGAGTGGAATGTAATCCTTAGAGGAGGAATGGAAGGAGGAGAAAGTGTGGTCACGGGACCTGTGGGAGTCAGTGGAAATCAGACTTTATCCAGTCAGCGGCACGGTCAGCGTAACATCCTTACAGTCCCAGCAATCGGAACTGGGGTTCGAATCCCACTCTGTCTGTAACGAGTTTGTACGTTCTCCCTGTATCTGCCTGGGTTTTCCCTGGGGGCTCCGGTTTCCTCCCACCGTTCAAAACGTACTGGGTTGTAGGTTAATTGGGTGGCACGAGCTTGTGGGTCGAAAAGGGCCTGTGGCCATGCTGTATGTCTAAATTTTTAAAAATTGAATTACACCCCTCACGATTTAATAAACCACTGTAAAGTCACCCATCATCCTCCAATGCTCGAGGGAACGATGACCCATGAATTGGGAAAACAATGCCTCGTGGGGAATGCTACAATGTTTGGAGAAATGCGATGAAAAGAAGTAGTGCTAAAAAACTTCTATAAACTCCCTACTTGACAGCAAATCATTTCTTGTTAAAAATAGCAGTGATGGAACAATTTAGTTTTACATGTCCTTTTGTTAATCTCTTTTTGTTGAGGTGTAGGAGGGGTACAGATAGAGTAAATGCAAGCAGGCTTTTTTCCCCACTGAGGTTGGACAAGACAATTTTAAATTTAAATTTTAAGTTTAGACATACAGCACAGTTACAGTCCATGCCGCCTAATTAACCTACAGCTCCCGGTACATTTCAAATGGAGGGAGGAAACCACGGCCTCCAGGCAAAACTCATGCAGGCAAATGTACAAACTCCTTACAGACACCTTGGGATTCAAACCCCGGTTCTGGTTGCCGGTGCTGTTAAGGCGCTGCGCTAACCGCTATGCCAACCGTTCTGCTCCAAGAACTGGAGGACATAGGTGAAAGGTGAAATGTTTAGTGGGCACATTAGGGGGAGCTTCTTCACACGGAGAGTGGTGAGAGTGTGGAATGAGCTGCCAGCTGAAGTGGTGAATGCTGGCTTGATTTTGACACTTAAGAAAAAATTTGGATGGGGACATGGATGGCAGGGATATAGAGAGCTGGGGTCTGGGTGCAGGCCAATGAGTCTAGGGAAAATAATAAATGGGCACCGACAAGATGGGCCGAAGGGCCTGTTTCTATGGTAAGACAGGCTGTGATTGAGATTTTCCTTTGGTCAACCTGTTTTGGGCTGGATTTCCTCTCGCTGTGCACTGTGATGTACAGTCTGCTCATCTGACTAACAGTCAGTTTGTGCTGGTCACAGCAGCAATGCGCGCATCTGCTCACCTGAATGCCAATGGAGGATCTTCGGTTCTTCAGGAGCTGCTGTGCTTTTGCCACATCCAGCGTGAGGATGGCCTTGTCTCGGGTGAGCACCATGCTCCCTTTGCTGTGGCTGATTCCGTGATGCTGGGCTGCGACCGACTCCAGCGCCATGTTCACCGCCTTGGCGCTATCCAGGCTGTCTGTCGAGTTATAGATGACCTTGCCTTCTTGGGGCCACGGGGAGCTCCTCTGAGATCGGTTCTCGTGGTAGGCATCCTGAGTTGATTCGGTACTGCTCTGGGCTGTCACTGAAATGACTGGCTTGGATGTTGTGCGTGGAGGGACCGGTGGAGGAGTCTTTTTATAATGAGTGCAGGATACTGTGGAGCAGAAGGAGCAAGGTTACCACAGTTCTTGCCAAGCCCAGGAACAAGCAGGCTACAAAGAAATGGGGACGGATACCACACAGACCTTGATACCCAACAGTGGGGAATGATTCACCTGATTCTGGTAATGGCATGGCAGTACATAAGCTGGAGGTTCTCCCTCCCAATCTGACCCCCATTCATCCTGATCTCCTGCTCTGTGTCTTCTGCCTGGGCAGTCGTGGTGGCTGGTACAATAGGGACATTTAAAAGACTCTTGCAAGAAAAATAGAGGGTTATGGGTGTGAGGTAGGGAAGGTTTAGACTGTTGAGTTGGTTGACACAGGTCGGCCCAACCTCATGGGCCAAAAGCCTGTATTGTGCAGTACTGTTCCATGCTCTGTGCTAGCCATAACTGACTGACGATCTCCAGTTACCACTGAATCCCAGGGGTCATTGATTACCCCTTAGAAGATCAATAAATGGGGAAAAATTTGACTGCTGTGGAGTAGGCTTACATGGGTCGGCTGAAGGGCCTGGAATATTCTATGTTCTAGCGAGCAACAGGAAAATAAGAGGTGGGCGGGTGAGGCAGATGGGATTGCCCAACCATACTTGGGTGTTGATTTCTGCTCACTGGTCACACAGCGGTGAAGGGTTGGTTCCGAGACGAGGCAGGGGGCGGGGGTGGGTGAACAGTTTACAAGGAGGGAGATGCAGTGAGGTGGGGGGAGAGAAGCACACTCAGGAGGGAGCCAAATAACTCCCCATGTGGACCACCCCTTCTGGCTTCCTCCCAAACCGTTTGTGGTGGCATTTCCCAATGAGGTGTCCTTCTGGGAAACAGCGAGAGCTTGGCAGAATAGTGAAGGTGACTCCTGCGCTGGTCACTCGAACAGGCCCAGCCTTCCTTTCTGCCTCTTCCAAGAGGGCAGGTGGTGGTCCCAGCACTCGCTAACCACAGTCTCTCTGTCTGCCCACCAACTCAAGTACCCAGCAGACCATTTTGGAGCAGCCCGATTGAACTCTAATCCAAGTGTGCGGCTTCCTGTGCTGAGTGTTACATCTTATTTTCTTTAACGTTGCATACAGTGAGTGTCCGCGGGCAACAGAGTGAATGGTCCAAACCAACTCTTTGCTTTGTTTGCTCCACCAAAGCTCAAGATATCTCTGTGGAACTTCGTTCATGGGACAAGTTACTTATCCTCCTGAAAATATTCAGTTTTATAAAGTAAAACATATTGGCTGGACAAATGTTTGGACTGTTATGGAAGACATAACCACCCTTCCATGTGACCCAACTTCTTGCCTTCGTTGAAGAAACCAGTTCAATCTTAAATTGTTCTGGCTTCAACTTCCATGTCTTAAATTGAAATTCAAATGATGACAAGTGAATGGGTGATGATGATCAAGTAGCACAAGACCATCTGATCCATTCACTGGAACTGTCCGGAACCAGCAGTCAACCCTTGTTGTGAACCAGTCAGAGTGCCTGGTTATCCTCCGCGTTCACACCTTTGGTCAGTGGACAAGTCATGAAAAGCCCATTTCTAATACGGGAAGACATCAAGCTGCTGATGGAAAATTGCTGATGCTTTCAGAATGCCCGATGGTTCTTGGGTTCCACTGCCGGGTTTGCGAAGAATGGAACCTCCTTTGTAATCATGAAAATGCTGGAGAAACTCAGCAGGTCATGCAGCATCCAAAGGATGTAAAAACGGTTGTTCCCCGCCATCTGGCTTCTCCACTGCGAAGTCTCCTTGAGGGATGTCTGCCCCTGAAGAAGTTCTCCTCTCTTTGAAGGGAGTTCTGTGACAGCCTCTCTGCTCTCAAGCTCCATGACCTGTTAGCCTCCCTTTCCCTTCCTCCCCCTCCACCCCCACCTGATCTTCAGCATTCCTGAAGAAGGGCTCCGGCCCAAAATGTTGGTTGCCTTTTACTTCCTCTGGGTGCTGAGTGACCTGCTGAGTTTCTCCAGCACATTCGATTTCTGCAACGCCCTTTACCACTTGCCAGGCTGGCATTGGCAGGTGTTGTGGGAGGCCAGTAGAGCGATGCCAAACCACTCACCTCGACAACCTGCTACCAGGAAACAAAACTTTGCAAACAGAAACTCCACCAGGACAAGAGTTGAGCTGACTCCACTTTCCAAACCTGTCTTTCTGGATGCCCACATCTGTAATAACAATAGTGACTTCTAACGATCAAACACAACAGATGCAGAATGTGAGTGAATGCCTATGGACCAGGGTCACTCTCTCCACAACAGGCCAAGACAAGCCAGTGGTTACACAGCAATGGAATGAGAGTCAATACATAAAGAACAGTCTTTGAACACAATGATTAATATACTGGGGGAATTCAGTTCAAGAGCTGTGAGACAATGTTGCAGCTCTACAAATCTCCGGTTAGGTCACACTTGTGTTCAGTTCTGGTTGCCTCATTTCAAGGGCACAGAGGATGCTGCCTGAATTGGAGAGCCTGTCTTATGAAGCAAGGATGACAGAGATAGGGCTTTTAACTTTGGAGCAGTGAAGGATGCAAGGTAACTTAATAGAGGTATGGAAGATGGTGAGGGGTGTAGACAAGGTTGTCAGTCAGTCCCTTTTCCCCATGGTGACAACAGCAAATACCAGAGGACATCTGTTGATGGCTAGCGGTGGAAAGTTCAGGGGAGATGTCAGACGTAAGTGTGGTAAACCACTGTAATGTATAATTATCTAGTCGAGCGCACCTATTGGCTGGTTGTACCTGTGGCCCCTCCCTACCGGCTCCTGAATAAAGGTGACTGTTCCACACCCCCCTGCAACTCTGTGCAGGACAGACGAACAGAAAGGATATGCTATGTCCTCAAGTGAATTGAAGCCTATTGGTTTCTCCACAATAGTCTCCTGAGTGATTGACGGGGCATCAGTAAGTTTTTTACATCAAGGGTGGTGGGTGCCTGGGGGTGGTGCTAGGGTCTGGTGCAATAGGGATGTTTAAAAGACTCTTAGACAGATTCATGGATGTGAGAAAAATAGAGGGTTGTGGGTGTGAGGTAGAATGTTGTGGAGCAGATTTACACAGGTTGGCACAACATCGAGGGCTGAAGGGCCTGCACTGTGCTGTAATGTTCTATGATCTCAGTTCTCTGCTCTAAAATATGCTAAAACAACACAAAAATGAAAGAAATTGAATATTTTAGGAAAGTCAATGAATTATTTCTACAAAAGTAAACAATACTTTTCTTACAAAGCCTTCAGAGTATTCACATCCCATTTTGCTTTTCGTCGTAATACAATGTCATTTTGGCCGGTTGCATTTTCCTTTGGTAATTGTGCAAAATATGACCTCAAACAGCAAAATTCAGCAACGCCAAAAAATGAGGAACAGACACATTTAGCAATTCACATGGAGCCATTATGGCCAGTGGGCGCCATTATGGCCAGTGGGCGCCATTATGGCCAGTGGGCGCCATTATGGCCAGTGACCTAGGTTCGAATCCACCGCTCTCTGGAAGCAGTTTGTACCATTCTCCCTGTGTCTGCACGGGTTTGCTCTGAGTGCTCCGGTTTCCCTCCCATATTCCAGAGACATTCAAGGTTAATTGGGTATAATTGGGCAGCAAAGGTTTCATGAGAGAGGCTATTTCCCAGTGAAACACGAAAGTCTGCCGATGCCGTGATTGCAGCGAGGAACTCAGCCGGGCTCCCAGTGTCCATAGGAAGTGAAGATAGAAGTGCTCAGTCCCGAATGTTGTTACCTCCTCTGGATGCGACAGGACCTGCCAAGTTCCTCCTGCATTTACTGTGTGTTTACTGAAGCTATTTCCCACCCTGATAGTTCTGATTTTGCTTCTCCTGTACCTCTTTCTTGATGGTAGTGAGTCAAAGATACGATGTAAAAACACAAAATGCTGGAGAAACCCAGCAGGTCAAACAGTGTCCTTTACGTAGCAAAGATAAAAACACATAACTGACGTTTTGGGCTTCAGCCTTTCATCAAGAGATGGAAGAATGTCAGTATCCATACCTTGATGAAGGGCTCAAGCCTGAAATATCATTATGTATTTTTATCTTTGCTACGTAAAGGACACTGTTTGAGTTTCTCCAGCTTCGTGTTTTTACTTCAACCACGGCGTCTGCAGACCTTTGTCTTTTACTTCCAAAGATCTTGCGTGCTGGATGGGAAGGGTCCTCAATAATCCTTTGAGCCTTAATTAACCAACGTTTCCAGAGAATGTCATCAATAGAGGAAAGGCCGATGTATAAATATTTTCTGGAGGCCCAAGGTTACAAGCTATCATTCATCAACCTGACAGCCTGCAGGAAGAAGCTATTTCCCAGCCTGGCTCCTGTACCTCCTTCTTGATAGTAGTAGGTCAAAAGGTCAAAAATCCTGTGGGCTGGATGGAAAGGGTCCTCAATAATCCTTTGAGCCCTATTTAAGCAACATTTCCGGTGAATATTGTCATGAGAGGAAAGGGAGACCCCAGGGATTTTTCTTAGGTGTATGGAGACCAAACTTTTGCACAATACTCCAAGACATCTTGTACTTTTCACACCAATTCAGTGCCACCAACACAAAATTCAAACCAGTTCAGCACCAGAAGAGTCCAACAAAAAGTTTTACCCTGGAGGTGGAACAGGTAGCAACCATTTCTAACTGGTGGAAGAGAAATATTGGATATGTTGCCAATATATGACAATTATATTAGACCTCTCCAGACTGAACACAATGACTTAAATCATTCTTTTGATATTTCTTAACTTTCTTCCACAAAACCCTTCATTCCCCTTTTTATTCAAATATCTATCAAGATTCAAGATTCAATTTATCGTCATGATAATAAAACAGTGTAACATTGCATGAAATTCCTCTTTGCCTGCTGCAAGGCAGACAGATTCGACACTGGCAGGAACAACCTAAACGCCTTTTATAGTTCTTAGTCGGACAGACTTACAGTCAGTCAGAGAGAGAGAAATCTTAGTGTGTCTTAAATACATTTAATGAGTCAACCTCTACTGCTTCATTGGCGGAGAATTCTGCAGCTTCTCTATGGGGGAAGCAGTTCCTCCTCACCTCTATCTACTTCCCCGAATCTTGAGGCTTTGACAACGGGTTCTGTTCTCACCTGCCACTGCAAAACAACCTCCCAGATTCTATCTAATCTATCCCTTTCATAATATTCTTTGTGTCTATAAGACTGCCGTCCCCCTGACTCACCAACTCATCCTCCTAAATTTCAATAAGTTGTCTTTGTCTGAGGCAGTCTAATATGAGGCAGAATGATGATGTTCAAGAACCATACTGAATCAATGCAGCAGCACGCTGCCCGAATCACTATCTGGTCTGCATCAGAGAATACAGTCTACTTTCTGAAGGGATCCAGCACGCAGGATCTTTGGACATTGCCTAATGTCTCAGATGATCAAAATATCTGTCGTAGGGTGGCACGCTTGGCGTAGCGGTTAGTGCAGCGTCTTTACAGCGCCAGTGATTGGGTTTGGGGTTCGAATCCTGCGCTGTCTGTAAGGAGTTTGTGTGTTCTCCCTGTGTCTGTGTGGGTTTTCCCCGGGGGCTCCGGTTTCCTCCCACCATTTGAAACATACTGGGGGGTGTAGGTTAATTGGGCGTAATTGGGCAACACGGGCTCGTGCACCAAAATGGTCTGTTACCGTGCTGTACGTCAAAAAAAAAGATAGAAATAACTAGATCTTGTATCAGAAGTACAGGATGTGGAATTTCAATCACTGTGGAAATAACAATAAAATAAGGCATTAAAAATAGGAGTGGAATTAGGCTATTCGGCCTATCAAGTCAGTCCTGCCATTCTTTCATGGCTGACTTATTATCCCTTTCAACCCCATTCTCCTCCCTTCTCCCCATAAACCCTGATTCTCTTTCTAATCAAGAACCTATCTACCTCTGCCTCAAATATACCAGTGACTTGGCTTCCACAGCCGTCCGTGGTAACGAATTTCACAGATTCACCATCTTCTGGCTGAAGAAATTCCTCATCATCTCTAAGAAACATCCTCTCCACTCTATTCAGGCCTTTCAGCATTTGATAGGTTCTCATGAGATCCCCCTTCATTCTTCTAAACTCCAGTAAGTACAGTCCCAGATTCGTCGGCACAAACTAGAAGGGTCAAAGGGGCCTTCTTCTGTGCTATAATTCCTTTCATCCAAGGAATCATTCTCGTAAATCTCCTCTTGATCCTCTCCAATCCCAACACATCTTTCCTTGGATAAGGAGCGGTCTGACTAATAGTTTATAAAGCCTCAGCATTACATCCCTGCTTTTATATTGCTCATCAGGTCTTCATAAATGACTCAGCAGTGGAACGGGTTAAGTTCCTGGGTGTCAACATCCTGGGCCCTCCATGTCAAATGCAATCATGAAGAAGGCTCGCCAGTGGCTATAGTTCATGAGGAGTTTGAAGAGATTTGGTATGTCATCAAAGACTCTTGCAAACTTCTACAGGTGTATCGTGGAGAGGATTCTGACTGGTTGTATCACTATCTGGTTATGGAGGTGCTAATGCGCAAGGCAGGAAAAGACAGCAGAGAGTTGTGAATTCGGCCAATGCCATCATGGGCATCAGTCTTCACTCCATTGAGGACATCTACAAGGGGTGGGGTCTTAAGGAAGCAGCCTCTATCCTTGAGGACCCCCACCACCACCCAGGCCCTGCCCTCTTCACACTGCTACCATCGGGAAGGAGAAGCAGGAGCCTGAAGACAAGCACCCTGCGGTACAGAAACAGCTTCTTCCCCTCAGCCATCAGATTTCTGAATGGACAGTGAACCACAGACACTACCTCACATCCTCTCATTTTGCACAAATTTATTTTAAAAAAATGTAATCTATAGCAATATTTGCAACTGAAACACTGCCGCAAAGTAATTAATTTCATGATGACATATTCGTGATCAAAAGTTCTGATTCTAATTCATTCCATCGCTCTTGCTTTTATTACCACTGATCTCTACCTGCAAGTGAACCTTTGGGGAGTCTTGCACGAGGACTCCCGTCCCTCTGCACCTCTGATTTCTGCTTAGAAAATAGTCCATTCCTTCAACCAAAGTGAATGATCATGTACATCCCTACACTGTATTCCATCAGACCATAAGACGTAGGAGAAGAAATAGGCTATTCAGCCCATGGAGCCTCCCACCACCGCCCCTTTTAATCATTTTCCCACTCAACCCCACTCCCGGGCCTTCTCCCCCCATAACCTTTGATGCTCTGGCTAATGAAGGATCTCTGTCTTAGAAGCAGCAGTGTTGGTTCCAGAAAGGTGGGTACAGAACCAATAAGTGGGCCAGATTAGGGGAGGTGAACACAGATGTGAGTAACAGCATGGATGTCACAAAAATCTTTTAGATGATGCAGAAAATAAATGAAGGGGAACTAAGAAGGGACATGGGCTGATTTGACGCTCCAATGCTTCAAACCACTTTGAGAAGCTGAGGAAAGTAAATGTTAAATTATACTGTTTGGTTGGTTGGGCTTAAGTCAGATACTCTGACAAAACTGCAGCCTGACCTTGGCTAAACTGGATCTGTGTTCAGTTTTGGTCACTAATTCAATCCACGATAATTTAATCAGCGCAGATGAGGCAAATGCTGTGTGCTGTGCTCATGTCAGGGCAAGGCCTTCGAAACCCATGCAAGGATATTGGAAAATAAAATGTTTAGACAGGATCCTGCAGTTAACCCTTTCTGGGGACAGCGTTGCTGAAAATTTGGAGAAGGGTAGTCTTTTCAGAGATAGTCAGCTTGGCTTTCTGAGGGGCAGGTCATGCCTCTCAGGTCTATTGAGTTTTTCAAGAAGGTGACAAGCTGATGAAGGGAAAGCAGTGGATGTGGTGCTCATGAATTTTAGACAAGGTCCCCAGTGATAGGCTTATCCCGAAAATCATTAGGCATGGGATGTATGGCGGTATAGATTCGGAATTGGCTTGCCTGCAGAAAGCAGAGGGGAGTAGTAGATGGAAGGTGTTCTTCCTGGAGGTCAAGTTCTGCAGGGATCTGTTCTGGAACCCCTGCTCTTCGTGATTTCTATAAATGAATTGGACCAAGAAGCGGAGGGGAGGGTCAGTTAGTTTGCAGATTGGAGGTGTTGTGGATAGTGCGGATGGTTGTCATAGGTTACAGGAGGATAGAGACAGGATGCAAAATTGGGCAGGGAAGTGGCAGATGGATTTCAATCCAGAGCAGAGTGAAATGATGAACTTTGGAAGGCTGAACTTGAAGGTGGAGTATGGTTAATGGCAGGATTCTAGACAGTGTGGAGGAACAGAGGAACCTTGAGGTCCAACTCCACAGATCCGTACGATTACCTTGCAAGCTTATACGGTAGTTAAAAACATGTATGAGATGCTGATGTTCATTATTCAGGGATTGAGTTTAAGAGCCACGAGGAAATGTTGCAGCTCTATAAAACTGTGGTAAGACCACATTTGGTATATTGTGTTCATTTCTGGTCACCTCATTACAGGAAGGATGTGGACGCTTTGGAGAGGGTGCAGAAGTGATTTACCTGGATGTTGCCTGGATTAGAGGAGGTATCTTATGAGGCAAAGTTGATCGATCGAGGACTTTCTGGAGTGATAAAGGATGACAGACAACTTAATAGACGTGTGTAAGATGATGAGGAGCATAGGTAGGGTGGACAGCCATCACCTTTTTTCTGGGGCCACAATAGAAAATCCCAAAGGACATCTGTTTAAAGAAAATTTAGGGGAAATGTCAGAGGTACATTGTTTTACTCAGAGGGGGAGTGTTGGAGGAGGCTGGTACAATAGGGACATTCAAAAGACTCTGATAGGCACAAGGATGTAAGAAAAATGGTGTGAAGGGCAAAAGGTTAGATGGCTCAAAAGATGGTTTAATATGGGTCATGGGCTGAAAGGACTGTATTATGCTATATTGTTCCATATTCTATGGAATAGGCCCTTTAGCCCAACTCAACCATAGAACCATAGAACATTACCGCACAGAAAAAGGCCCTTCTATTTTGTGCCAAACCATTTTTTTTGCCTCGTCCCATTGACCTGCACCCTGCCCATTGCGCTCCATACCTCTCCCATCCACGTACCTGTCTAAATTCTTCTTAAAGGTTAAAACTGAGCCTGCATTCACCACTTCAGCTGGCAGCACATTCCACACTCCCACCACCCTCTGTCTGAAGAAGTTTCCCCTAAACATTCCCCTTGTCCTCTGGTTTGTATCTCATGTACCCTCAGTGGAAAAAGCTTATCCTACATTTACTCTGTCTATCCCCCTCATAATTTTAAATCCCTCTATCAAATCTCCCCTCATTCTTTTACACTCTAGGGAATAAAGTCGTAATTTGTTTAACCTTTCTCTGTAACTCAGTTCCTGAAGTCTGGGCAATAACCTAGTAAATCTTCTCTGCACTCTTTCTATCTTATAGATAGCTTTCCTGTAGTTAGGTGACCAAAACTGCACAAAATACTCCAAATTTGGCCTCACCAATGTACTACACAACTTTAACATTACATCCCAACACTTGTACTAAATACTTTGATTTATGAAGACCAATGTGCCAAAAGCTCTTATTATGACCCTATTTATCTACCTTTCAGGAAATTATGTCTCTGTATTCCCAGATCCCTCTGTTCTACTGCATTCCTCAGTGCCCTACCATTTACCATGTATGTCCTTTCTTGGTTTGTCCTTCTAGAATGCAACACCTCACACTTGTCTGCATTAAATTCTATCTGCCATTTTCAGCCCATTTTTCCATCTGGTTCAGATTCCTCTGCAAGCTTTGAAACCTTTTCAGTCCAACCACTGTCGAATCCAGTTCACTACTTCACCATGAACCTTTCTGACTAACCTCCCATGTAGGACCTTGTCAAAGGCCTTACTAAAGTCCATGGAGGTAACATCCATGCATTTCCTTCATCAACTTTCCTGGTAAACAACTTGAAAAAGATTGGTTAATCATGACCAACCATACAAAAACCACGATGACTAGCCCTAATCAGTTTCTGGCTTTCCCAATTATTGTATATCTGATCTCTTAGAACACCTTCCAATAATCTACTACTGATATCAGGCTCCCTGGCCTTTAATTTCCAGGGTTATTTTTGGAGCAATTTTTAAACAACATGAGCTACCCTCCAATCCTCTGGCACGATACCCGTGGCTAAGGACATTTTAAATATTTCTGCCAGAGCACCTGGAATTTCTGCACTCGCCTCCCTCAAGGCCCGAGGTAATATCTTGTTAGGCCCTGGGGATTTATCCACCCTTATTTGCTATAGGACAGCAAGCACCTCCTCCTCTTTAATCCAAAGAGGTTCTATGACGTCACTGCTTGTTTTCTTTACTTCTCTGACTCTAAGCCAGTTTCCTGAGTAAATACTGATGAAATATAAACATTTAAGATCCCCCCCATCTCTTATGGCTCCATATAAAGCCAACCACTCTGATCTTCAAGGGGACCAATTTTGTTCCTTATTGTAGAAACCCTTAGAATTTTCTTTCACATTGTCAGCCAAAGCAACCTCACGTCTTCTTTTAGCCTCCTGATTTCCTTCTTGAAGTTTTTCTTGCATTTTTTATACATCTCAAGTACCTCATTTGCTCCACGTTGCCTATACCTGATATACACCTCTCATTCTGAACGAGATCCCCAATATCCCTCAAAAATCAAGATTCCCTGTACCTTCTAACAGAAACTGCTCAGCAAGTCAGGCGGTTTTGGTGGGAAATGAAATATTAATGTTTTGAGATTCTGAGATTGGAACTGGGAAAAGAGACAGAAGAGATTTGTCTTGGTCGCAGAGACTTTGGGAATGGGACTAATATTTGAGACTAAGGAAATGTCTGGGATTTCTCCTGTAGTTGTTGAGGAGCAGGTAAGCTGTTGGTCACGGTGTGCCATCTGGGAAATCACATCAGACTGTACATCTGGGGGTAAGGGGTGCATAGGTAAGAGAAGACCAGCCAGAGTGAAGAAAGGGGAGGAGTAGTTAAACTGGGGCATTGAGGACCAGTTCAAGACACTGGATGAAGTGAGGGAGAGATCTGATATTCATGGTGGGGGGTGGTCATCAGGGATGTAGACCAGTGTGAGGTGGATTAGTGCACCAATGACAATAGCCTCACACCTGTCCATTCAAGACGGTTTCAAGCTCAGTGGAAGCAAGCCATGTATGTGTTGGACCTGCTCATATTCAGCTACCAGCCCAGTGGAGTGACACCATGTTACTGATGTCACTCTTCATATCTGTATGGTACGAACCATAAATTCCTCCAACACACAGGGGGCTGGAACCAATCCAGCATGCAATGGAATCCATTCAGAGACCCCTCCTTGTAGTTTGTGAGGGATTCCTGGGCCATAAAAGTCAAAAGCACTTTGGAAGCGTTGCTGAAACTGCTCTCATTTGCTCCCCCCCCCCCCCCCCACTTCGCTTCACACCGAACTTGGCTGGAGATTCCTTCAACTTGACATCAACCCTTGGCTGGTTTCTACAACTGGGACTCTTGCATGGGCTGGTAGATGTGAATGGGACACCATTGGGATGACCAGTCTAATGGACAAGAGTGCTGGAGAAGTTCAGCACTTTCTCAGCACTTTTATGCGTCGCAGTGCAATCGCAGCATCTGCAGACTGTCCTGCTTAACGCCATTCTGATGGAATTGCTCAGACCACACTCCTTTTCCCACCACAGGATGAAATTAGAAAATACCCTTCTTATAACCTAAAACAGTTCAGTACAGGCCCTTCAGCCCACGATGTTGTGCCGACATATGGAAACCTACCCTACAACAATCTAACCCTTTCCAACGTCAAGCCCATAACCCTCTGTTTTCCTTACATCCATAAGAATGTCCCTATTGTACCGGCCTCCATCCCCACCCCAGGCCATGCATTCCAGGCACAGACTTTGATCATTTCACATTGGAGAAGGAAATGCATCATTTTCATTACATACCAGGCACTGTTGGAACTCAGACTGCGACAGCTACTCAGTATTAGAAACTTAAATCAAAAATAACACAGTTCAGCTTGAAAGGATGTGGTTCAGCTTGGCTGTTATCCAACCAGTGAGATGGCTTGCTTCAGGAGCATACAAACTGCTTCATTGTCTGCCCAGAACTCCTGCTAAATTGATTCAAGTCAACTGAGGGGCAATGCAAATCATTAATTTAATCTTAAATTCTATGTTTTATCCATAGACATTGATCAGGTAACCCGGCCTTTGCATTTTTCAAGCATGAACGAATAACAGTGCACTCTAAAGATGTATTTTCCAAATAGTTTTGATGATTATGCTTTTCATTTTTGAAACGTTAACATGACACCTTCCACAGGTTAAATGTTTCAATCTTGTCTAACCTTAAAGGCAAAGGGATTCATGTGTGCAAAGTATAGTTGTAATGGAACATATTAAATGGTCAGGATTTTATCCATGACACAGAAGTGTTGATGAATGAAAATTTTTGGAGCAAAACAGGAAAGTCTGCAGACACTGAGATTGTAGTAAAAATGCTGGAGGAACTTAGCAGTGTGCATAGGAGGCAAAGATATATAACCAATGTTTTGGGCCTGAACCCCTCTTCAGGGAAAGAAATCTTTTAGCACTTAATTTCCATCCACGAGTTTAATTCTTTTCCCCCAGGTACAGTGTGTGATAGGATGGCTTCACTGGTTGTAAATCTGTCACTGCACACTGCTGTTCATAAAAAGGTGTGGGTGATTTTATTGCAACTTTGGAAAGTAGAGCGCTGCATATTACACCTATTGTTAAGAACATAAGAAATAGGAGCAAGAGTCGGCCCATCAATCCTGCTCTGCCATTCAACTTTGCTGTCTGTTCCCCGTAAACCTTAATTCTCCTACTATACAGCCCGATGGAGTATCGTCTGATCACAGTTACGTCCGAGATCACCATTGTCCCTACTGCTGCTCTCTGATGCTCTCTTTATTTTTTCTCTCTCTCCCTCTCTCTTCCTCTTTTATATTATATTTCCTTTAATCTCTCCCCCACGTCTTCCACCTGCCCTCTCTCCTTCTGCTCTCCTGTAGCTATCCAACCGATGCCAGGAAGAGTTCCAATCCATGGTATCCAAGTGCTGCCTGTATCCTCCTTTCCAGAACTAATCTAGCCACTGATCTGATGAGCCAAACAGGCCCAGACGGGCTGTCCAGGCAGTGCCTACAGCTCCCCACATATTTAAGTGCAATTTGCTTCAATCCAGGCACTGATTTGAAATGTAAATTGCTGCCCGGTGTGTGTCAAACAAGATCTGGTGGCAGTTATTAAATTTATGACTATTTTAAAATAAATATTTCATCTCGTTGTCAGAGGAATAGATTTTATTAATGTTGTGTAGTATATTTCACCTATAATGATCAACTTACGCCCAAACTGACTTGCACCCCCACTTCCAAACATTTAATAAATACAGCACAGAAAGAGGCCAACTTGGCCCTTCTAGTCCATGCCGAACACTTTCTCCCACCTGACCCCACTGACCTACACTCAACCCGTAATCTTCCATTCCTTTCCTATCCATGCACATATCCCACTTCTCCTTAAATGGCTAATATCGAGCCTGCCTCCACCATATCGTCTGGAAGCTTGCTCCACGCACCCACCACTCTTTGAGTAAAAAAGTCCCCCCTCATGTTTCCTCTAAACTTTTGCCCCCTAACCTTCAACTCATGTCCTCTCCTTAGTATCTCCCCTTTCTTAAAGGAAAAAGCCTCTCCATGTCAACTCTATCTAAAATTTGATAATTTTAAATACCTCATTCAAATCCCCTCTAAACCTTCTACACTCCAAAGAATAAAGACCTAACTTATTTAACCTTTCCCTATAACTTAGAGCCTGTAACCCCAGATACATTCTAGCATATCTTCTCTGTGCTCTCTCCAAATCTATCTGTGTCCTAAATATATTTAATGAAGCATCCATCAATGGGCAGATAATTCCACAGATTCACTACTCTCTGAGGTAAGCCACTCCTCCTCATTTCTGTCCTACGCCTAATCCCTGAATCTCACCCACAGATGGAAACAACCTTCCTGCCTCTTCCTTATCTATCCCTTACACAAGACTTGTTTATCCACCTTTACGTGTTCTAAAATATCTGCGGTCTCATCGTTCTTAAATCTATTGTCATTCCCAGCACTGAACCTTTGCTCTGCCAAGGTCTTTCTCCTGAGTGAAGACTCCGAGGCTCTGATAGCTCACTGGTTAGAGCACTGGTCTTGTAAACCAGGGGTCATGAGTTTGATCCTTGCTGAGGCCTCAACTCTGTGAGGGGCACTGGACAGTGTGGTGACTATCTGTCTTCCTTACAGTAGACAAGGTTAAAGAATTTCATATTACATTCTAAATGTAGTATTACGTTGAACCAATGTAGACGATCCAAAGATTGGGTCTCAACAGGTCAGACAGCATCTGTGGGCAGGTCAGTCAATGTTTCATGGCTGAACGCTTCATCAAGGCTTGATAAAGGGCCCCAACCTGAAATGGTGACTGACCATTTCTCCCCATGGATGCTGAGTTCCTCCAGCCAGTCATTCGTTGCTCAAGTTTCTAACATCTGGCGATTTTGTGCTTCTGAACAGATGCGCAGTTGGAAAAAAAAATGCTTGTTTACGGCTTGCACAAAGTGGGCAGAGAACGAGGCAGGCAGATGAATTCTTTTGCCTTTCAGCAAATTGATCCTTCACAACAGAAAATCCTTGGCTCACTTGCATAGCCAAATTCTCCACTTGTTTAGATAACTCAGGCAAAGCAGAATCTGAATGATGAGGGTCAGACTTAAGCTTAAAAGCCTGCCTCACTGTAGGCCTACCCTTAAACATGACAGTTTTTTCCTCCATTCCAGCGACGCCCTCCTCCTCCTCCTCCTCCACCGAAACAGGAGTCAGCATGACCCAACTACGGGTGCGAAACCCCCCCCCCCCCCCATTGCAGCCTGGACCATTTCAAATGCAGTGCACATGTGCGAAACTTCACGCCTGCACAGTTGATCCTTTTGGTCTGGAGGAGATCGATGACGGTCGCCGAAGCCATCTTGCGCAATGGTATGCAAGATCGGCACTGGTGTGGAATACATCCTACCAGTTGAATGGTGCTGTGGTCTAGGTTGCATTGAAGTTGACTCCGGAGGCTCCATGTGCAAAGGTAGGCCGAGTTTCTTCGATAATTGTTGACTGTTTAATGGCTGGTTTCTTGGCTGTTTGGGCTTTAATATTCCTAATGACTGTTTGTAAGGTACTTCAGCAATGTAATGAACAGTTATAAAAAAATTTCAAACAGGTTTCAGATAGTTCGGGTGTCTTCCCATGTCTTCTCCCTACGGCATCACGCCACGCCCACACCCCTCTCCCCCCCCCTCCCCACCAAATTCTTTTGCCTTGGTGGAGAAGAGTATCTGCATTGATGGGACAGAGTTAGAGAGGGTTAGAACTCTCCTGGGAGTTCACATTTCAGAAGACCTCTCCTGGAGCCAACACATTGAGGCAAGGGTGAAGAAGGCACACCAGCCCATCTACTTTCTAAGGAGCCTGAGGCAATTCTGCATGTCATCAGATACTTCTACAAGGGCACTGTGGAGTCTATACTGACTGGTTGCATCACAGCCTGGTTTGAGAATTCAAGTGCTCAAGAAAGCAGAAGGTAGCAAACATAGCCAGGCCCATCACAGACTCTGACCTCCCATCTACTGAGGATATCTGAAGGAGGCACTGCTTCAAGACATCATAAAGGACCCCCATCACCCTGGTCACATCCTCTTTGCGCCGCTACCTTTGGGCAGAAGGTACAGAAGAGTGAAGATTTCATTTATTGTTATAATAATACAAAAAATGTAATATACACAAAAATTTCCTTTTGCAGACAAAGTCACTATTAGCATTGCCCATTGTCTCTAACAGTAAGAGAAAGAGAGGCAAAAGATCATCTCTTCGACATGAGTGCCCACGGATCCACCTGCAGCCTCTGTTCGATCCATTGGCAACCCAAGCTCCAGATCCAAACCTCCAAAACAATTGGGAAGTCTTCAGCGCCCGAGGCCCTTCGGGTGCCCTTCTTGCTCTCAACACCCTCTCGAATCCCGGTTCCAATACCTGTTTCCCATGAACCAGACTCCAGCAGCCCACATGTGGATCCTTTGACCGGATGATGCCAGACCGGATGCCTGTGTCAATCCTTCGTCCGCAAGTCGCAAACAGCCCACAGCCCTCTGTGGGTCCTTCAGCCGCCGAGTGTCTTGCTTGCCTGCTGCTGTTATCAGGGTCCTGTAGGATCATTTCCTTTGCTTCTCTTTCATAATGGGGGGAGGAAAGGGGGGTGTTCTCCCCGTTTCTAGTCCTCTGCACTGGTCCGATGCTCCCCCTGGAGTTTGGAATGCCTCGTGGTTGGCTGCCCAGGAAAGGCCAGCGCCTCTAGGTTCAAGAACAGTTTCTTTCCAACGGCTCTCAGGCTCTCGAACCTCCTCTTGTAACACTGATCAGGGTCTGCTCCAACACCACCACAAAACCCCCTGAACTATGGTAACCACTTTTTTCTTGTACTGTGGTAACTGAAAATTTATTATCGATCTCCTCCTGTACTTAATGCCTCCTTTTAATGTTATTGTAGCTTTTGTTTTAATGATGTATTTGTTTAGATACAGCAAGTTGGAAATTCGGTGCATGTGTACATTGTACACTGTGTATGACAATAATCTCATTGTTATTATCACCAAGGAGGTTTGGGCACATGGAATTGGTGCAGCGGATCAGGAAGATCAGGCTTTGTTTGTTGCCAATTAAAGGCTTGCCTCCCATTGCCAACTCTGACCTGGGTGTGGTTGTGGATTTGCTGACCATCTCACCCAGTCACATTGCACACTCAGGTAGAGTTTAATCGTACAATACTTCTTCACTCTTCACTGGCACTTTTTGCCACTGTTATCATACTTGGCTTCATTGTCTGACTTAGTGGCAATTAGTAAGTTATACAATAATAATCAAACCCCAACTCCACACCTAATTCAAGCACTTCGTCACCAGCCCTATACTCAGAAGGCAGTACCAAAGTTGCTTGACTCCTGGAACAAAATACATCATGCAAAAGCCCACAGCTTGGGTCACTACAGTTTCTCTTCTCTCTCACTTGAACTGCACTCTCACCCTTCCTTGGTTTGCTGTGCTCCTTTTCTTTCTCTCCCTCTCTCCATCTCTCCCACTCTTTTGCTCTCCCTCCCTCTCTTTCCTTCCTTGGTTGCACTCTGGCGACTGACAGGTTTCCACGGAATGTTTGTTCTGACTGATACTTTCTCTCTGAGCGCCTGGAGTGAAGTGACAATCTGTCGGACGCCAGAACCACAGCAACTGGGTATGGTCCCATTTCCCTGCCAGCCCAAGACAGTCTGTCACTTGTGGGTGACTGGCAGCAATGTATAGCAGGCCAATAACACGAACACATTGGGTAACTAGTATTTTTTTATATCGAGAATGGTGGGTTTATAGAATGGGCTGCTGGAGGAGGTGGTTGAAGCAGCTACTGTTGCAACGGTTAATTAAAATATGGATGGAGGCATGGATAGGATTAGAGGGTTATTGGCCAAATGCAGGTAGGTGGGACTATTGTAGGTGGGGATGGGCAGGTTGAGGCGAAGGGCCTGTTTCCACACGGTGACTCTAATCCAGAAAGTGGGTTTGGCAATGCTGTTTTACAACAGAAGCTGAGGCTTTCACGGCATTGTTATTCCACAAAATAGACTGGATGGATGGGAAGGAGGAAAGAGGAGAGGCAGCAATGCATTCTACTTTTTCTATCAGACATCACTGAATGGAACCTACAACATTATAGCACACTACAGGCCCTTTAGCCCATGATGTTGCACCAACCTATGTAAACCTACCCTACAGCAATCTAATTTTTCCCTATCTCACACCCATAATCTGCCCTGATGTCCATGTGCCTCTCCAAGAGTTTTAAACGTCCCCCTTGTACCAGCCTCCAGGAACCAGTTGCTCCCTGAGGAGAACACGTACCTCTGATGAACCAATTTTACCCGTCACCCCAGGTAAAAGGCATTGGCTGTCCAATGCCTATCTAAGCCCCTCATAGTCTTATATACCGCCAAATATATTCAGATAATATTTGTTGTTCATGCTTTCGGGTGTTTATTTTGCATTTGGATCTTTGGTTTGGTCGCTGTGAGGAGAGTAGAAAGGAAGGTGAATAATGGACAGGATATGTTTCCAGAGGGGCGGACTGATTCCGGGAAGCTTGCGAATCCCGACGTTTGGGTGCCCAGTATATAGTTCCCCTTGAACACTAAACAGGTCTGAAACAACTTCAGGTCTGAAGGGGTAGCTGCCCACAGACATCCGTGTGTTTTGAAGGTGCACTGAGGAGTGGTCACTCTGGGATCTCACTTGTGTCAGTGAGCAGGAAGGATCAACCCTGCATTCAGGAGGAATCCTGCCGTTTAGAACAGAGCAGGAAGACTGCTCAACTGATCAGTAACTTGCTTTAAAAAGGTGAGAAAGAAATCACAATGCGTCAAGCATAATGAAACCCAATACGAGTAGGTGTTTTCTGCTCAGATTCAGGGAGATAACGTTTTAAACTGAAAGGGGAAAGGTTTAGGGGGAACATTAGGGGGGCAAGTTCTTCACTCAGAGAGTGGTGGGAGTGTGGAATGAGCTGCCATCTGATGTGGTGAATGTGGGCCCAATCATGTGTTTTAAGAATAAATTGGATAGATTCATGGATATGAGAGACTTGGAGGGTTATGGAATGGGAGTAGGTCGGGCAAGATGATGGTCAGCACAGACTGGAGGGGCCGGATGGCCTGTTTTCCATGCTGTTGCATTCTATGGTTCTAAAACCATAGGATTAATTATCAAAAGAGACACAAAAGATTGCAGATGCTGCCAATGTAGCTGCAAAGCATCAGACTGGAAGTCAATACAGGGGATCATCACTGCGTTCTCCCTCTCCTCTATGACAACATTCATCAGGAGTGCCGCTTAACTAAGGCTCAAAGAATTATTGAGGACCCTTTCCATCCAGTGCACAGTATCTTTGACCCACTGCCATCAGGAAGGAGGTACAGGAGCATCAAAATCAGGATTGCAAGGCCTCTTCTCGCTATTCCTGTAAGATTGATGAATGGTATCCCGTAACCTTGGGTATTTTATAAAGAAAGCAAATAAATTATTCCAAAATAATTATACATTTTTAATTTTATATCTTTATGGATCTATGTGTGATTATTATGTGCTGGGTACTGTGTGTGTATTGCGTGTGCATCAGGTTGCGTGTGACAATAAACTTGAGCAAACAATCTGCTGGAGAAAGTCAGTGGGTGTGCTGAGTTCAAGTTGCCTTGGAGAAAAGTTACGCGTTACAATGCTTTGAAACCTCACGTACATCAGTTGAGCATCCCATTACGATGTTTGATTTCTACCTTCAGTTGAAACCACCAAGTTAAATTATTAAACCACAGATGAGCGCACTTGGATTTCTGTTCCGTGAAAGTCTCACTTCCCCACTCGTGCTTGGATGTGGGTGGATTTCGCAGCTGCAAGTGCTCCTTTGTAAGCATTCAGTTTGCAGGATGATTACATACGACCGGTTAATGGGCAGCTTTTTGTTTTTTTCTTAATTTTCCTACTTCCTAATTCTGCTTATTCCTTGAAGGAGCTCTTAGGCCCGAAACACCGGGAATATACCTTTGCTTTTCACGGGCACTGAAAAGACTGGCTAAGTTCTTCCAATACTTCAGTGTGTGTTTCAGGGCAATCATAGCGTCTGCAGACTTCTGTGCTTCACTTTAATTTTTCTTTCCTCAGTGGATTGCCCCTGCGCGATGTACATACATACAGCGTGGTAACAGGCCCTTCTGTCCATGCTGTCCAAATAACCTCATTAACTTACAACCCCCTGCGTATGTTTTGAAGGGTGGGAGGAAACCAGAGCATCCAGAGGAAACCCACGTAGGTCAGGGGGAGAATGTACAAACTCCTTACAGACTGTGCCAGATTCAAACCTGAGTCGCTGGCGCTGGAGTAATGTTGCACTAACCGCTGCATGAACCATGCCGTCCTTCAAGAGTTGCTTCATCAAATTTCTTAAATTATAACGCTGCTCCTTGGGTTTCAGTAATACTTCAAATTTGTCACTCCTCCTGACTCATTCCAATGTCAACTTCTAATCATTAACACATAGATAATTCAGAAGTGGTCCTAATCACATTGATGTTTGCTCTCAGCCCATGATGCTTTCCAAGGTGGGCACGATCCAGTCTCTACTGAAGAAGGTGAGTTCTGGACTGGAGACAGTTTGGTCCAGAGTAGGCAGAAGATCATCCATGTTCCCGCTGAGTGGACAGAGCAGGAGCAGCAGTTGTACAGCTGGGCCCAAGGGCATTTCTTATGGACCCAAATGTTGGGGAAGTCCAGAACAAAGGGTCACCATCTCAGGAGAAGGGGGATGCCAGTTACGACTGAGATGTGGCGAGAGTTGTGAACCTGAGGAACTCCATGCCATAGAAAATTGTTGAGGCTGATTCGTTGGATATATTCCGAAGGGAATTGAATGTGGCCCTTGTGGCTAAAGGGGCCAAGGGGTGTGGAGATCCATTATCATATCGAATTGTGAGGTAGGTTTAAGGGCTGAATAGCCTTTTCCTGTTCATAGTTTCTAGCATTCTGTGACTGTTTATGTTTGCAAAATGGGTATTTAATCAGTAAAGATAGGAGTTGTTAAATTTGTATTTGACAGCATTCTCATTTAAACAATCAACTGTTTGCTTGAATTCTATAGAGGCCGGCTCTAACCCATTGATCTCATTATCATTAATATTGGTTCAGTTGGGTAACAGAACCACAACCTTATTCTTAACAACAGGATATTGACACAATGCAGAAGTGGGCAGAAGGTCGGTTCCTTTTTTAATTACTTCTAGTTTTTAACTAATTAACTGCCTCGGTAGGTCATGCAGCATCCATGGCAGATGACGTTTTGGGCCTGAGCCCTTCTACAACTCAAGAAGGATTTAGGCCTGAATCGTTGACGGCCTATTGCTTTTCACAGATGCTGCATGACCTGCTGAGTTTCCCCAGCACTTGTGGGCACTGAACTTAAGCCCAGCAACTGCAGATGTCTTATTTCCCTGGAAACATATGTTTGGAGATGTCCAGCTTTCAATGGACAATGATTATAAAGAGAGCCTGGTGTGATTTTATTCGATCCTCTTGCCTTTGTCACTGATACTGTTTGTATAATTTGCTTCGTTGCTAAGTTACTTTTCCAAGCTCTGTCTGATCCAGAACTGCCTGTTTTCTCGTGTGGCGCAACTATTCGGTGGCTTGACTTGGCCCATACTGTGGGTCTACCAAAGACAACATTGCTCATTCACTTTGTACACCACACAGCTCATGGCACCACCAACCTTGTTCCTTCTCACTTGAAAGAGTGATGCTTCAAAACCATTGAGGCGTTCAGGGCAGCGTATACACCTCCCACTCTCACTTCCAAGGAG
This sequence comes from Narcine bancroftii, assembly GCF_036971445.1. Lineage (NCBI taxonomy): Eukaryota > Metazoa > Chordata > Chondrichthyes > Torpediniformes > Narcinidae > Narcine > Narcine bancroftii. The sequence continues at coordinate 65,605,119 of NC_091474.1, read as the reverse complement.
GTCAGCATTCACATCAGCTGCCTTGTGTCTTTGTCTCGTTTCTCTTAAGGGACCATTTGGCCGGACTTTGGACTTAAAATCGGAGAAGATCAGCCTTGAGCTACTGGAACAGATGCCGCAAACATCAAACATACAGGACAGCACAGTACAGGCCCTTCAGCTCACAATGTTGTGCTGACCTATCTAAACCATCATTGTAATCCTTCTCTCTCTCACACCCATCATCCTCTATTTTCCTTTAATTCAAGTGCCCGTCTAGGAGTCTTCTGAAAATGCCTATTGTACCACCCTCCACCAGCTCCCCCAGAGTCCACCACTCTTAGTGTATAAACCTTGTTTCCCCCAAACTTTGCTCCATTCACCTTAATCAGATCTCCTTTGGTATTTGCTATTGTAATCCCAGGAAAAAGGTGCTGGCTGTCCACCTATCTAAGTCCCTCATTAACATATAGCTCTAATCAGTCACCTCTCACCCTTTGAAATTGCCCACAATTGCCTTTCTCTTGATCCAGTCCAATTGGGATGCAGAGGAACTGTTTCATTTGCTCCAACTCGGGCAATGAAACACAAAGCAAGGCAAGCAGTGAGAAGCTGGAGGAACTCAGCAGGTCAGGCAGCATCCATGAGTGGAAATGGTCAGGCAATGTTTTGGGTCGGGACCCTTTATCAAGACTATACTCCTAAGGGATGATGTCAAATGTATCATTCGGGGGGCAGAAAAAATGCAGAGGGGCAAAGAGATGGCAGCATATTGGACAGAAGGAGGGAGAGGTGGAATGACCTCGGGTTGGGGGGGGAGGAGGGTGGCGAGAAAAGGGATAGGGAAAGAAGATGGTTAGTGCAATGTGACCAGGACCGGGGTTCAAATCCTGCACTGTCTGTAAGGGAATTGCATGTTTTCCCCATATCTGCATTGGTTTTCCCTGGGGGCTCCGGTTTCCTCCTACCTTGGTTGGCATGGTCTCGGGGGCTGAAATGGCCTGTTATTTTGCTGGATATCTAAATTTAAAATAAATAAAAGAGATGGAGACAGTGGAACCAGGTGGGAATGGGAGTTACTTAACGTTGGAAAACATCAATGCACACCCCTTTGGGTTTAAGGCTTGCCAGGGGGAATATGATGTTTTGTTTCCCTGTTTAGGTTTAGCCTCACCCTGGCAATGCATGAGGTAGAGGACAGGCATGTCCATATGGGAATGGGGAGAGGAATTGAAATTGTGGGCAACCGGGGCGGGGTTCCAGTTGACCCATAATCAGAGCGCGCATGTTCGGGAAAGAGGTCACCCAATCAGCATTTAGTTTTACCGATGTAGATGAAGTCATATCCAGTTCACCGAATGCATATGCTGGGTGAGCGCTTCAATTTGGGTAAACCTTCTCCCAGGGAAGAGGAGTCTAACATGGCTGGTTATAGATAGGGGGAAGATTTAAAGGGGACCCGATGGCCACTTTTTTCACACACAGGGTATTAGGTATGTGGAGAGGAATGGTAGAGGGGTGCACCTTTGCCACCTTAAAAGGACATTTACACAGATACCTGGATAGAATAGATTTAGTGGGACATGGGGAAAATGGAGGCAAACTGGATTTGCTTGGGTAGACAATTTAATGGACATGGACAGATTGGGGTGAAGGCTTTGTTTCTATGCTGGAAAATTCTGACTCTGTGATACCAAGTTTGGGACCTGTGGACTTGACTGTCCATGGGTGCAAACTTAAGCATCTCAATTTCAGTTTGGAACCACTGGTGAGCAAAACCTGGGATAGAGTCATGGGGACAGCAGCAGGGTTTCCAGTCTCCTATGACTATTCCGCTGTTCCATTAGATTAAGGCCGATCTGAATCTCAATTCCATCTGCCTGTCTTTCTCTTTCCCATGATACTCTTACAGAACTAAATTCAATCAACTAGAGTGAAGATTTCATTTCTTGGGTGACTGAGTTGCAGATTTCCATCTCCCCTTTGTGTGAAAATGAGTCTCTTCATTAATCCCTGAAAGGCATGAGCTTAATTTTAGGATCATCTTCTTGAACTCCCAGAAGAAATTCTTTCATTGCCTTTACCAGATTGAAAACCTTTCCTTTTATTTATTTATTAAAGATCTCTCCTCATATTTACCAAATACAAATAGTTTGTTAAATTGGTTCTTATATATTTTTTCCTGTTAAGGATTGAGGACATTCTGTTGAATATTGTGGTCCATGTTCCTCAAGGCCCAGCTATGTTATGCTCCAATCCTTTGATTGAGATTTAGCTCAATTGGTAGTCACTCCTTGCTTCTTATCTTTCCCTCAGGTTCAATTCCTAACTCAGAGGCAATGACAAGACATCATGGGGGCACGTGGGATTGGATACGAGGAACAGCTCAGGTCACATTGGATTGGACAGGAGGAACAGCTCAGGACATATGGGATTCTGCACGAGAAAACAGCTTAGGTCACATGGGATTGGACATGAGAAAAAGCTTAGGTCACATGGGACTGGACACAAGGAATAGCTCAGGTCACATGGGATTGGAACTAAATTACACATTGGTACCAAGGGCACAGACAGGAAAAGTGATGAGGTCCTGAAGGGTAAATAATGGGAGTACGGACAGGGAGGGAGGTAATGATGTGGGAGTGTGGCATTACTGATCAGGGATACCATAATGGCTGCAGAAAAAGGGGGAAGTAGTGGAAGGATGGTCATCTAAGTTAGTGTAGGTGTAAGTCAGGAACAGGAAAGGGCAATTACCCAAGTGGGTGTATATTATAGATTGCCACCCCCCTCTACCTCCCATACTAACAGAGACATTGAGGAGCAGATAGGGAGGCAGAATCTAGAAAGATCCAAAATAATAAGATATTTGTAATGGATGATTTTAACTTTTCTAGACCATCTTAGACTGAAGGATTTGGATAAAGTGGAATTTGTTAGTTGTGTTCAGGAAGATTTCCTGACACAATATGTAGATAGACCAATGAGAGAAGACTTGGGAAATGGACCAGGTCATGTGACGGATGTCTCAGTGCAAGAACAGTTTGGAGAAGATGATCAGAACTCTCTCTCCTTTACCATTCAGATGGAGAAGAACAGGGATAGACAATTTGGGAAACATTTAATTTGTATGAGGGGAAAATATAATCCAGTGAGTCTTACTTCAAAGGTGGGCAAGCTGTTTTAGAAGATTCTGAGAGAAAGAATTTACAAGCATTTGGAGAGGCACAATTTGATTATGGATGGTCAGCATGGCTTCGTCAGGGGAAGGTCATGTCTCATGAGCCCGATTGAATTCTTTGAAGATGTAACATTGATGGAGGTAGAGTGGTTGACGCAGTGTATATGGATTTCCGTAAGGCACTTGATAAGGTTCCCCATGCAAGGCCCATTCAGAAAGTAAGGAAGCATGATATCCAAGGAGGACTTGCTTTGTGGATACAGAATTGGGTGGCCCAGAAAAGGCAGCTGGCAATTGCAGATGGTTTGTATTCTACGTGCAGGTCGATGACCATTGGTGTTTCACAGGAATCTGTTTTGGGACCCCTCCTGTTTGGGAATTTATGCATGACCTAATGAGGAAATGGAAGTTTTGGGGCAGCATGGTTGGTATAGCCATTAGTCAATGCCTTTACAGCGCCAGCAATTGGGACAGGGGTTTTAATCCAGCACGGTCTGTAAAGAGTTTGTACATTCTCCTGCTGTCTGGATTGGTTTTCCCTGGGGGCTCCAGCTTCCTCCCACCCTTAAAAAACTTGGTGGGGTATAGGTTAATTGGGTGTAAATTGGGCAATGAAGTTTATGGCCTGTTACTGTGCTGTTTGTCTAAAACAAAATGGAAGGGTGGGTTAGTAAATTTGTAGATGGAACAAAAGTGGGTGGTGTTGCGAACAGTGTGGAGGGATGCCAGTGGTTACAGAAAGATATTGACTGGATGCAGAGCTGAGCTGAGCAGTGGCAGATGGAGTTTAACCCAGCTTGTTGTGAGGTGATTCATTATAGTCGGTCAAAAATTGAAGGCACAATACAATGTGAATGGGAGAACTCTAAGTAATATGGGCAAACTTAAAGATCTTGAGGCCCGTGTCCAGAGGACCCTCAAAACTGCTGCACAGGTTGATGATGTTGTTAAGATGTATGGTGTGTTATCCTTTATTGACTGTGGATTGAGTTCAAGAGCTGTGAGGTAATCCTACAGACCTTGGTTAGACCCCATTTCGAATATTGAGTTCATTTCTGGTCACCTCATTACAGAAAAGATGTGGAGGCTATAGAGAGTGTGCAGAGGAGATTCACAAGGATGCTGGCTGGATTGAAGGGTATGCCTTATGAGGATAGGTTGAGTGAACTTGGACTTTTCTCCTTGGAGTGACGGAGAATGAGGGGTGACTTGATAGAAGTTGCCAAGATCATGAAAGGCACTGATCATGTGAATGGTCAGAGGCTTTTTTTCCCAGGGCTTAAATAGCTAACACGAGGGGATACAGTTTTAAGATGTTTGGGGATAAGTACAGGGAGGATGATCTCCACAATGAGAGTGGTAGGTCCCTGGAATGTGCTGCCAGCAACGGAGGTGGAGGGCAGTATGATAGGAACTTTTAAGAGACTATGAGATAGATGCATGGATCTGAGAAAAATGGAAGGTTATGCAGTGGAGAAATTTGAGGCGGTTTTAGAGTAGGTTATTAGGTTGGCACGAAGGGCCCGTACTGTGCTGCAGATTTCCTACGTTCTTTTCTTCAGTGTAAAGTAATGGCTGATATTCAAACCAAGCCAACATCGTAAAGAGTACACGTGTTGCTGCACGTTCTTGACTGTCCTGTCAGCCTGCTTGCACCAAAAACTTGAAGCCATCTACTCCTTCTACTTCAGTGCCATTAAAGCGAACCACATCCACTGCCTTACCCACTTTGCCAATTCCTCAAAAAATTCTATCACATTGGTAAGAAATGAGCAGGGTGTAGTGGTTAGTGCAACGTTATCACAGCGAATCTGGCACTGACTGGAAGGAGCATATGAGTTCTCCCCGTGTTTGCATGGGTTTCCTCCCACATTTCAAAGACGTAGGGGGTTAGTTGGTCTGGGCTCAAGTGCCTGTTACCATTTGTACCTCTAGATTATAAGAAGGAAGCGACCTGCCCCTCACAAAGCCATATGGACTGTCCCTAATCTGTTTGCGCCTTCACAAATGTCCATAAATCCTATAGTCTCCAGCAGCTTCTCTCTCACTGATGTGGGGGTCTTGCTGCACACAAAGCCGTCGTGGTGTTTTCCTTGTTACAAAAGTGGTGACATTTCTAAACACTCTCGATGTGGATGTAGGGCCCTACGTATGTGACAGGTATCCCATAAAGCAAATATTTTTCTCCTCATATCTGTTCATTCTTTGTACACTGGCAGTAACCTTTAGTATCCACCGCAGTTGAAAGGGATGGATTTGTTGACAAAGTTTATGTTACAGAGTAGGCGCGCTTACAGAAGTTGCTCATGTAAGCAACTTGGAGCAGGAACTTTTCTGAGATGAGGTGGAAAACAGTGCAAGGGAGAAAAAGTGTAATTTTTGGACGGCTGAGGTGAATGCAAGGTTGCTCTCATGGTCTGACGTTCTCTTGACTTCCTGTGAGCCCTGTCTCCTGCTGGGAACACTGTTTAGTGGGATGACGTCCATTGTTAGTGTAATGAGTGGCTTTCACTGTTCTGTTAATAACCTTATTCCGAGCTGCTTTCCTCATGGAGTGTGCAAGTTTTCTCAGCCCAGCTCTCAGTGTTGTCAGGGTTAATGAAGAAAGTAATTGGGCAGTCAGCAAGATGAGACCTCAAGCGAAAAAAAACCAAACTCTGGGAAATGAGTTTTCATCTCCAAGGGGACAATGAACAAGAAAGTCAAATTCCCAACGGTTAGCAGTTACAGAGGTATGGAGTCATATAGCATGCAAACAGGCCCTTCAGCCCATTGAGTCTGTGATGACTGTGTAAATTTCTATATAATTCTGCCAACTCTACCCCCCCACCCCCACCCCAACTCATCTACACTTTAGGGCAATTTACAGTGCCTAATTAAATAACCAAACCTTTTGAGGCACCAGAGGGAGACCCACGCAGCCACAGGCAGAAGGCGCAAGCCCTGTACCATACATCGGGATTGAACGCGGGTCACTTTTCTCTAAGCTGTGTCAGTATGCCATTCCAGTTCCATTGTTGAAGGGCCCAGGAGTTGCTGTTTATAGAGTTCTGATTTTTATGAACCATGAGACAAATCAATCAGGTGAGCTCATGGAGTCTTTTGCCCAGAGTAGGGGGGGGATCGGTTTAAGGTGAGGGAGAAGAGACTTAATAGGAAGCGGAGGGGTAACATTTATTGCATTGAGGGTGGTGGGTGTATGGAATTGGCTGCCAGAGGAGGTGGTTGAGGCAGGTTCGATTGCAATGTTTAAGAAACATTTGGACAGATATATGAATAGCAATAGGTCCCAAACTTTTTATGGGTTAGTGGCAGCGCTGGGCAGGGTGGGAGGGTTAGTGGCGGCTCTGAGTGGGGTGGGAGGGTTGGTGGTGCCCCTGAGAGGGGGGTTGGTGGCAGCACTAAGACGGGGGTTGGTGGCAGCCCTGAGAGGGCAGTAGTGATGCCAATACAACTTGGCGGCCACCGAGACCGGCTCTTGCAAGAATGCTTTGACGCTGTTTATTTTGCTCACTACGGCCACCCCGCGTCTGGCCAGAGAATCACCACACTGTCTTCTTCATTAAACTTTGCAGCAGACTGAATAGTAACAAGACAGAAGGTTCAGAACACCTCCTTTTACCTCACCACCCCCCTAACTGCCCCCCTTTCCCCCATTGCCTACTTTGGGAATCACTTGGTTAAAGGGATGCAGGCAGGTGGGGCTAGAGTCAATGTGGGCAGGTTTGGCTGAAATGCCTGTTTCCGTCAATTTATTCATCAGATGCAATGGCTCTTCAATCTGATGACTAGATGGGCAGGTTCATCTGTCCACTGAAGAGTTGCCTTGGAAAAGAAGCAGGTTCCAGGTGAACAGAGATAAAACTGCACAGGAACATTTAGCGCCTTTTTCTTGGGTGACAATAGCACAGACCAGAGGACATCTGTATAAGTGCAGGAAAGTTTTGGGGAGATGTCAGAGGTAAGTTTTATACTCAGAGTGGGGATTGCTGGGGGTGGTGGTGGTTTAGACTGGTACAATAGGGGGATTCAAATGTTTCTTGGACATGCACATGGGTGCAATAAAAATCAAGGTTTATGGGTGTTAGGGTGGGAAGGGTTAGATTGTTGTCGAGTAAGTTTACATAGGTCAGTGGGCTGAAGGGCCTGTACTCTGCTGTAATGTTCCATGTTTCCAATCAAACCATGACTTACTCTTCCTGATAGATCCTTCTTTGGCAATAAGTGTAATTCCTAACGATTATGCTCCCTGTGGATGCTTTCCTGCCTGAAATGCACTCTATAGATGTAAAATATCATTACTGCTGCGTTCCCGAGTTCCCTCCTTTCTCAACTATCGCCCATCCAACCTGATAGCAGTTCAGAGCGTTCACTCCGCCTTCTTGTCTGAAGCTACACAGAATCACAACACTGACAGCCAGAGAATGGACACTACAACTGCACAGAGACGGAGACAGAGAGAACGAGAGAGAGAGAGAGAGAGAGAGAGAGAGAGAGAGAGAGAGAGAGGGAGGGAGGAAGGGAGAGGTGGGAGAGAGAGAGAGAAGCACAGAGCAAGTGCTCAGTGCTGGTGTACCAATATGATGCGGTGTTTTAGGATGCCCTGTCGTGCCTGAAACTCCCCACGCGCTGAGCTCTCGATTTCTTGGCGAGCAGTGTTGTATGCCGTAGAGGGGGAATGCTGAATAAATGGGAAAAAGAATGTCTTTTAAAAAAAATGGGGGGGTTGTGGGGAATCAAATATCAGCACATGAAATTGCAGGAAATAGCTATGAGAAAAATAGCCAAATGCTGCTCAGAATTAAGTAATGTGCTTCCACATATCCCTCTGTCCGAAAGCTGACCACAGACTCACATCCAAATCAATACTGTATTCTGCAGCTCAGCAGATGTGAGTCTTTGTATTGATCGTGCCCAAACTCCAGGTTAAATGTGAGTCTTTGTACTGATCGTGCCCAAACTCCAGGTTAACCAGTTTGATGCCTGGCTGAAACCAAGCTTCACTTTCACTGGTTAATATTTCCAAGCTCTCCTCGGACACAGACTGTCTCAGGGCTTGGCAGTGACAAGAAAGCTTTGTTGTTTTTGCTGTAGGGTATGTGCTCAACACCTGCTAGCAGGTCTGATTCTTGGCCCCCACCACACAACCAAGGACCACAGTGGCTGTATATCTTTCTAGAGTTGAATCTATTGCCCAGCAATCAAAATCTCACTTTGCAATGTAATCATTTGGCAAAGGAATCTAAAAGTCTGCTGCCAGAAGTTCTTGGAGAGAATTTTAGGCAATAAAAGTCGTAAAGTAATGGCCGAAAGGAACCTCTTCATGTAGAAACACATTAACCTTCAACTGCCAATGAGCTATTTAATACACTGCTATGGGTCCTTGGCCGTGACAAATTAAACCAAATATGAGTGAAAATAATTATTACATTGGACAACAAATTTTTCAAAATTTCCTGAAAAAAAAAGGGAATTATGAAAACAACTTCAGGCTGAACACAAAGCTAATTTCAGATTTACTGCATCACATCCGACGTTTGAAAAACATTAAATTAACTTTTGTTGAATTTAGCATGTTTAATCGTATAACGATGCTGACACATGGTGTTAGTTCAACTGACGTAAAAATGTTTACCGCTGATTTTCATTCATACCTAGCATCTAATGCCTATCGTGTCAGTGCCCGACAATCATCGGCCAGCACTGACACTGCTTTTCACCATGTTCATCGCTGACTGCACTAGGATCAGCAGGGAAGACGTCTGAGGGCGAATGCAGAAAATGAATTCTCAATGACATTGCACTTCATGGTTTCATCTGCTTGAAGCAGATTGTCCATCAGGGAAATGTTTTAACCAGCTTGGCACAAGGATGCATAATGGTCTCTGGATGGCAGAAGGTGCAGTTGCACTGGGATGGCCACAAATAGGGTGAACCAATTTTTTGGATGATAAATAACAATGTGTTCAGTGGAAATAAAGCTGGGGAATGCAGGGAGAGGGTAGAAACTTTGCTTCATTGTTCATTCTGACAAGTGGCTGCAGGGGGGGGGGGGGGATTGGACTGACAACTCAATATTCCTGCTGACATGGTCTTCAGGTGAGAAGGATTAACTGTGCAAAGAGGTGGTAAGAATGTGAAAAAACAACGATACCCCCTCTCCAAAGGAAGAAAAAGTAGTAGCTAAGATGATGATCGAAATGGTGCATGATTGCAACCTGCTGCTGTGCAGAAGGACTTGGGTGCTTGTGCACGAATCACAAAAGGTTGGTTTGCAGGTGCAATAGGAAATCAAGAAGGTAAATGGGATGTTGAACAGAGTGGAAACAGGCCCTTCGGCCCAATCTGTCCATGTCAATCAAAATGTCCCACCCACATTTGCTCACCTGTCTGTGTTTGGCCCATATCCCTCTGAACCCATCCTATCCATGTATCTGCCCCATTTATTCTGAAATATTGCAATAGTTACCAGCCTCAGGTAGCTCCTCCAGCAGCTCATTCCACACACCCATCACCCTCTGTGTAAAAGAGCTACCCATCAGGTTCCTGTTAAATCTTGCTCCCCTCACCTTAAACTGAGGTCCTCTGGTCACCGATTCCCCAACTCTGAGCAAAAAACTCTCTGCGTTCACCTAATCTATTCCTCTCATGATTTTGTCCACCTCTGTGGAATAAAGCCCCAGCCTGCTCAACCTCCCCTTACAGCTTAGGTCCCCGAGTCCTGGCAGCATGCTCATAAATCCCTCTCCAGCTTGACAGCATCCTCCCTGCAGCACGGTGACGAACACTGAACACAACACTCCAAATGGGGACTCACCAACGGCTTGTACGACTGCAACGAGACCTCCTAAATCTATACTTAGCACTCTGACTAATGAAAGCTGCTATTGCTGGCCTTCATTGCTATAGGGATTGAATTTAAGAGCAGGGAGGTTCTGCTGCTGGTGAAGATACTGGTGAGGCTGCTTCTGGAGTACTGTATGAAGGTCTGGTCTCCTTACTTGAGAGGGTAAATATTAGCTTTGGAGATGGTGCAGAGGAGGTTCACCAGGTTGATTCCAGAGATAAAGAGGATAACCAATGAGGAGAAATTGGGATTAACAGAAAGACCCAATGGTACAGGCAATTTGTTCCTTAAACGTGGCAACTCAGGTGGATGAAATAGTAAAGAACCTGTTTGGTTGTCATTCAATGGATAGGGAGCCATGATTCAGCTGTACAATGTGTGGGTGAGACCACACCGGGAGCATGGTGTGCGGTTCTAGTCACCTAGCTACAGGAGGACATCAATAGGTAGGAAGGGCTGCAGGGGAGAGTCATCAGAACATTGCCAGAACTGGAGGGCTTGAGTTATGGGGAGAGGTTGGATAGAGTGTACAAGGCTGAGGGCATCATAGAAGTTTATAAAATTATGAGGGGCCATGGATAAAGCGAATGCTCACAGTCTCTTTCCTAGGGGAATCAATTCAAGAACTAGGGAGCGTATGTGCAATGTGAGAGGGGAGAGATTTAAGAGGGGCTAGAGCGGGATTTGGACAGCTATTTGAAAAGGAAGGGTTTAGAAGGAAAGGGTCCAAGTGGGACGGACAGGTGAACTGAAGGGCCTGTTCCGTGCTACGTGACCCTACGCCCGTGAAGAACGCTGATCTGATGGGCAAATCAATTAAATAAAAATGTCATTCTGGGTTGAACGAAACAATATAAAGATTGCTAGGATTATAGGGGAAATTGGATTGTTTGCATAAATAAGGCTGGATAGGTGGAAGGGGCATTTTGATAATTGTGATTATCATTCAGTTGCAATTTTCAGAGCTGTGGATGAAGGCAAAAGAATGTTTACTCCAATTCCTTATCATTTGAAGCAAGGTCAGTATGAGTAGGTGACTGCAGAGTGGACTTCAAACAGCGACCGAAGTAAAACACTGTCTGCAATATAAGGCAAAGACAGTAGCATTTTACAGCAAGGAGACCTTTGATACCATTTGTTTATTAAAAATACAGCAATCGAGGATATAAATTTTTAAAACTTGGACAGCCCGGTTGGTGTAGCGGTCAGTGTAATGCCTTTACAGTGGCAGTGCTTGGGACTGGGGTTCGAATCCCGCCCTGTCAGTAAGGGGTTTGTACGTTCTCCCCGTGTCTGTGTGGGTTTTCCACGGGGACTTCAAAATGTACCGGGGTGTAGGTTAATGGGGTGTAAATTGGACAGCACGGACTCATGGGCCTAAATGGCCTGTTACCATTTGCCGAAATGGCCTGTTAAAATTTGCAATTTGCAAATTAAGTTTGCAATTAAAAAAATTTAAGAGATCCGACATTGGAGACCACTTGTTCTATTCCATGTGTGAAACATTTCTTAAATTCACTCCTCAAGTCCAGTTTTCACACCACATCCTCAAGTCCAGCCACAACAAATAACGCCCGTCAAATCTCCTGAATATCCTGAAAACGTCAATCAAATCATTCCAGTTCAAACAAATAAACTTTATAAACAAGTGCAATGACTCCTTGAGACTTGATTCTTGAACTGCGGGTATGACTGTGGCAAATATACATTGCACCCAAGTCCTTCTCGTATGCCCAGGAGTGGTCTGTTCACTCGTCTCCTAATATAACTTTCCAATAGGGTTTTGGTTACCTCATTTTAGGGACCTATCTGTTCACCAAGTTAGGCCTCCATTCCATTCACCACCTTCTACCATTTTTACGCCCAAAGTGGTTAATCTAAAACCTGGCAATAAATGCCACAACTCATTGTTCACCATCTGCTAATATCTGTTCTTTCAGGCTTCCATCCCCCACTGTTCAGAATGTTGGCTGTCTCTGTGCTTTCGGGACACTTGAATGTGTTGGACCTCGATCTCATCTCGCAGAATGGAGTAATTCAAGCCCAAAAGCGGATCATTGTAGACAGCATGTTGCCAATCTGAATGTATTCTGTTCACCCTCCCCTGGCTTCCCAGCTCATTTTGCCTTTCGATCCAGATGTACAGCATCCATAAATATTCAGCTACACCCTCTTGCCAGCTGAAGACATTTCCAGGTACTCAGATTGCAGACACTGGCACCTTCTTGCTGACAGATGCAAGGCTAAGTAAAAGTGGGAATATTCAGTGCAGTATGCAGAGGTGCGGGAGAAACTCAGCGGGTCACACAGCATCCACAGCATCCACAGCAAGTAGAAGGCAGTTGATGTTTCCTGCCCGAGCTGAATAAAAAGGTGCAGGTGGGTGGGGGGGGGGGGGGGAGGAGGAGCTGTTCAACAGGTGGGAGAGGGACGTAGGAAGCTGAGAGGTGATAGGAGGAGGGGGCAGAGGGCTGATGGAATAAGGAAGGGAAGGGAGTGAGGAACTGGAGGAAAGGAGACAGAGGGGTAGGGAAAGGGAGAGGGGGTTGTGGGAAATAGGTCGTCGATATTGATTGTTGGAGACTTTTCACGGACATTTATCAGGAAATTGCCCTGCAGCAGTAACTCGTTTTGTTTGCTCTCCTGACGAGCTGTTTGCAGCAGTTTCTGCGTATGTCTCATGTTTCCAGCATCTGAGGTTTTCTTTGATGTTTTGGGTTCGCCTGACGAGTCCACATATCTTTGATGCATCCTTCCTTGCATTGGTGAAACAGCGTGGCCGTCAGTTGAGTTTTACTTCCCGAGGAAACCATTTCCTTGAGAAACTGGTGGTGACGACGGGGCAGGGGAAGGTGATAGTTGGTCCTTTACCGGTCGCCTGTCTGTGAAGCATGGGTCCAGCTGTGGGGGTCTCACTCTTTGGCCATGTCCCATTGCCGTTCGTGCCCTGGGTTCCTAAACGACGTCAACATGCAAGTCTGCTTCCAGTAGAGAGGGCAGACTGTTGCAGAGTGGAGAATCAGGCCTCACAGCTGGGAAATAAATGCTCAAACAGACATTGGGTCAGGAAATATCGAATGGGATAGGGGGTGAACAAAAGTAAATGGGACGAGCTTGGTAGGTGCAGGCAAGATGGAGCAAAGGGCCTGTTTCTATGTTGCATGTCAACAGAGTGGCAAGTATTCTGGGTCAATCTACAGGAGCCCAGATTTTCATGTGTGTGTGTGTGTGTGTGTGTGTGTGTGTGTGTGTGTGTGTGTGTGTGTGTGTGTGTGTGTGTGTGTGTGTGAGAGAGAGAGAGAGAGAGAATGTGTGTATGTGTGTGTAGATGTGTGAGTGGGTGTGTGTGTGAGTGAATGTGTGTGGGGGGTGAATGTGTGTGAGTGAGTGTGTGTGTGTGTGTGTGTGTGTGGGGTGAATCTGTGTGTGTGTGAGTGTGTGTGTATGGGTGAATGTGAGTGTGTGTGTGTGAATGTGTGTGTGTGTGTATGGGGGTGAATGTGTGTGTGTGAGTGAGTGTGTGTGTGGGTGTGTGTGAATGTGTGTGTGTGTGTGTGTGTGTGTGTGTGTGTGTGTGTGTGTGTGTGTGTGTGTGTGTGTGTCTTGACTCTTCCGTATGCCACTGAGGCAGGATTCTGGGAAAAATGTATGCTGCCAATGCAAGCAGACTAGTAGCTGCTTGCTTCATTGACCCGTGGATCTTCGATTCAGCGACACCACCTGGCGGGACTGGATTTCAACCCAGAGAGGAGTGAAGTGATGCAAAGTGGGAGATAGAACTTGAAGGCAGAGCACATCATGAATGGCAGGATCCCTAGCAGGTGTAGAAGGACAGAGAGATCTTGGGCTCTAGGTCCAAAGATTCCTCAAGGCTGCAGTGCAAGTTGATGAGGTGATTAAGAAGGCAAATGGTGTGTCATCCTTCATTAGTCAAGGGATTGCCCTCAAGGCCGTGAAGTAGTGTTGCAGCTCCATAAAACCCAGGTTAGACCACACTTGGAGTAATGTGTTCAGTTCTGGTCACCTCATTACAGGAAGGGAGAGGGTGCAGAGGAGGTTTACCAGGGTGTTGTCTGGATTGGGGTACACGTTTTATGAAGCAAGGTGGAGAGAGGCTTTTCTCTTTAGAGGATGAGAGGTGGCTTAATAGAAGTAAGTAAGATTAGAGGGGCTAAGCTGGGGTGGACAGCCAATGCTTTTCCCCTAGTCTTTCCTGGTCGTCAATGAATGGCTCCTCTTTCCGCTGAGTGATGTCCATCTAATGCAAAAATACTGGCACCCACACTGATCTTGATGATCGGAACCTCAAACAGCCTCCAGCGTGTAGATGATGCTTCCAAAGTCCAAAATTGTGTAACAAGATTTCTTAGCACAAGAAGTATGCGCAAAGCGTCCCCCAAAAGCGGGTTGGGAAAAAATGCTACGAGTCGCGAATATTGATTGACATGCATTGAAGAGAATTAGCGAGGAAGGCAAAGTTGGCTGTGGAAGCACGTCTGGGTGAGTACTTAGTGGCAAAGGTTGAGAGCAGCAGAGATAACAAACATACATGCTTGATATTGATTCAGCCCACTTAATTTGCTCATGTATACTCTTCTGGGAGATCCATGGATCCCAAATTAAACTGGAAAATATATGCTCCTCTGGTGCAATTCACACGGTCGCAATTTGAGTGGCAACTTAGCTGTCTTGGGAGGACTGCACACAGACAGGCCAACCAGCAAATGGTAATAAAAATTCAGCGAGATGGAGCTGCTGGAGGACATGGCTAATTTTTCTTTCCACCCGCCAGGCCATCTCCTTCACTCCGCTCCGTCATCGGATTCAGGTGTGGTCTGAACTGCCTTTGGTTCGGATATCAGGGATTTGCAACGTTCTGATGTCACTGAGGAGACAAGATCAGTTTCATGCCGCAGAATGACACTGCAAAGAGGAAGATGAATTGTGCACATTGTTCAACTTGTCACCGTTGGAACCTCTCAACTAATTAATCAATCTCTATTCCCTTTTAACCTCGCTGCTTTTGCTGAAGAAGGGCTTTCAGTCTGAACTCTTAACGAGTGAAAACAATTGCTCATTTAATCATCTTGGTGGATGAATAAGATTGCCATCACCTTTAACTACTTTTGGAAGCTTCTGCAAGCGGCAGAGTACAAATTATTGTCGGCTATTTTAATGCACTCAGTGCCCATTTTGGTGAAATTGTTTGTGGGCTTCTCAATAACACAAATGTATACCAGATGCAAAGTCCCCGCAATATTCTGTCCATCAGCATCACTGGTAATGACAGGTATTGAGGCTTCAAACAATTTGATGAACATTGCACACTTACTAGAGGAAAACATCCCAAAGCATCTCCGGCAGAGTAAATACTCAGAACGCTGGTGTCACGGACAGCGCAATGTTACCATGGCCCCAGCGACACAGGTTTGGATCTGCCTCTGTCTGCAAGGAGCTGGTACGCTCTTCTCGTGCCTGCGTGGGCTTTCCCCGGTTGCTCCGGTTTCGTTCCTTGTTCCAAAGCCACACACGGTTTGTAGGTTAATTGGATGTCATTGGGCAATGCGGCTTTCATGGTTCAGGAGGGCATTCTACTGTGTTGTGACATTAAAATAGCTAAATCAGGGAGAGAATTAGCAATGGCAATCCTCAAGGTGGTTTTGAAGGAGGAAGGTGGGGAGGGATAAGGGCATTAAAAGGGAATTCTTGAGCTGGAGCTTCCAACAGAAGGGTAAAAAATAGTCAATAGACAAGAGACCAGGCTCTAAACATTGAGGATGCTGCAGCATATTGTTGAGAACCAATTGCAAGGACATTCAGACAAGTACCTTTTGGGCAATGGATTAGGCCATATATTACATACCGATGAAGGGCCCAGACCCAACATATTGGTTCCCCTGTACTTCCTAGAGATCAGTGGTTCTTGACCTTTTTCTTTCCACTCACATCCCACCTTAAGCAATCCCTATGCCATCGGTGCTCTGTGATTAGTAAGGGATTGCTTAAGGTGGGATGTGGGTGGAAAGAAAAAGGTTAAAAACCACTGTTTTAATCAGACTTTGTTGACTCGTTATGTGCACCGTTTCAGAACTCCAAAAGAAATGGGCCAATGACAAGTTTTCTCAAGCAACATATTTCATTTACAATTGGGTCTGGAGCAGTGATTCTCAACCTTCCCTTTCCACTCACATCCCACCTTAAACAATCCTTTACCAATCACAGAACACCAATGCCATCAGGATTACTTAAAGCGATATGTGAGTGGGAAGAAAAAGGTTGAGAACCACTGCTGTAGGTGCTGTGTGACCTGCTGAGGTTCTCCAGCAAGTTTGCGTGCTGCATGTGAAATCCTCATGGCAGTTGGGAGCCAAGGTATCGGGGGCTCAGCTGAGGTGCGACCTCGCAGATGGGCATCTCCTGGAATGGCCATGAGACCTGTGAAGCAAGAAAGCAGGCGCAACAGAAGTAAAACGTGAGCTGAGTCACCTGTGGTGGATTTGATGGAGGAGGCCATCATCGTTGATGACATGGATGGGATACAGTCATCGTCCTGTGAGTAGCCAGCTTGGATGGCCCGCAGGTAACTGTGACTGCGCGTGCGGAAACAGCCAGGAAGGTCCAAGGCGTCTACTGCCTGTGATTCAATTTCTCCAAAAACAGACTCGCACACGGACTCAAACTGTCCATTGACCTCTGCCTCACTCACCTGCGGAGCAGAATTGAGAAAGATTCAGGATGTTTAGAGATGAGGAGCGCACAAACTCTTAATAACACCCATAGTGACCCCGACGACACCCTGTCCCCTAGATGGATTCTGTTCTTTCTTTCAGTTCCTTGGCCTCTGAAGCAGCTGCTCGGAGAATAAGTTCTTCCATTCCAGCACATCTGAGACACCCTCCTTCTTTAATAAAAACATGGCTTCCCCTCTACTGCCATTAACTTGGCTCTCGCCCCATCTCCTCGATTTCCAACACATCTGGCCTGGCAGCCTTCATCTCCAGACATTGAGGAGATATCAAGGCCAGGATTCCCCTTGTCCTCAACTACCTCCCTACTAACCTCTGCCTCCAACATTTTCTGCCACCTACAAAGTGATCCCAGCACCAGATTCAAGTTCCCATTTCCCCTCCACGCTTTCCGCAGGATGGGTCCCTCCATGACACCCTCGTCCACTCATCCCTTTCCACCATTCGCCCCTGTGGTACCTACTCCCATGACTCGCGCCCACACCTCCTCCCTCACCACCATTCGGGGGCCCCAAACAGTCTTCACTTTTGAATCTGCGGGGGTCATTTAATGCGTCCGGTGCTCACGTTGGGGCACCCTTCACATCGGGGGAAAGGAAACTGACTGGAAAATCATTTCGTTGAACACATTTACTCTGACGCTGCAACAGCAAGGACCTCCCTTCCGCAAGCAATTTCAATTCCACACACCATTCCCACAGCAGCATGTCTATTCATGGCCTTGTGCACTGCCAAACCCAGATTGCCCACATACCGGAGGAACAACAATGAATATTTCATCTGGGAACCCTACAATCAGACGGCATTAACCGACCTCCAATTTCCTTCAAACCCCTCCCCAGAGTTTCTCTCTTTCCCTATCCATCTGTCTCCTTTCATCCAGTTCCCCACCCCCTCACCTTTCCTCTCCGTTCAAGGAACAAACCCCACCCCCTGTCAGATTTTGTTCCACCTTCTCAACCATATCCACATCCTCTTGCCTGTTTCCCTGCACTCCTCCCTATGCCCCTTCCTCCCCTCCTCCTCTCCTCTTCTCTCCCTCCTCCTGTTCCCTTCCTCCCCCTCCTCTCTTCCCCTCTCCTCTCCTCTCCTCTCCCCTCCTTCCCTCTCCTCTCCCCTCCTCTCCCTTCTCCATTATGCTTGTGAGTTGCACTTGACCCCAGCATCTGCAGACGTTGGTGTTTAACTCTTTCCAAATGGAATTTGATTGTGGTTTTAAAGTGTAATATGCTTCTGCCCTACACAGAAAGTAAAGGGCAACCCACATTATGGGCCCGGGGCCTTTGTCAGGTGTGAAGGGCCCAGCTTGCCAGATGAAAGCCCAGACCCGAAATGTTGGATCCCCTCTGGATGATGCCGCATTTCCCCAGCATGTTTGTATCTTGCACTTGCCCCCAGCACCCGCAGACTTTCTTGTTTATAGTTCTCCACTTGAATTATACTTGAAGGCAATATTATAAAAGGAGAAACCACAGGAGTAGCAAACACCCACATTTATACAGAATGCAAATGAAGAGCTATCCAGCATGGAGAAAGGCCATTTGGCCCAATGTGTCCATGCTGGTCAGTTTTCATCCCATTTGCTTGCACTTGATCCATCTCTCAGTGTATTCTCAATAACAGTGGGCCTCTTTTAGGTTTTGTAATAACCAAAAATACTCTTCAGATTGGGCTCTCTGTGGAGAGGGAGAAAACATGAATGTTTTAAATTTAGACAAACAGCACGTTAACAGGCCAATTCGGCCCTTCAAGTCCGTGCCACCCAATTTACACTCTGTTAACCTGCACCCTGGTACATTTCAAAGGGTGGGAGGAAACCGGAGCTCCTAGGGAAAACGTACAAACTCCTTACAGACAGCACAGGATTCAAACCCCAGTCCCAAGGCGTTGCGCTAACCGCTGCGCCAACCAGGCCGTGCTCTTGAATCTTTCTGAAACCTTATCCATTTCTCTCTCCACATACGCTAACTGGTCCACTGAGCATTGCTCATTCTGTCTGGTTTCATTTCAGATTTCTGGCTCATGCTGCTGTTTGCTTTTTATTTCAAATAAAAAAGAAAAGGTGGGGGGGGCAGGGGAAAATGTGGTGAGTCAAATTCTGAAATTCATAGAGTCCGAGAAATTCATAGACACAGATTAAACGCTGCCAGTCACCCAGCATCACCATTCTGCAGGAACTGAATGCTTTCTAGGTGAAGAAGATTCTCCTCCAACTCTCTTCCCTGAAGACAAAGTCCTCTAGTTTCATCTACCTCTGATTTGGGCAGAGGTTTCTGGCCGCCCACACCCCTCATCGTTTAATGTACCTCGTGCATGCCCCCTTTAAATCTCTTTTCATATTAGGAAGAAAACATCAAGCCTCTCCATTCTCTCTTAATAACTGAATTGTTCAATCCCAGCCAACATCTGCATCCCTTCCAGTGCAGTCACATCCAGAATGCCAGCTGAGGTCTGAGCAAGGATTTATAAAGTCAATTGCAGATTCATTGTTAGAGTGCATTCATGATATCACATACAACTCTGAGATTCTACTTCCTGCGGGCAAGGCAGAATTACCACTTATTAGTCGTGAAAAAAAACAGACTCAGTGTACACATGTAAATAGATAAAGAAATGTAAACAAACTGTGCAACACAGAGAGAAGAAAACAATCAATAAAGTGCTAAAGTGAGAGTCCTTAAATAAGCCCCTGGTTGAGTTTGTGCCCTCCCTCCTGGCCACATTGTCTACTTGTGATCTATGGACGTATCCTCCTTGTACTCCTCTGTGTAGCAATACTCCGTGAGACCCCTATCGTAAGGGAAAGTTTAGAGAGGCAGACAATCGGGACTAGCTTAAAAAGACAACTTGGTGGGCATGGACAAGATCAGTTTTTCGGCTGTGTGTCCTGGACTCATCAGCCTCGCGTTTGTCTGGATTGAAGTCCACCTGACATGACCTCCCAGACTATCAACAACTCCACCAACGCCCGTGCCCTCCTGGAGCTTGGAACTATGGAGCAGACGGCGAGGTGCCCAGCATCGATCCCAGTGGAATCCCTAGATTCATGTCACCCTCTGGATCTCTGCATGCAACAGCATTTTCACGGCCCCTTAAACCTATGACTTTGCAGTGAGGTGCCCCAGTGAAAATGGTCTTTCTGCTCAGTTACATCAGAAGCAGCTCCTGCCCCGACAGAGTTTGCCCGTGAAATGACAAGAACTTGTCTCAAGAATCAATGTTCTGCTTGACCTTTCCTGCATTTTCCTGCTTCTTCCTTTTAATGTTTAATTGAGAGATACAGCGCAGCAATAGACCCTTCTGGCCCACAAACCCACATCGTCCAAATCCACCCATGTGGCCAATTAACCTTTTCACCCAGTACATCTTTGGAACGTGGGAGAAAACATATGCGGACATCGGAAGAGCATACAAAAAGGCTTTCTGCATATACCTGATTTTGTACACCTCTGAGACCACCCCTCATCTACCTGCTCCCCAAGGTATTAAGCCCCAGCCTGCCCTAGAGCTCAGGCTCCCTTAGCCCTGGAAATATCCTTGAAGATCTTTATTAACACCAGTGTGCAAATTCATGAGAGGAATAGACTGGGTGAACGCAGAGAGTATTTTGCCTGGAGTAAGGGAACCGGGAACCAGAGGACATCAGTTTAAGGTGAGGGGGGGTAGGTGGTGGGGCACGGGGGAAAGATTTATCAGGAAGCTGAGGGGTAATGTTTCTTTTACACATCAGAGGGTGGTAGGTGTGTGGAATGAGCTCCAGGAGGAGGTGGTTGAGGCAAGTACCATTGGAACGTTTAAGAAAAACATGGACAGATATGTGGATAGGATGGGTTTTAATGGGATATGGTCCAAACATAGGCAGACGGGACTAGTGTGGGTTGGACACTTTGGTCAGTCTGGGCAAATTGGACCAAAGATACCATGCTTGTGACTCTCTGACTTTATTTTCCAATCCCACAATAAAAAGGAACATTGCCATTTGCTCCCACGAGAAACTGTAAATGAGGGAAATGTATCCTTGCTTTTTCACATCTGTTTGTGTGTCTGAGCACAAACTTTCCCACACTGTTGATGAGTGATTTGATGGAATTGAACCAACTGTGTTCCATTGCACTTCAGCCAGGATCTGTTTGACTTAAATTTCTATCTTGAACGGCAAAGGATCAATTTGAAGATTTCATTGTACCTGGCACAAGGGGGTAAGAGCACGGGGCACTGATGATCTGTAAAGTGATCTGTAAACATGCAAGCTGGTTAAGCCGGCATGTGGTGTGTTGGCCTTCATTAGTTGGGGGATTGAGTTCAGGAGCCAGCTTTATAAAATTCTATTTGGAGTATTGCATTCAGTTCTGGTCCGTGGCGGAGAAAGTTTACACAACATCGTGGACTGACGAGCCTGTACGTTGCTGTAATGTTCCACGCTCTAAGATGACATGGGATGTTGTTATTCATTGCTGGAAGGATGGAATTGAAGAGGAAGGAGGTTCTGCTGAACTGTACAGGGTGCTGGTGAGGCCGCACCTGGAGTTCTACAGACAATTCTAGCCTCCTTACTTGAGGAAGGATGTTCTTGCAGAGGAGGGTCACCAGTTTGATTCCGGAGATAAAGGGGGTTAGCCTGTGAGGAGAGGTTAAGCTATCTGGGACAATGCCTCTCAAAACTGATCAGCAAACTCCAGGACCTGGGACTCAACACCCCACTGCATAATTGGATCCTGGATTTCCTCACCTCCAGACCACAATCAGTGAGGATTGGCAAGAACTTATCCTCCACAGGCCTCTGTTCTTAGCCCCCTGCTCTACTCACTTTACACTTACAACTGTGGGGCTCGGTATGACAACACTACCATCTACAAATTTGACGTTGTATAAAGGAAGGGGATGAGTCAGCACACAGGATGGAGATTGAAAACTTGGCTGAATGGTGGACCAACAGCAACAACCTTACACTGAATGTCACCAAAACCAAGGAGCTGATTGTTGACTTCAGAATAGGAAAGCCAGAGGTTTACAGTCCAGTGATCATTGGGGGATCAGAGGTGGAGAAGGGGAGCAAATGTAAGTTCTTGGGAGTCAATATTTTGGAGGTTCTTTCCTGAACCCAACACACTCATAGAATTTGCGGAGGTTTGATATGACATCATAAACCCTGGCAAATTTCTACAGGTGAGTGTGGAAAGTGTGCTGACCGGCTACATCACAGTCTGATATGGGGACACCAATACCCTGGAAAAGGTAGTGGACACAGCCCAGGACATCACAGGCAAAATCCTCCCCACGGTTGAGTATATCTACAGGGAACGCTGCCTTTGGAGAGCAGCAGAAATCATCAAAGACCCTCTCCACCCAGCACGCACTCTGTTCTCACTGCTGCCATCAGGAAAGAGGTATTGGTGTTACAAGACTCGCACCACCAGGTTCAGGAACAGCTGCTACCCCTCCAGCATCAGACTCCTCGACACCAAACTCAATCAGGGACTCATTTAAGGACTCGTACTTGTGCACTTTATTGATTTTTTAAAAATTCTCTCTGTATTGCACAGTCAGTTTGTTTACATTTGTTATCTGTTTATAGTTCTTTATTCATTTACCTGTATATGCTGTGTACAGTTTACTTTTGCACTACCAGGAAGTGGTTATTTGTTTACATCAGTGATCTTCAAACTGTCCCTCCTTGTTGAGAATCACTGCTCTAGACCCAATTGTTACTGAAAGCTTTTGCTTGAGAAAAATTGTCATTGGCCCATTTCCTTTGGAGTTCTGAAACCGTGCACAGAACAAGTCAATGAGGGACGATTAAAACAATGGTTTTCAAACTTTTTCTTTCCACTCACGTACCACCTTAAGCAATCCCTTACCAATCACAGAGCACCTATGGCCTAGGGATTGCTTAAGGTGGAATGTGAATTTATGGGGCAGTTTGAAAATCACATGTGAACACTGAGTACAGATTTTTTTTCACTACCAATAAGTGATAATTCTGCCATGCCTGCAGGAAAAATAATCTTAGTGTTATATGTGATGTCAATATGTACTCTGACAATAAATCTGAAATCTGAATCTGAATACTCGTTGTATCTGAGAAAAACGTGGCGGTGTGGGGGTGCACATCTCTGACGGCAGGCGAACTGGCTCTGCATGTTATGGTTGAGGCAGAGGAGCGGCCACGTCAAGATGGCGCCGCCGGGGTCATCTCTTCTGCTGGCTGGGTCGGGTCTACATGCGCACAGGGTAATGTCATGACATGGTTTCTGGCATGAGTGGCCTTGTAAAGCGCAGCATGGGATGTTTCAATAAACAACTGGAGTGCAGATGAGCCCACCGAGTACTGGTCTCATTCTTTCAACTCTGTTTAGCTGCTGCTACATTGGTGACCCTGACAAGTCCAGACGCCTCTGGACTCAACATTATGGATGCTGCAGCAGTCAGTGCAGTTGCCCTCAAACTCCTGACTTTCTGGACACTTCGCCCACACACTTGGTTTGGACAGGCAGAAGCACAATTCCACATAAACCAGATCACCTCAGACTTCACCAAGTACTACCATGTCATCAGCTCCCTGGACCAGGAAACCGCAGCCAGCCTCATACAGAACCCACCGGAGGATGGTAAATACTCTGCATTGAAGGCGCTCCTCATCAGCACCTATGAGCTCTCAAGATGCCAGAGAGCAGCCAGGTTTATGCAACTGGACGACGTCCTCATCGCCAGCAGGAATCACCAGGAACACACTACCCACCTTCGCAAACTCTACTCCTGCCTGGCTGACTTTGGGCTCACGGTCAACCCAGCAAAGTTCCAGTTCAGCCAGGAGGTGATAAATTTCCTCGGCCACAGGATCACCATTGCTGGAGAAGGTGGAGGCCATTCGGCAATTCACAGGTCCAACACGCTCAAGGGCCTTCAGGGATTAGTCGACATCGTCAATTTATACAACAACTTTGCATCCCCCACAGCACCCTTTTTGCCATGATGACCTCCAAACAGAAAGACTTGGCCTGAACCAAAGAGGCAGCCACGGCTTTCAAACAGATCAAAGAAGCCCTAGCCCACACCATGTCACTGGTCCACCCCAGAACCGATGTTCCCTCCTTCCTGACAATCAACACAACGGTTACAGCAGTAGGGAGCGTACTCGAACAGTTAGTCGATGAACATTGGAGACCACTGCCCATTTTCAGCCGCCATTTGCACCCCCCCCGCCCCAAGTTAAAATATAGTGCTTTTGACCGGCAACTCCTTGCCCTCTACCTCGCAGTCAGACACTTCTGCTACTTCCTCGAGGGCAGACGTTTCACTGTCTTCACTGACGACAAACCCCTCACCTATGCATTTGCAAAGGTCTCCGGCTCCTGGTTGGCCCGCCAACAACGCCACTTGGCATATGTCTCTGAATTCACCACCAACATTCAACACCTCTCTGGCAAGGAGAATGATGTCACTGACGCCCTCTCAAGGCCAGCTATTCAGTCCTTAGAACCAGGTCTAGACTATTCCGAGCTTGCACAGGTGCAAAAAGGTGATGCGGAGATCCAGGCTTTTTGCACAGCTATCACCAGCCTCTGCTTCAAAGACATCTCCCTGCTAGACATTGGCTGCACCTTGCTCTGTGATGTGTCCACCGGCCAGCCCTAGCCAGTCATTCCAGGTCAATGAGACAATGGGTTTTCCACTCCATCCATGACCTCTCACACCCATCCATCAGGACCACAGCACGCATGGTGGCTGCATGGTTTGTATGGCATGGCTTACGAAAACAAGTCACGGACTGGGCACGCACTTGCGCACATTGCCAGACTTCCAAAGTCCACAGACACACGAAAGTTCCTGTTCAGCAGTTTGAACCACTCAGCTGATTATTTGATCCCATCCACGTCGATATCGTTGGTCCCCTGCCCGTTTCACGGGAAACTCGGCATCTCCTCACAGTGGTCGAATGAGCCATGAGATGGCCTGAGGCCATCTCCCTCAAAGACACATCCACAGACTCCTGTGCCAGGGCAGTGCTCACACACTGGATATCCTGGTTCAGGACAGCAGGCCACATCACTATGGACAGAGGGGCACAATTCACTCCGGCCTTGTGGACACAGCCTGTAAGAAGTTAGTCGATGAACATTGGAGGCCACTGCCCATTTTCAATGCCTGGGTTTCCCTGTGGGCTTCAGTTTCCTCCCACCGTTTGAAATGTACGTTAATTGGATACAAGTTGGATGGCATGGACTCATGGGCCAAAATGGCCTGTTTACCATGCTGTATGTCTAAAAAAATATTCTCCGTTTCATGGAAACATCACAAAATAAGACCTGTTGGTGCATATTTGAGACTCCCAGAGGCTTTAAGGGAAAACCAAGCTTCTCGCAGAGCTACATTTTCCAGCCTTGTGTTAGTTATGAAATTCCCCACAGGTTCATTCTGTAGTGAAATGGACAGAGAGTATTCTAAATTTGCAAGGTGCCCAAGATGGATGTGACAGATAACCAACACCCCTGTCTGAGTATCTTCAATGCTGTTCTGCTCAGGATGTTCCTATTGCAGAGCATGTGCGCACTGGAGAAATTCAGCAGGTCACGCAACATCCAAAGGAAGTCAAGTGGAACCAACGTCTTGGGCCTGGGCCCTTCGATGCTGTGTGTCCTGCTGAGTTCCTCCAGCATGCTTGACCTCAGCGTCTGCAGAATTTCCAGTTCTCATTGGTGCAACCAGAGTTTTATTTAGAGTTAAAATTTAGCTCAGCATACCTCCCAAGGTTTTACAATCTTTTAAAAAAGGAACATACTGCCTTTGTAAAATCAAAATGTGGCTAGACTTTATTCCGATTAAATTAATCAGTCTGGGTTCACTTTGACCTGTCTTCAGGTGGTGCACAGGTCCCTTTCAGTGGGGATGTGGCGTGATTGGACTTGATGCCATCAGAGATGTCGGGCAGATAGCTTTACATTTCAAACTATTCACATCAAAGGCCATCAATCACTTTTCTGCCAGGTGTCTTGATTTTGCCCGAACTTCCTTTCTGGCGCAGGGCAAGATCTCACCTGACTAACGCAGCTGGCTTGGCTCAGGGTGCTGACAGCTCTCATGTAGCTCTGGTTTCTGGACCGGAACTTGGGTGAGTTCTCGTTGGCGCTGGGATCCAAGCTGTGGTTGATGGTTACCTCGATAGCAGATTGTAGGTAGCTCTGGCTGCAGAGAAATAATGACACTTCAGGTCGAAGCAAGATTGGCACTTTGTCAGCATCTTACAGAACCTTTCATGCATGCCCATGTGCAAAATGTCTTCATGGTAGGAGCATAGTATGGAAAAGAAATAGGAGTGAACAGTACTGTTAACATCTGAGGAGTTGAATGGCATCGTCTATGCAAGGCAGGTATCTGCACTCTGAGTTTGGACTCTGTACAAAAACCTCAGCCTGAATCTTTTGTAGGGCTATCTCTTGACCATGGCGGTACCATGGGTACCTGACCATGGGTGAACAATCAGAGGAACCGCTGCTGACGCTGTTTCACCAAGCGTTTCCTGGGGGCGACCATTGCCAATGCCAGAGGACATTTGTCTTAAGGTGAGTAGAGGCAAGGCTAGAAGAGATGACAGAGGTACGGTTTTACACAGTGAGAGGTGGGTGCTTGGAATGCATTGCTGGGGTCGTGGTGGCGGCTGGGACATTCAAAAGACTCTTAGATCGGCACACAAATGTAAGAAAAAAATAGAGGATTATGGGCGTAAGGTAGGAAAGTTTTAGATTGTTGTATCAAGCACAAAATCATGGGCTGAAGGGCCTCTACTGTCCTGTTCTAAGAGGCTTCGAGACAGACACGTGAACATGAAGGGGATGGAGAGCCATCTGTCAGGTGCAAACAACAGGGGTTTAGTTTGATTTGGTGTCATGTTTAGTAAAAAGACCAATATTTAGGCAAATGTCTCTGATCCAAATCAATGAGAAGAGCTGAGTTAATTCCCTACTGACTTGATTAAGAGGTTGCTTGGGCAGTGAATGATTTCTGTTGAGAAGATGTGCTGGATCCTGATCGATCTCACTCTAAATGCTAGCATGTGCCCTCACTGCTCCCACCCCCAAGGCTTCATGCAAATACATGGACAGATACACAGACAGGATGGCTTTGGAGAGATATGGAGCCAACACAGGCAGGTGGGACGAGTGTGGGTGGGACATTCTGAATGGCAAGGGCAAGTTGGAGGCTGAAGGGCCTGTTTCACACTGTGTATCTCTATAACTCTCTTTGATTTTCATTGACAACGGCAATAAAAAGGCATATCAAAGTAGACAAAATTAATTAAAACAACAAAATATTATTGTTCAAGAAATACAGTGTTCGCGTATTGAAAATATAATTCATTATCCTTAATTATAGGTATAAATGTGCAGTGAAGTAAACACAACTGAAAAAGATACCTAAACGCTTTAAAATAACCATTTAATCTTTTATATTTATTTCAACCCAATGCATCCATTTAAACACTTCCACCCAGGGATCATCCTGGTGAATCGAGGCTTTGCTCTTCCAAAGCTGCCAACTTCTCCTTCAGTTGAAGCATGCAAAATGAAGCCTTATCGTTTGCTCTCAACCACAATGGGCCTTGTGACTCCATGGTGTCCATGAGCTGATCCAGACTGCATTGGAATTGCCCTTATTTCCTTGGAGCACATTTCCAGTTTTGAGCTGTCCCCTGAATCACATGAGGAAGTCAGAATCTACGACAAATGGAAAGCACGTGATTGATAAGCAGGAAATGAAAGGAGAGCTTACTTCTGAGTGTCCATTTTCTGACCAGCGGCTTTCATGAGGGTTTCATGGAGACTGGCAGACTTTGGTGAACCTTTTGGGCTTGTGTCAGATTCACCACTTTCTTCATCCCCCATTGCCTTGATGTAACTGCCGCTTCTCATCCTTCGGCAAGGAATTTCCTCATCTTTGCTTCCGAGTGGATATCCTCCCCACTCATCCTGGGGCACCTGAAACAATGTCCGGCAATGATTAGCACACTTAGATATCAGGTCGTGATAATAGAATGGCAGCAGTGAACAGGCAGAGCACAGGATCTATCATCCAAAAGGATGTGCAAATCCCACCTGTGCAAATTTGAACTTCAATTATTTAAATGAAGCAGCAGCATCGATGTCAATCACGGCTTCCTTGCAATGGAAGCATTCGGTCCCTGTGCAGTTGTAGTCACATCCACAGCAATGTATTTAAGTCTTGTCTGCTCCATTAACATTAAAAATACAAGGAATAAAATCAGACTGGGCACAAAGGTGAATCTTCAAAACTAAACCAATCCCAATCTAATGGACTTGCAAACATGCTCCTGGCTTGCAGAGAGGAAGTTGGGAGGCTCGTAAATGATGTGAGACCAACAACTTGAGTCTCTCAACGTGGACTAGATTCTGGACTAGGAGCACGAAGGTTGACCACACTCCACAGCACATGAATAGTTCCGTCATGGAGAGAGCAGGGAGCATAAAGTGCCTCAATGTGCATATAATGGATGACCTATCCTGGACCCATAACATCTCCTCATTACTCTGGAAGGTGCAGCAGTGCCTACATTACTGAAGGAAGGAGTTCCATGAGGGAGTTCTTTGTAACAATAGGCAATAGACAATAGGTGCTGGAGTAGGCTAATTGGCCCAACGAGGCAGCACCGCCATTTATCAGATCATGGTTGATCTTTCTCTTTCAATAACCAATCCCAGCCTTATCCCCATAACCCTTAACTTCCCTGCTCATAAGAACCTTATCCAACTCTCTCTTAAATCTATCCAGTGAATCTGCCCCCACTACCCTCTGTGGCAATGCATTCCACAGACCCACAACTCTCTGGGTAAAAAAATTTCTCTTCATTTCTGTGTTAAATGGCCTTCCCTGTATTCTTAAACTATGCCCTCTAGTCCTAGTCTCACCCATCATTGGGAACATGTGCTCTGATTTCACCCTGTCAAGCCCTTTGATAATCCTAAATACCCCAATCATGTCTCCCCTCATCTTTCTAAACTCCATCGCATATAATCCAAGTCTTTCTAACCTATACGCGTATGACAATCCTGCCATCCTGGAACTAACCTTGTAAACCTGCGCTGCTCTCCCTCTATAGCAAGTATGTTCTTTCTTAAATATGGGGACCATAACTGGACACAATACTCCAGGTGAGGTCTCACCAGGGTCCTGTACAACTGCAGGAGGGCTTTTCTACCCCTATAGTCCAATCCCCTCCAACATGCCATCCGCCTTCTTCACCGCTTGCTGAACCTGCATGCTAGTTTTCAATGACTGGTGAACAAGTACGCCCAGATCCCTTTGCATTACCCCACTCCCTGGCTTAACTCCATTTAAATAATATTCTGCTCTCTTGTTTCTGCCTCCAAAATGGACAACCTCGCATTTACTCACATTAAACTTCATCTGCCATCTTTCCGCCCACTCCCCTAAACTGTCCAAGTCCCCTTGCAATTTCCTGACATCCTCCTCGCACTTCACCCAGTTTAGTGTCATCTGCGAATTTGCATATGTAGTTATTAATCCCTTCATCCAAATCATTTACATAAATGATAAACAACTGAGGTGAAACCTGCTACGCAGCACCATCACTCTCCCTCCTTCACTCTAGATCCCCTCTTCCTTCCCTCACCTGATGAATCAGTGTTCTTCCATGTTGAAGATTTGAAAGATATGCAGGATGTGGGAGCAAACTGAGGAGGAGACTCCGATTGGCAGAAGCACTGTCATTAGGTCTTTGCCTACAATATGGGGTGAAACTCAAGCACAAGAGAAAACCCACATTTTCTCCACATCCAACCACAATCCTCCTCTTCACAGCATGTGACAGGAGGAGCACCAGATACAGCAGAGGCCATGGGACCTCACTGTTACACCTGAACTGGCTGCTTCTGCAGATGCACTGCTGGTGCACATCCCCAACAGGGCCACCCACAAGATGACGCCAATCTAATGAACCGGGAGCATACGAATCTATTTCCTTGTGGATGTTGTCATGCCCAGAGTCTGGAAAGTTCTCTGCCAATTAATGATGGGAAAGACTCATTCTCAGTGATCCCCATATCCAAGGAATGGGTCAAAACAGGATAACACAGATTTCTCATCGAAGGGAAATTCTCCCTTCCTGCCATTAGTGGGTGGAACCTGGAACATGGCCCAATAACAGGCATGTGAACTGTAGCAGGGATCATAAAACAAAAAGATATGCTGGCTCTCCATTTTGCATTAGATCTCCTGGAATAGATGAACACCCATGTTGTTCAATGACTACAGCTTGGTGTTCAACACCATCATACAAACAAAACTAATGATCAAATGCAGGATTCTAGGACTCTGTCCATCTCTCGGCAACTGGATCCTTGACTTCCTCATCGGCAGACCTCAGTCAGGGTGGATCAGGAGCATCACCTGCACCTTACTGACCAGCATCCAATATTTTTTCTCTTATTTGTCTTTTTTGGTTCGGTCATTTTGATGTTTGTTTAATTTTCCCAGGGTTTGTCATGGACCCAGCAACCAGAAGTCATGGGCTGAAGAAAGAGGGTTGGACGGATGGTGAACTTGGAGCAGTGAGGGTACGGTGGGGACACCAGTCTAGGAATCCCACAGGCAGTGGTTAAGAGTATAAAATGCATTAGCTTCAATGTTAACGGTTTGAATGGTCAAGTTAAGAGGAAGTGAGTCTTGGCACATGTTAGAAAAATGGGGGAGAATCTGGCCTTTCTCCAACACTTCTGATGGAGCAGGAGCACCAAAAGCTAAAGGGGGGATGGGTAGGACAATAACAGCCTCCTTGTTCAGCTCAAAGACAGGGGGGGGGGTGGCAAAAAAAGTCTCGGCGAGAGTGCAACATGTGGCCACAGATAAAGCAGGGAGATTTGTAATGGTACACTGTCAGATATATTCAGAACCCTGGACCTTAAGGAATGTTTACACCCCAACAAGAAACCTTTCTAAAACTGGCAGAAGGGAGAATATTTTGGTGGGGTGGGGGGACTTTAACTTTTGTCTGGACCTTGTTTTAGATAAATCGACTAAGAAAATAACTAAAACAAAAGAAGCAGCGAGGGCTACCATTGGCTGTATGAAGAAGCTGAATCTGATTTGGAGGTGAAAGCATCCCAGGGAGAGGGATTATTCCTTCTATTCAAAACAACATGATTCCTACACTAGAATAGATTTCTTTCTAGCTTCATCCCATATAGAGGGTAGGATCATGGAGGCTGGATGTGCAGCAAGGATCCTCTCAGACCATTCACCCCTATTAATAACAATAGAAATGTCAAACAGGCAGGATATGTGATATAGGTTGGGTCTTAATGCACTGCTGTTAAAGAAGCTGGAATTTTGTATGAGCACAGATAGATATGCTCTATGAGCCCAATTGCGCCTCTACTCCAGATACATTTCTCTTATGGGATACTCTCAAGGTGTACTTGAGAGGTCAGTTAATTGAGTACACCAAAACAGTTAAAAAGGAATATATGAAGGAAGATGATGAATTAGAATGGGAGATTACTCACTTAGAAAAAGACCTATAAAAATCAGGTTCAGAGGACCAATGTAAGGCTCTATCAAACAAAAAAAAAATTGAAGTACAATACATTACAAACGTATGGTATGGAAAAGGCCATAATGCAGTCAAAACAAAAATACTATGAATTGGGGGAGAGTCCTCTCTTGGCAGCTGAGGTCAGAACAGGCCTCAGGGATGATCAATGTGATACAAACTGGGAGTGACAGGATCTCGCATTAACCAAATGAAATTAATGAGATCTTCAAGGAATTTTATGAAGATCTATATAAATCAGAATTTATGGGGGGAGGGGGGGTCCTGATAAAACCAGTGAGCTCCTGTCTAATTTAGAACTGCCAAGTTTAGGCCTTGAAGAAAAAGAAGGGTTAGATCTTCTCTTTACAGAGGAAGAGTTAGGTAAAGCTTTGAATTTCAAATTAACAAGTCTCTGGGGGAGGATGGGTTTCCACCTGAGTTCTATAAGGAGTTTAAATATTTACTGATGCCTCTTTACATGGAGGTGGTGGACCAGGCAATGGAGATCCAAACCCTCCCAGAATCTTTTTCAACAGCAATCATTATGACAATACTTAAAAAAGGCAAGGATTCACTAATGCTGTCTTCTTATAGAAACATTGCTCTGTTAAACAGATTACAAAATAGATTTGCCAAAGCCAATAAACAGATGATGGTTAAAATTGGTAGACTCTTGAGTGTCATGCATCTGGGAAAAAAGAGAGATGAGAAGGGATTAGCTGTTGCCCTAGATGCAGAGAAGGCATTTGACAGGTTAGAGTGGGAAAATTGGGGATAGGGCCAACTTTATAAATTGGATAAGTGTGCTTTACCACGGGTCCAAGGCTAAAGTTGTGACCAATGGACAAATTTGGCCAGCATTCCCACTGACAAGATCAAGTAGGCAGGGGTTGCCGCTATCTCCAGCTGTTTATACTAGTCATGGAGCCAATAGCCGAGGCCATTTGCCCGGATCCGGACATTAACGGTTTTAGAGCAGGCCAGGAAGAGCATAAAATCAATATGTTTGCTGATGATGTTTTGATACACCTGACAGACCTGGCAAACTCGTTGTCCAAGCTGTGCTCCACTCTGGAGGGCTATGGGGATACCTCCAGGTACAAGATCAATTGGGATAAATATGAAATCATGTACTTACGAAGGGGGAACTACAGTCAGTGTCAAGAAAATAGTCAATTAAAGTGGCCGCAAATTGGATCAAATATCTACGAGTTAGAATAGATAAAAACTTGAGTAATTTATACAAGATAAATTACACCCCCCACCTTGCTTGGGAAATTGAGGAGAATTTAACTAGATGGACGTCCCTGCCCATTACATTAGTGAACAACGTTAACTATAATTAAGATGAATGTGTTTCCCAGGCTCCAGTACCTCTTTCAGACACTGTCCGTGCCATTGCCCCGGGGATTCTTCAAGAATTTACTTAGGGAATGAGGAGATTCCTATAGATAGAAAGGTAGCCAGGGTCTCTATTGAAAAATTAATCTGGCATTATAGTCTGGGTGGATTGCAACTGTCAGACCTTAAAAAATACTATTGGGCAGCCCAGTTGAGATATCTCTCCCCCCTCGAAGAGGGGGAAGATGTACTATCCTGAGCACAAATCAGCCTGCACGTGATAGGCGAGCAGGTAGAAGAGAACTTTATTTATAAATGGGAGGCTAAATTGCTATCAGAAAAGAAAGCCAACCTCAATTTAAAACAAATAATCCTTAATTGGAACAAAATTAACCAATATGTAGGAACCAAAGTGGGGCTGTCTCCAAAAACACCCGACGCCAAATATATTAATACCATTGACGGTACGTTACAAGATCCTGGACACCTAGCATCGTAAAGTTGTCAGGTATGTAAAGGACTATTACAAGCAGGGGTGGCTAGTTTTGTTTGAACAATTTAAGTATAAGTATAATTTATCAAATAAGATGTTTCACTGCTATCTTCATATAAGATCTTTTTTTTTACAGGAAGTATTAGGTCCAACTATGGGCCAACCAGTGTGCAGTGACAGAAACCATGGTTTGAGGGGGGAGCATGCTGAAGTTCATTTCAGCAATGTAGCTCTTGCTCCAAACAGATGGCCCAAAGCTAGACCATGAGAAGTCAAGGAAGAGGTTGGATCAGCAAGACTGCAGTCAGGATGTTGCAATACAATTTTCTGCACCAGGTGTACCTGAGGCCACAAAAATTGAACAGATCTAAACCTAAACTATCAATGTTTACGAAGTGGCATTGCGACAGGGACTTTTGTGCACACAACCTGGACATGAGCCAAGGTGAGACCCTTTTGGTGGAAATTGAGCCAAGCCCTGGAAAAAAAAAACTCATAGGCAAAGAATTCCCACAAGTCCCAGAGCTCTTCTTGTTGGGAAACATAATGGATGCAAGACTTGCATTCAATGAAGCTATCCAAATTTCAAATCCAATTTGTTATGATCGCATTGGTGGTGGCTAGGAAATGCGTAGCAGTTGCTTGGAAGTCCAACTCTACTGGTGCATTGAATGTTGGAACACAGAAATGCAGAGACGTGTTCCCCAGAAGAAAATTAACTACAAACTAAAGAAACAATATGGTATTTTTTTTGAAGGTCTACCAGCCCTACTTGAACTACACAGTGGTAGTAGAGTGAACCACGGTACCTTGCCACCCTGCCTTCCCAATTTTCCCCTCCATTGGTGAGGGAGTGGAGAGGGTCCATCCTATTCTAACCAGGAAAAACTACAGAAAAAGGCAGCCTATGTGCTGGCTGCTGTGACACGACAAACCTTTATTGTGAATATCTTGGTTATTGTGTGGAAATACAGTTAGTTTGGTGTTAAATGTTTAATGTCAGGGGAGAAGGGGATAAAAATAAACACTCAACTCCATGAGAGGACTGTAAGGAATTAACAAATACAAAATGTAATTAATGTGAATATTGTTGATAATGATATTGACAATTGTTGGAGTTTGCATGGAAAAATCATAAATAAAATATTCAAACCACACACAGGGGCATCCAAGGGTGCTTAGCCCCTTGCTCTAATCCCTCTATAACCACACTTGTGTGGCCAAACTCAGTTCTGACACATTCACCTTAATATAGTTAAACCTGCCCACTAATGTAACGGGCAGGGAGGGACATCCATCTATTTTAATCCTCCTGAATTTCCAGAGCGGGGGTGGGGGGTGCATGTAATTTATCTTGTATAAATTACACAAGTTGAATCTACAAATTCACACATGACACCACTGATGTTGGTCGAATAACTGGAAATGAAGAGTCAGAATGCACGATGGAGATTGAGAACCTGGTTGGCTGGTGCCAGAACAACAATTTTGCTCTTGACGCCAGCAAGCCCGAGGAAGTTATTACGGACTTGAGGAGGGGGAAGGGGTGGGTGCCGAGAGACTGTACACCAATCTTTATTGGTGGGGTGGCAGTGGAGATAGTTAACAGTTTCAGGTACCTGGGCATCCATGTGTCAAAAGACCACCCGTGGGCCCAGCTGTGAAGAAGGCACACCAACACCTGTACTTTCTATGAAAGTGTGAAGGGCAGAGGAATGGTTGATAGAATTTAATACAGAGAAATGCAAGGCATTGCATTTGTGGGGTCTAATGTGGGTATGTCCTACACAGTGAATGGTAGGGATCTGGGGAGTGATTATGTACATTTCTATGAGATCACCTCTCATCCTCCTTCTCTCCAAAGAATAAAGTTTGAGCCTGCTCAACCTCTCCCTATAGCTCAGGCCACAACCTTGTCAAAGCCACAAAGTCAAGCTGACTATCCCTGATCGGTCCCTGGTATTCCAAATGCATGTTAGATCCTGTCTCTCAGAATCCCCTCTGATAACTAACCCATGAATCATGTTAAACACATGAGCCTGTTTTGTCCTTGTGGCCTTTTTTAAAAAAATAAAGACATAACCTTAGCCACCGTTCACTTTGTGGTGCGCTGCAGTGCGAACAAACAACAGAAGGCTGTTCTACAGGCTTTAATTAGCTTAAAACCTGCACACCATGTTCTGGATCCTTTCTAGTTCCATGTGCTCTGCTCCCTGGCCAAGGGCCTGAGAGAACCTTTATGTGAGCCTGGTGATTGGCAAGGAGTAGGTGGAGCCAGTTTCCTAGGTTGCCTCCTTGCGGGCACAGTGGGTTTCCCCTTGCAGTAGGCAGTGCAGGAGTGCAGACAGGCACAGGCAGTCACCGACAGTTCAGTGGGGTTGTATCACCACACGCCTCACCCGTACAAATATCTCCGCTGAGGTTCCTTCAATTTCTTTTTGAGCTTCCCATGATGTCTGAGAATAGAGACCCTGGGAATGTGTCAACCTTTATCCCTTTTAAGACCTCCAGCATCTCCTCTTCTGCAATGTGAACTCTTTTCAAGTCACAATCCACTTCAAAGTATGTTGTTGAATACTGTACTCTATGAAACCTCTGCAAGTACACAGTAGATAGAAAAGTGACTGGTTTCATCACAGTCTGGTTTGGAAACACGCGTGCCCATGAACGCAAAAGGCTGCAGAAGATAACAAATATAGCCAGATCCATCACAGGCTCTGGTCTCCCATCCATTGCAGACATCTATGTGAGGTGCTACCTCAAGAAGGCAGCCAACATCATAGAGGACCCCCATCACCCTGGTCGCAACCTCTTCTCACTACTACTTTCAGCCAGAAGATACAGGAGCCTGAAGACCAGCACCTCTAGGTTCAAGAACAGTTTCTTTCCAACAGCCATCAGGCCCTTGAACCTCCCTGCACTCCCCAAACCTTGACCGTTAACTACTCCAGGACCATCTGTGACAGAGTATATAGAGGTGTTTGGGAGATATATTGAGTAAGGTTTGTTAGAGCAGGTCACATACAAACACTTTAAAACACAATTTTTGCAGGAGCTTTTGCAAGAGGGCTCAGACTCATGATGGACTGTTTGAAAATGCAACAAGTATAACAAAAAGCAGTAGTAGCTTTATCTGGAAAACAGAAGGTCATGTGATCTTTGCAGGCAGAGAGCAGAAAAAAAGAGGCTTTGCCCTCAGACAGGAGAGAGACACACAGACATCGGTTCCAGAGACACAAGTTGGCAAGCT
The DNA here is from genome assembly GCF_036971445.1 of Narcine bancroftii. Classification (NCBI taxonomy): domain Eukaryota; kingdom Metazoa; phylum Chordata; class Chondrichthyes; order Torpediniformes; family Narcinidae; genus Narcine; species Narcine bancroftii. Next base: position 65,568,716 of record NC_091474.1, on the reverse strand, counting down.
TTGCAAGACGGCCTGGTCAAAGGAGAGGACTGGCTGTCCAGTGTTTTCCTTGGGATAGGAGAAACAAAGGAACTCTGTGGTGACCTGAAACAAGAAAAACTCTTTCTCTGAAAACCAACAACAACCATCCTGAGTGGTAACCATTTCCCTGTTAAGCACCAAAGCCTGGTGAACTTTATTAATGCTAACTTCTGTGCACAGTACAAGAATTGCCTGCAACCAGTGAGATTGGTCTGTGAACCAAAGAACTTTGCTGAACTTACACACACATCACACACGCGCTTAGCATTAGAAGGGGGTTAAGTAGGTTAAGTGAGTCAATAGAGATAAGTTAAAGTTTGATTCTATTTTCATGTTCAAAGATAATTAAAAGCAATTTTTGTTTGAAGTTACCCTTTGTCGTGGTGCATATTTATTGCTGCTGGGTTTTGGGATCCTCTAGACTCCATAACACACCAAAGATCTGTCTGCATGATTGACTCTGTTCATTTTTTGCTGCAGTCCTAATAGTGAATATTTGCTTATTGTTTTAAATGTATTATCTTTTATCTCCTCTGACACGTTGTTTTAATTTATCCTATTTCTTTGAGTACTTTCTGCTACAATAAAATGATTTTCATTGCACATGAACAATGTAACAATAAATTCATCACCAGAGTAGTACAGCACAGAAAGAGGCCCTTCAGCCCTGCATAGCTGTGCTACCCATGATGCCAAATTTGACTTATCCCACCTGCCAGGTGGACACCTTACCAAAGTGCTGGAGAGCCTCCGCTGACAGCACGTGTGCATGCAGCACAATAACAGCACCTGTTTAACCCCCTGCCAACATGTGCCTGTCTGAATGTTTCCGATCAATTAACCTGAAGTTGAAAACCAGTTCAAAACTTTTACCAGGGGCAAAGTGCCATGGCGCATTAATAATAAGGAAGATCAGGGTCACGCTTTGAAGGTAAAACAGTACTAAATTGCAGGAAATAAAAGGGAATACTTCACATGATTAAGTGTTGATAAGATGCAGTCAGCCTCGACAAAACATGTTGCATAAATGTTAAACTGGTGTATGTGCCTCCACTTAATAATTAATGTGATTTAAATATAGTTGCCAAACAGCAAACTGCATTCGGCCACACAGCCACCACTTCACAGAGAACATCACAGCACAGTACAGATCCTTCAGCTCACAATGTTGTACCGACCTATGGAAACCTCCACGACATTCACATTTTTCCCTGCCTCACACCCACAACCCTCCATTTTTCCTACATCCATGTTCCTGCCTCAGAATCGTTTACACCAGCCTCCACCACCACCCCTGGCAATGAATTCCAGGCCCCCACCACTCTCTGTTGGAAAAAAAACGTACCCCTCACATCTCCCCAAAACTTTCCTCCACTCACCTTAAAGAGATATCCTCTGGTGTTGGCTCTCATGCAATTGAGGGCCCAAATTATTTTATATACCTTTAATATATCACCTCTTGTCCTTCATTGCACCAGGGGGCTGAAAGACGGCAGATGGAGTTTTATACTGATGTATGTGAGGTGCCTCATTTTGGTAGGACTAATCAAAATAGGACATTTACACGTTGACAATTGAGGAATGCAGTGGAACAAAGGGATTTAGGAGTCATGGTACATAATTTCCTGAAAGTTGTTGTAATTAGTATGTTGGCTTTCATAAATCAGAGCATAGAACACAGAAGTTGGGATGTTATGTTGAAGTTGTATAAGGCACTGGTGAGGCCAAATTTGGATTACTGTGTGCAGTTTCGGTCGCCGAATTACAGGAAGGATATAAACAGTACCCAGGGCTTCAAGGTTTGAGTTACAGGGAAAGGTTGAGCAGGCTGGGACTTTATTCCCTGGAGTGTAAACAATTGAGGGGTGATTTGATAGAGGTATTCAAAATTATAAGGGGACAGATAGAGTCAATGTGGATAGGCTATTTCCACTGAGAGTGGGGGAGATTCAAACAAGAGGGCATGGATTGAGAGTAAAAGGGGAAAAGTTTAGGGGAAATATGAGGGGGAATTTCTTCACGCAGAGGGTGGTGGGGGTGTGGAATTAACTTTTGGCAGAAGTGGTAGAAGCAAGATTGATGTTAATATTCAAGGAAAGGTTGGATAGGTACATGGACGGGAGAGGTGTGGAGGGTTAGGGCCCGAATGTGGGTCAGTGGGTAGATGGTGGCGGAAGATGTTCGGCACCAACTAGAAGGGCTGAACTGGCCTGTTTCTGTGCTGTAAATGGTTATATGGTTAAAGTGTCAACTTTGCTCCATGAGACACATTCCCCAGGCAACAGCCTGGCTCATCTCCTCTGCAACCTCTCAAAGCTTCTGCACACTTCTTGTAATGAGGCAGCCAGAACTGAATGCAATTAACAGAGAAGGTGAACAGTAAGCTCAGACTCTTCCTGTTTTTTTTGTATTTCAAAGTTGAAATTGATGTCCTATCTAAGGAATGATTTCAGACAATGGATATCTTCAATAATCACTCCAGCAGGGCATGGCACGCATGTGTTTCAAACAGGCCTCAATCATACCTGTGGCCAAGAAGAATGTGGTAACCTGCCTAAATAACTACCAACCAGAGGCACTTGCAGGAGACCGATGAAGAGTTTCGAGAGGCTGGTGTCGAATTACATCAGCTCCTGTCTGAGCAGCGATAATATGGATCCGTTCTAATTTGTCTACTGCAGCAACAGGTCTATGGCGGATGCCATTTCACTGGCACTTTACAAAGCCCTGGAACACCTGGGCAGCAAAGATGCTCTTTATTGACTACAATTCGGCATTTAGCATCATCATTCTCTCAAGACTAATTAGGAAACTCCAAGTCCTGGGACTCAACACCCCACTGTGTAATTGGATCCTGGATTTCCTCATCTCCAGACCATGATCAGTGAAGATTGGTTAAAAAACATCTCCCCACAATCTCCATCAGTACCGGAGCACCACAGGGCTGCATTTTTAAGCCCCTGCCCTACTCACTTTATACCTATGACTGTGTGGCTCAGAGCTGATTGTGGACTTTAGAAGGGGAAAACCAGAGGTGTACGATCCTGTGGTCACTGGGGGAATCAGAGGTGGAGAGGTGAGTAAATTTAAGTTCTTTGGAGTCACTATCTCAGGGGATCTTTCCTGGACCCAACACATGAATGTCAACGTGCAGAAAGCATGTCAGCGCCTCTACTTTATCTGCGGGAAATTTTCCCTGCCTTAGGGAGGCACGGTTAATGTAATGTTTAACGTAACACTGTTACCGAACCTGCAATCAGGATCGTGGTTCAAATCCCGCGCTGTCTGTAAGGAGTGTGTATGTTCTCCCCATGTCTCCGTGGGTTTTCCCCAGGGGCTCCGGTTTCCTCCCACCATTCAAATGTACTAGGGGTGTAGGTCCTGTTATGGTGCTTGTATGTCTAAATTTAAAAAAAATTACTTCTTCAGGAGTTTGTGGAGGTTTGGTATGACATAGAAACCTTGCCAATCTTCTGCAGATGTCTGGTGGAAAGTGTGCTGACCGGCTGCATCATGGCCTGGTATGCGGGCACCAATACCTCTGATTGGAAAGCCCTGTAAAAGGTAGTGGACACAGCCTAGTAAGTACATCACAGCCCAGTAAGTATAAACCCATCATCGAGAACATCTCCAGGGAACGCTGCTGTCGAGAGAGCAGCAGCAATCATCAAGGACCCTCACCACCCAGCACATTCTCTGTTCTCACTGCAGATTTCTTCCATAGGCCTCAGTAGCAATGAAGGAAATGGACCAATCCACAATCGGAGGATTGTAAAGCCACCAATCAGCGATTGGCAGAGCCAAGGCCATGCCCGCTGATGACATAGGAGCAAGGCTCAGCCGGCCTATAAAAGGCAGAGTGAATGACCCAATAGACCAGTACTGTTTGTACTCTCAACTGTGCGTGTCTTCTCTAGAGCTCTAACCCAGAATTATAACTGCAGCCACACACCACATTGGTGACCCTGACAATTTGGATCAGAAGATGGACGAGCGACCTTCAATCAACGTGACTTCATTGAAGTTTCCGACCTTCTGGACATTGCAACCACAGGTGTGGTTCCTACAGGCCGAGGCACAAATCGCCATTCAACGTATCATCGCCGATGCCATGAGTTACTACTACATTGTGAGCTCTCTCAAGCAAGAGACGGCGGTCAGGATCATCAACTTCCTCCAGCACCCTCCATAGCAAAGGATGTATGTGGCCCTCAAAGAGCTATTAAACCACACTTTCGGGCTCTCAAAGCGCGAATGAGTGGCCTGATTGTTGCACATGGGTGGCTTGGGGGACAGAGCCCCTTCTGCCCTCATGAGCAATATGCTCACTTTAACCAATGGGCACACTCCTTGCCTGCTCTTCGAGCAAATTTTTCTGGAGCGACTGCCAGAGAACATCCGGCTGCTAATCACAGAGGAGGACTTCAGCAACCTCAGAAAGGTAGCTGCCTGAGTGGATGCACTCTGGGCGTCAAAAAGGGACTCATGAAGAACGTTGGAGCAAGTGACCACACCCTGGCTACAACAAGACAGCCAAACAACCAGCCAACGGATCCCACCAGAGAGCAATACTGTTTCTATCATCAACAGTGGGATTCCAAGGCCCGTCGATGCCACTCCCCCTGCGTATTCCAGGGAAACGCCAGAGCCGACCGTCATTGATGGCTGCGGTGGCCAGCCTACAAGATGGCCTCCTGCACATTCGGGACTCCTTGTTGGGCCACCAGTTCCTGGTCGACACAGGGGCCAAGTTCAGTGTCCTTCCCCCTTCTAGTGTGGTCCGGGGCCTGAGGGCGGCCAACAAGTCGGACATTCGGACCTTCAGCGCCTGGACCATACTCATCCACTTCGGGAACAACTGGTTCACCTGGAAATTCACATTGGCGACCATACGACAGCCACTCCTGGGGGTGGATTTCCTCAGGGCGCACTCCCTATTGGTGGATGTCAAGGGGCATAGATTAGTGCATGCCAAATCTTCAGACCCTCTCCCTTGAGGGAACTAAGTTTGCCATCGCCCCCCCCCCCCCCCACCACCTACACTCAGTAACCAACACCAATAACGAGTTTGCTCGGATTGTGACCGAAATCCCTTCCATCGCAACGCCTCACTTTACCTCAGTAGAACCTAACACAGGGTGCAACACCACATCCTCATGGAGGGCCCGCCCTTTCACGCCAAGGCATGCTGCCTTTCACCCCCGAAAAGCTCCCCATGAGGAGTTTTGAAAAATGGAAGAGCTCGGCATCTTGCGGCCCTCCGACAACTCCTGGGCCTCCCCACTCCACGTGATGCCCAAGGTGGCATCGACTTTACTGGCATTACTGCCTCCTTCACGAGGCCACCACACCGGACAGATATCCAGTGTCCCACATCCAGGACCGCCAACCTTCAAGGGGCACAGAACTTCTCAAAAGTGTATCTCATTAGGGGCTATCACCAGTCCTGGTCCACCTCGAGGACATTGCCAAAACTGCAATCATCATCCCTTGCAGACTGTTCGAGTTAAACAGAATGTCTTTTAGTCTGAAAAATGCTGCTCAAACCTTCCAAAGAATGATGGACGCAATGGGCCGGGACCTCAAGTTCATAGATGATATTCTGCTAGCCAGCCTCAACTGTGTCGAGCATGTGGTCCACATAAGGCAATTGTGCACCCACCTGATCTCATTTGGTTTGACAATCAACCCAGCCAAGGGCCAATTCGAACGAGAGATAATCGATTTGCTGGGGCACAGAATAAATAAAGATGGGGCCAGGCCTTTGCCCAAAAAGGTGGAGGCCATCCGGTCTTTGCAAAGCCAACTTCAGTAAAAGGCCTTCAAGAGTTCACCGGTATGGTTAACCTTTTATCACCATTTCATACCATTGGTGGCCCATACCATGTGACCTTTATTCTCCCTTATGGCAGGTCAAAAGAGAGAAATCGAATGGACTCAGGAAGCATCAGAGGCTTTCCAGAAAGCCAAAGATGCCCTGGCCAATGCCACCCTCCTGGTGCATCCAAGGACAGACTCCCCAGCCCCCCTCATGATGGACGCCTCAAACACTGCCGTCAGGGGAGAACTTGAGCAGCTGGTCGATGGACAATGGCAGCCTCCAGTTTTCTTCAGCCACCTGAGCTCAAGTACAGTGCCTTTGAACAAGAGCTCCTGGGTTATACCTAGCGGTCCGATGTTTCAGGTACTTCCTGGAGGGCAGAGAGTTCCTGATGTTCACGGACCATAAGCTGCTCACTTTTGCTTTCAGCAAAGTATCAGACCCATGGTCAACCAGGCAACAAAGGGACCTGTCCTATATATCTGAGTTCTCCACAGACATCAAACACGTTGCCAGGAAAACAAACATGGTAGCCGACGCACTATCACAGTTGTTCATACTGGCCATACAAGCCCCCATCCCAGAAATCATCTGCTAGCCCTGGGGGAAGCACAACAATCATACCCCGACATCCCCACATTCAGGACTTCAATAACCGGTCTCCAGTTAGAGGACGTAGGCATCGGCCCAGGGGAATAGACACTTCTGTGTGACACCTCGACCGGGAGACCTCAATCTATAATGCCGGCAGCATGGAGGAAACTGGTTTTCAACATCACATAACATAACATAACATAACATAACATAACATAACAATTACAGCACGGAAACAGGCCATTAGGCCCTTCTAGTCCGCACCGAACCAAACACCCCTTTCTAGTCCCACCTCCCTGCACAATGCCCATTACCCTCCATCTTCTTCTCATCCATATACCTGTCCAACCTTTTCTTAAATAATACAATTGACTCCGCCGCCACTATTTCTCCCGGAAGATCATTCCACACGGCTACCACTCTCTGAGTAAAGAAGTTCCCCCTCATGTTACCTCTAAACCTCTGCCCCTTAATTCTTAACTCATGTCCTCTTGTTTTAATCTTTCCTCCTCTTAACGGAAATAGTCTATCCACATCCACTCTGTCTATCCCTTTCATAATCTTAAATACTTCTATCAAATCCCCTCTCAACCTTCTACGTTCCAAAGAATAAAGACCTAATCTGTCCAATCTCTCCCTATACTCTAGATGCTTAAACCCAGGTAACATTCTGGTAAACCTTCTCTGCACTCTCTCCACTCTGTTTATATCCTTCCTATAATTAGGCGACCAGAACTGCACAAAGAACTCCAAATTAGGCCGCACCAACGTCTTATACAATCTCAACATCACCTCCCAACTCCTATATTCTATGCAATGATTGATAAAGGCCAGCATACTAAAAGCCTTCTTCACCACCCTATTCACGTGAGTTTCTACCTTCAGGGAACGATGCACCGTCACTCCTAAATCTTTCTGCTCTTCTGTATTCCTCAAAGCTCTCCCATTTACCACGTATGTCCTATTCTGATTCTTCTTACCAAAATGAAGCACCTCACACTTATCAGCATTAAATTCCATCTGCCATTTTTCAGCCCACTTTTCTAAGCAGCCCAAATCCCTCTGCAATCCTTGAAAACCTTCTTCATTATCCACTATTCCACCTATCTTAGTATCGTCTGCATATTTACTAATCCAATTCACCACCCCATCATCTAGATCATTAATGTATATAACGAACAACAATGGGCCCAATACAGATCCTTGAGGCACACCACTGGTCACCGGCCTCCAACCTGACAGACAATTATCCACTACCACTCTCTGGCCTCTCCCTTTCAGCCAATGTTCAATCCATTTGACTATCTTAAAATTTATACCTAAAGACTGCACCTTCCTAACTAACCTTCCATGTGGTACCTTATCGAAGGCCTTACTGAAGTCCATATAGACAACATCCACTGCGCTACCCTCATCCACATTCCTAGTCATCTCTTCAAAAAATTCAATCAGATTGGTCAAACATGACCTTCCTCCCACAAATCCATGTTGAGTGCCATAACCTGGCACACCTAGCCATCAGAACCATGGTGGAGATGGTGGCCAGCAGATTCATAGGGCATGATCTCAGCAAAGAGGTCAGTCAGCGGGCCAGGACCTGCACACAGTGCCAGGCAACAAAAGTGCAGGCACACATCAAAGCCCCCCCACCACCACCCCCCCACCCCAGTATTTCGAGCCGGCCCGATGAAGGTTCAGTCATGCACATGGGACATTGTGGCCCCTACCAATATCAAGAGGAGCACAATACCTCTTCACGATGATGGACCACCTGTCTAGGTGGCCGGAAGCAGTTCCCCTGGCAGAAACTTTAATGGAAACATGAGCCAGAGCCCTACTGAACACATGGGTAGCAAGTTTGGGGTTCCAGAACATCTGACCTCAGACAGAGGGGCTCAGTTCACAGCAGGCCTTTGGGTGGCCTTAGCCAACACCCTGGGAAACACAACTCCACCATACCATGGCGTACCACCCGCAGGCCAATGGATTGGTGGAAAGGCTCCAAAGGCACTTCAAGGCAGCCGTCATGGCCTGGTTCACAGGCCCTAACTGAGCCGATGAAATCCCATGGGTCCTTCTGGGTATCCGCACCGCCCTCAAAGAGGATTTTGATGTATCAGCAGCAGAGATGGTCTAAGGCGCACCCCTGGTCATACCTGGAGAATTCCTGGGACAAAACCATGGACAAACCACCCTGACTCGCCTAAGAGAACTACTAGACACACAGGTCCCAGTTCTTCCCAAAGCACACAGCAAGCCCAAAACCTTCTTCCCTAAAGACTTAAAGGACTGCAGACTCATCTTTGTGGGACGAGGGGCTCACTGAGCGCCATTTTAATGGCCTTATGAAGGACCTTACTGGGTGCTCAAGCACAACGGGATCACCTGTGTGCTGGACATCAGAGGCATGGAGGTGACATTCACGATCGACCATCTCAAACCAGCACATTTGGACCCTAGCCAGCTGGTCACCCATATGACCCCACGTCGCAGAAGCAGGCCTCCCAAGGATAGAGCTGACACACAGATCACCGGTTCTGGCGTGTAGTTACCCATGGCCTACTCTGCAGGCCAACAAAAGTAGCGACGTCCGAACACGACGATCGAGCAGGCGGCAAGGGGCTAGAGAGCCTTCTTCCATAGGCCACAATGGAAACGAACCAATCAGCGGATAGTAAATCCATCAACCAGCAAGTGTTGAAAGCAGAGATTCTCACAATGTTTCAGAAGCATTTGAATTTTCAAAGCACAGAAGCTTGCAGACCTAATGGGGGCAAATGGGATTGCTGTAGACCAGTGGCTTTCAAACCTTTTCTTTCCTCTCACACGACACCTTAAGTATTCCCAATGCCATAAGTGCTCTGTGATTAGTAAAGGATTGCTTAAGGTGGTATATAAATGGAAAGAAAAGGTTTGAAAACCGCTATTTTAATTGTACCTCATTGACTTGTTATGTGCATGGTTTCATTACTCCAAAGGAAATGGGTCAATGACAATTTTTCGCAAGCAAAATATTTCAGTAACAATCGGGTCCAGGTCAGTGGTTCTCAACCTTCCCTTCCCACACACCTATCACCTGTAATTCCCTTACTAATCAAAGAGCACCGATGGCAAAGGGCTTACTTAAGGTGGTATGTGAGTGGAAAGAAAAAGCTTGAAAACCACTGGCATAGATCGTATAATGGACAGAAGGAACATGAACGGCTAGAGGGGCTTTACTCTGTCTCTGCCACTCTGATCCATTTGTTCTTGCTTTTGGTAGTCCCGAGCCTTCAGACAATTCATGTTGAACAGAGGTTAACCCAGAGCATTTGCCCATTGGAAGATCTGCCCTCTTGTTAAAGGTGGCTGAACAAGGACCATGGGACTTCCAAGCAACACTGGACCAGGAAGCATTTCCTCACTCTGCTGCCGGTACTGCCACGTCCACTCTTGGCATGGATCTAATTGTTCTTCAGAAAGAACGTGTATGATGTTGAATGAAGAAGGAGAATCAAAGTTGCATCAATCAAGGGTCCCAACCCAAAACGTCGACTGACCATTTCCACTCGTGGTTCTTCCTGCATCTCATCATTTCCTAATGATTTGAGGTCAACAATGATGCCTCTTCGTTTATCCTAAATGTACAGTAATTTCCCTTCCACTAACAAGAAATCCTTGAGGTAAGTAAACTGGGTAAATGCCGAGACAAAATGAGATGAATTATTTTCTAGATTTCAACATTTATAAGATAATTGAAACTTAATGAGAGTTTAAACTATCTTCGTTCCTTTACTGCCAATTAATGGAGCTATTAAACTCCAATTCATTGCTCATGTCAAAATGATAATGATCAAAAGACAGAATGGATCACAGATTTGAAAAGATTGATCACATTATAGAATAGAATGAAGATTTATAGCCCCGATATGGGATTCTTAATTCTATCTTCTTATTTTCTGTTCAACATCCGAATCTGAGGTTTTGACCAAGATAAGATGCCTGATAATTATATTCTGTTTACAGTTTATATATGTTATATATATATATCTATACTGTGAATTAAATTGAATTATGTAATCAGTTAGAAATCATGTATATAGGGTTTTTTTCTATTAAACTCAATAAAGACATTTTAAAAAGAAAGATTTACCAGTTTTGGAATAAATTCAAGGAAAATAAATTTGACAGCCAACCAAGGCTGATTTTGTTTGTGACTTCTGTACTTGGGTCAGCACGGTTAGTGTAGTGGTCAGCACTGTGCTATTACTGCGCCAGCGACCC